>NC_090847.1:5512500-6185000 GCF_024217435.2 Syngnathus scovelli | reverse complement strand
GATAAAAATGATGGTGAACCTTCTTGGTGCACTCACTAAATAAAAACTCATTGACAGACAATATCAAATTTATCATACAAAAATGTTTTGTTCTTATAAGCTAGGTTTATGCTAAAATAGAGACAAATGAACCATGAACTAATATAAAATACAGTTTATGTAGTTCAATTAGAATTTTAACTTGCTACAAATTTTGGGCCCTATTTTTGTGTCCAGCATAAGTCTTAATGTGCGCATTGGGTGGAATTTTCTTTCTCTTGGCATTTTCAGAAATGGGCGTTTGCGCCGTTGTGATAACACAGCCAACTTGATTCCCGCCCAATTGAAGCAGCTCCCTTCATTCTCTTTAAACTCTAAATGGAGGCAGAAGTCCATGCAGGAGATTGGTCAGTAAATCAGCCATTCAAAAGTCAGTTTGCACAAATTGTCACGCCCGTGACAGAGCACGCTCAGCCGTCAACTTCCCTCAGCCACACCTCTTCGTTATCGTCATGTCTGTCACCTGCTCCCTCTTGTTACCTGATGTATTTAAACCCTGCCCGTGTGTTCCTACTTGTCTTGTGTCAATAAAGCTGACTTTGACTTTGACTACTGTTGTGTTCCGTCCCTGTCCGTACCCAGTGTTCCTGGCGTCTGGTTTTCCCCTGGTCTGTCTGGAGGCTCAAGGTCAGAATTTTAACCTTGTCCCAGTGGACTTCTGTCGGTCGGTCTGTCTGTCTGTCTGCTGGCCGTGAGTCTCTATCCCGTCTGTGTATTCGGTTCCCCACCTACCTCCCTTCCAACTCCCTTTCCCTTCAATAAATCCTGGTTCAACTCATTCCTGGCACAAATAATACAAACAGGTCTGTGGCTTTATCAATGTTTTACGAAACATATATAAACATGCGAACTGCGCTGCTTGAGAATTAAATTGATCTCCACTCTAAATATAAAAAAGGTCTACGAAAAAATTGAGGATCCAGATTAAACCTACAAAAAAAAAAGGAAAAAATATTAGCTATAAGGTTCATTCCAGTTCAATTTACTTGCCCCTATCCAGGAACCAAAATTGATGCTGTACAGTTCTATGCATCTACAATAGTGAACATACAATATTGTAATATAATACCTCTCACATTGACAATAAAAAAAAGGCAGAATGTCTGATACCACTATGATATTGGGCAACATTAGATTTGTCAGCGGTGCCTAACGAAGGGTGCACAGACTTTGTAACTACATTTTGACTACTATTTCTAGCAAAGTCTTCTGCACTTGCTAGTTTCCTCGTGGCATCGACAAAGAGCGTGGCCTGGGGATCATACTGCATGCTGGGTAGCCTTAAAACAGCCTGTGTGATGATAGATGAAACAATACTTCTCTCCTGGGACAGACAGTGTCCTCAATGACTATGAAAAATGCTGGAAGGGCTGCATTAGGCAGCAACGTGACAATATCCACTTTTAGCAAAAGACACTTTATTGTGCTGCCACAACCCTTCTGTTCACAGAGTTGAACATTTTGATTTGGCACAGAAATGTAAAAACTGTTCATCCAAAGTTAACAAAAACCCTAACAAACATGTATTCAGTATTATTTATTTATGTATTTATGTATTCATTGATTTATTCATTCATTCATTTTTACGTTTTTGAACTTTATTTATTTTTTTACTTTTTACTTTTAATTTTTTGTTCCTTATTTATTTATTTATTTGTCATCTTAGTAGATAAATATTGGTTATGAACCGCAACAGATGATACAGATTGTATGCTGTTACATTGCATTTTTTTGTGTGTGGAATTGACGGTTTCTATAATTGTGACAAGATAGTGGCAGCATTAAGAGATGGATTAAGCCCAGTTAGTCTCCACTGAAAGTGCACGGCCCTCCACTAATCAAAAGTATCCACTTCCAAAGCCATTTGGAGAGTCTATCAAAACCTAATCTGCTTTACATGTCATTTTTGTTTATACTTTGTAAGACTCCTATCGGTATGAAATCCTAATAGGCTATTAAAACATAAATAAATCCATGACTTTGTGCATAGTCGTCAAGGTGTGACCCGGCCGGTGCGAGTTGACCTTGGAGGCCTATCCCACACAAGCACCTGACTGTGGCCGTTGCCACTCCGCTTTCTCCACAGATCAATAAGCTCAGATCCTACCCCGGCCTCTCAAGCTTTATAGTGGATCGATAACCGGCATCCTCTTCTTGGATGCAAAGTTACATTAAATCTTAAATCAGAAAACATCACCGGCGCTGAGAGCCGGCTGCAATTATCCAGCAAGGCTGCCGGCCAACTTTGCAGTCCCCACAACGTCTCCCTTAAAGTACAAGCAATCGCTGACAGCGTGATTACAGTGTTTGTAATAGGAAATTACTGTAAAGGCTGAGGGGACTTAAAAATGTGAGAATTAGCCTGTTTATCAGAAATAGGCGACCAGACAAGATGGTTGTTTACATATTCACAAGAATAATGATGTAAAGCCAAGCAAACGGGATTTTATTTGTTTTATAGTGAATGAAGGGATTAACATGTATTATGAGAGAAGTCTTTGCGTCTTTGTGGTTGTGAATCATGCTAATATATTGTCTGGATTTGCACATCAAGTCAGCGGATCATTTCACAGCTGGGAAGCTGCAACAGAAAGATGAAATATTCAGCTTGTCCCTTTCATGTGGAAGAAGTTCCAAGCTCCAAGACAAGGTGCTTGCAGCATGGTCTCCATAAATATCTCACTTTATTTTTCTGCGCTCATCTAAATTTAGACGAGTGACATCAGAGTTGAATAAGCACGAGGGAAGTGAATGAAAATCTGGCTGACTAATGACAAGACTTAAAATCCTCCAGATCCACCTCAGGCTCATATCCTAGTGATTGATTTGCACGATTAATAATCACCACAGCGAATGCTGAAGGTTCAGCTATGCATTGAACTAAATCATTGTGTGGATTGAGACTGCTTTTGTATGTATTTCAGTAGAACTATTGTCTGACCTTGTTGTTTGATGGTGTTCTGTGAGCTTTTTCTAAAATATGTCCCTTGGTGCAATAAAGATTGAAAAATACTGCTGTAAATATTATGCCATAAATCCAACTCCCTGTAAAGTGAAAATAAAAGTCTTGTAATTTCGACACACTCGAGAAAAGAATGTTGTTAACAACCCTGCCAAATCAGAAAGTATATAAATTAGTATTAGTAATTAAAGCTTCTGAATTGTTCCAATCAAGCTTTTCTCCACACACTAAAATGCTGCAGGCATGTCCACTGGGTGCACTGAAACCAAGCCTCAAATGTCAACTGTCAATCAAATATCACTTCTGCGAGCTGGAAACATGGACGCTACTTACCCGCTTAAAGCCTCCGGTGGTTGGAATATATCCCACTGAGTTGTCGCCGGGCTTTTTCATGGCGCAACAACGAGGCACTCTACTCTTGTGGATTTTCTTCCCAATGTGCTCACATTTACAGCCAACAATCATACGGTCTAAAACAGCATATTATCTGGAGGGAAAATGCTTTTATGGGGTTAGCTAGCTAGCTATATGATATGGAATTTTTTAGGCTGATTCAAATATTTGATAGAACAAAATTCCAATAACCGATTAATTGGACAAATAATTACAAAATACCTATAATGAATGAAATAACTTATTGCTTTGGGCCCTTAAAGCAGTTTAAATGTCATTATCTTTGCTTTACATAGTAATGTGTTCAATAATCACCCAATTTTTGTCAATTAGAAAAAAAATTAAATCAGTTCTCTGCTCTGGTTCTTACATCAGTTTGCACATGTTTTTACACATTATCTTCACATTTTTACAGTGTATTTAGGAACAAACTTCCAAATTCACTTGACCGGTTGTCATACTAAAGTACTAAAAACAAATTAAACACATTTAAATGTTTATTAAAAAAGAAAAATCTCTAGAACAAATCTCATTAAAAATCAAATGGTAAAGGTTTTGTGATGTCAGAAACAATTCATGATTTGCAGCAGCAAAAGTTCAAACTAATCAATCAGGAACGCGTTGTGTTTGACCTAAGGCAAGATTGTACAATCAATGCTTTTTCACCGGGACACAAATTTATAACCTCAGTGCATTGAGGAATTTATTTTTTATTTTTTCCTTCGGCCTGATTCTGCCAAGTCTACTGTGTGGGAGCACGAGTGGAAGCACTCACAAACGTACCCAAGAAATGGAATGACAAAAAATGGTGACGAGTGTCATCACCATCAACCCTGACAGATGAGTGGGAGCCGAATGCTGCATGAGGCCTTCCTGCCAGGCTGCAAGTGCGGGAAGAGGAGCAGTCTAATTGGCGTCAAAACCTCCTCGGGAATATTTATAGTGAGTCTCCCTGCACCCAGTTCCCGTGATTTATGTTATTGGCAGAGTAGGGGTTGGGTTAGAACAGGCTTGGTTAAGTGTCACCCACTTCGATTTGCCGGCCTTATTTTTTTACATGTAGGCGACTTGAAATGCAGATTTATGGCAAATGTGTTATGTCTTGGGCCAGACTCAAAACACATATCACCATCTGGCATTCAAAAATTAATTTTGTTCAAAAAATACATACAGGCATATTGCTTCATTTGTCATCAATAGGTAATTTAGCATTATTTTTGTTAGTGAGTTATCATCAAGTTTTGATACAATAAAATGCTGAGCCAATGCTAAAGGAATTTTGTTTTCTAGTATGAGCACTACGAAAATTAATAAATGAAGAAATTGATTTTGAATGGTTTGTGTCTCTATTTGCAGATTTCCCCCCTCATTGTGCCAAGTTATCAAAATGGATATTGTTGATAATTGACAGTAAAATAATAATTTGCGTGTTTTGTTTTTGTTTCACTTAAAGAGTTGAATACTTTTACTGTTACTTTTTTACACAGATAACTGTACTTCTAGTTACATATTGAACGTGAGCATGTTTGCTATGTAGGACTCAGTACAAGAACTGTATAAAAAAATCTGCTTTTACAAACACAATAATGCTCATCTTTATGACACTGGTGGAATATTCGATAGAACTCATACATTGGATGTGATTATTTCCCTACATTGTTGCACGCACAAACACATCGACACTGGCAGGTGTCACTCTGTAGTGCTGACTTCAGCAGTCCTCAACTGAGTGTGCTTGTCCATTTGTTTGGCGCCCAATGTGCTCCCTCAGCTTGCTCCACTGGCGCCAACACTGAGTTACTGCCACCGACACACACTCATCGACATCCTCAGACACCAGCATTCACCGTTAGTTATCACTCTAAGTATCCTGGAAGCCATCCTGGAACTATTCAGCAGTACTCCACTCTGCACTGCAGCCTCGGTAATAAATTAAACTTTGATACCATACACTTATGGTCCGTACGGGTCCAATAGTGTAGCATCTTCAGTATTTGTGACTGTGTGTAGTTGTAAAGGCAAGTAGAAAGCTCCTAATGAGACAGAATGTCCCAATGCCCCAATTGGGGGTGGGTGGAAGTTCATTGCACTCACCTACAAAATCCTGTGGGACAAAGAGTCCACAGTGCGTTGAAAAAAAGAAGGATGTGATGTCACACAGGTGTATTTGAGGCTCTGGTGTCCTCAACTTTTTTTTTTCTTTTTTTTAATGCCTCCACTCTGCAGCTGTGGCGAGGCTCATTTACTATACAACCACAGTGTCATGGACTTGTCATTTTCTCCCTCATTACCCTATCCCTTCTCCCAAGAACTGCTCTGGAGACTACAGACTCTCAATTAGGCCGTTCTGACCAGAAATCCCATCGCTCATAAATCACCTCTCAGGGCTGCTCCTGATCACTGGGAAGAGCATCTCTCCGAGCAGGAAGGCAGGAGTTATAAATCAAAGGTGGAGTATATTGCAGAGGGTAAAAAATAGCTTTACACTAAGCCGTAAATTGGCAAAATCATAATGATACCAAACAACAAACGCAGGAACAGCTGTGGTGTCATTGGAGAGTGAACAAGGACGTGCAAACTTTGATTTGAATTTAACATCACAGTTAAACGCAACATTTATTGCCAAACTCAGCTGTTTGATACTTATATAATCAACAATGTAACGTGACCTATAAATGCATATCCTACCTTTAGGCAAGACTGTTTGATAAAAGTTCAACAAATAACTTCAGGTACTTTCCTTCTTTGGAACATTGTTAGAGTGCAGAAAAATAAAGCCTCACTTTTAGCGTTTTGCTCTTTAACAAGAGCACTGGGAAAACCTGACTCCATAATGCAATGACAGTGCAATCCCTGCATATGGGTTGGGTAATCTCTGTATTAAATAATTCGATTTTAATTTGACTCCAAGGCAACCAAGACAGGGAGAAGGAGGGGCGGGGGTCAGGTTTAATTACAGCGAATCGTTCATCCAGCCCATGTGTGATGTGAACATCAGAGTCACGCTGATACTGAGGAAGGTTCTTTCTCGGTCTCTTTGAACGCCAGCGTATGTTCTTCACGTGAGGGGGCAGCAAAATCATTACTACACAACATATGTGCAAATAATGTAGGCATCATTCAAATGATTGCAGCTTTGCTCAAATGGAGGACGGAGGGGGCGTTACAGCAATGTTGATATACAACATTTCGAGGTTGACACATAACATTAACAGTTTTATTTGAGATTCGTATATTCACGGCCTCAGGTGCTTCTCAAACAACATAAGATAAAGACAAATGATCGATTTTTCTTTTTGTTTTAAGGTAAATGTAAAAGGACATTGTTTTTTAATAATCGGCCAATTAATCGGCTATTGGAATTTTATTTTGGCAAATATTAGAATCTACATCTGCCCCGCAGTATCCATATCAGTTGGACCTTACTTGTCATGCTGTCATGGGTCGTCCTGGTCACTTCCTGTTCAATTGTGTAATTTTCCTCTCGTTCCAGTTGGTGTGTCCTTCCCCTGTGCGTCCGGTCACGTGACTCCCTGATTCCAAGTGTGTGCACCTGCGCCAATGACCAACTGTCTTCACCTGTGTTCCCCTCCTTCTGTGTCCATATAACCCGCGCCTTTCCCCGTGTCCAGTGCCAGTGCGTCTTGCCTTGCTAAGAACACTAGCGATCACGAAACCCTTGAGTTCCACGTAGAAGCCTTGTTTGAACGACTTTGATCACCTATGTTAACTTGGTTACATAGTTATCTTCGTTATAGTATTTCCCTCGGTTCGAGGCGCTTTGATTTCCCCTTTTTCTCCCTCGGTTCGAGGCGCCTTAGTTTCCCCCTTTTTTCCCCTCATATTGAGGCGCTTTTTGTTACTACTGCCATTGGAGAAAATAAACACATCTTTGGACTTTGGAAACTCTGCATTCGAGTTCTCTCCCTGCTCCGCGCCTGACATTACTTGTTCTATATACTCCCCAAAATTTTTTACAAGTAAACATGGCACAAAACAAGGTATTTTTATTCCAGCTATTTTTTTCTCGCAAAAAAAACCCAAACAAACAGTGTAGTAGGCATGTAAGAATCTCTTGAAATTGCCTGTGGAGTGATAGATTAAAGCTGCCGGAGATTAGATGTTGTACACAGATGGTGTTCATGCCCGTCTGACCCGCTAACATTGCTATGATTACCAAGCGTGTGCTAAACATGTCACGAGCATGCTGCCCTCTCCTGTGCCGTTGCGTTTCTTCCCTGCTACTCTCATTAGATGCCCTCTTGACCTCTGGATTTATCCCCCTGATTTATCTTGACATCACATTCCTTGTGTCTCTGTGGTGGTTTTGCCTCAGACCACTTTTGAGTTTTTAAAAAATTAATGAGTCCAATAATTATTCGAGTGGGTCCCCTGTTGTGGATAATGGATTATACTGGAATGCAAACATACCAACCTACCCAAGTGAACAAATTCGCTCTTTTTCATAGATTTTAGTGAGACTCGCCGCTAAGAGCTGAGGCTCGTTTTGAAAATTAGTAATTCACCAATTTCCATATGAGCACCAAAATCTTCCGCATGAAGCCTCGGAACGACCTAAAATTGCGTATCACCAAAACATCTGCTGGTATGGCATCCAGGCCAGGCCTTTCCCTGGATTTGTGGAGTTTGGTGTTTTTGTCATGTGTGGTAATAGCAGGCCTTCCGAGTATGAGGAGAACAACACAAAGCCAAACACGTTGTCATCTTCCCACAGTGTTGACTCGCTCGCCTGCTCATTAATCCCTATTGGCCCATGTCACCGCTCGGCACGAGGGGCCAGATTACTCCCATTTCTGGCGTCCGACTCTCATTTAGCCCATACTTCATACAATTATTCAACCATTCAGCCATAAAGCAAATGGTATTTATCTCAAAGGCCAGAACACCTCAGGCAGCAAACCAGGAAGCCAGGAGAAGGGGAAATAATTAATACGAGTGTGAAAGTAGAAAGTGACATCTTTTGGAAGTATAAGCCTATCATCAGTCATCCAAGAACACAAGAAACGGCTGAAATGAGCTGGAGAGGGATTTGACACAGATGTCTGACATTCCCATCTAATCCTTCACCACAACTGGAAACGCCTGGATGGAATGAACTTGATTGCCATGGCAACACACAAAAAAATAATCCCGCCGACCCCCAAAAGCTGAGGTTATTGAGTTTGATTTCAAATCACTGGCCGGCTGCCATACAGTGCCTCAACGAGGAAGCTGATAATTAGTCAACATTATGGGCTGGGCCCGCGGTCCATTATCATCCACAGCCATGAAATTATTTTGCTACGGCTGCCCAAGCCTCTTATGGAGCAGGAGCAAAGCTTAGCCTCACGTGTAACGTTGATTCCATCTGTTCTCATCTCCATAGCTCAGCCTCTCTGCCTGTCATTTGTTTTAATGCCACACAAACAATTCCATTTTACCAGAAGACATTAACATCTGGCTTGAAAAGTGTGCATTTCAAGACAAGCCAAGGTCAAAGCAAGTTCCCAGGATAACCTGGATGGTGTAGACCTCTTTGTGTCAACAAAGAACCAGACGGTTCATGATCTGGCTTCTGGATGGCATTTGGTGTCACCTTAATAATTTCTGACATGCTTTGCATCCCGCCTGTGCTCACATGATCCAGTACTGACAGATGATTTGATTTACTTCTTCCTTCAAACAACCCCACTGTGTTTGTAAAAGACATAAAAATGTGGAACTTCAATCTCCATTCATATTTCAAATGAGGGAGTTACTCAGCCTGTTTTCTCAAATAGTTTCTGTCCATGTAAAATCTCGACCCCCACAAAAGTTAAATTTGTCTTAAATAAAAATAAAATACACTTCCCTTTTCCCAAGACATTGCTAATTATTTGTTCACATGCACACATTGAAAAGGACATGATCAGTTAAATCAAAATTCAAATTAAATCAATTTCCACATGATCAATTAAATTAATTATCTATTTCGATATTATGTTAAAGTTAAAGTCCCAATGATTGTCACACACATCTGGGTGTAGCGAAATTTGTCTCTGCGTTTAACCCATCCCCGTGTGATTTTGATCCATCCCCTGGGGGAGAGGGGAGCAGTGAGCAGCAGCGGTGCCGCGCTCGGGAATCATTTGGTGATCTAACCCCCCAATTCCAACCCTTAATGCTGAGTGCCAAGCAGGGAAGCAATGGGTCCCATTTTTATAGTCTTTGGTATGACACGGCCGGGGTTTGAACCCACAACCTTCCAGTCTCAGGGCGGACACTCTACCACTAGGCCACTGAGCTGTTCTATTACGTTAACGTACATTTTTCATATAATTGTGGGTCAAGTAATTGGTAATTGGTTATATGACTTGGGTCACGCCTCCACCTGACGTATTTCGCCACCATCTTTCAGCTACGGATACCCAAAGGAGACAAATTTAGCGAACGTAGCCCATCAATGTGCATAAACTACAAATGCACAGCACTTGCTTTGTCACTTGAATGAATTCTAGAAGTCGTTTGTAATGACATTTTGATTGTACTGCTGCCAAAGTAAGTTGTAGTAGGCTTGCAAGGGGCGGTCTTTCTATGGCACCGTTGTGTGCGTGCTTGGAACTTGGGTCGTTGCATTCTCTTAGTTCAACACTAGATGGCAAGTTCATTTTAGACATTGGAATTGTATGAATAACAGCATTTTAACTCTATGGCTAACCAAAACACCGACCGTTCCATATAAACAGTCACTCAAAAGAATTTAAGTGTGGAATAAATTAGTTGCAGCACAGAATGAAAGATGATCTTCCCTAAAGAGGCGTCTTTAAAGTTTAGCAAAACAGCATCTTGTTTTTTTCCCGCTCAGTCATTCCATCCATCCATCCATCCATCCATCCATCCATCCATCCATCCATCCATCCATCCATCCATCCATCCATCCATCCATCCATCCATCCATCCATCCATCCATCCATCCATCCATCCATCCATCCATCCATCCATCCATCTTCTTCCGCTTATCCGGGGTCGGGTCGCGGGGGCAGCAGCTTTAGGAGGGACTCCCAGACTTCCCTCTCCCCAGCCACTTCATCCAGCTCATCCCGGGGGATCCCAAGGCGTTCCCAGGCCAGCTGAGAGACATAGTCTCTCCAGCGCGTCCTGGGTCGTCCCCGGGGTCTCCTACCGGTGGGACATGCCCGGAACACCTGCCCAGGGAGGCGTCCGAGTCTCTCCCGGATGACCGAGGTTCTCACCCTATCTCTAAGGGAGAGCCCGGACATCCTGCGTTCTTTCGGTCACGACCCATAGCTCGTGACCATAGGTGAGGGTAGGAGCGTAAATCGACCGGTAAATTGAGAGCTTTGCCTTTTGGCTCAGCTCTCTCTTCACCACAACGGACCGGTACAGGGTCCGCATTACTGCCGACGCTGCACCGAGCCGCCTGTCGATCTCACGCTCCATCCTCCCCCTCACTCGTGAACAAGACTCCAAGATACTTGAACTCCTCCACTTGGGGCAGGATCTCATCCCCGATCCGGAGAGGGCATTCCACCCTTTTCCGATCGAGGACCATGGACTCGGATTTGGAGGTGCTGACCCTCATCCCGACCGCTTCACACTCGGCTGCGAACCATTCCAGCGAGAGCTGGAGATCACGGCCTGAAGAAGCCAACAGCACCACGTCATCTGCAAAAAGCAGAGACGGGATGCTGAGGTCCCCAAACCGGACCCCTTCAACGCCTCGGCTGCGCCTAGAAATTCTGTCCATAAAAATTATGAACAGAATCGGTGACAAAGGGCAGCCTTGGCGGAGTCCAACCCTCACTGGGAACGAATCCGACTTACTGCCGGAAATGCGGACCAGACTCTGGCATCGGTGATACAGGGACCGAACCGCCCTTATCAGTTGGCTCGGCACCCCGTACTCCCGAAGCACCCTCCACAGAACCTCCCGAGGGACACGGTCGAACGCCTTCTCCAAGTCCACAAAACACATGTGGACTGGTTGGGCGAACTCCCATGCACCCTCGAGGATCCTGCCGAGGGTGTAGAGCTGGTCCACTGTTCCACGGCCAGGACGAAAGCCACACTGCTCCTCCTGAATCCGAGGTTCGACCTCCCGACGGACCCTCCTCTCCAGCACCCCTGAATAGACCTTACCAGGGAGGCTGAGGAGTGTGATTCCCCTGTAATTGGAACACACCCTCCGGTCCCCCTTCTTAAAGAGGGGAACCACCACCCCAGTCTGCCAATCCAGAGGCACTGTCCCCGATGTCCACGCAACGTTGTAGAGGCGTGTCAGCCATGACAGCCCTACAGCATCCAGAGCCTTTAAGAACTCCGGGCGGATCTCATCCACCCCCGGGGCCTTGCCACCGAGGAGTTTTTTAACTACCTCAGTGACTTCGACCCCAGAGATTGGAGAATCCGCCTCAGAGTCTCCAGGCCCTGCTTCCTCAATGGAAGGCGTGTAGGTGGAATTGAGGAGGTCTTCGAAGTATTCTCCCCACCGACTCACGACGTCCCGAGTGGAGGTCAGCAGCACGCCATCCCCACTGTAAACAGTGTTGACGTTGCACTGCTTCCCCCTCCTGAGACGCCGGATGGTGGACCAGAATTTCCTCGAAGCCGTCCGAAAGTCATTCTCCATGGCCTCACCAAACTCCTCCCACGCCCGGGTTTTTGCCTCAGCAACCGCCGAAGCCGCGTTCCGCTTGGCCATCCGGTACCTGTCAGCTGCCTCCGGAGTCCCGCAGGCCAAAACGGCCCGATAGAACTCCTTCTTCAGCTTGACGGCATCCCTTACCGCCGGTGTCCACCAGCGGGTTCGGGGATTGCCGCCACGACAGGCACCAACGACCTTACGGCCACAGCTCCGGTCGGCTGCCTCAACAATGGAGGCGCGGAACATGGTCCACTCAGACTCAATGTCCCCCGCCTCCCCCGGGACGTGGGAAAAGCTCTGCCGGAGGTGGGAGTTGAAGCTCTTCCTGACAGGAGATTCTGCCAGACGTTCCCAGCAGAGCGTTTGGGTCTGCCAGGTCGGACCGGCATCTTCCCCCACCATCGGCGCCAACCCACCACCAGGTGGTGATCAGTTGACAGCTCCGCCCCTCTCTTCACCCGAGTGTCCAAAACATGCGGCCGCAAATCCGATGACACGACTACAAAGTCGATCATCGAACTGCGGCCTAGGGTGTCCTGGTGCCAAGTGCACACATGGACACCCTTATGTTTGAACATGGTGTTCATTATTGAAAATCCGTGTCAAGCACAGAAGTCCAACAATAGAACACCGCTCGGGTTCAGATCAGGGGGGCCGTTCCTCCCAATCACGCCCTTCCAGGTCTCACTGTCATTGCCCACGTGAGCATTGAAGTCACCCAGTAGAACGATGGAGTCCCCAGAAGGAGCGCTCTCCAGCACTTCCTCCAGGGACCCCAAGAAGGGTGGGTACTCTGAGCTGCCGTTTGGTGCATAGACACAAACAACAGTCAGGACCCGTCCCCCCACCCGAAGGCGGAGGGAGGCTACCCTCTCGTTCACCGGGGTGAACCCCAATGTGCAGGCGCCCAGCCGGGGGGCAACAAGTATACCCACACCTGCTCGACGCCTCTCACCGTGGGCAACTCCAGAGTGGAAGAGAGTCCAGCCCCTCTCGAGAGGGCTTGTACCGGAACCCAAACTGTGCGTGGAGGCTAGTCCGACTATATCTAGTCGGAATCTTTCTGCCTCGCACACCAGCTCGGGCTCCTTTCCAGCCAGAGAGGTGACATTCCATGTCCCAAGAGCCAGCTTCTGCAGCCGGGGATCAGACCGCCAACTCCACTTTCACATGACATAAACTAGTGCACTAGTTTATTATTCATTTATTCATTAAAACATAAATAATAATGTCCACAGTATTTAATAATGTCTATGATTAATAAAAAAAATGCATATGTAGAAAATGCCCCTTCTACGAGCAGCTGACTAAATAAACATCAATAGATGTTCCGAAATTTACGGGGAGCGAACAACATCGCATGAAACTGCCCACTGAATGGGAATTAGGCACACAAACAGCACATCAAAGCATACATGACTGCTTGTGTTGTGCGCATAGATTACTTTCATGTGCAGACACGGGCATGCCACAATAATCCTGCTAGTGCAATAAAGGTTTGGACGCCCAATGAATGCACACAATTTTGGAATCTGTTAAGCATGTGATGCTATGTCTCGCCATACTAAAATAATCTCTAATTTCTCACTCAGTGAGGTCTCGGACTCTGCTGTTGTTCCTTGTTGTGGATGCTACATCATACTTTCAAATATAAATAATACAAATTTAAAATTTTGAAGAGCGGAGCAGTAGGAATAAATTGCACAGTGCAGTTGCTTTGAGATTTGTACACCGCAGAACGAGTGTACACATTAAACAGACAATGAAAATAAAAATAATCATAAGAAATGAATAAGGCAACGATTTAAATAGTGGAGTTTTAAGATTTAAGCCAGTTTCTGGGTTCAGAGAGAATACAAAAACAAGATGCAAATCCTCTTCAAAAGGCAGGCTTGATTGGCCGCCAAAGATTTCATTTTTTAATTAAGATTGGTTATCACATGATAAACACTTGCCGTATTTGCCAGTGTATTGGTCGACCTTTTTCGATCCAAAATCGACCGAAAAAAATCGACCTCGACTTATACACCGAGTCATAAAATTTAACTTCGTATTCATCGCTTCAAATGTGATGGTAACCAAGGCCGTTTCTCATGCATCTCATTGTGTGTTGCACTTAGAAAATGCCGGAGTGCGCGGCCCGCTGGAAGTCGAATGAGGCTCCGCGATCTCCTCCGCGGTGCTTATAAACAGCTGATCCGCTCGGCGGGGGCTATTTTCGGCCACTTGGCGCGTGCACACGGCCTCCCGGATGTGCCGGGCGGGTGCGCGAGCTCGCCGGACGCTGGAAGTCGAATGAGGCTCCGCGATCTCCTCCGCGGTGCTTATAAACAGCCGATCCGCTCGGCGGGGGCTTTTTTCGGCCACTTGGCGCGTGCGCACGGCCTCCCGGATGTGCCGGGCGGGTGCGCGAGCTCGCCGGCCGCTGGAAGTCGAATGAGGCTCCACGATCTCCTCCTCGGTGCTTATAAACAGCCGATCCGCTCGGGGGGGGGGCTATTTTCGGCCACTTGGCGCGTGCGCACGGCCTCCCAGATGTGCCGGGCGGGTGCGCGAGCTTGCCGGCCGCTGGAAGTCGAATGAGGCTCCGCGATCTCCTCCGCGGTGCTTATAAAGTGCCGATCCGCTCGGCTTGGAGCTATTTCCGGCCTCCCGTTGGTGCCGGGCGGCGTGTGCGAGCTCGACGGCCGCTGGAAGTCGAATGAGGCTCCGCGATCTCCTCCGTGGTGCTTATAAACAGCCGCATGCGCACGGCCTCCCGGAATTTGAACACATTTCGTCAATAAATTTCGCATATTGAATTTTGAAGTTTAATATAATGCAACAATTGAGCTCGACTTATACAAAGGATATATCATAAAATCGTAAATTTCCGTCGAAATTTAGGGGGTCGACTTATACACTGAGTCGACCTGTACACCGGCAAATACGGTAAATCTTTCTGTGGGTTCACTATGAACTTCTGTGAGCCTCTCAGATAATTTGATCTCAGGGCCATGGGAGCAAGACTTCACATTTTTTTGCGTTTGAGTGCTCTGCTCCCTCATCAGGTTCAATAATGGACCACAGTGAAGGGAAGTGGTATCATGTTTCAAGTCTTTTATGTCAGGAGAGAACTGGCTAGACACATACACAGCCTGACTTATGACCAGCGGGAAAAGTTGGTGAAGAGAGAAACAGACAAAGACTAACAACAAGCACTCAGAGAGGTGGAGATGCAAAATGCAAAGAGGAGGCAGCTGTCTCCGAGGTGTGTGTGTGTCCTATATTTAGTTTCCCTAATGCACATCTTCCAACTCAAACAGCTGCTGGAGCATTTGCATAGCAAAACACTTGACCACTGTTGTTGTTTCCTGCAGACGACGCCGGTCGATTCCACCCAACAGGGAGGCTTCTGCTGGCTCAAGTGTAGTTTAGCCGTACAAGAGGGTGAAGGCCCGCCTCTCAGTCCTGCGGTTATTTTTTTCTTAGCGTGAGTTACCTAAATGTAGCCACACGACAACGAGGTGGGGCGTCACATCACCCGGAGTGCTGCAGCTGCGCAAGACGCCAGGAAATTGCTTGCGTCCCATGTGAGCATGTGAGTGGGACACAGCAAGCCGGAAGGGGTCATTAATGGAGTTCGTCTATCCCATGATGGGAAAGGATTGCAGAAAAGTACTCATTTGTAATTTACAGTAGCTTCTTTGATAGACTGCAAAGAGACGCATGTAGTTAAAAAAATATTTAATGGTTAATATTTAAACCATTGGGTAACAAATAACCCAATTTGGGTCAAAAAAGGAATGACCCTTTTGACCCAAATTTGGGTTATTTTTTACTGTTTTTTATGTATACACACACACACACACACACACACACACACACACACACACACACACACACGCGCGCGCACGCGCACACACACACACACACACAAAATGCTAACCCACTAATTGTGTAGCCATTTCTCGATAGTTTTAACTCATCAGTATGGGTAGTTTTAAAAATCTTGACTGACGTCCTGGGTCAAATTCTCAACCCAGCATTGACTTGGTCCCTCTTGGACTCAGCGCTGGGTTAGCTGTTTCACCTAATTTGGGTTACTTTTAAACCGGCAGTTTTGAAAGTGTGAATGTCTTGAACATTCTGGGCCCGAACTAAAGGTTGCCATTAAAAGTTCCTGCAAACGTAGGTAGGGGAGCAACATAACCCAGAAGTAGGAAAGGAGGTTGTTTCATTTATTTATCAAATGTAAAATATTTATAGGACTCAATCTACTGGCAGAGGACGACTAGGCAGGGCAAACTGTGGGTGGAAGAATAGCAAAGTTGCTTTATGGGTAGCTGTTTTAAAACAAAAAAAAAGCATGTGGTGGAGAGGCTGCCTGCTGCTCTGCATACATTTTGGTTCTGAATTACATTTGCCGAGCTTTGAGGGAGTTGAAACTGAGTAGGTCAGCACACCGGGAGCCACTAATGCAGGGGTGTTCAAACTTTTTGCAAGGAGGGCCAGATTTGATAAAGTGAAGGGGCCCGGGGGCCAATATTTTCTTCAGACATTTTTTAACTACAGAAATTTCATGCAAATACTTACTGTTATGAAACAAATTTCATTGTCCCAATTGTCTTTATTTTTTTAAATGACAAATGTTGGATTTTGTCCACAATTTAGGGAGTGCGCTATCCGCGCCTCACGGCAAAAGCCATTAACCAATCACCTGTTATCCAATTTACTCACTGCGTGCTCGTTTGATTTCTTCAGATTTAGGGAAATGCTAAGACACTGAAGCAGAAATTAGACTTACACAGGTTGGTTGAGTTCAATCACAGTTCTTGTTCAGAAAGCTCTGTTTTCAGGAAAGTACAATACAGCGCTGGGCCTTTCAAGAGCGGAAAGTCTCCATTCAGAAAATGCAACGTTCAAGGTTCTTTGCTCAGCTTATATTCAGTTGTACATGCCGGTGTGGGCCGAGTTTGATGGGTGATGAGTCTTTGGGGTGGGACAAGTTCGAGGTCACCTAAACCATTGATACCACCGGGTCCCTCTGTTGGCACACCACGTCCCTCTGTGGAGCCGCTTCAAGTCCTTCTGTGGGGCCGCCAATGAGTGAGAAAAATAAATATAGATAAAATTCATACCCAGACATTTGTAAAAGATGGAGAGTGGAAAGGCAATTGGCCTAGACGACATTCCAGTGACAGCATGGAACTATCAAGGAGAGATGGCAGGGGAGATTCTTAAAAAGCAAGAAGATTCCTGGAAAGGTGCTGACTCCTATTCTTTATTTCAGGCCACGGCGATGCGCAGAACTGTAGTAGCTACAGAGGTGTTATGTTGATTAAGCAAAGCATTAAGTTATGGGAATGTTAGAAGCGAGGCTTGGAAATCTCTACTGGCCAAAATAATGGAGAGTGTGGCAGAGATGAAGATGTTGCAGGACATGCAGATGGTTGGTGTGACAGGACGGAAAGATATGGAAACGATTGCATAAATTATCCACCTGTTCCTAATTCGTTTCTGGTCTGTATATTATTGTTCCAATTTTTTGCATTTAATACTCTCCCACCTATTTGATCCTATCTTGTAAAGGTCTACAATTTATTATAAGCTATTTTAAAGCTCTCCACACTTGTTACCAGGCTTTGGCTCCATTTCACGATGTTGTCTCCCATTCACTTCATTTCTGCCGAGCTGCTTCTTCTCCTCCGTCTAGCATGTTGAAGACTTAAAAACCATCAAATCTGAAAACACTTAAAATCACACAATTTTTCCCCCTCCCTCTTTTGACACATTCTAAAAAATGTGTCACAAAATAACCAAATATAAGCCACTCAGGCAGATGTGAACAACTTTAAAAACACAAATTCTGCCTTTCATTCATATCTGAAGACTCATATAACATTGAACACACTGTATGAAATAATTTAATTTACAAGAGTTTAAAAATATTTTTGCCTCATGAACATTTTAAACAGGAGTTATAAGTAATGCAAAGTTGTCTGTTATTATTAAAACTTAAAACAAGTGAATTTTGCTCTTGTCATTTACAATATTTTTCAGAAAGTAATAGTTTGTGTCACGTCTACAGGTTCATAACTTCAACAGTATTCACATGGCTACTTCGTAATATTTAATATTAAGTCATTTTTACTTTTGATTTACTTTTGACTCACAGCCCCACGTGATGAATCGCTGTTGTGATGCCAGTTCAGCTTGGAGCTGCTTCACTTTATCAGCGCGGTCACTCCCTGTTAGCTTGTCGTATGTGTTAGCATGTTTAGTCTGATGGTCTCTATTTAGATTGAAATCCCTAAAAAAGGCAACAGTCTTTTTACGAATTAGACAAACACAATTGCCTTGATTTTCAGTGAAGAAGTATTGTAATTGCAGTCGCCATGGCAGCAATGAGCGGAGAGGGCTGGTGCTGACACCTTTTGGTATTAGGAGGCATTACAGTTTCAAGTTTCATGTTTTTTTGAAATTTGACCGGGGGCCGGATTTGGCCCGCGGGCCGAACTTTGGACATGCTGCACTAATGCATCGTTATGGAGTCGTCGACTGACACTGGGAGTGGGACACCTCGGCCGCATAAAAGGAGTCTGTCTGTATGTTTAGACACGAGAAACCTGCAGATGTTCCAGTTGAGCCAGTTTAGCAAGAGCGCTGTGTTTTCCCTCAAAAGGCAACTCCTTGACGCATCCCTTTACAAAGTTCATCACAGGGCTTTGATGCACCTTATTTGGTGTTAATCCGCACCAAACTGCTGTGTGAGGATTATACGTTTTGACTGACGTCGCATTCAAATTAAACTCCCGAAAAAGACATCCCCTCTGACGCACATCTATCCATACGAAAGACAGATGATCAAAGACAAAAGGGTGGATAGGAAGTTGAGGGGGGGGGTGAGCAATGCAGCGACAGATCACATTCAGTGATTTAGCAGCGCTCTCTGAACATGGCGCTATTTTAAATAAAACATGAAAGCAGCAGAAGAAGGCACTCCTTCCTCCGGATGCTGTGACTTGTGACAAAACATGATATTGTGAGAGACAGCACACCCAGCTCGAAGCGACCCCTGGGAGGACTCTACCCTCCCCTTCAAGTGGACTCTAAGTGGAAGAAGCGGCAGTCGACCACAATTTGCTCGGAGATACAGATCTATTTGTTGTATGCGACAACTATGTTTCCCGTACAAAATAATGGAAATCTAATCAAGGGTCCGAGTGTCATACAAGTGTGAAAATGAAAAACCCATCCATCCATCTTCTTCCGCTTATCCGGGGTCGGGTCGCGAGGGCAGCAGCTTTAGGAGGGACTCCCAGACTTCCCTCTCCCCAGCCACTTCATCCAGCTCATCCCGGGGGATCCCAAGGCGTTCCCAGGCCAGCTGAGAGACATAGTCTCTCCAGTGCGTCCTGGGTCGTCCCCGGGGTCTCCTACCGGTGGGACATGCCCGGAACACCTCCCCAGGGAGGCGTCCAGGAGGCATCCTGATAAGATGCCCGAGCCACCTCATCTGGCTCCTCTCAACGTGGAGGAGGAGCGACTCTACTCCGAGTCTCTCCCGGATGACCGAGCTTCTCACCCTATCTCTAAGGGAGAGCCCGGACATCCTGCGGAGAAAACTCATTTCGGCCGCTTGTATCCGGGATCTCGTTCTTTCGGTCACGACCCATAGCTCGTGACCATAGGTGAGGATAGGAGCGTAAATCGACCGGTAAATTGAGAGCTTTGCCTTTTGGCTCAGCTCTCTCTTTACCACAACGGACCGGTACAGGGTCCGCATTACTGCCGACGCTGCACCGATCCGCCTGTCGATCTCGCGCTCCATCCTCCCCTCACTCGTGAACAAGACTCCAGGATACTTGAACTCCTCCACTTGGGGCAGGATCTCATCCCCGATCCGGAGAGGGCATTCCACCCTTTTCCGATCGAGGACCATGGACTCGGATTTGGAGGTGCTGACCCTCATCCCGACCGCTTCACACTCGGCTGCGAACCGTTTCAGCGAGAGCTGGAGATCACGGCCTGAAGAAGCCAACAGCACCACGTCATCTGCAAAAAGCAGAGACGCGATGCTGAGGTCCCCAAACCGGACCCCCTCAACGCCTCGGCTGCGCCTACAAATTCTGTCCATAAAAATTATGAACAGAATCGGTGACAAAGGGCAGCCTTGGCGGAGTCCAACCCTCACTGGGAACGAATCCGACTTACTGCCGGAAATGCGGACCAGACTCTGGCAGCGGTGATACAGGGACCGAACCGCCCTTATCAGTTGGCTCGGCACCCCGTACTCCCGAAGCATCCTCCACAGAACCTCCCGAGGGACACGGTCGAACGCCTTCTCCAAGTCCACAAAACACATGTGGACTGGTTGGGCGAACTCCCATGCACCCTCGAGGATCCTGCCGAGGGTGTAGAGCTGGTCCACTGTTCCACGGCCAGGACGAAAGCCACACTATTCCTCCTGAATCCGAGGTTCGACCTCCCGACGGACCCTCCTCTCCAGCACCCCTGAATAGACCTTACCAGGGAGGCTGAGGAGTGTGATTCCCCTGTAATTGGAACACACCCTCCGGTCCCCCTTCTTAAAGAGGGGAACCACCACCCCAGTCTGCCAATCCAGAGGCACTGTCCCCGATGTCCATGCAACGTTGTAGAGGTGTGTCAGCCATGACAGCCCCACAACATCCAGAGCCTTTAAGAACACCGGGCGGATCTCATCCACCCCCGGGGCCTTGCCACCGAGGAGTTTTTTAACTACCTCAGTGACTTCGACCCCAGAGATTGGAGAATCCGCCTCAGAGTCTCCAGGCCCTGCTTCCTCAATGGAAGGCGTGTAGGTGGAATTGAGGAGGTCTTCGAAGTATTCTCCCCACCGACTCACGACGTCCCGAGTCGAGGTCAGCAGCACGCCATCCCCACTGTAAACAGTGTTGACGTTGCACTGCTTCCCCCTCCTGAGATGCCGGATGGTGGACCAGAACTTCCTCGAAGCTGTCCGAAAGTCATTCTCCATGGCCTCACCAAACTCCTCCCACGCCCGGGTTTTTGCCTCAGCAACCGCCGAAGCCGCGTTCCGCTTGGCCATCCGGTACCTGTCAGCTGCCTCCGGAGTCCCGCAGGACAAAACGGCCCGATTGGACTCCTTCTTCAGCTTGACGGCATCCCTTACCGCCGGTGTCCACCAGCGGGTTCGGGGATTGCCGCCACGACAGGCACCAACGACCTTACGGCCACAGCTCCGGTCGGCCGCCTCAACAATGGAGGCGCGGAACATGGTCCACTCAGACTCAATGTCCCCCGCCTCCCCCGGGACGTGGGAAAAGCTCTGCCGGAGGTGGGAGTTGAAACTCTTCCTGACAGGAGATTCTGCCAGACGTTCCCAACAGACCCTCACAGAGCGTTTGGGTCTGCCAGGTCGGACCGGCATCTTCCCCCACCATCGGAGCCAACCCACCACAAGGTGGTGATCAGTTGACAGCTCCACCCCTCTCTTCACCCGAGTGTCCAAAACATGCGGCCGCAAATCCGATGACACGACTACAAAGTCGATCATCGAACTGCGGCCTAGGGTGTCCTGGTGCCAAGTGCACACATGGACACCCTTATGCTTGAACATGGTGTTCATTATTGAAAATCCATGTCGAGCACAGAAGTCCAACAATAGAACACCGCTCAGGTTCAGATCGGGGGGGCCGTTCCTCCCAATCACCCAATGAAATGTCACGGTCGGGTGGAGCATGGAGCGGGACGACCAAGTGCAGCTTGGACCAGGGTTTATTGGTGAACTCAAAAAAGGCAAACTAACAGACTCGGCAACTGACATGACCTAACAAAACCTAACAACAAGACTGACCGAAAAAGACGTGAAACAAAATGACAGGGTGACATTACCAATGACAGCAACTGGAACCAAAAAGACATCATGACGTTAACACTTAACATAAATCCAACACCGAACGACCACAACCAATGATCCGACCGGGAGTGAGGGGCAGACAGGACTTATATACACGACAGGTAACGAGAGGCAAGTGGGAATAATCACACTGATCATGGGCACACAGGAGGGGAGGGGCGAGCACACAGACAGAAACCAAGACAACAGACACATAGTGGAGCAGTTGGGTACGAGACGTGACAGAACCCCCCCCCCACAAGGGACGGCTCCCGACGTCCCCCAAAAAAAACTAGGGGAACCGGACCGCACTCGGGTGCGACTTGGGGAACCGAACCGCACTCGGGCGGCGACTTGGGGGACAGAACCGCACTCGGGCGGCGACTTGGGGGACAGAACCACACTCGGGCGGCGACTTGGGGGACAGAACCGCACTCGGGCGGCGACTTGGGGGACAGAACCGCACTCGGGCGGCGACTCGGGGGACAGGACCGCACTCGGGCGGCGACTCGGGAGACAGAACCGCACTCGGGCGGCGACTCGGGGGACAGAACCGCACTCGGGCGGCGACTCGGGGAACCGAACCGCACTCGAGCGGCAACTTGGGGAACCGAACCGCACTCGGGCGGCAACTTGGGGAACCGAACCGCACTCAGGCGGCGAACTGGGGGACCAAACCGCGCTCGGGCGGCGAACTGGGGGACCGAACCGCACTCTGGCGGGTACTTGGGGAACCTGAACCGCACTCTGGCGGGTACTCTAACATGAACCGCACTCTGGCGGCAACCCTAACATGAACCGCTCTCGGGCGGCAACCCTAACATGAACCGCTCTCGGGCGGCAACCCTAACCTGAACCGCACTCGGGTGGCAACCCTAACCTGAACCACATTCAGGCGGCAACCCTAACCTGAACCGCACTCGGGCGGCAACCCCAACATGAACCGCAATCTGCGGCAACACAAACATGAACCACACTCGGGCGGCAACCCAAACATAAGGTGCACTCAGATGGCGACTCTGGAAGTCCGTACGGCAATTGGCGGCGACTCTGGAAGTCTGTACCGCGATCGGCGGCAACTCTGAAAATCCGTACCGCGATCGGCGGCATTTCAGAAGGCGTGGTTGTGCGTAGCGGCAGGAGCCATCATGCGCCACAGCAGTGGGAGTGGAGCCAGGTGCAGCTGGCTCAAAGTCGGGCGACAACCGCGGGTCCGGCGTTGCTGGCAAGAAGTCCGACGACGGCCGTGGGTCCAGTGACGCCGGGGTGAGGCCCGATGGTGGCCGCGAGTATGATGGCGTCCGCGGGTCTGGAGTTGCTGGAGCGAAGTCTGGTGGCGGCCGCGGGTTCGGAGTCGCGGGAGCAAGTCCGAGCGCGGCCGTGGGTCTGGCGTCGTGGGAGCGAAGTCCGATGCCGGCCGCGGAGCCCATGGCGCCGGAACAAGTTCGGACGACGATCGGGCTTCGCAGCGGGAGCTGGTGGTGGAGGGGGGTCCAAGCGCTGGTCGTTGTAGTGGTCGGATCATTCTGTCACGGTCGGGTGGAGCATGGAGCAGGATGACCAAGTGCAGCTTGGACCAGGGTTTATTGGTGAACTCAAAAAAGGCAAACTAACAGACTCGGCAACTGACATGACCTAACAAAACCTAACAACAAGACTGACCGAAAAAGACGTGAAACAAAATGACAGGGTGACATTACCAATGACAGCAACTGGAACCAAAAAGACATCATGACGTTAACACTTAACATAAATCCAACACCGAACGACCACAACCAATGATCCGACCGGGAGTGAGGGGCAGACAGGACTTATATACACGACAGGTAACGAGAGGCAGGTGGGAATAATCACACTGATCATGGGCACACAGGAGGGGAGGGGCGAGCACACAGACAGAAACCAAGACAACAGACACATAGTGGAGCAGTTGGGGACGAGACGTGACATGAAAAACCCTATAGATTGAATTCAGAGATCTGTTTCTAAATGTTTGAAGCTTTGCTAAATTGTTTGAATCAGAGATGCAAGTGCTTTTTTTTCTAAAGAAAAGGATGATCAAGATAATCAGGTATTAACTGTTTTATTTAGATTGCTGAATGCTGGTAGCTACAAACGGGTTTAGCTCTTCATTTGACCGCGTCTGTGCCGCATTATGTAAGTGTCGTCGTTGTTTGCTGATGTAAAGGAGCAGCACAAAGAGCGCCAACACCAAATGGCCAATTAGTAGTGCATTTTTTGATGCCCAATGACAGAAAGCTATGAAAACACCAAACATTTAAATAACGTGATTCTTCATTGGATGGGCAGATGATTCTGCTGGGTGGGCACGGCTTATCTCTGGGTGGGCAACCCCATAGCCACATCCCCATGTGGTTGCTTTAGAGCACCTCGCTGTGGCGAGGAAAAGCCTCACAATGACCTGCCAGCAGAGGCCCAAACATGTTTTTTGTGTAGGCATAAAATAGATGCTAGACAAGGCCTGTTTTCCCACGACTCAACTGTACTTTTCTTTACTCTGCTTGGTAGACCCTGACAGACACGTACACACATAGGAATGCCAGAGCCATCACTCAGTGAAGTTTTGACAACAAGGAACATTATCCATAAACCGACATCCAGATCTGTTTAGGCATCCTTTCACTCGGTGCCATTAAACTCAGAGAGCCTGGAGAGGAAGCGCCTGTGTCAACACTGATATGAACATGTAAATAAGTCATGTGTGTGTCTCTCTCTCTCTCTCTCTCTCTCGCTCTCGCTCTCGCTCTCGCTCTCTCTCTCTCTCTCTCTCTCGCGTACATTTTTAGAATTCCCTGGTTTCTGCTGACATAGAGAAACGCATGAAAATTTCATGTCATTTTAAAATAAAGATTTTTTAAATCTAAGCAATGATATTAATGCAAGAGCAGAAAACAAAGAAGCAATTATTTTCAATCATTTTTCAACATTAGCGATCTAATTGAGAATTCGCCAAATTTCAGGTGTGGAGCAGAGTTATAATAGTTTGGGATTTGTCATGGCTAATGTTTACTTTGTTTGACTTGAACGTTTTAAAATTCAGTTAGTTTTAGTTATTTTTTAGGGCAGACTGATTTGATAAGAGTTTTTTTCAAAATGCTGAATTTTAATTTAAAACAGTAACAAAACACTTAAAAGAAAGAAAGAAACAAACAAAGAAAGAAATCATGCTAATAACGAAACTAGCATTAATGTTTGAACGCAAATGGTGTAGCAAACCATGTATACAGACAAAAGAGCAATCCACATGGGCATGTTTTTTTTTTTTTTTATCCTCCAGCAAAAATGACTAAAGTAGTCACTTTTTGAGCAGTTGTAAAAGTATTCTTTGTGTGTATCTGTATGTCTATTATATTGCACTCTGGTGCCCATGGTGCACAAACGAGCGGGTGCTGTACAACAAATTCGTAAAATCATGTCACACAAACTGTTAAATTCTATACATTGAAATTAATTGTTATTACTGTATATTTGATAACATAAAATACCAAAGAGCGCTACTGATTAAAAACATGTTGCAACAAGTTTTGTTGGCCTCTTAAACAACTCACATTCACGTTCATAAAGCATGGACAATTGAAGGCCTTTACTTTCAAAAATCATCTTCAATTCACCTACACTGGATACTTTAGGAATGAAGGACAAAGAAAATGGAGAAAGCCTTTAAGGCGATATAGCAAATTTAAAACTCTGAACTTCAGAACTGTGAGGCAGATGTGATAACCAAACACTAGTCCACCGTGTTCCTGTTCCTGTTTCACGAGTGCGGAATTTAACGTTCATCTTCAGTCTCTCAATCTACAATTAAAAATACGTGGCAAATTGCACAGGCATTTGTATTTTATTTTAGAAGAAAGCAACTCTTTTATTGCGCTTACATTTGAGAATCGGTGTACAGACGTGGAAAGGACAGAAAGACTTGAGGTTACGCTGCGTGGTCAATAAACGCACCAGCAGAGGGAGACCATGACATATGACAAGTCTGTAAACCAGCGCTATCTCTTTACATTCATCGACATACTGCTAGAATACATTAACCTAGAGTAAATTCACGTCCTCAAATTGTAGATAAATATAAACCAAAGCAACTTCGTATTAAATTCATGATACGACTAGAACCTCGCAGCGCAAAAACCCGGAAATTGGATTACATTCTGTTACATAAGTAAGTAAATCTTAAATAATTAAAATGTTATATCATCTAGTCTTTTTTGCCTAATTACCCTTTTTAGTCAGCGACTATGTTAGCCCGTTAAGGGTTAAATCTCGACATTTGATACTGTCCCTGGTGTGGGTGCGCAATTCTTAGGAGCTTGTTACCTGTTGCTTGTAAATGTTTGTTTCCACGCTACTCAGGTACGCTGTGATCGCCATTAGCCGCGACGACTACGTGTCGTGCTGATCAGGAGGTGGCGGCGGTGGAAAATAACTTCTCTTTTTAGTTGGGAGAATTTGGCAGCCTGTGGACGAGCATGTAAGTTATAAATGTTCCCAGTCTGTGTTGTTCAAACAAATGTACAGTCACTTTCACTATGACAGGTGAGCTGATATGTTGTGTGCCCATGTGGAGCTTGGAACAGGATTGGAAAAAAAATAACAACAAAAACATTGATTACTTCAAAGTACGACGTAAGGCTAATGACAAGGATTTTATTAACTGGTTCTCTACCGGATGGCAGCAACACACCTTTTCATTGTCTTTAAGAAGGTGGGAAGTTTGTCAACAATGTTATTCTGTTTTGCACGTCAGTTTTGCAGTAAATTTCAATTGGGTATTGCAATATAAGTTGCAATTCTGGTACCAAGATTAGCTGCATATTTTTTTAATTTTACAGCTCATCACTAATGATCATTTTAATAATCGATTAATTAATGTGCCAATGATTTTTTTCAATTAATTTATGAATCCAAGGCATGGTAGTCAGCTGGTTAGCCTCTCAATCCAGAGGTGCAGAGTTTCATTCATGCTCTGGCCTTCCTGTGTGGAGTTTGCATGTTCTCCCGTGCCTGCATGGGTTTTCTTCGGGCACTCCAGTTTCCTCCCACATTCCAAAAACACGCATGGTAGGTGAATTGAGCGCTCTAAATTGTCCTGAGGTGTGATAGTGAGTGTGAATGCTTGTTTGTCTATGTGTGCCCTGTAATTGGCTGGCAACCAGTTCAGGGTGCCTACTGCCCAGAGACCTCTGGGATAGGCTCCAGCACGCCCGCGACCCTAGTGGGGGATAAGCGATTCAAAAAATGGATGCATGGATGGATAATGAATCCGATTTAAATCCCTACCAGAGCCCTTAGGCACTGTGATGTCATTCTCAGTCAATATTATGTGGCAGTATGGCCTCCCACTGAGATGGATAAAAATAGGTAGATGTTGCTGCTTAATTCATATTCTATAAACTCAATATTAATCAGAATATCTCTCTTCCTGTCTTTTAGTATGGTGGATTAAGTGATCAAGAAGCTCCAGTCCCCACATAAATGGAGGGGCTCTCCATAATGGCCTTGCTGGAGTGCCCTCTGTGTTCCCAGCCGCTGGATGCATCAGCCAAGGTGCTGCCCTGCCAGCATACTTTCTGCAAGGCTTGCTTGCAGAAGCAGGAGGCCACACACTCGCAGCTGTTCTGTCCAGAGTGCAGAGCACCTGTCAGGGCCCTGACAGTGGAGGAGCTGCCCGCCAACAACCTGCTGGTGCGGCTCCTGGAGGGTTTACAGGGGTCAGCGGGGCCAAACCGGAACCCGCACTACGCTGTGCCCTTTGCCAGGAGCAGTGGGACGGGCAGGGAGGGTCATTACAGAGAGCACCAAGGGCACAAAGAGGTCAGTGTGCATTTCTCTGTACCAATGCTGGATTGGAGAAAACTGGTAAATTTGTGTAATCACATGGAATATAAAATACGGCATTTTGGATGTACCTAAACTTAGCATCTGATTCCATAAATGTGTTACAGACAATGATGATTAAAGAGGAGGTCTACCCCAGAATTTTCTTAGCAATAACATATTGTTTGTGCCTCTGCTAGTCTAAACACGGCATTCTGATTAACATTACGTATGTGGAATATAAGCTAAGCATCAAAATCCTCCCGTTTGTATCCAACCCAGGGGCGGCCATTTTGCCAGTTGCTGTCAACCGAAAATGACATCACAGGTGCTCAGGTCAGAACCAATCACAGCTCCGCTTCAGAAAACTAGTAAGCCGTGATTGGTTGTTACCTGAGACGTGAGCAACTGTGATGTCATTTTCAGTCGACAGCAACTGGCAAAATGACCGTCCCCTGAGATGGATTAAAAAATGTGGATTTGGTCTGTTTAATTCATATACCACAAATGAAACATTAATCAGAGCACTAACTTTCCACTAGTTGGTCTGCACAGAACTTATTTTTACAAAGAAAATGTTTGCTCTGACTTCAAGTCTTTCAGTTTTTATAAGGTACAGGTCCTCAAATGTTGTCATGTGGGAGTCAGGTTTTACTGTTGTTGCCAAGTTGGGACAGGCTTACAGGTAGTATTGAGCACAAACGATTTGTTGTGTCATCTATCTACACTTTCACACTAACCAAGTCAGTTGGGACAGACTCCAGTAAGCCTGCAACCCAAATAAGGGTAAGCAGTATAGAAAATTGTTTTTTTAAATGGCTATTCCCATAGAGCTCTTTAATGAAAGTGATACAACAATAGTTTGTCTTCTTTTTAGGATACTAAAGATGGAACCGAGGAATAGTAACAGTTTTGCCAGTGGTATGTGGAAAGTAAATATTTGTAAGAAAAACATTTTCAGGGGATGGATTAAAAAAAAAACAAAAAAAAACCACATAAAAAAAAGATACGTAACGGAAGTAACTGAGCGTGTGATCTATTTTTATGCCGCTCCACAAATTAGTTAGTAACTATTGGTAATTGTTAGTAAACTTGAAAAATCTCTGATAGGTAAGATAAACCCAAAAAGATGAGGTTTCTTATCTTGCTGATAGTCAAATTATCAGACCTGCTCAGTGCCAAGAGCCAGATTTCTTATTTTCCAGCAGTCTTGAATGCAGCATGAGTCATTTGACTTATTATTTGTGGCACACCTCCTTATGTTCAACAAAGTTCTTTATCTGTGTTGTCTGCTGCAATACTTGGAATCATTCTATCCAACCAAAATTGTAATCTCTCAGTACACACAATAGTATGTTTCAACGTCATGCTCATTTGTCAAATGCCCGTTGAATGGAATTTTCTATATGGTGCCAAATTGTAAATGAATGCTGCTTCAATGTCAAAGTCTGATCTTCCTCATCACTAAGTGGGTTCATTCACGCAAAAGCCTGAAGAGATGAGTAAGATTACCAAACACGTAACAACCTAAAAGCCATCTGAACTATCAAATTATTTCCCCAGGCAAACTGCAATTCAAGGGCTTCTTAGGGCTCGAGGTTTCTTTAAACCGGTTTCTACAATGACAACTTTGAACTTCTGACTGCCACTGGCTGACTTGGAAAAAAGTTATATCTTGCTCTTGTTAAATTAGCTCATTTTAGGAACTGTATAACCGAGTGGTTGGTATCTTCACCAGGGTGACACTGACACCCCAGGCTACAACCTTTAATTTTAATAATTATTTTCCCATGAACGTTCTTAAAATGCACGTTCACATTCGCGAGTAGTGCGACTTTAGTCAGAGACATAAGGAAGGAAATAAATGAGGCTACTTTCAAATCTTGCTAACAGTTTAAAAACCCCTAATTCCCCCTTTAATGTCAAACTATTAAAACTAATTTTTATTTGTGAGAGAAAGCAAATGTAAACCAGGTTTCTCGCCTTTAAAATTCTCAATTATAAGACGGCTTAAAGGAAATGAAACATGATTCATTGAAAAAATGAAACAATAACAAATCTTCTTGAAAAAAAAATGCCGGCGTTTGATCATGTCCTCTTCACCAAAATTATGGTTTATATTTTCATTCATCTTCACTTCACACACGTAGCAAGAAGCTTTTGCACTCAATAGATACTCATTTGATGTTGCTAAACTGAGATCTTTTGAGGTACTTTTTTGTTTTGTTAAATACTAAATTGTATAACTGTAGTCTGTTTTATAGAGAATGTATGAAAACAAATTTTAATCTGATATGCACGGACCTGAACTCCATCATTAGGTTAACAAAGCTCTCCCTGTAGTCTGTATCAATTTATGTCTACTGAAGATGTGGGAAACTCAGAGCAGCCATCACAGTTTTACATCATTTGCACAATTCAGTGTTCACAAGTTGGCTGGTAAATCCTTAACTTCGGTTCAGTGAGAGTTCAAAAAGCTGGGCCGAGTTCATGCGGGAGGGAGTTTGTGATCATCGTGCTATTTAGACACCCAAGACAAGCTGTAGTTCAGAGCAGTCTTATATAACCTATTCTACGTATCCTCTCAATCAGACCAGGCTTCACAAAATGTTATTTTAGCGTGGTTGATCTTAAAATAACATCAACCTGGCCACGAGAAGCCCACTGTGCCTGAGAAGATGCAAGCAGATGTCTTTGTATCTTTCTTCAGCTGAGTTACTATTAAGTTGTCTTCAAATGGCCCATCTGGAGAATAATGCATCCACAGTGCTGTTTTAATTCACTGGTACATTCTTCTTTTGCAAATAATGTTTCTGATATTTGCTCGTCCCATTAATCTTAATGTAACCAGAAAATTATCTCATGAAGTGAGCTGTGATAATTATAGTTCATACGGTGAGTAAACACAACTATGAATTTAGATTGTAAACAGTATGATGATAGCTGCTGCAGGCTTTTGGCCCCGCCTAATGAGTTATTCGCTTAACACTCTTAATTGAGAAGTGTATTTATGTTTGAATTTGTGCATATGACTTGAAACTTGCTTTTTCTGTTTCCCAGGCTTCTTCAAGAACTTCAATGCACAGCCAACAAGGAGATTCAGAAGGGGAGCTGGTCCTCACCCCTGTCAACGGCATCACGGCAAAACACAGAGCGACACCGGGTGATGACTGGCTCCATAGACACGTTAGCGACAACAGCGGCACATCCGGAACGCTGCACGCCGCCAGCCAGATGCTGCAAACGTTCCCCCACCAGCAGTCGCTGGCTCTCTGCCGAACGCTGTGTGACTTTAGTCCCAAAGAGATGAGCGTGGAGAGCAGCGATTCTTGTCTCAGCTTCCGGAAGGTATGTCTCTCCCAATCCTACTTGAACAGGTACAGAAGATCCTTTACGGATCTTACATAGTGGAAAAGAAAATAGTTGTGACCACAGTCCAAATACTGTATAGTTGAACGTTAACGATAACGATCCAGTCTGAATTCCTTTTAAATCAAAATCACGTTTTCTCATGGGAGACAATGAAATGAAATTCTTCTGTGCCCTGCAATTGGTTAGCAACGATCTCGCGCTCAGCTGGGATCAGCTTTAGCTCACTCACAAACATTGTACAGATGTTATCACGGGAGTTGAACGTTGTTCTAGCAACTCAAGATTTTGAAAAGAGTATCTGAAATAATTGTGATGCTCATGACTTGACTCAAGTACAGCAATGTCTTTTTTCTGAAGTGTGCTCACGGGCTCATTGTGATCTCTCACCAGGTGTTTGGTGTCTCTAAGAACTTGCTAGGCACAGGAAGTTCCTTGTGGTGCTAATTTATAATATTCATGGTCATTCTTTTTCTTTTTACTATTTTGCAGCATTGCTGCCCTGAAGGATTTTTGAGTTATATAAGGGCCTTGTTACTGTTTGCTTTCCATTAAAGCACAGTTGAGGCTTCCCTTTCTTTTTTTTTTTTTTTCTTTCTTTCTTAATGGAGTAAGCCTGGCCACAAAAAGGCCCTGTCCTTCACATAGAAAAGGGAGTTGATGCCTCATGGTTGACCAGGCTATTTAGTGTGAGCATGAAAAACTGACAAGCTGTCATTTTACCACGTCACCTCTTTGTCACTTTTTCCTCCCTTTAAGTTTGCTCACATGTGCTTGAGCTCTGCAGGGAGACATTCTCACTGTCATCAGACGGGTGGATGAAAACTGGATTGAAGCCAGGCTGGGCGACAGGGTAGGAATTTGCCCTCTCCAGTTTACCGAGGTGAATGTTCTCCTCAACCGCCTGTAAATTCTTTTCTCTTTGCGTTTTTCCCCTAAGTGTCATTCTATGTCTGTGAAGTGCTGAGGGTAGGGAAGTCATCTTTGAAGCAGTGCTGGGTGTGCAGATGCTCATTCGTCAGGTTCTCGGCGCTTGCTTAGCTCACTGACTGTCACTTGTTTCCCTTTGAGCTTCCTAACTGCCATTATAAACCTGCTCCTCGCTGGGACATGTTGCTGGTTCATGCGCTGGGTTCAACGTAGTGGCGTCTGAGTTCCCTTGCTTCCCTCTTTTTTTTTTTTTTTTCAACCATATCTCTCCTCACTTATTTTCCCAAGCACTTCCCCTCCCCTTGTCGGTCCTTACTCCTCTGTATCGTTCTCCTCAAGCTCCGATTCAGCAGCCTTCCAATTTTTTCATACTCCTCTCCGCTCTCCTCGTGCTGTGCAGCCGGGCGTAAAGACACAGTAATGCTTTCTCTGCTCGGATGGCATAACAGCACATCACTGTGGTGAGCGAAAGCATTAACCCAGCCTTGGCTGCCTGTGTCGCTCTGTATTTCACCTTGCCTCCTCCCACTCGGCTCTCAGCGCCAGTCGATCCTTCCGGGCTTACTGGCTACTGCTTTATCTTCTCGCCTGCCTGTCCAACAAGTTGGAGTGGGCGAGTGGAATGATGAGCAACCGTATTTAGACAGCAGCTTCACTGCTCAGCACTCAGCCTGTCAGGTGCTAGTGACAGATAGACTTTGAAAGCTTTCCTAGTTTCAAGGAGGTGACATCACTTTCCCCTTTCTGCTTCCATCTTTCCCAGCTAAACTCAGTGGCAACCAAACTGCTGGAGGCAAAGAGTCAGCGAAGGAGTGACTCAGCAGAGTTTCAGCATTGGACGATCGGACGCAGGAGCAAAGACAAGGCCCCAGAGGCATCCAGCAGGACGGCAAACCAGAGAGTCACGCAAGTTCCCGCAAAGACTCCTCTTACCGGCGCTTTGGTCCCTTCCAATCCACACAAACAGCCCAAACCCGGCAGCAGCAACTTTTCCCGCGCGGCCTCCGAGGAAGAGAACAACATTGGCGGCTTCAACCTCCAGCGACAGTCACATCGCTCCTCCGTGCGACCCACCGCCCGTGGACACGCGCATCCCTCCAGAGTTAACTCTCAGCGAGTTCGACGCCACTCTGACGGCCCACGCGGGCTCCTCTCACTGGTGAGTAATTGATTTGATTTGAAGACTTGTGGCTGACATAAGAGGTGACGGTTCTGTGAGCTGAGAGATGTTTTCATCAGCAAGGATAATGTTGTTCTCAGGGGTTCTGGGCGGGGTCCATTGTCGTAAGACCCAAGGAATGAAAGTTGGCCCGGTGCTAGACTTTGCATGATCAAATGTCTCCTATTAAGATGAAACACATGTGAAAAGGGCTGGGAATGTAAACTGCTGGGTTAAAAGATTGAGGGTCGAAGGTGAGCAGAGTGGAACTTTTGAGAATTTTGTCATCAAGAGTCCTGGGACCTGAGCCAAAGTTTCCTCTCAGAAGTGAATGTGACAGCGCGAGTCGTTTCCCTCTTCCAACAAAAACACAGCCAACAATACCATACTATAACTTTGCCACTCTTTATCTTTACTGTTTGACGATGTACCAAACTTTAAAAAATACATACAGTCCTTTAATCTTACTGTGACTGATTGCATAAAAGTTGAATTAACACATCAAAACCACTCAATTGGAATCCAAAATTGAAGAGAGCGGGGAGACTTAATGGAACAAGTTTATGTGACATCAACTCAAATGTTAACATTTTCAAAGTGTATTATGGTTGGAAGGAAAACCTACCTGTTTAAAAAAGGGCTTCAAAAAGCCCTTTTTCAAACTGTTTATTTCTCTGTTTGCAGTGGTGTAGAAGTGCTCTTCTTCACACTGACAGCTGTTTCTGCTATTTGCATTTGCACCATTTAGACCCATCAGAAGGGCAAAGTATTAGAAATGCCAACTCCCACACTTCATTTCGGTACTCATTGCTCTCTTCATTTTAGATGCTGCTGCATTTGCATCGTGTATAGTGACTGCATAATTTTATTTCAAAGGGCTATTATAAATATTGATAGTCAAAACAGGTTGCTTTGGCAGAATGATGGATGGCTGATAGCTTTTGGATGCTGGATGGTGCTGTGTTCTCTTCAACTCAGCATAAAATCTTAAAAGGACACGTGTGAATGTCGCATATGTGCTGACCATCCATTCCATTTTTTGGAGCGAGTCGGGTGCGACTTAATGAGGAAACTGCACAGAGTCACAGTAAGGTTATGCAGTCCCAACATGAAAGGTTGGTTTTCAGCATTTAACTTTCCGCCAAGTGACCTGCTTCCTGAGATTATAATGATTTCCTTTGATTCAGTGGAAGTTTCACAGCTCTGCCCTGCAATTAAACATGTCAGCTCGTAACTCCCCCCCCCCCCCCCCCACACACACACACACACCTCAAGTAAGTCTGAAGGTGAGATAAAAAATACAAGCGATAATGACAATATTAAAAAAAAATAAGGAATCAGCCTGGGAAGACAAAAACACAATTTTTGAGCTGTGTGAAGGCAAGTAAGTAGGAAGATGAGGAAAAATATGAGATACTGTAGATTCAGCGTGTAGGAGGTTCCTCAGTCCCTCAGTGCGTCTGCTTATCTCTCTCATGCTGATGATGATGAGTCACTGGTGAAATTTGTTATATAACAAACCCCCGACTCCCCCCCACCATGCTTTAAAACTCCTTCCTCTTCACTAAGCAGGTAACATCCACTCACACATCAGTTGGCTAGCAATAGCAGACAAGCCCTGCTTTCTTTAAGGAAGTCTGTCCTAAAACTTTCTTGAATCAGGTTTCATCCACTTGAAGATGAAGCGAATTTCCTGTCGTGTAAATTTGTAGTAGATATGAATTAATGTGACCTAGAATCTGCATGTATTAAATTGAAAAAAAAAAAAAAACTTTTTGGGAAAGTCGAAGTATAAAAAAAAAAAAAAAAAAAAAAAAACACTACCAACAACTGTAGTTGCACAGGTGTGCACACCCTTTTGTAACTGCAAATGTGGCTATGTTCAGAATTAACCAATCACATTCAAACTCATGTAGCACTCATGTTAAATGGGATTTGGCACCTGCCCATATTTTGTCTCTTTGTTTAACCCCAACTAATATTCAGATGTTATGGTAGGAGTTTCCTGAATGTTATTGTAGTCACCTCTTACAGCAAGTCTAAGATTTCACAGCTCAATCTCATTGTTCAAAGATATTCGTCAGACCCAGGATAGAAAATATTTTCCAAGGTATTAATCATACCATAGAATTCAGTGACGACAGTCATAATCAAGTAAAGACAATATGGCACAACAGTGACATTCCCAAGAACTGGACTTTCCTCAAAGATTGATGAAAAGATTGTGGGTAAAAAAAAAAAAAAAAATGGTAAGGCAACCTGCCAAGAGGCAGTCAGTTACAATGAAAGAGCTTGAACTGGGGTCAACTGGGGTCTCAGTTAAAATGGATGGAATTATAAACAGTTACAAAAAGTCCTTGAGGCTACAAAAGGAAATTAAAAGCCAACTCAATCATCTGAATCTTTTGGGTGGGTTTTCAAACTAACATTGGCCATCTAGTATACAAATGAATCATTATCAGATATATTTTTGGATGTGTTTTCTTTTGTATTCTCAAAATGGCTTTAACTTAATTGTTTTACTATAATTCTTACTTTTCTTATTATTTTAGTAGTGGGAAACCTATAGCCCCTGGCCCAAATACAACCTGTAAAAACATGTGAGCCAGCCCACCATGCAATTTTAACATCTTTTTTTTTTTTTTTTTTTTTTTTTTTTTTAAAGCCCTAAAGCCTTTAACAAACCCAAATTCTTACATGTTTGCACATTGCATCATATTTTTAAAACATTTAGAAGAATTTCCACAGGCTTCCAATGGCGTTCTATCTGTGATTTATCAGTCCACTATTTGTCCATTAGAGTTCCTCTCCCCCTGTAAATACTCTGTAGCCATTGCTTGGTCATTGCACATGGCAATTGCGTGACTGCTGCCTGAGTGAGACAGCCTCCTTGTAGCTGATAAAACAGACCGAGAAAAGAAGACGGACACATAGAAGTGACTTAAATAATTGAATACACGAAGAATGCAGTGCCGTGCTTTTCCCTTGCTGAATGACTTGCACAGAGTTAATGGCGTTCAGAAAGGATTAATTACCCTCAGTTCGTCTGAGTTTGTTCACATTTAACCATCCGCCTTCCCAGGAACGATGTCAGGGCTTAGATTTACACCAGAATCTCTGAGAGCTAGAATGGCTTCAGGATATACTCAATGCACTTTGTCCCCTCTTTTACATGTGTGCCTCACAGTTCTGCTTTTCACAAGTGACTTGCAGGTAGTAGCAATGAGTCCATGTAAATTATAGCTTGCTTTATGTTTCGTGCTAGCATTGAATGCCAGTGTATGTGCAATGCAGCCTAATTGCCACAGAGCCTCGGGATCCAGGCACCTTCCAATAAAGACTACCTCTTGCTTCACCGGCCACGATTAATTATTTAAGCACTAGTTGTGCTTTAAATAGCATCAAGCTTGCATTGAGGCCGTGACACAGAATATCATTTCTGTGTTTTGTAAAGAGCAAATTAAAATAATCAAAGGACTGGTTGTATATTTCCTGGCCACAACATTCACTTGTGCAGTGTGTCAAACTCATTTTTATCGCGGGCCGCATTGTAGTCATGGTTTCCTTTGGAGGGCCATTATGACTGTCAGCGTCTTCTACATACAGTATAGGCTACACAACAAACTGATGAATAATTAGTTTTGGAATAAGAGTGAGTAAAAACTGTTCAAATATTTTAAAAATACAAAAAATTGGAGAAAAGACCATTTGTAATTTTAGTATTGACACATGAAGTTGATGCACAATGTGTCTTTGCAGGCCATATAAAATGATGTGGCGGGCCGTATCTGGCCCCCGGGTCTTGTGTTTGACACCTATGAGTTCCATTATAAGAGATGTATTAGAAATTCAGTGTTTCAAAGATGTTCACTTTGTAACTGACACCGTCACATGGTGGAATAAATATCAAATAATGGTGTGCTCTAGCATTAAGACTAAAGTACTGCTACTAGCATAAAAGCATGGCAAAGATGCCACTCTGTGTCCATAAACGATTTGTGATGATGATGAGAGTAAATCATGCTGCAGTCTTTTTAGTTTCCCAATCTAATCAAACACCTTCGGGTGATTTTGGACTGACGCAGTTCGCTGCCCTTACCATTGCTATTCTTAGACTGAGTCAAGCGGCACTGTATCTTTATCCAACATATGTCATTTGGAAAAAAAACTAATATCAAGGATGAACTTATTCCTTGGATGACGAGTTTATAGCTATAGAAATTTTGATCACTCTTACATTAAATGTCATTAAATTGGGCGGGTGTATGTAATGTGGCCTGTGAGTGTATGTTCTGGTATGTCGAGTCGTGTCCTTATGTGAACTGTTGGAATTCCCCAACACCACCCTGTGACTACTTTGGACTGAGTGTGTGCTATGGTTTAAAAGTTCAAATGTCCTCCTTAAAATTCAAGTTGATGATTGTTTTGCCTTCATTTTGTTTACAGAGTGAGAAGATGGCCAACGAAGCTCCGCCCAACATCTCGATGGCTCTGTCAAATCCACAGATTTCCTCAGACAGCAAAAACTCCAACACACAGCAGCTCTCCATCAGTGTGTGAGTCCCTCAATAAAAACTTTTGCTGCGGTATCCCTAGAGTCAGCACAGGGGTCAGCTGCAGCTTTAAATTGTTATATCACCATTCACCACTAGATGACTGTCTTGGTTTTTATATTAAGTCATATACTACTCCATACAACAATATGAGTTGGCCTAATATTTTTTGGGGCGTATTTGTAATGGTATGTAGAACAAAGATAGTACCCAAATAAGATTTAAAAATTAGAGTTGCTTTTTGTTAAAAAATAAATGTACAAAATGAGTTCTTGCACTGTATGTTGGGTTGTTGTTCAGTCGTTTTGTGCTGACCTTGAATGGTACTTTTAAAGCAAGACAGCATTGCACATTATGCATGCAACGAAAAATATATGATCAAAATTGAAATATATTAAGAGCTTGCATTTTGCATGGATTTTGCCCGTATTTATTTTTGTCATACATTTTGGTTAGGAAGTGCGTAGTCCTATGTGGTACTGATGGTTACTGTTATAAAGCATTTACCGTATTTGCCAGTGTATTGGTCGACCTTTTTCGATCCAAAATCGACCGAAAAAAATCGACCTCGACTTATACACCGAGTCATAAAATTTAACTTCGTATTCATCGCTTCAAATGTGATGGTAACCAAGGCTGTTTCTCATGCATCTCATTGTGCGTGGCACTTAGAAAATTTGAACCGGGCGCCGTGCGCGAGTGCGCGGCCCACTGGAAGTCGAATGAGGCTCCGCGATCTCCTCCGCGGTGCTTATAAACAGCCGATCCGCTCGGTGGGGGCTATTTTCGGCCACTTGGCGCGTGCGCACGGCCTCCCGGATATGCCGGGCGGGTGCGCGAGCTCGCCGGCCGCTGGAAGTCGAATGAGGCTCCGCGATCTCCTCCGCGGTGCTTATAAACAGCCGATCCGCTCGGCGGGGGCTATTTTCAGCCACTTGGCGCGTGCGCACGGCCTCCCGGATGTGCCGGGCGGGTGCGCGAGCTCGCCGGCCGCTGGAAGTCGAATGAGGCTCCGCGATCTCCTCCGCGGTGCTTATAAACAGCCGATCCGCTCGGCGGGGGCTATTTTCGGCCACTTGGCGCGTGCGCACGGCCCCCCGGATGTGTCGGGCGGATGCGCGAGCTCGCCGGCCGCTGAAGTCGAATGAGGCTCCGCGATCTCCTCCGCGGTGCTTATAAACAGCCGATCCGCTCGGGGGGGGCTATTTTCGGCCACTTGGCGCGTGCGCACGGCCTCCCGGATGTGCCGGGCGGGTGCGCGAGCTTGCCGGCCGCTGGAAGTCGAATGAGGCTCCGCGATCTCCTCCACGGTGCTTATAAAGTGCCGATCCGCTCGGCTTGGAGCTATTTCCGGCCTCCCGTTGGTGCCGGGCGGCGTGCGCGAGCTCGCCGGCCGCTGGAAGTCGAATGAGGTTCCGCGATCTCCTCCGCGGTGCTTATAAACAGCCGCATGCGCACGGCCTCCCGGAATTTGAACACATTTCGTCAATAAATTTCGCATATTGAATTTTGAAGTTTAATATAATGCAACAATTGAGTAATTGTACTAAGTTCATTTTGTTTTTCCTTATTTAATCACTTCACAGGTTTCTTTTATATCAAACAAATGGTTTTAGGTTATTCACCTGACATGTTTCGGCGGTTTCTTCCGCCACTCTGATGAAGGCGGAAGAAACCGCCGAAACATGTCAGGTGAATAACCTAAAACCATTTGTTTGATATAAAAGAAACCTGTGAAGCAACAATTGAGCTCGACTTATACAAAGGATATATCATAAAATCGTAAATTTCCATCGAATTTTAGGGGGTCGACTTATACACCGAGTTGACCTGTACACCGGCAAATACGGTAATTTTGCCCATCCCTGAGCTAGACTGTTAGATTGCTTTGACCTTTATTTTTGCCAATGCTGCTTTGTGACTATTTGCATCCTTTCACACTTACCATTTGAAACCAGTTAAGACCGTGAAGTTACACAAAGAAAGATTGTTTAGGAAATGCCACGCTCCTGCAAGGCGCATGGCAAAAGACAGAATAAGTGCAGGAAAAATTTTGACACCTTTCGGCACCTATGCTGCGTGATGATCTTTTTGAAAATTTGCAACACTTGTTTTTCCCCAAAACATTGGTAGAATTGGGGGATTCGACTTGAACTGTTCCATTACCCTAACCATTTAATGACATTTAGACCCATATGCCTGCTGTTCCTCATGGTGTGATAATAACATGGGCGACTTCACCCTTCAGGTGTGCTGTGCTGTACTCCTACAAGCCGCAGCGCCCAGAGGAGCTGGAGCTGAGGAAAGGCGAGATGGTGGGAGTGTACGGCAAGTTCAGAGAAGGCTGGCTGCGTGGGTTGTCTCTTCGAACGGGCAAAGTGGGCATCCTGCCCAGCAACTACGTCACGCCTGTGCTCAGGTGAAAGGCCGCGATCCCTGACGGCAGAATGCGTCAGCCGAAGGACGCTTGTATGCCGACGCACTGCATTTGTGTGGGCAGGAATATGTTAATCATTAAAAATGTAGAATGCAAAATGTATCATACGTGTAGTGGAAAAAGGATTGTCCAGAATGCAAGTGTGAATGGCTAACTTTAGCCTGCTGTGTCTCGCTGTAGAACGTCAGCCAGACTCCTGGAGACCAAAGCGGCGAGCTCTTCTTCGTCACAATACAACGCAGCAGCGGCAAAGAAGCACACATCTGCCAGGAATCCTGCTGTGGTCCTTGCCCCTGATAGGGTAAATAATGATGGAGCGCTGTACTCAGCAGGACAGGTCCCACATGTGCCAAATGGAGCGCAGCACGCAATGTCATCCACAGACGGCGGAAAATCATCCTTCTACAGTAGCTCACCAGGTTGGGAGACAGTTAGGCGATTATTTAACCCACACAGAGGTGAATGCCGTCAGTCCGTCTCCTAATTTCAGAACTGTTGTGCATTGTCCCCTAATGTATCCTTTTTTTTCCCTTTATTTATTTATTTATTTATTTATTTATTTATTTTTTACATTTTTCCAGTATCCAACCCTTTCAACCATTCACCCAATTTGAACGTCCCCTCCAATTCGGAGCACTTTGCTCAAGTTCAGGCATCCGGCTACTCGCCAGCCCTCCAGAGAAAGAAAAACGGTGGAATCCTTGCCAACGCTGGAAGACTAGCCAGCTGGATGAATGTGCCGACAGCGCTCTCTACTGCCCCACTGTTGAAAGACAGAGACTTCAGCTCTTTGAATGAGGCGGGAGGTTATCAGCATGAGCGCCATCCGTCCAGTGGCCCTCAATCAATTCTTGTCAGACCTGATTCGCATAAGAGCACTGCAGACAAGGTAAAATTAAGTTACACTGTAGTCACTCCTCCAGTCGCTTCCATTTGGTGATTTTCCGCTGATCGATCAGATTTTCCTGTGTTTATTTGCATTTAAGCAAATATTTTGATCAATATAAAAAAGTGCACAGCTGTCATCTCCGCTGTGTTAGAACTCTAAAATTACCCGAAACTGCAGTTTTGATAGGATGACTTGCTCTCATAAAAATGTATGTGAGCAGCGACCCAGAGAAAAAAAACTCAAGATAATAATTAACGCATTCCAGTTTAAAGTCATTTTCTTCTTTGGTTCATGTCCCATTGTCAAATTATTTTTTTTTGTCTATGTCCTGGTTGTTTCTAGCCTGCCAAGTCGGTGCGCTTCCTCACAGATGAAGACCACCCACCTCCACGGCTTCGGACCTCCTCCTGGTCTTCAGGAAGCCAGGTTCCATCCAGCTTTACCCCAGCACCTCCCCCGCTCGAAGTATGGGCACCATCACTCACCTTGGGAAGAGATGGACCCGGTATCATCCTCAAAGACGGAAAAGCTTCAGCTCTCAGGAAATGCATGGAAACTGGCTTTTTGGATCCAAACTCAAACCAGCTTAAACCAATGTCGCCACAGCCGTCGCTATCGGCTGTGTCGGCTCAGTTTAGCCCCACCAGGTACTTTGACAATCAGAACAACCATTAACAAGAGAGTCGTTTTATGACTTGTCTACATAAATGTACACTGTTTTTTCCTCCCTCAGACACAGAGTGAATTCAACACATCTAGCCCAGACAGAGTCTGAGCTCAGTCTGCTCCAAGGAGAACTGGTCCTGGTCCACAGACCTCGACCTGATGGCCGTGTCCTGGTTACTCAGGAGACCAGCGGCCAAACGGGGCTATTTCACAGTAGTGTTCTTCATGCTCTAGAGAGACTCAGCTGACTTTGTTGAATTAATATATTTTGAATACCGTTGGTCAAGATCCAGCGATTGAAGTTGCCAAAAAGAGATTTCCATGAGGGAGTTTATTTTTGCTTCGGGTTCATATATAAATGTGTGGAGAAATATTTTGTTTCTTCAGTGTAAAGAGCATGTACTGTACTGTATGTCTCACGTGTACTGACAATTTGCACACAAACCCACCAAACGGCTGTCTCCCTGTTTCTGCCCATGTTACATACAATACATAGGTGAGTGCCTTTGTCAAAACCTACAAAGTCAAGACAATCAATTTAACCACGTGAAGTGAATTAACTCTATTTTTCTCTGCAAATAAATTACCTACGACAGCTAATTGGATGTCTTGCTGGAGTTATTTGATTTATATGGGGCAAAGTAACTCAAACAAAAAATAATGATAAATGTGTCTACTCCAAAATTCACGTGAGAGCCATACAATTAATCAAGATGGCAATAAACAAGGCTATTTTCCCAAGTTCAAAATACATAAAGGAATATAGGTTCTACAAAATAACAACAGTTTAATGTTAAATATTGCACATTTATTCACAGATAACACATTTTATGTAGCTATTTAAATAAACGTGACTGCATGACGGATTTAGTTTTGACCGTTGCCGTGGTGATAGTCGAAGACGTACGAAGGTTTGTCATCCTTTGAGCTATTCACGTATGAAACTAAGATGATTGAAACTGATGAAAATGTTTTTTTTTTTTTTTTAGCATTGATGCTTAAAGTCCAGACATTTAACACTGTGAGTGATGAAGCAGGTGAGGGTTCGTTTTTGTATTTGGAAACTTATTTCTGTACGACGGAAAGCACACCGTGTACATTTTGAGACCAAATTTAGTTGAGGTTGCAGACGCCTTTTTGCGTTTAATTTCATTAATAAATGTCCACGTCACCTTATGATAGCTGTGAGGAATTCCTCCGAGTCGCCCCCAGCAGGTGACGCATGCGCACTACGCACAGTCTTAGCCGAGCTACGGAACGTGAGGCTGATATTATGGATTCCACAATGGCTTTTAAATTCTTAAAATAACCAGTCTAATGCTCAACGGACACAATAATACAAACACCGGTCATTGCACGTATACTCTAACTACTTCCCTGCTGTTTTACCATGCCGGTAAGTTGCTCCGCCCATTTGTATTTTGTGTTTTGTTCGCCAAGGGTTTCCTCCCTTCCTCCGATCCCAACGATGTGATGCTAACCGGTTAGCCTGTTAGCTCACTCGCCGTTAACCAGAATGTTAGGAAAATGTGCACTTTGCGCTTCGTCGTTGTCCGTTTCAACGAATGGGTTTAGTCACTGGAAATATTTCTCATTTTTTCTCACCGTTGATGTCATCTGTAATCTGTATTGTTTGCGTCTCGTCATCCTTAGCAACCAAGCGCCAACAAACAGAAACTAGTGCTAATTAACCAATCTACTCAGAGTCTAATGGCGTTAATCAATTCAAGCCCTTCCAATTTTCCACTGTAGCGTTATGACTGTGTTTACGTGTCGCGCAATGACCGACCGTGATATCTTGCAGAGCAATAAGGTTGAAAAGCCGGAGGTGAGCGATAACGTCAAGGTGGTGGTACGATGTCGTCCGCTGAACCAGAAAGAGACTGCGATGTGCTACAAGCTGGCCGTCGCCGTGGACGAGTTCCGCGGTACCATCACGGTCAACAAGCTGGACACTCAGCAGGAGCCTCCCAAAACATTCACTTTTGACACGGTGTTTGGACCAGAGAGCAAACAGCTGGATGTCTACAACCTTACTGCCCGGCCCATCGTTGACTCGGTGCTGGCAGGATACAATGGTATTAATAATATAGTAGTATTATGTGATCATGTTTTGCTTAATAGCCTGTGTGGATTCATATACACTCACTAGACACTTGAATAGTCAGCCCTCCACAGTCTGTCCACATAAAGCTGAATGATGTTTCAATACATTGTCATGAATCATAAACCATCATTTCCCAGCCTTTATTGAGCCAAGCCCCCTATTTTACATTTATATAATCTTATTTTACACCACCAAAGTATTCAAGATGTGTCAGAAAAGTTCTAGGTCATGTACTGCTGTCACAGGTGATACACCAGCACATCTAAAAGGGATCCTGCATCAATCATTGCAAAACCCATTTCATGTGTATCAGTCTTCAATAGCCATTATGATGATATGTTACATTTTGCAACCCATATTGAATCTCAGTGGGATTTTTTTTTTTTTTTTTTTGCATCTATGTGCTTCTGTTTATTTCAGGTACCATCTTTGCCTATGGCCAAACTGGAACCGGTAAGACCTTCACCATGGAAGGTCTACGAGCAGTGCCAGAGCTCCGAGGGATAATCCCCAATTCCTTTGCACATATATTTGGTCACATTGCCAAAGCAGAGGGAGACACTAGGTATGTAAAAATGACAGATTTGAGGCTTTTATTTCCTCATTATCAATATTGGCCCCTTCATTTATATTATTCCATTTCATTGTCTATACAATCTAATATTTCATTAAAATGTTAAATTTGCACCTAAAACATTCATGCCATGTTTTGTTTTTTTAACTTGCAGAATGCATCTAAACATTGTGTTGCTTGAAAAAATTGAAATTATATTGGAGCAACTACTAATATTTTGATGAGTCAGAGACTGTTATACACCTCGACAGGTTTCTGGTTCATGTATCATACCTGGAGATTTATAATGAAGAAGTGCGTGACTTGTTGTCCAAGGACCAGACGCAGAGACTGGAGGTATCATATCTGTTACCAAAAATGGTGTTGATTCAGTGATTCTTCTTGAAACAGCTGCAAAAAATACTGCTTCATTTGTAGATTGGCTTCTAAGGGAATCAATCATTCTTGCGCATCACTGTTTTTTTTTTTTCTATATTAGGTTAAAGAAAGACCAGATGTTGGCGTGTATATCAAAGATCTTTCTGGATATGTGGCGAACAATGCTGACGACATGGACAGAATCATGACTTTGGGCAACAAAAACCGTAAGAAGAGAATTAACAACCACTTATTCCAACTTTACTGTTTATCTGTTTGCAAAGATTTTCAATGGAGTGATGTGGCAACCCCACACTGCAAATAACGAGGAACTCAAAGTGACTGTAAAGAGGCTTTATCAACAAGCCTGTACTTTACACAACACTGAGTAGCCCAGGGATGGGCAAACTTTAATCCGGCCCGCCAACCCTAAATAAATTGTATTTTTAAACATTTTTTTGGGGTCATTTTGCCTGCAATGACTGCGTTTCCCCAGTAGATGGGGAACCACTCGCCTGCGCATTTACCGTATTTGCCGCTGTATTGGTCGACCTTTTTCGATCCAAAATCGACCGAAAAAAATCGACCTCGACTTATACATCCATCCATCCATCCATTTTCTGAACCGCTTAGTCCCCACGGGGGTCGCGGGCGTGCCGGAGCCTATCCCAGCCGTCATCGGGCAGTAGGCGGGGGACTCCCTGAACCGGTTGCCAGCCAATCGCAGGGCACACAGAGACAAACAACCATTCGCACTCGCACTCACACCTAGGGACAATTTGGAGTGATCAATCGGCCTACCAAGCATGTTTTTGGGATGTGGGAGGAAACCGGAGTGCCCGGAGAAAACCCACGCGGGCTCGGGGAGAACATGCAAACTCCGCACAGGGAGGGCCGGAGGTGGAATCGAACCCGCACCCTCCTAACTGTGAGGCGGACGTGCTACCCAGTGCGCCACCGAGCCGCCTCGAATTATACACCGAGTCATAAAATTTAACTTCGTATTCATCGCTTCAAATGTGATGGTAACCAAGGCCGTTTCTCATGCATCTCATTGTGCGTTGCACTTAGAAAATTTGAACCGGGTGGCGTGCGCGAGTGCGCGGCCCGCTGGAAGTCGAATGAGGCTCAGCGATCTCCTCCGCGGTGCTTATAAACAGCCGATCCGCTCGGCGGGGGCTATTTTCGGCCACTTGGCGCGTGCGCACGGCCTCCCGGATGTGCCGGGCGCGTGCGCGAGCTCGCCGGCCGCTGGAAGTCGAATGAGGCTCCGCAATCTCCTCCGCGGTGCTTATAAAGTGCCGATCCGCTCGGCTTGGAGCTATTTCCGGCCTCCCGTTGGTGCCGGGCGGCGTGCGCGAGCTCGCCGGCCGCTGGAAGTCGAATGAGGCTCCGCGATCTCCTCCGCGGTGCTTATAAACAGCCGCATGCGCACGGCCTCCCGGAATTTGAACACATTTTGTCAATAAATTTCGCATATTGAATTTTGAAGTTTAATATAATGCAACAATTGAGCTCGACTTATAGAAAGGATATATCATAAAATCGTAAATTTCCGTCAGATTTTAGGGGGTCGACTTATACACCGAGTCGACCTGTACACCGGCAAATACGGTACTACCGGAAGCCGTGTCACAAAGCTCGGTGCACACTCACTCACTCAGTAGTACGGAAATAGCGCACTCGCGCTGTATTTGTATCAGTGCCGAATTTAGAGCGTGGGTTGTGACGACAGCATTCTTGTAATTTGCGCGCCGAGCTTTTAGATACAGTTTTACGCTAAAGCCACCCACAAACCTTCCCCTGGAATCCTTCCATTAAAATGAGTCGCCCAAGGAAAAGCAAGGTGGACACTGAGTGCCGAGTGTTTAAAAAGTGGCCAATTTGGCTCGACGTACGCGACGTGACGTTCAGCCACATGAACATCAACATCAACCCGTCACAGATCTAGGTAAACGGACCAACACCTCGGATCTCTCCTAAGAATTACCACAACAAATTTTACTCCAGACTGTGACACACTAGCAAAAAAAGGGAGACCAACAACACTGTTCCCACTGAAAATGAAGGGGAGGCTTTCAAGTTTGTTGTAAAAAAATGCATTTTGAATATGATCTGTACAAATAGCAGGGATTGAAACTAGCGACCATTCTCATTTTCAAACAATGCAGGATGCTCAAGGACATTGATGCACCACCTGTTTGTGACTAATCTTAACCTGTAAAGTTCTTAAGGCTTACTTTAAGGAAGTGTTTCCCGTTTCTTCACCTCTGTTACCAGGTGTTTGTGAGTTAAAACTCTGCTATGATTTTCAGATACCCCTCACCGTGTTGCCGTTTTGATTATTTTTTTTTGGATGTATGCTTTCACCGATTCGTCAAGATGATATATTTGGTCAGAATGTTTGCTGTTTGATGTGATCTCATAAGATAAACATCTTTCATTAATCTGACCTGCAGGCACTGAAGTGATGGAGACTGTTATTCATAATGACAGTGTCGTATTTTATGAGAATCGCTGATAGCAGTTTTTTAGGGATGTTTTTTTTTTTTTTTAATGCTGTTAATAAATGCATTTGTTTTCAAAAAACTTTTTTTGAATATCCATGCTTTACTACCTACTAAAGGCCAAAACCTTTTATGCAGTGACCTTTACAGGTCGTTTATATTACTTCACACAAACACTACATCGATCTGCTCCTGGTTCAGCCCCCCGGTCAAAATTTAGAACCTAATTCGGCCCGCAAGTCAAAAAGTTTGCCCACCTCTGGAGTAGCCTCTTAACTCGCATACAATAGTTGTTTGTGTGTAGCTTCATCATTGTTTTGATCCAACCACCTGTTTTCTGCATTTTCCTCTCAATAGGCTCTGTTGGTGCCACAAATATGAATGAGCACAGCTCTCGATCACACGCCATCTTCACCATCACCATCGAGTGCAGCGAGAAGGGCGTAGATGGAAATCAGCACGTGCGCATGGGAAAGCTTCATCTTGTTGATCTCGCAGTATGTCAAACATCATTTATATCACTTCCACAAACGGAAATTATCATCACAGTAACTTATCAATGGTTATGATCCACGTGTACATATTTTTTTCCTCTCTGTGGTCAAAACTAAACCTCTATTCACAATACTGGGGTAAGACTACATTTACTAGAGTGTCAAGCAGGAAAATGTGTGTAACACAAGAGTGCAGAGGAGTTATTTTTGAATATCATGTGGACAGAATTTGGCAGTTAAGGAAAACACTGCATCAAGTTTAGCCTTTACCATGGCTAAAGGTTTTGATTGTGGACATGGCCTGATTCTTACTATTAATTTAATATGTGTACCCCCCTCACAGGGTTCAGAAAGACAGGGTAAAACGGGGGCCACAGGCCAGCGCCTGAAGGAAGCCACAAAAATCAATCTGTCACTCTCCACTTTGGGTAACGTCATCTCCGCCCTTGTGGATGGCAAGAGCACCCATGTGCCCTACAGGAACTCCAAACTTACCCGCCTGCTGCAGGACTCCCTAGGAGGGAACTCCAAGACCTTGATGGTAAGGCCAAACAAAGGAGATATTTTCCGAGATTTGGCAAGACTTCAGCGTGCTGACGTTTTGGCTTGTCGCCGACCAGTGTGCAAACATAGGTCCCGCGGACTACAACTACGACGAGACCATCAGCACTCTGCGCTATGCTAACAGAGCCAAGAACATCAAGAATAAGGCCAGAATCAACGAGGACCCCAAGGAAGCTCTACTGCGCAAATTTCAGAAGGAAATTGAGGATCTGAAGAAGAAACTTGAGGAGGGTAATAAGTTTCCTCCTGACCCCACCTGAGCTGAGCACACTCTTCTTATGTCGTAGTCTTTGTGACATTATACTGTTTCATAATGCCTTGACGGTCCCAGGTGAGGAGATCTCCGGCTCGGAGGGCAGCGGCTCGGACGAGCCCGATGAAGGGGACGAAGAAGGAGGGGACGCAGGACAAGGACGCAGGAGACGAAGAGGTAACAATTACAAGGCCTTGAATCTATTTTCTCCTCTTGTAGAGAGGAAATTTGAGTTTGTGAACTGCTTTCTTGATGCATTAATTTGACGGAAGTTTTGTCAGTAGTTCTCTCAGGATTTTTTTTTCTATTCCACCACTATTCTGGTAGCAAAATGCATATGACACACACCTCGCATCCTCACATCCCTTTATTGCTAAAGTTGATGAATGTTAGATTTAGTTAATTTGTACCACTAGCTCAGTGGCCTAGTGGTAGAGTGTCCGCTCTGAGACTGAAAGGTTGTGGGTTCAAACCCCGGCCGGGTCATACCAAAGACTATAAAAATGGGACCCATTGCCTCCCTGCTTGGCACTCAGCATTAAGGGTTGGAATTGGGGTTTAGATCATCAAATGATTCCCGAGCGCGGCACCGCTGCTGCTCACTGCTCCCCCCTCCCCCAGGGGATGGGTTAAATGCAGAGGACAAATTTCACCACACCCAGATGTGTGTGTGACGATCATTGGGACTAAAAAAAAATGCCCACAGTCAGCTCATGGCTCAGCTTTATTCTACTCCTTCAAGCCTTCACCTGTACCATTTTTCATTCACTGACCTGCGTTAAGTGTTCTTATTTTCTTTGTCTTTGCTGTATTGGTATTTGTCTAACATTCGTGTGTTCTTTCTCCTCCTTTTGCCTTTGTCTTTACAACTCTTCTTCCTCCAAGGAGAAAGAGGTCGGTGTAAGAATATTTATGGTCCATCTGTCCTGTAGCAAATGTTTTGCTTTTAACGAAAGCATATGACATATTCTGAGGTTATTTTCAAGTAGGTTGTTGCTAAGCCACAACTGACATTTCTGTCCAAGATTCAATTCCTTCTGTGGTTTGTAACCATTGTGCCTTTAAAATATTAGATATTGCAGAATCCAGTTAGCACATATTGTTATTTCAGGGAAGAAGAAGGTTTCACCAGAAAAGATGGTGGAGATGCAGGCCAAAATTGAAGAAGAGAGAAAGGCTTTGGAGGCCAAGTTGGACATGGAGGAGGAGGAGAGGAACAAGGCAAAAGCTGAGCTGGAGAAGAGGGAGAAGGATCTTCTCAAAGCTCAGTGAGTAAACCAGAAGAATAGCAACACATCTTCACATATGTACTTAAAATGAATTTTTCTTTCACAGTGCACATCAAAGTTTTTTTGGGGGGACTTTTTGTGTCTAAGTCAAAGTCTGCTTTAATGTCAATTTCTTCACATGCCAAGACATACAAAGAGATCGAAATTACGTTTCCCACTATCCCACGGTGACAAGACATAGTACACAATATACATACAAGTAAACAACACAAAAAATAAAAACAAGAAGGCACAAACAATGAATAAATAAGAGCGATGAATAAATAATGAATAAACAAATAACATAATAAATAAGAGGAGCAAAAATGGAGCAAGTGTGCACAAAGCAGACAGTCAGAACATAGCGTAACAGTTTTGGAGGGTAACTTATTGTTGGAGCCTGTTTCTGTGTATCGAGTTTTAGGATGTTTAAAAAAAACGTCACATTTTTCACCACATCATATTATCACTCTTAGGCAGGAGCATCATCTTCTGCGTGAGAAATTGTCAGCCTTGGAGAAGAAGGTAATTGTAGGGGGTGTCGACCTCCTGGCAAAGGCTGAAGAACAGGAGAAGCTTCTCGAGGAGTCCAACAGTGAGTTGGAGGAACGCCGACGGAGGGCGGAGCGCCTTCGCAAGGAACTGGAGGAAAAGGAGGTAAACACATTGCATGGGAAATCAACTCTTGTTTGTTTGTTTAACTGATTTTTTTTATTTTTTTTCTTATTAAATACTGTAATTCATTGTGGGGGTCACATTCCAGACCACAAGCACATTGCAATGCAATATATGGAGGGAGCTGTCTTAAAAATGGCTTGTCAAACTCTTCCTACCTACGGTACCACTGCAGCCATGTGTATCTGTGTAAATCTGCATCTGTGTATTTCCAAAACAGCAAGAACGCTTGGACATTGAGGAAAAGTACACAAGCCTTCAGGAGGAGGCCCAAGGAAAGACCAAGAAACTGAAAAAAGTCTGGACCATGTTGATGGCTGCCAAGTCAGAGGTAAGTGACTCTGGCGGTGATGTATATTCAGCATAAGTTGAATTAGATTATGAAAGGAACGTCTGCGGACCTTCTTCAAGGTTGAACACCCTGCAGGTGGCAGAAACGTGCCATTTCACAAATCTGACGCCACATTGCTCCTCAATTTGTGTGAGAATCAGTTGAATTGTGCTCGCACTAAATGCTTGTGAAAAACGTTTGTAGGCACTAATTGGAATGTGCTTGGATATGCCATGTGACCCTTCACATTGAGTCTTCTCCTTCCTACTTCAGTTGGCAGATTTGCAACAAGAACATCACCGAGAGATTGAGGGCCTCCTGGAGAACATTCGCCAGCTGAGCCGGGAGCTGCGACTCCAAATGCTGATCATAGACAACTTTATTCCTCAAGAATATCAGGTCTGTGTCTATTTATTACTATTATAATTTTTTTCAGTTGTTCATACATGCTGAGACCTTGTATAAACTCTGTCCTTGAAAAACGTAAGTTGACTAAAGTTGAAGTAACTTTACCACATGCTCAGAGCAGACAGCCAAAGAATGGCTCTGTTTTGTTGTAAATTTAGCTTGCAAGTTGTTTCTCAGTACTTTTTTTGCTAGAAATGTAAACCTAACTTTTAAGAATAAGAGTGTATGTTGATGCGATTGCTGTTCTTTCCCTAGCTAGAAGCATTGCTAACACTTTTTCATTCCTTGCTGTGAGTGGTAATTTTCATAAAGAGTTCCCTGTAAACTGCCAACACGAGAGAGATACATCCAGTCAAGTAGTGAATAAAGATCATTCTCTATAACTATGTATGTATAACTTTGACATTTTCCCTCTCTGTAGGAGATGATTGAGAACTATGTGCACTGGAATGAAGACATTGGAGAATGGCAGCTGGTAATTGTTTTGTTTTGCTAACTTGACTATGGAGCTGAGACTCACCGTTGTTTTTATTTGATGAAGTGAATCACGATGGTCCTCAAGATCCAGATTGTCTATAATTTGTATTTTTTCGTGTCAGAAATGTGTCGCTTTCACTGGCAACAACATGAGAAAACAAACACCTGCTCCAGGCAAAAAAGAAAAAGACGTAAGGTTTTTCTGCTCTACTTGTTCCCGTCCAATTGACAAATATTCGATACCTGTCGCTTTTCTTCTCAACACCCTGCTTGACTCTCATCCTGCAGCCTTTCGAGGTGGACCTGTCCTATGTGTATTTGGCCTACACAAAGGAGAGCATGCAACAGTCACTGATGAGGCTTGAGAGACCCAAAACCTCTAAAAGTAGCAAGAGTGGCCGGCCCAAGACTGGTCGCAGGTAAACACAACACAGACCACAAGTAAAGCTTACTAGAACTTTAGTTGAGGTTTAATGGGGTTAGTTGGGGTTAATCGGAGGTCCATAACTAATAGTTTATGAGATATGTACATTAGATAGAAATCTATGTGACAATGATGACTATTGCAATGTCAATTCGACCCGGTGTTGACCTAATGAATACATCGCAGCATTTGTGCTGACATTGTCAGGCAGGGAACAAGGCGGAGGACTCGGATGCAGAGTCTTTCTTTTCGCGGATTTATTCCAACAAAAAGATGACCAAAAAGACAACTCAAAGCGCCTCTTGCGAGGGAAACACTCGGCAAAAAGTCCAAACAAAAAGCGTCGCACTCGGGCGAGACAAAAAGGCTATGGGGAACAAGGCACTAACAAAAGGCGTCGCTCTGTGGCGAGACAGAAAGGAGGAATCTTACTAGGAATTCGGACGGCAAGGAATCGCTGGTGGTCGGGACGAGGCAAGACACACTGGCACAAGACACGGGGAAGACACGGACTAAATACACACAAAAGGGCTGGGACACAGGTGCTGACAATTAGTGTCAACCACACAGGTGCACACAATCGGGATCAGGGAATACAAGACAACAGAAACAGAGGAAGGAACCACGAACTGAAACGGAAGGGATGACAAAATAAAACAGGAAGTGAAGTTACGACACAGACAAGACAGAAATCCGGAAAATAAACGTGACCGCATGACAGACATCAAGATATAATCTCCGTTCTGAGAAGCCGCCTTCCAGATAGAGCGCCACTAACGCTTATCTCTTATATTAACCCCTGACAGGAAAAGGTCTGGAAAAGCAGAGACGGCCGTCGAGTCCCCTCAGCAGTGAAGACATGCCAATGTCAAGAAAAGAAGCCTCTCGTATAAACTGATGATCCTTATTTAAAAAAAAAAGATCTGAATACACCGACACGGGCTTAAATGTGACGCAGCTGAAAAGCTATTTGGAGTATTATAGTCAATAGGATCCCCGGTTTCACATAATACTGTATCTTGGCAATGCATTTCAACAGCAGCGGCCCCTCTTATTGGGGCCCTGCATCTAACGGGAGATAAATCTGGGCTGCTTACAGGTCATGGCTACATTTGTTCTTTTTCTGCAGCAGCAGATCCTTTTCATTTAAGTCTGAAATTCCAAGTTAGTTCTACAAAGACTGTCACTTAAAAAAAACGGTCCCAAATAGGTCAGCCTAACATTTGCATTAATAGATGTGAACATATGTTAAAACTTTAAACTGGATCTGTATGTTCTGATGACCGACGGCAACTGTTGTATTGGTTGGAAACTCCATGCAGTCATCTGCAATGATAAAGATCCTAAAGTCAAATTGTTTTTGAAGATTCAGGCTGAAGAGAGATGACGTAGTATTTAGGTGAAAGTGTGCTTTCTAGTATTTCACGTGGGTGCAAAGTTTTGGGAACATGCATGCCAGACAGCTTTCTCATTAGTACCACGTGTTCATCTATCATTTTGAAAAATTACAGCTGTATTGTTGAGATGCACCATATTTACTCTATGCCTTAGTATAATGCACTTGTATGAGGCTCTGTGAAGGTCATGTTAATTTCACTTGCGTATTTCATAGTGGAGGCAAAACGGCTTTTGTTTGATATCACGATACATGTCAAATGTTTACATTCACCCTGGAAGTTTTATTTATTAAATTATTTTACACGTTTACCTCACATTTGTGTTGTTCTTTTTGTCTTTGTCTTGATGGTGTAGATGACAGTGGTGATTAGTAATGTGCATTTACGTACCCATTTTCCTGTATGCGTCGGGCTTGGATGACTTTCTTTGTAAGATAAGGCTTCCCTCTCACCACCTGACACCGTAGGCCAGACATATAAAGAAGATGAGCGATTATTGTCTCAAACCGGTACTTAGCAGAAAATCTTTTAGCTCCTTCAATGATGAAGTCGGCCTGTTTGCAGCCTTTTCTTGTCTTTTCATCAAAAAGACGAGGCAGTCATCAGTTCTTGGTAATGTCAGTTATGCCACATCTCCACTCGATGACTGTTTTCACTGAGTCCTATGGTGTGATTATTTTCCATCCTGGTTCTGACTTATACCTTTGAGCAATTTGATCCCTCTGTTGTTGTGAAAGCTCTCTTCAAGATGTGACTGGAAACATTTTATTTGGTGCATCTGAAATGGTGACAAATGGTGACGCTGACTCCTATTTAGCATGAGTTTAAATTAGATTGGTTGATTCTGAACACAGGCACTTGCCCAGTTATCAGGGTGTGCAGACTTATGCAACCATGTACTGTCACCATTGGCTTTTGCACCATGAGAGTCAGTCACGGGGACTGTAAAAAAGGCAAAACCCATCAATATAATAAAATAATAATTATATTTTTATCATTTTTATTTGAATATACCGTATGTACTTACTGGGAGAAGACATGCATTCTCCGTTGCTTCCTGGATACTCTTTAGCTGGATATAATCAGAAAGCACAAAGGATGCTGAAAAGAAGGCCATGAGTATGACAGTGTTAAGTGTCATCATGATTTCAAAAGCGAGCACAGGCCGACGCTGTCAGGTGGGGCAAAAAAACAATAAGCCCCACTTTCAGATGCTCTGCTTTACATAAGAGGCATAAGAGGAAAGAAAGACCATATAAGAACTTAAAGTAGCGTGGGTCCACGCATGTGACCCGCGCCCACATTGAGTAGCACCTCGACATTTATTGTATGTATTAGGGGTGTGACAAAAACTAATTCATATTGGAAAAAGTGCTTTTAATTTGACAAATCGAATGATACATTTTAAAATAGATGAGTAACGTACATCAAGATAACTCATTTTCTACCATTATGATTGAATATGATTCAGTGTCCATTTCTTATTATATATAAGTGAGAATCCAATGTGCATTTCACATGTGGATGAATACATTCACTGGTTTACAATGTCAATTTTAGCAAGGCCTTGGTGGTGCAAAGGTTAGTGTAGGCGCTGGTTTGACTCCTGCCTCAGGCCTGTTTCGGTCCAGAGTATTTTTCAACTCTAGTTTGAACTCCTACTTACTCTACGTAAACCCCTATTTCAAACTAGGGGTATTTATGCATTTATTTTATTTTTTATTTTCATTTTTTATTATTATTTTATTTTTGTATTGTTTTATTTATTTATTTTATTTATTTATTTTTTATGCTGCCTACCCCAACTCTTGTTTTTGATTCTTTTGCTCGTCTTCAAAAAACTTAAGAAGCCTGTATAACGCCATACAAAGCGTGTCTGCAATCTTTTTGGCGTGGTGTTCGTGTGTGTCGGTGGTGACTTGGAAGCTTTTGTGCACACTTGTGTTGCTGCCGAGCACCGACGACGAGACAAAAGCTGACTGAGTTGACATCACAAACGGGTCCACTCAACATATGATGCTGTCATTCCACTCAACATATGATGCTGTCATTCTCCGTCCGTCTCTTGTTTACCTTCAGAGCGTGTCAGACCTGCACAGGCGAGTAAAATATTCACTTTATTTATTTATATTCATATATATATTTATTTATATATATTTATTTATATATATACATATATTTATATATATATATATATATATATATATATATATATATAAAAATATACATTTTTGTTTTTGTTTTTTTGCAGATAGTACAAAGCCTGCCCGGTGTACACAAAACCGAGGTGTTTACGCCTATTTGGTTTGTGGCTGTGATCGCAACGGCCTGCGTTGGACTTTGTTGTCTTGCAGCAACCCGCTGAGGTGCATATTTGCAATGACAAGATGGACACGCGAGAAGTGTTGGAAATAGTTACACAACGAGCCACCCCAGGTTTTCTTCTTTCTGCATGTGCACAGAGACTCATCTGGTGCTTGTTGTTGTTTCAGAGCTGCTTGGGTGTCTGACTAGATGGCAGAACTATGGAAAATGCTGTTACTTCTTCGGATTGGACAAGATTTCGTGGAGTCAGGCTGAGATCATTTGTGTTATGAAGGCAGGCCACCTGGTGAGCAGTGAGAACGAACGAGAGCAGTTAACGTGTCTCTCTCTCTCTCAATCGCTCACTCACTCAACCCAACTGTCATCCATCCATCCATTTTCTGAACCGCTTAGTCCCCACGGGGGTCGCGGGCGTGCTGGAGCCTATCCCAGCCGTCATCGGGCAGTAGGCGGGGGACACCCTGAACTGGTTGCCAGCCAATCGCAGGGCACACAGAGACAGACAACCAATCTCACTCACACTCACACCTAGGGACAATTTGGAGTCTTCAATCGGCCTACCAAGCATGTTTTTGGAATGTGGGAGGAAACCGGAGTGCCCGGAGAAAACCCACGCGGGCCCGGGGAGAACATGCAAACTCCACACAGGGAGGGCCGGAGGTGGATCGAACCCGCACCCTCCTAACTGTGAGGCGGACATGCTACCCAGTGCGCCACCGAGCCGCCCTCAACCCAACTGTTTCGTTCTCATTCCACTTTGTCTTTCTTGCAGAAGTGGCTGGCATATAGCAACTTTGCAGACCTGGATGGGCTTGCACCGCAAGTTGCATGATAGCCAAGTGTGGCAGTGGACAGACGGAACACCTTACTTCAACATGTCCTTCCAGTGAGCACTATATTGCTTTAGATGATGACGATGATGACTAAACTTGAAAAATACCTCTGGAACGGAGACAAAAGGGGGAGTGGACAACACATAATTGGCGTTATTTATCTTTAATATTTCATTTATTACTTTACAATTATGATTTATTGTTATTTATTTCTGCTTTATTTAGGCAATGTGATTTATTTCTCTCCTCTGTTTGTTACTCATGTCCAATATTATTATTTCTTTGAGCTACTGGAACACAAATTTCTTGAGGGAGCCATCCCAAAGAATGAAGAAACTTGAGACTAAGTCTGAAATACCAGCAGCAGCTCTTGTCTGCTGCGGGCTGTACCTTGGCACCCGCTGCTCTGTGCCAAGGATTTCGTCACTTGCAGGGCCTGGGATCGCTTTGAGCCAAACAACATTCGTGGAAAACTGCAGTAAGATGTGGCCGACTTGCATGGGTGCCTGGAACGACCTCCTGTGTAACTATTATCAGCGGTTCATTTGCAAGCAGCCCTTGGGTGAGTGCAGTTCTGTGGCTGCAGCCTGTTACTCGTACTGAACTAAAAAATACTTTTTGTTGACTTATCTGGTTGAAGGCATGTGCTCCTCCAATGCGTGTTCCTCTCAGAACACGTCCTGCATGTGCCTGCTCGCCATGACCACCACGGTGAGTTGATGGTTTGTGCTGTGGATGTCAAAAATCATTTTTACTCTCTTGTCGTCCCCCCCAATTATGTAAACCTACCACCGTCAAAAATCAAGCGGGCATTCACGACATGCAACACAATGGCTTTGTGGGATCAAATTTCATCTTCATGGGCAAAAGTGATTGGACTCACTGAGGAAAGTTTGCCCAGCGTTGTCGGTGAAGAACTTGAGTTGCCCGTAAACTGCAGTAGTTGTCATCTTTCCCTATTGTGTGTGCACAGGGGGGGGGGTCGGATTCCAAGCTGTGCTCGACGGTCTCAGCGTGGGCCGCAGCATCGTCATCAACGGACAATCCAATGCTCAAGCAAAGAACACGCACACGCGCGCGCGCGCGCACACACACGCACACACACACACACACGCACACACACACACACACACACACACACACACACACACACACACACACACACACACACACACACACACACACACACACACACACACACAAAGAAGGCAGCAAAGACGACATGGCATTTGTCCGGCAGGCTGGTCAACTTCTGCGAGGGTGACGGCAAAGGCAATGCAACTGGCAACACGGTGCTGCACCTGCATTTCAAATTTGCGACACAAGACTTCATCATCAGCACCAGACGCCTGTGGAACTCCAAGAAGACTGGGACGCTTTTTTAGCACACCCATTCGGACCAGGACGTGCTTTTGAGGTGATCGCTACGTCGTCGTTCAGTCGTCACCTAAATGAAAGTGGACATGGGCTTTTGGAAGCTTTTCCCTTTTCTGCACCGAGCGTCTATGACGAAAAGGCTTTGTGTCCCTCAAACTTAAAATAGCTTTTGAAAACGCTTGAAGTGGGAACAAGTCGTAAATATGCAGTTTTGGGCGACGATTGAGCAGAGTAGTCGGGAGTTGCGGGCTTTACCCGAGTTGGTGCGCTTACTGAGCCTGCTGCCGCCTTGTCGCCGTGCAGATTGGCATCAAGTGTGGCTGGGGCGCTTTCCAATTGACCTTCAACAACGAGCACCAGGAGGACTTTGCATATCCAATTCAAAACCTGCAGAATATCAACTGGCTGGAGGTGTGGCAAGTGACGCAGATCGACGTCCAGCTGAAGTGATGAAGTGGCTTCCTGTCTGGGCGTTGTCGACAGCAATCAGCTACCTCCATCCTTTTTTATTTCAGCGCTCGGTTGCCGCCACCTGTTGTCCACTATAGACTAGTATTACGGTAAGACATTTTCACAGCCTTATTATGCTTGTGTGGAAAATCAAATGCTGCTAATAAGTTTAAACACACATTCTTATGATTTCTTGAATTTTTTTTAAAAGAGATCATGTAAACATCCCTCCTTTAAACTGACAATGTAAACTTGTTTGAACCAGAATAAAGGCATTGAAATTTGCAATTGGTTTGTATGTCAATTCCATATACTACTGAATATTGCGTGTGTGCGTGCGCGAGGCTAAAGAAGCGGTCCACTGCTCAATGTCACTGATGTGGAATTCAATTACTTTTGGTGAATATTTTTTCTCAGCCCCTCTCATTTGTTCTCATCGGGAAAAATAATTCAAAATAGGGTCAAGCTTGGGACCTGTCGAACGAGTTTTCCAGGCTCTTGATTTAGACGGCTTTGGTATTTGTGCAATTTTGGCACCCTCTTGTGGATAGTTTATTAATGCAATGGCGATCTAAAGAAGCACCTTTAGGTCGAGTTTAATTTCACTTTAAATTTTAAAGTTTCCTGTTTTCAGGATTTTTTTCGTGTGTTGTCTGGGGGCAATCCCCGTCTCTTACAGTGAATGTTTATAATAATCTACGTATTTTACGCATGCTCGCATTTTAAATTGTTTTAAACCTTATCTGCGAATGACCTGGCACCACTGTGGAACCAAAGTTTACCATCAGGCCGTGGACCAGTAGGAGCGCGAGGGCATCCGTGACCATCAGCCAATAGGAGCTCTCGCAGGATTTGGGCTCCATGCGCCATTTTAACGCGTCCACGGCCATCCGGTAAGATGGTCTCCGCGCTTTGTCTCCACTGACTGGAGTTGTTACGCTTATTTGTGGACTTGTGTCGCTTTCCTATCGCCAAACATCGCCACCTGAGGGCCATCTGAACTGCCTGCACCGAGAACAAAGCCCGTCTTCGTGTATCAAGAAATGGCGACCGCAATCAGCAGGTAAAGGCTCGTTTTCGTGTGTTTACACAAGTGTGTTGTGCATTGATTAGACTGGAGTGGGCTACCTTTTTGCTAGCGGGACGCCGAACCATTTAGTGCTTGTTGGTGTTTAGCACGCTAAGCTAACTAGCCGCTACCGACCGGCAATGTTCAACTTAGTACAAATGCAAGTTCTGATTTTCTCGCGCATGTCTCTAAATGGTGGCTAGTTTCTGGACATTATTTTAAGACGAGTTCGGTAAACGAACGTAATCTGTTACGCGTCAAAAAATGGCTAAATGTTGTAGCAGCTAGGTAAATAGAAGTGCCACCCAGCCTTTTGCGCTCCATTTCCTGCCGTGATATTGTCCGTGGGATGCAAGGCCCCGAGCATTGCATTTTTCGGTGCATGCCCATGCATTGGGGCTGGCATGCATAACCGAGAGGGGGTGGGGGTTGCTAGGTTGCCAGGGCAACATGGTGATGGAGGGTATAAAGAAGCGGCTCACCTCGCACGGCGGCTGCCGAAGCTGCGAACTTGTCTAACAAAGTTCTGGTGTGTTTTCAAAACACGTACGTTCAGTCAGATCGACATCGCAATGTAGGACAAGGCGATTTTTGTATTGTAAAGGCAGCTTATTGTTTAAGAAAAAAAAAAGCGTTTTATTGCGTCGGAGCAGGGCGCCCGACAGCCACTACATGGTAGCATTTTGTTATTAAAAATTGACAGTGCAAGACGATTTTTAAATGAAAATTTTAATGAAAATTGTCTTGCACTGCAACACAAAAAGTATTAAAAAGTAAAAAAATAAAGACAGCAAATTGACTGGTCGCAGAGACACGAGTAGATGAAAAACGTCTTTGCGGCCAGTCAATTTGCTGTGTTTATTTGAATTTAGTTTTGAATATATTTTTGTGTGTGTTGCTGACAAACCTCTGCTCCCTACTTCAGCCCATCTTTCAGAAATATATTGACTTAGCAAGTAAATTCATAGTGTGCACCTCTAAAATTTCTGGTTAGGGGCCACTGTTTTCTTGGAAAAAAAATAGTCTGGAATAGGTTATATTTGTCTTACGTGTGTACATTTTTTCATTTCTGATTTCTTTATATCGTGTCAAATAGGGCTGAATAATTTCAGGAAAAGGTTGAATTGCAAATTTTCTGTTAAATATTGTGATTTCCATTTACGCCAAGCATGATGGAAAATTAGATCACAGCATTGATCACTAAAGAGGCTGTGACAATGAGGCAGTTCTTTTCCTAAGGTTTTTAAACTGATTTGGTAAAGCAAGAAATGCGCCTTATAATAAATATGTAATTATGTGGTACAGTGAAAAAAGGAAGCAGATGTTTTAAATTTTACACAAAGACAAGAGGATGAGAAATATATCCTAAAATTCATATCATGGTATAAATTGAATTCCACCACACAGTAACTGTACCTATCGTGACATAAAGTTAATTGTATAAATTATGATGGAAGTTAAAAGCTGTTTCATTGCAAAAAGTAAAATGTTTCCTATTAAAACAGGCAGGAAAAGTAAGATCGGTTCTTCTCTCTGCTTATTTCATCCAAATTCTCTGCCATCAACTCATTCATTCCAGATAGAAATAATTCCGGTGTGTCTGGAAAACAGACCAAATCGATCACAGTCGAAATCTTACTTGTCAAAGTCTTGTTATTATTTAATGTCTGTTGAGATGCAAAAAAAATAAATAATCAATCACCAACATAAAAGATGATCTGTTCCTCCAGGTAAAATGAGTCAGCCTATTCCTGAATCCAGTCTAGACCAAATGGCTGAAAACACAGAGGAGGTTGGTCGTCTTCCATTGTGCTCGTTTGCTTGTCCACTAGAGTTTGTGTGCTTCTTCATTGTAAGGATGCCATGTTGTCCAGTTGACTCTTACCTTTTTTTCTTTATCTCTTATGCTTCCAGCCTTGTAGTTCCGCGGAAACAACACACTCCTCTTCCCGTAACAAGAGGTGGGCAGCACTTAAACATTTTTTTTTATACCTTCCAATCGTGCTGTTGTTCTCAGTGTTTTCACGCACTTAATATTTTGCGTTCCTACATTATAGGAAGTCCAATACTGTAGATAAGGTTGCTGTACAGAATGACTCTGGCAAATCTGACGACAGTGAAAATGAAGCAGCCACTTCTGACAGTAATACAGGCAGCATATCCAAAGGTATAAACATGCACCCCCCCCCCCCCCCCCCCCCCAATTAAGATGAAGCTTATCTTATTCTCTTTGTCCTCCAAGGCACCTTAGTGTTGCGCCCTTCAGGGAGTGAAAATAAAGGCACTTTGAAGTTCAGAGTGGATTACAAACAGAAAGCTCCAGGTAATTCATTATATTGCATTGAAGTGTGTTTTTCTGTGGAGCTGCACAGTCCAAGCATAAACTGGAACCTTTTTATTTTATAATTTTACTTTTGGAAGTTAATATATAGGTGGGTGAGGACATGGGGAGCGTGTTTAGACAGACAAGGAGAAACACGACATGCACTGGTGCAGATTGATGATTTGTTTTTTTTTTAATGCTTCTAAGAAAGAGCGAGTCACACTGTTTTGTCCACAGATGACACACTTCAAAGGAAGATAAACTGCACAGCCTGTGGAAAGCAAGTTAACCAATTTCAACGAAACTCTGTGTACCAGCACCCTGCTCTTAAAGTGCTTATTTGCAAGGTACATTAACGTTTTTCCAAATAGTTGCATACATTTCACTTGTATACACAAGACTCTAATGTGATAGTCTTGCCTATTATTTTTCTTTTCCTCTAGTCATGTTACAATTATTACAAGAGTGATGACATCAGTAAAGACTCAGATGGAATGGACGAGCAGTGCAGGTGAGATGGATCTATGTAGCGAAACCTTTTGGTGTACTGTACTGTAGTCGTAGTTCCAGTCAGAGAGTATATTAACCATTATCCAATCCTCGACTTGTCAGGTGGTGTGCGGAAGGCGGAAAACTAATTTGCTGTGATTACTGCAACAATGCTTTCTGCAAGAAGTGCATCCTTCGCAACCTGAGCAGAAGAGAGTTATCAGCCATCACTGATGAGAACTCTAAATGGCACTGCTATGTGTGCAAGCCTGAACCCCTCCAGGATCTGATCTCCAAGTGTAACGGCATCTTAGCAAAAATCGACAATGACAAAACCAAGCAGCGCAAATCCAGTAAAGGCGAGGGACGCAAGAGCAAGACGTGTAATAGCAGTGAAGTCAAAGGGCAAAAAGTGGTTGTCAACGGGAAGGAACACGCCGACGGCTCAGGGACCATATTATTCTCTAACAAAAAACTGCAGATACCCAAAGAACTCTTAAAGAAAACAAAAAAGCTGGTTGAAACCACGACTGGTTTAAACAATACATTCATCCAGTTTGGGCGGCAGGTTGCTGCCGAGCAAGACGACAAGTCTGTCCGGTACAGGCATTTGAAAGCATTCAAGGCGGTTCTTTCTGATCTGAAAAAAGCCCATGCTGCTTTGGAAGAGGCCTTGGAGCCAGTGTTCAGAAGTATGGAACTGCAGAATGGTGACAAAGGGCAACATCAAGTCAGAAAAAGCAAGGATGCAGTGCACCCTGTCGACAAGGACGACGACAAGGTAGACTCAACTGGGGAATCTGACACGGTGCAGAAGCTGCACGAAGAGCACAATAAGGAGCCAGCGGCCGCATGCAAAACACCTCAGGAGGAGCATCCCAACCAAGACGATGCCAACCAGGTTATTGAGCCAAAGGAGGAGCTAGTCGAGACTCCATGCAACACACTGGAAAGCTCGCCGGATGAGGAACCGGAACAGGAACTGCAAAAGGAACCAGTTAGTAAAGGCAGCAGAGCAGAAGATTTCACTGGAAATGTGGTTAAAAGAGAAGGTGGTGGTGAGCTGCTCTCTCCTGGTGAAATATCACTTGATCATGACATCATGTCTGTTCCTCCTTCAGTTCCGGACGAGCTTTTTCAGATGGTGGAAAGTCTTGCTGATTCCCACATGCTGACTCAGACCGATTTGACCTCGGCCGCAGATGCGGGTCCAAAAGAAAATGGACGCCCCCAACAGAAAGTGAAGAACCTCATCGTTAAACTGACTCCGGTGCCGACTGTGAAGACAAGTAGGTCAAAGTCTTCCAGGTCTAAAAGCCAAGAACAAGATGAGGAAAATGGTGGTTATGATACAGGAGATGAACCAGCCAGCCCACCACCCAATCGGCACTCCAGTAGAGTAAAGACCACTCCTTTGAGGAAGCAAGCTGTTAAGAACTCCTCCGAATCAGAGGAGGAGTCCGAGAAGGAAAAGAGTGACGAGTCCACATCCTCCAAGAAACCGAGTCAGGCTAAGAAAGAAGATAAGAAGCGGAGTAATACTTCCTTGTCGGAAAAAGATGCAGGGGACTCTGACTCAGATGAAGTACCTGACATATTGCTGGAAAAGGTGGCAGAATGCAAAAGTAGTGATGAAGAGAAAGAAATGCCCAGTTCTAGAAAATGTCTGTTCAAAGAGAAACCCTCAGCAGATACAGACCAAACATCCAAACGCAAGAGGAAGTCAGAAGGCTCAGAGTCAGACATGGAAAGTAAAGGCAAGAAGGCATCAAAGAAGAAAAAACATGTCTCCGACTCTACCGACTCGGAGCATGACAAAGTGAGAACGGCAAAGAGGCGATCGAGCCGCGTGACGAAACAAAATAAATCAAAGGAGCAAGACAAACCCGAGAAGAAGGCCACACCTGTGAAAAGATCGTACGAGAAGAAGCGCAAAGGAAGGAGCTCCACAGCCGTTTCCAAGTTGGAGTCATCCTCCAGCGAGAATGAGGAAGAGCAGCAGGCTGACGACGACTTTGGAGACGACAGTGACCAGCCGATGTTCAACTCTGCGATGGAAGACGACGGTAAATGCGCTTCACAGCATTTGAAGCAAATTCACAAACTAATGACTTGCTTGTTCTTGACTGCATGGCACTTTATTGTCAAGGTGATGAAATGCCTGTCAAACAAGAAGCCCCTCAAATTGGTGACGACGACGACGACGATGATGATCCAGAGAACAGGTATCATGCACACGACACTTGATGACACAATAAAGGACAGCAGTGAGTTAATTTGTTATAACTTTTAGGCTTTTAAATTAACTCTGCAAGACTAAAAATATTTGTCACAATGCATAGTTAACAAAATAGATAAATATTCCACAATAATTGAAGTCTGATATACTTTTTCACTTTCACGGAGCAAGTTGGATGTTTTGTGTACTCCATGTCAACTCAAACCATGTTGTTACTCCAGTTTGTGGGTACTCCACGACAAGCCCAAGTTTGCCGGAGTGGTGCATTGACTAGACTTGTTAACCGCATTAGCATGCTAGCTGATCATCCGCACCTATTTGTACTCTTAATGTGTCATTAATCTTCCATTAATGTGTGCTCATTAGTCACATGAGCATTAATATCATGAGAGGGATTGATCCTGTCCAACCTTTTTGAAATTGATTATTTTCCTTGTCTTTAAGAATCGCAAAGAAAATGCTTCTCGCCCAGATTAAGTCAAATTTTTCCTCTGGGGCTGAGAGCTCCTCAGAAAATGAAGATGAAGACGTGAACAAGAAGCCCTCCAAAAAAGTTAAAGAAGAGGAAGACGACAACGAAGAACAGCAAGGTAAAGGGACTTTATTGACGGTTTTAAAATGTATTATTTTTTTAATCTGTTACGGATCGTATTCTTGTTCCTCAATTGAAGATTCAGAAGACTCCAGTTCTGATGTAGAGGTGAAGAAGAGTGGTCGACGGCACAAGTTGCTTCGTCAAAAGCTCTCGCTGAGTGAGGCAGAGTCAGATGACGACAAAGCAGAAAAGAGCAGGAAGTCGGTCAAGAAGAAGAGAGAAAAGAAAAAAGGTTCATACTCGAGTTACTCAGCAATGATTTATAAGCTATTTGCTTTTCACGAGAACAGTGAGCAACTTCTTTCCATCTTCTGTCTGACAGTGGACAGCGACGATTCGGCGGATTCTGACTTCAAGAAGTCAGCATCCAGTGGGGAGTCGGTGATGAGCGAAGCACTTAGTGAATCGGACAATGGCGAGAAGCGTCGAAAGACAAGGTGAAAAATCCAAGCACTCGCGACCAATCTATCACTGCTATTGATTCTAGATTGACTCTGCTAGCTTTTGGCCTTGCTGAGAAACTAATCCTGTTGTGCATCCGTAGAGCTTCGAAGAAAAAGGATGATGAGAAGCAGAAAGCTCAGAAGAAGAAGAGACGTAGAATCAAAGTACAGGATTCCTCCAGCAATGAGAAGGTGAAATGCACATATGCAACCGAAATGAGCACACAATTGGACAGTTTTAATTTGTTGCCTAACGATTAATCGAATATCAAAACTGTTATCAATTAATCTATTGGTGCGCCTCTTGAGTTTTTATGCACACTTTTTTTTTTTTTTATATATACAAGATTTAAGCAACTACAACCCAGCTTGTCACTGTCGCCACAACGTTGTGCATATGCAGTACTTTTTTTTCCAACTTAAAAAAAAAAATCATCAGGATTTTCACCACAGATTTATTGGTGAACTTTAAACATAATAGATACTGTTCTTCATTCCTGGATAGATTTAAAAAAAAAAAAAAAAAAAAAAGGAATACACTCACTGACCAACACAAATGTACTAATTGTCGTTCTGAGGGAAAAAAAAGTGCAAGAACATTTGCCATTGACTTGCTTAAGCAAGTATGGTCATGCATGACACACAAAATGCATTTTTAACTTACCTGTAGAGTGTGTTATAAGAATTACCTACTTATGATTGGCACACATTAATCGAGGGTCTCGCAGGCTACTGATCAAAGGTAGCCGTTTTCCCCCCGAAGGGACTGAAGATTTGAGAGCTTAACTTAATGTCCATTTCCACAGAGTGGAGATGAAGACGACGACGACCCAGATGGAGAAGATCGCAAAGGGCGCAAAAAAATCCGCAAAATCCTCAAGGATGACAAGCTGCGAACGGAGACGCGGGATGCTCTGAAAGAAGAAGAAGATAGGCGGAAACGTATAGCGGAAAGAGAAGAGCTGAGGAAGAAACTCCGAGAGGTAAAAGTGAAGTTTTGACTTTTGTCACTTTCATTTCATGGCTTGAATTTCAAAGTCAGCTTTATTGTCAATTTCTCCACATGCCAAAGACACACAAAGAAACCGAAATTTCGTTCCCCCTATCCCACGGTGACAAGACATGGCCCACAACAGACAAACAAGTAAACAAGTATAACAACAGCGTGCTGAATAAATAATGAATAAATAACACAATAAATAAATAAATAAGAGGAGCAAAAAAGGAGCAAGTGCGCGTACAGCAGACATTCCAGAAAATAGCGCAACAGTGCCGCACGCTACGCAGAAGGGGGTAGCGAGTTCAGGATCCTAACAGCCTGGTGAAAGAAGCTGTTGGCGAGTCTGGTGGTGCGGGAGCCCAGGCTCCTGTACCTCTTCCCAGAGGGCAGAAGGTCAAACAAAAAGTGAGCCGGGTGACTCACATCTCTCGCAATCGAGGTTGCCTTGCGGGCGAGATGGGAAGTGTAAATGTCCTTCAGGGAGGGGAGCGAAGCACCAATAATCTTACCAGCCGTATTCACTATGCGCTGCAGGGCCTTCAAGTTCTGTTCAGTGCAGTTACCACCCCAGACAGCGATGCAACTGGTGAGGACGGTCTCAACGGTGCCACGGTAGAATGTAAACAGGACTGCCTGAGGAGCACATGCACGCCTGAGCTTCCGCAGGAAGTACAGGCGGCGCTGAGCTGTCTTTGCCAGTGACGAGGTGTTTGCGGACCAGGAGAGGTCCTCACTGATGTGCACCCCCAGGAACTTCAGCACGTTATGACTTAAAAATACAGTCCAGTTGATTTTGTTGATAGAAGAGGATTAAATGGTGTATAATTTTATTTTGTTTAGTTCATATTCCCATTTTTCCCCAAATATCAATTTATTTTAATGGAAATACACCAGGCGGCTCGGTGGCGCACTGGGTAGCACGTCCGCCTCACAGTTAGGAGGGTGCGGGTTCGATTCCACCTCCGGCCCTCCCTGTGCGGAGTTTGCATGTTCTCCCCGAGCCCGCGTGGGTTTTCTCCGGGCACTCCGGTTTCCTCCCACATCCCAAAAACATGCTTGGTAGGCCGATTGAAGACTCCAAATTGTCCCTAGGTGTGAGTGTGAGTGCGATTGGTTGTCTGTCTCTGTGTGCCCTGCGATTGGCTGGCAACCAGTTCAGGGTGTCCCCCGCCTACTGCCCGATGACGGCTGGGATAGGCTCCAGCACGCCCGCGACCCCCGTGGGGACTAAGCGGTTCAGAAAATGGATGGATGGATGGAAATACACCATGTATTATTTTCTGGTTTTGTCCATACCAGATAACAAAAGTTTTAGTGTGGATGCACTTGAAATGAATTTTCTTTCAAGCGACGTTACATAGTAACACTTTTGTGTTCAGACGATTGTGCTGGAAGAGTCTTCCGAAGTGACATGTCCCATAACCACCAAGCTGGTTCTGGATGAGAATGAAGAGACCAAGGAGCCAATCGTGCAGGTGCACAGAAACCTCGTCACCAAGTTGAAACCTCACCAAGTTGATGGTAAGGACAAGATGAAGGATGCGGGGATGGATGGGCATGATAAATGCAATTGCTGTGGATTTTATATGTAATTATTTGCACCGTGACTCGCTTAATAATGGGGAACAATGTAGGCAAGCATGGGAAAAACAAAAGCTAAATGTCAATTTTCTTTATATCAAATTTAGCCCTTGAACACAAATCAAGTAATGATTCAAATAAATTTAAAAAAAAATTAAATGTTTTAAAACAAGTTGTCAAAGATTAAGCGAAATGCATTTTTTAACATAAAAGTTAACATTTAAATGATGGGAATTATTTTAATTTTTAAATACAGCAGAATTATAAAAATAGTTCTATGAAATTAATGTAAATAAACGAGTTTCTTAAAACCTACCCTGGCAAAGACTATCGTCACAGGGTGTTGCCCCCACCCCCAAAAGAAAGTTTCTATTTGAGAAGCTCATTCATATTTTTTATGTTTCCAGGGGTGCAGTTCATGTGGGATTGTTGCTGCGAGTCTGTGAAGAAGATTGAGAAGTCACCTGGCTCTGGTTGCATCCTTGCCCATTGTATGGGCCTAGGAAAAACACTTCAGGTAGGTAGAAAGAGAAGATATGACCAAGTGCTTAGGAGTGCATGAGCCTATACGTCCCGGGTTACACTGCTCCAGTGTGGCATGAGTTGTGTTGATGGGTTAAATGCAAAATCAATAGAAAATGTGATTGATCCGAATCATCATTTTGTGCTCTGTTTAACTCGATTATTTGTTACTGTCTTACACAAATGACTTGTCGACCTAACTTGTTAACTGCAGCATTCCCTTCTCCCCTGTAGGTGGTGGCATTTCTTCATACTTTGCTTCTTTGTGAGAAGCTCAACTTTTCAACTGCACTGGTGGTTTGTCCCCTCAACACTGTCCTTAATTGGGTCAACGAGTTTGAGAAATGGCAACATGGGATGAAAGATGATGAGTGTTTAGAGGTAATAATTTGCTTTGGCAACTGTTTGTCACCAAACCTTACTTAGGGAGGATTAACCGGTGCTCCGTTGTGTGTTTTACAGGTCACGGAGCTGGCCACAGTCAAGAGGCCGCAGGAGCGATCGTTCGCTCTCCAGCAATGGCACGATTTAGGGGGTATCATGATCATTGGCTATGAGATGTACCGAAACCTGACACGGGGAAAGAATACCAAGAGTAAGAAACTGAAAGAGACATTCCTGAAGACTCTGGTAGACCCAGGTATGGTCATGTAGTATTTATCATATGCAGTACAAGTGTGAGTGCTTTAATGGAAATGAAAATACAAAAACATAAATGTAATCAAACAGGAAATTGTCTCAAAGGTTACTTGCATCTCTGGGTCGTAAAACTGTGCTATCTGTGTCATTGGAATGAAATCCAGATCACATTTACAACATGCTCAACTTTCCCTTCAGGTCCCGACTTGGTGATATGTGACGAAGGTCACATCTTGAAGAATGAGGCTTCAGCTGTGTCCAAAGCCATGAACTCCATTAGGACAAGGAGGAGGGTTGTGCTGACTGGGACGCCTCTTCAAAATAACCTCATTGAATGTAAGCTTGCCGAAACTTGTTGTTGAAACTTGTTACATCTGGAAACGACAATCTTGTGACTCCCGTGTCCCCCTGTCAGACCACTGCATGGTGAACTTCATTAAAGAGAACTTGCTCGGATCCGTTAAAGAGTTCCGCAATCGTTTCATCAACCCCATCCAGAACGGGCAGTGTGCCGATTCCACGATGCAAGATGTCCGTATCATGAAGAAGAGGGCTCACATCTTGTATGAGATGTTGGCTGGTTGTGTTCAGGTAACGTGCGCACTCTGATCGTTGTCTGTCCGCACATGGTCGGTGCCGAAATGATCTTTTTGTTTTCGCAGAGGAAAGATTACACGGCACTCACAAAGTTCCTGCCTCCCAAGCACGAGTATGTGTTGTCTATCAGAGTTACTCCACTCCAGTGTAAACTCTACAGATACTACCTGGAGCACTTTACTGGTGAGATCCAAGCTGCATTGAAACTTTCTTTCTTGCATCCAACTATTTTGATGTATCAAAAATTGTGCACCCAAAATCAAAACAATGAAATGGAAAGTTGGTACTTACGAAGGACTAGTGGGGTTTTTGCTCCACCACCAGGCAAAATAGTTGATATTGGTGCTGACAATTATGCCCTCTGTTGTTGTACCATGTTTTTGACCAAAGGTATGCAAGTTTCAGGCATAAATTAGACCCCTCTACATGTTTTGTGCACACCATTTTCTGTTTAGAGTTAGACGAACCTTCAGGCTGACTTGTAGAGTTTGGGCACCTCACCCTCTCCCTCATATTGCAGGTGTGGGAAATGCAATGGAGGGAGGCCGAGGCCGCGCAGGAACCAAACTCTTTCAGGATTTCCAGATGCTCAGCAGAATCTGGACCCATCCCTGGTGCCTTCAGCTGGATTACATCAGTAAAGAAAATAGGGTAGGTAGTAGGTAGTATTTTTCCAGTATATTGGAAAAATAGAGATATTATGATATTGGCTCATGCAAAATGTATATATAGATATGCAATATAGTATTGTGTGCTTTTATGCATCTGAATTAGTTAGCTAAGAATGCATTGAGATGTCTTATTTTGGATCATGAAAAAATACAATTATTTCATTAGATAATAAAGATGTCATTTATTTGGGTACATATTAAATATCTCAATATCGATATTGCTTCTCTCAACAAGCATTTCACATATTGCATGTTTTTCCAGTATCGTACAACGAAACCTTGCTATGTGATTTACTGGAAATGAACGAGTGATTATCATCCATTTTTCAAAAGCAACTACGATGTGCATTAATTCCGCTTCACTCGTCTACCACTGCACGTTTGAACCTACTTTTCTCTCTTTCAGGGTTTCTTTGACGAAGACAGTATGGAGGAATTCATTGCCTCAGAGTCTGAAGAGTCGTCCCTTAGTCTGAGCTCAGAGGATGAAAAGCAAAAAAAGTAAAGATTCCACTTCTCCATGTTGGATATTTATAAAAGCAGAAACACATTTGTACTCCATCTGTTACTCTCGCTGACCCCGTGTCCTCCACTGTCCCTCCTTAATAGGAAAAAGAAGAAAGGCAAGGGAAGAAAGAAGGGATCTGATGACTCCGATAGCGATGATGTGGAAGTCATCAAGGAGTGGAACACCAGTTCTCGGGGCAGGAATGGAGAGGGGCGAAACAGGGCCGAGCCTGTTGAAGAACGTGAGTTTGGAGCCTCAAAAATAGATTTGCATGTTCTCATTGAACCTAATTGAGCTTGACAACCAATGCGGACACGATATGACGATGAACAACGAGGGGTCGCACAAAGCCAGATGTGGCTTCATGGCTTGTACTGTAGGCCTGTTGATACTGTATAAGATGAGGGCATTCATTCATTCATTCATTCATTCATTCATTCATTCACCCACCGTGTGCAAATTGCAGATTTTTAAAGAATCTAACGTACGGTAACTCACCCAACAAGAATAATTAACTTGTGTTAATGAGCATTATTAATGTGTTGCTGTTGTGAGGGCTGAGTACAGAGTTAAGAGTGTATTTATTTTTTGCAAAGAACCGGAACCCTCTGGCTCGGCACCAGGGAGTCCCACTGCCGACTGGCACAAGGAGTTTGTCACAGAGGCCGATGCTGAAATCATGGAACACTCTGGAAAAATCACAATCCTCTTTGAGATCCTGCGCATGGCAGAGGAAGTGGAAGATAAAGTGTAAGTATGTCTGCACTCTGAGGATTTCTGCACACATCTCTGGAATGTGCTGTTTGTGTGTAGATGATTTGCAGTGTAATGGGATAGCGTTTTGACACCAAGGAATCTTTGTGCCCATCCACAGGTTGGTGTTTAGTCAGTCCCTTATCTCGTTGGACCTGATTGAGGATTTCCTGGAGTTGTCTTGCAGAGCTGCAGATGAAGACAAGATCTCACCGTACAAAGGTAGGCTTTATACTTCCATCCCACATTCTTTTATTCAAGATCTCATTTGGCTCTCCTGTTAGGCTGCTAATTACTCCACTGAATGATCCTATCCTGTCTTTGCCTGTGATCAGCTTCCTACTAAAGGTTTTGCAATGCTGTACTTATGTGTTCAACCTACCGAGTAACTCTTTTTAATAGTGGAAACCAGCTACTGATTTTTTATGGGCCTTGATGGGCTTTGTTGTGTGTCCCAAAATTCATTCATCTTTTGGGTAATATTTACCCATGCATTTCTTGAAGCAAGCCCACACGTAGCAAATGTTGTCCACGCATTTCAGCCTCAAGTGTGCACACATAGTCGCATACATCCAAACACAGGGCCACTAGCGTAAGGTCATGTTCCTAATTAAACTGCAGCAGCTGTTTTTACTTTCATTTTGAAAATGATTAGACCTTGACTTGTTATTCCACCCAAAATGTTTGCTCAAGGGTTTGTAATTTGTAATGAAAAGATCACAGTACTCTAATTGGAAACATGCTGAAGTGCTGCTTGTGAAGGCTAGCGAGGGGGTGGCCATCTTGAAGGTTACATGCAGAGGGCCTCCATCCACCGTGACCGTCCATGTGCTCATACCCACACCAGGTCCACTTTGACAAGAAACGGCCTAGTTGATGGCAACATGTTGTCAAAGGTTCCTCAGCAGTTTGACGATGACATTGAATAGCACGTCTCTTCACTCTTGTGTGTCTGTGAAGGTGAGGGCAAGTGGTACAGGAACATTGACTACTATCGTCTGGATGGCTCCACCAACGCCACCACCAGGAAGAAGTGGGCTGAGGAGTTTAATGACCCTGAAAATACAAGGTGAATTTATTGATTCCCATTTCTTTAATGAAACAATTCAGAGATCATTTGTACAAGTATTTTCCGCTCTCCAAACCACACCAGGGGTCGTTTGTTCCTCATTTCCACACGAGCTGGCTCGCTTGGCATCAACTTGGTGGCGTCCAACAGAGTCATCATCTTTGATGCCTCCTGGAATCCTTCATTTGATATCCAGAGTATCTTCAGGGTGTATCGTTTCGGCCAACTCAAGACGGTCTTTGTCTACAGATTCCTGGCACAGGTGATCTTTGCAGGATTGTTTCTTTTTTTTAGGTCATTGTCTGTTTAGCAGCAAAGAGATTTTGATGCCGTTCAGGAAATGCACATCTGCATGAGTCAATTGACCTTTGTCCGTTAATAGAGGTGGTTCTGTGAACTTTCCTTACTTATAGTGCTAAATTAAAACTGCCACACTATTATTTTACTTCTTGGAAGCCTCCAAAATATATTTATTTGAAATCCTTTTGTTTCATCTCCTTCTCTCAGGGCACAATGGAAGAAAAAATTTATGACCGGCAGGTTACCAAACAGTCTTTGTCATACCGTGTGGTGGACCAGCAGCAGATTGAAAGGCACTTTACTATGAATGAATTGGCAGAGCTCTACACATTTGAGCCTGATATGCTGGACGATCCCTCAGAGAAGAAGAGTAAGAAAGCCACGCCCATGCTCCCAAAGGTAAACCTTCACTTATATACTATTCCTATACTTTACACTTGTATGCCAAACCTATTAAATGTATGTTTAGTTAACATTTAACGGAGTTCATTAAGCACCCAACAACATTTAAAACCGTTGACAATGTTGTAGTCATGTTTTTGGTCCTCCTTTGTAGGCTAGTATGGTGTGGACGTTAGAGTGAAAGAGAATGCTTGTGATTATAGAAGGTTGACAAGGAGTGACAAATATTAAAGACTGTCAAAATGGCTCGATTGAGCAAAGCGTTTACTGCCACACAAAAGGTCGTGCATTGATCTTAAATGTGTGCAAGCATATCATTAGACAACTATAATATCTCCTTTAAACTGTTGCATCTGTGTTGTTGGCAATTGCTGGAGAGATGCTGCACTGCCCTCACAGTAATTCTGCAATGCTCGCGTTGCTAGCTGATTTTTGTGACCTTTTTTGAGACGTGAATCCGCATTCTTATGTGAATAGTTTTTCCCCACCCACTTTTATGTTATTATTTAGGCCCCCTGGGTTTTTAATGAGAACATACTGCACTCACACGAGCCATCCAGCATAGAGCAGCTGCACACATCTGTTTACTGCTATTTACTAAATAGTCTTCTCCTTGCGATGTTGCTATAAACCTGCACTTTTTCCTCGTTCCTTGCCATCATTGTCTTTGTTGTTGATCTTTTCATTTCTCCTCTTTGCCTTCACTTGTTTTAGTCCCCAGAGTTGATTCATTTTTGTTGTTGAGATGCTCTTGATTTGGGTTTGACCAAGGTTTCCTAGCAGAAATGTGTAAACAGGGCAGATAAAATAAACACGGCTTCTACAAACCTTCACACCGACCCATCTTGCCTCCATTCACAGTACTGAGCCTAAGTCACTTTGCACCATTCTCTCGATGGGTTAATGAACAGACAGGAGCCCAAAACAACACACAGTAAAAACTGACATTGCGGCTCCAAACCCTTCTAGCTTTCAACTGTAGTTAGTCACTTTTGAAGTTATGTATCACAAAGGGTGTGTTTGATGGGCCGCGACAATTTAGACGTGTATGACATTTGGTGAGATATCAACATTCATTTTATGCTCTACTATGGTCAAGGTCGCAGTCATTGAGAAGGGGAACTAGATGATGATGATGATGGCAGCAGAGCTTGAGAGTACGATGGAAAGAATTTTGTCTGGGTTCATGTGAAGATGAGTCAGTAAGACGCATACTGCTTTGAGCCAACTGCCTTCTGCACAGACAAGGGAGTAAGTCAAGTCACGGCATAAGGATCGTCACTCTGCAAACTTAAGCGATATCTACACTAAACAGAAAAATAATTTGTTCGCCACTGGCATCGAGTATCATGTTCATCTGATCTCGTCTTACGTTCTTAACTTCCCTGAGCCTCGTCGCTTTTGCCCCCCCCCCCCCCTCCCCACCCGGGTCTTCAATAAGCAACGCCATCTTGTCCCCGTGATCTTCGCAGCCATCTGTTATGCTGACTCACCTCTCTACCGCTGCATGTTCAAAGCGAGCCCAGTAAAGTTGTTTTTCTTATCCTCCCCTTGGACTCCCCCTGCCTGATGAAGGTCATTATTTAAACCCCTCTCTTAAAGATGTCTCTGTGCTCTTCAGAGAAACTAATTGAAGACAAAAGGGGCCGGCGCGCTTCTGCTTAATGACAAAGAAGGTTGTGCATCACAGACATGAGGCTTTGACTCCCCACCCACCCACCCTTCCAGACTATTTCCTGCTCATCTCACTCTCCCATGGAGCAAGCATCCACTTGCAGAACGGGCTGCCAGCCCAGCTTCTTGTACACACTTTGTACAGGTCCACTAGTTGACGACTGCTAGTTGAAACTGCATGCTGTGTTTGTTACATAACGCTTTGTGCTCCGTAGGTGACTGTAGCAGGCACATACATCAAGTTCTGCGTTGCAGCATAAGTGGAGCGATAAGCCACTCGTTCACCTCATTAGCCATGGGGAATAATTTTGACTGTTCATTGATTTATTTTTTCACCCTACCCCAAATATTTCTTTTAATGAGTGTCAAAGGATCAGCGCCACAGGTGTGTTTTGCTTTGTTTTGTGGTTTCTGGGAACAGGTGGTGTCATGGAGGGCGGGTGTGATGACAACATACAACCAGTAATGAAACTTGTGATGCAGCACTGTCTCGGCTTCCCATTACAATATTACTGCAACCACAATAAGTTAGTTGTACAATGATGAGCGTTTCTCTTAAAGCCTGGTTGAGTCGAATTGCACTGTGGTGATCCAGGTAGCCAAATGCGTAACTATTTATTCCAGATTGTCTCTGCATGGAGGCCAAAGCTAGCCAAAAGCACTGCCAAAAGTCTGCAGATATCATGCTAAAGTGTTTCCATCATCAATCTTTGTTCAGAGTTGTTTCACCTTACTTTGTGATAGCTCAATTGCTTCCAATGAGAAATAGTGAAACACAACACCAGATAGCTAAAGGTATCCAAAAACGCAGACACTGGTATGCCCAGCTGTCTTAAACATTGGGGCACCATAGCCATAACAAAATGACATTTATCGTATTTTGCTCCAAGGTCAAAATGGTGTGCGAAAAACTCCATGGAGATATGACAGAGCCAAACTTCCATAAAACTGCATTAAGTTCAAGTTTTATGGATTGGCCCCCTGATCGGTTGGCGTTTTAAAAGATGGGCTGCATTTGTATCGAGCCTTTGATATTTTTTTGGTGTTAACTAAATTTTGCTCTCAACATTTCAATATATTATAATTAAAGTGTTTGTAGAACTTTTTTTTTGTCTTCTTCCTTGACTGATTGCCAGACAAATAACTTTGGCATGTGTTCTGCTGATGATGGTGGGAAGTCCTTAGGGCAGTCTTGGCCTCCTGTCAGGCACTGCTCCAAGTTTTAGCGCGTTTCTGCGGAGAAACTTGTTAAGCACTGTCTGCTAGCGTTGTGTGTGTGCGTGTACGTGTGCGTGTGCGCGTGCGCGTGTGTGTGCGCCCTTGTGTGTGACTTGTATGCAGCTGTGGGCGAGGGAGTTTTGACTGGCTGTGTTTAGCTTTTACAAATATCTTTGCCTCTTGCATTCCTGCTTTTGGGATCTTGTCGTCAACCCCCTGTTGCGAACACACCTGTGCATTTAAAACCGCCATATCAAACTGTTATAAACTATAGTGGAAAAGGTCAACCAATTCATGCGGGGATAGATATTGACTTTTGATTTATTACAATTTTCCCATAGAAAACGGTGGAAATTGAAATGATGTGTTGGAGGTGTCTTCAAGTCAGCACAAAGCACAGCGGCGTACATTCTTTTAATATTGATTCAGACTCCTTGCACTCGCCATATAATACTGAGCAGCCACGACAGAGATGTGTATGGCGACTTCTTATGTAAATATACCGACCATGCACAATGCTGGCTGTTGTGCAATGTTTGAAGGATAGATTCAGATTCTTCCAATTTAGAGGTTGTCGCGTAGTCTGCATCTGTGTTTTCCAAGTCCTTTACTTTATATCTATTCATGATGGATAGATGGTTGGATAGCTGCTACTGTAGGTGCTGTTTTAAAGTAATCACAATGAGTAACTGTTTAGCTGTACTATACTTTTTCTCAACTTCAAAAGATACCGGATAACTCAACCAGAAATCTTGCCATCACGGACTCTAAAGCTATCCATGCTGACAGGTGTTTAATTGCATCAGAGTTTTTTTTTTAAAAGTGCGAGTATATGGGTAAAGTACGCATGGATGCTCGTGCCAGCTCATAAAGTCCAAACGAGGTTCTCTCATGTCAACTCCCAAGTTTTCATCTCTCGAGATGTGAGGGCTGCTTCGTCTTTTGAATCCTGGCATGAAAGACCTTTTTGTTTCAAACAGTACACATGTAGAAATCTTTGACTCTTCAAAATGTTCCATGCACTCATGAGATTCATTGTTGATATCCACGTCTTTTCTATGAAGATTTTGACTGTCACCTCAATCCATAAACATCCATTTTCAAATGCCAGAACTCCTTCCCGGATTTCACCCCGTCGAGGTACCCACTCATATCCCCCATATGCTCACCGAGCGGCTTCACTTACATCATTTCGGATAGAGCATCTGCCCACCCAGCGGCTCTCACTTTTCCAGCTCTCCTGAAGTATAGCGATAGACTTTACCAAGCAGGCCCACCAGAATGCCAATAGGCAGGCTTAGGTTACTGACGATCATTAGTAAAGGGTCACATTTGGGCACAGCTCACCGAAAGAGATGGAGCGGACCACCCTAGAGCCAGTCCCTGAGGGGAAATACTAGCATAGCCCAACCTGCACTTGGTTCCAGGGTGAGCATCTGTATTGTCATTTGACCTCTGACACTGGTGATGACTATTTCCCTAAAAAATGTTCAAAATAGCTATAATAGGCCACTCCAGCAAGGCCTTCAATCTTCCCAGGTTGGTGGCCTGAGCAGTTTTACCACGTGAATTTTGTGTGTATACAAGCTTGTCTGCTTGTCTTAATTTGAGAGATCCAGTTTCACCGTGTCTGGCCCACTGTTTATTTTCTCTCTTATCCTGTACAGATTTGCAATCACTGTCTCCTTTCATCCTACTGTGCGTCTGTTTTGTATTCCCGTTTGCGTCGCACCAGTGACATCTATGATTAATTCGCTTTGTAGACTTCACACTCATTGTCAGAGTTCAGACGTAGCTGGACAATGAAGGGTGAGCTTGGTGGAACGCCTGTGCGAACTGGCTTGTAAGAAGGTTAATGATGCAGTCGTCGCGTGACGTCTCCACTTTCCAGAATTCCGCTTTAATGTAAAGCTCAGCCAGGACAAAGTTAAACCTCTGCAACAAGCGTAATTCGAACCATGTTTGTGTGAGAGGAGTCTGGCACTGCTGTCTTAATTTTAGTTGAGTATTGTACTAAATAGTAGTGTTGTCATGGAAACCAAGTACTTTAACCTCTGCCAACGAAATGCGTTATGTTTACTTCCGTAAAGCATGAGATAGGAGATTATGTTTTCGCCTGTGTTTGTATCTATGGAAAAGCCAAATCATCATAAAAGTGACCTGTTATACCAAGTGTATGGCACAAATCAAGGGATGTAAATTGTAGATCCAAATAGGACCATGGCTCACTCGGTTGTTACGTCCACCGACTGGACTGGAGCAGAATAGCATCATTTAATTTTATACTGATCAAACAATTACTGATGACTTCAAAATCCTCCCTTTGACACTTCTCTTGTTTTTTTGCCACTAGGACCTCTTCCTGGCCGAGTTGCTGCAAACCCACAAGGACCAGATTGTGTGCTATCATGAGCACGACTCACTGTTGGACCACAAAGAAGAGGAGGCCCTGAGTGAGGAGGATCGCAAAGCAGCCTGGGCTGAATACGAAGCAGAGAAAAAGGTAAGTGTGACCTGCATTGCATCGTGTTTGAGAAAATGTAATAATAAGCATAGCGTCACGTGTGGTTGAATTTAATGCCATGTTGTGAGACACCTGAATGATGACAATTCCACAAGGTGCCCACACAAACAACCATCCACAAGGGGCTTGTCTCATGTTCATATTATCCATCCTTGCACCTCCTCTCCTATTCCCACTCTTTTTGTAGGTTGAATCAAAGGGCAATTAGTGTGTTTATTTGGAAGGTGTGTGTATGTGTGCGCATGTAGTGTTGATTGTGTAAGCAAGCGGGAGAAGGTCTCCCCTTCTCTCATGTAATCCTAGATTCTAATTCACCCTAACGATTATTTTTCCAACGCTTTCTGCCTCTTGTGCCGCCCCCCCTGTGCCGTAAGCAGCTTTCCCCCGAGCTAGTCTGCCTGTCAGGAGAGCGAGCACAGGGTTTTCCACTAAGCATGCCAGTTAGGTCCAGTGGCGGGCTTTCAACCGCATCTGCATCTTTGTAATGTGTCTTACAGAGGGGTTGTTAACAGACCTGCCAAATTTGAATGATTTAAAAATTTGAGATTACAACAATAATGCAGTCAAATATGTTGCTTTATTGCTTAATCTTTGACAAAATAATGATCTGTAAACATGTGAACTGCCCTTAAGCATTCAACTGATCTTATCAATGAAACAATGGGGGCAATGGATCACCGTTCTCGTCGCGCCCCCTGTCAGTACCCGGGCTTGCCCAGGGAAGCAAATGATCCTACCAGCAGACTAAATTTCGAGAGACGACGCCTGAGAGCCAAGTCAAAGAATCCTAGTCATAGTCCCAAAGCCAATAGCAAACAGCTTCAAGAGCACCTCGCGGAGGGACCTGCCCTTCGAATACTACAACTAAATGTCGAAGGCCTTTCCGCAGCCAAGCGAAGCCTTATTGAAGTCCTCACCTTCCAACACTCAATTGCCTCCAAGAGACTCACATTGGCACAGAGGAAGCAGGCCGCTTCACCATCAAAGGCTTTGACTTCCAGTGCCACACCCCACATGCCAAACATGGACGGCCCACCTATGTGCGCTCTGGCATAGTTGAAGCAAACCACTTGACAACAACACATTTCTCTGACACCATAACTATCGGTGGTTTCAATATTGTCAATGTGTACAAGCCCCCTAGTGCAAACTGGGATCTGCAGGTTCTACCCACACTACCCCACCCTGCCATCTACATGGGAGATTTTAACAGCCACCACCCTGACTGGGATACCCAGCAGCGGATAGCGATGGAGAGGCACTTTCAGACTGGGCATCTAGAAATGACCATGCCCTGATACACGATCCCAAACAAAGAGGAACCTTCCACTCCCCCAGGTCGAAGAAAGACTATTCTCCTGACCTGTGTTGGGTCAGCTCTTTGAATGGAACGCCCTATCCTGCTCAGATCCTCATCCTTGACAACTTTCCACACAGTCAACACCGCCCCTTGCTTGTAGACGTTGGCCTACAGCTCCCAGTCATAAACAGCCCAAGGAAGATGCGCTGGAACTTATGCAAACCCAACTGAAAGAAATACAGTGAAACTCTGGATAGGAGTGTTGTCACCATCCCACTCCACACCATCACTGTACATGAAGCCTACAACCGCTTCTGCAGCGCCATCTACAAAGCTGCTCACTCAGCCATCCCACGAGGCGACCGACCCCTGTACGTCCCATTCCTGGACGAAGAAAGCGCTGCACTCCTACAAGCCTACAAAACATCAGGCTACACCTACTGGCTATTGCAAAAGTTACTCAAGATAAACCCACCAAAAGAGTAGTTTCATCTGAGCTAAAGAAACACCAACAAGTGTGAATCGAGAGGATAGAGAGGATAGAATTCTAGAACCTTTTGAAGTTGCTGAACTGGAGAAAGTCCTGCAGGGCCTGAAATGGGGAAAGGCAACAGGATATGACAACATCTCTCCAAAGTTCATGAAACACCTCAGCCCCCAAGCCCAAACCTGGCTGACACAATTCTACACTAGGATTGTAAAAACAAACTCGATCCCGAAGAAATGGTGGACAGCAAAAGTTATTGCCATACCAAAATCTGGCAAAGACCACAAACTGCCAGCCAGCTACCGCCCAATCTCCCTACTCTTTCAAAATCTTGGAACGACTACTTTTACAACGTATTTCGCCAGGAGTAGAGGAACTTCTTTGTGTGGATCAGGCAGGTTTCCGCGAGGACCGCAGCACAGGAGAACAAGCACTGGCCCTACCCACCTTCGTTGAAAATGGTTTCGAGAGCAGACTGAAGACAGGGACTGTGTTCCTTGATCCCCCCCCCAACCCACGACATTGCAAGGTCGTTTTAAATCAGCCAGTTCATAGATTCCTGTCATGTAAAACGTTGCCACAGTATGTGAAGATTCAGCATGGATGTGTGTGTGTTTGGTTTTGTAGTGTTTAGGCTTGCACACCAGTCTCTGACCAAGTCCATAAGAACCCGCTCTCCTCAACCTCCCACTCACAACACACACATGCATGCAAACACACCCCGGATGGCCAGATTACAGGGCACAAGAAAACCATCTGCAGCAGAGTTTGAATTACACACAAACATTGGTATCCTGCTGGCCTTTCCTGGGGCTCAACACTTGGGTTGTCGGGTTGTTTTTTTTTGCGCAAGCAAAGAATGGTTACTAATCTTTGGTCATCTATCGTATACAAGTAAACTCATGTGACTCGTTTCGTTAAAGACTGAGCTGTCTTTGCTTTCTTAGGGTTTGACCATGAGGACGAATTACCAGGTACAGCCTCAAATGGCCTCCTCCACCATGTTCTCCCACTACAACATGGCGGCTTTGGCCACCATGACCAACCAGCAGCTGGAGGTAAGTAATGAGCTCCACATGCCCCTCTCCCACTCGCCCTCCTCCTCTTTCCCCCCCACGGCATGTCGCACCACATTCCTCAGTCCCCCGCCGCTAATTGCGACAACAGTCATGCAGCCGGCCGGCTAAGCCCCCGGACCCCCACCCGTCACATCGTAATGCCTCATGTCTGGGCCAGCCAGCGGGTATTTATACGTGCTGGCACATCTGACTCAAGTAGTGGGAAGATCAGTGTGAAGAGAGAGCAGAAGGCTACAAATATTTAGACTGCTTTCAATTATTATAATCATCATGCATTATACAAATAAAGTTCCTGGGCGATACGATCACTCATTGATGACGTGATGCAATATAATATAGCTCGCGACAGTTATGTGTCTGTTTCCAAACACCTCCATGAAATGAACTCTTGGGCAGAGTGAAATTATTTGGTGGTTTCTGTGGAAACGCTCTCAGACAAGATGCAGGAAATCACCAAGTTGAGCCTTTAGACCAGGGCTTCCCAAACCCTGGGCTTCCCAAACCCTGTAAGTGGTGCTGAACTTGGTGTTGGCAATTCTCCATTTTACTGCTGGGCACACTGCATATGGTTATTTTAGTCCTACTCTTCAACTAATTCGCTGGTATTTCAGTTCTGAACCATTTACACGTGCCAAGCTGGTCACAGACGGGAGACAGTCACGTTTATAAACTACCAAAATATATCATCTGCCCATTTGATGCTTGCTGTATACATGTTCGATTCCAATTGTTTTTCCACAACTAGCAATCATGAATATGTGGCTCAAACATAAATCCAGGGCGTGTCATGTAGTTATTTTTCTTTTCAGATAACCACGGTAGTTTATTTAACCACCCAAAATGTTTGCTTACAGCTTCAAACATTACTGGATGACAATTTTTCAAGAAAATGTTTGTCTGAGAATTATCTTGTAGTTTATCTGTCAGTTCAATTCTGTCATATGTTTACATTGTTGTCTAATTGATTTTCCGCATTCGGTCGTTGAATAACCTGCCGTGGTTGTCTGAAAATGTATTTGATAAAATTTATAAGAAACTTGGGAGAACTCTTGCAACTACTTTTTCATGTTGGATGTGTTAATGAGCTATTACTTTTGTGAGAGGATGCTTGAAACATCTTGTTAGTGTGGATAGAAAGATTAGAAATGTTACATTTTGAAGGGTACGCAGCTCAACATTGATGCGTTCCACAACAGGGGGCGCTATAGTTAATCATTATCAGGCCATTTGAACCAGTTAGAAGTGCAACTCTGACACAAAATGACAAGCGGCATGACTAAATGCTGTGGATTTTTTATTTTTTATTTTTTTACATTGTCATGTTGCAATCCCACCAACAATTATTTTCTGATGTCCAGACAATCAGTTTTAGTGTAACTCGCGTTGTTTCCAAATGAAAAGCACCCGCCGACTGCATCATGTTCTGTGGCACGTAGCTGTTACGTTTCGACAATGTGCAGTGAATTAAATGACTTGTTGCTGGAAATGCAGCGAATGGATGATACAGTAAATCTCGTGGGATGTAACAACCAAATGAGCTCATAACAACTTCAGAGCTCAATAATTCTCTGTGGTTTTGTCGCTATAAACAATGCTCCATGACATTAATTGTTTCAATCCATGTTATTTGCACAATCCCGGCCCGGCTATGCAACGCTTGAAGCTGAGCTGGGGTGGGTGGGGGGCTCTACTGCTTGTGATGCTAATGAGACAAAGGCGTTGTTTCAACTGTTCCTCTGTCTTCATTTGTGGACAGGACCTTATCAACCAAGGGCGACTGAAGGTCATCGAGGCAACAAATGCGCTGAAGAGTTTACAACGAGACTCACTGGAAGATACTATCGCACGAATTGTAAGTGCTGACATTTTCCATTCGCTTATTAGCATCCCGACCTTTATGTTTGGGACCGTGTAAATTGTTCTCTCCGTCATCAACAGTGGAAAGAGAACGCCAGTCTTACTGAGAGCCAGGTCCAGTCTTTGGCTATGGCCCAAATGGCCTCTGTGGAAATGGAGGCCAAACGCAGAGAAGCAATTTACAGAGAAACTCTCACCATGCAGCAGTCGGTAAGAACTCTCACTTCCGTGCTGCATTTTGTACCACATATTGTCCTTATAGTGGCTCACACGTGGGCCCAACGGATTAATTAGCCTGCCTATTTGATCAGTCAGCCCATTTGAGTGACCATGAATATTTACATTAAATATCGCAAGAATCCAAATGGAATTGCCTAAAACACGGTCATTTTTTTGGGGCTGACACAGATGCTCCAATTTGCATTGGAAATGATTTTCAGTGACCTAAACGTTGTGTTGACACATGACAAAATTAATTCAAAATCTGTCCTTCATAATAATTATATCGATGCTTCTCTTGTCAGCTGATGATGTATGTCCAGAAGGTGATAAACAACAGGAAGGTCCAAGAGCAGCAACTGGCCATGGCCAACCAGACCACCCTCTTGAACATGGCCCTGCAGAATGGCATGCTGGGAGGAAACAGGCTCAGCCACATGGACCTGCTGGGTCTTTACCAGCAGTTGCACGGCATGAACCCCCACGCCGCCATGGGCAAGAATCCTGGGCCCTCCAAGGGCCTGTAGGTTACACCATCTCTCTGCTACTGAGTGGGCCCAGCCCAAGCCGGGCCTCTCTCTCTCTCCTTATGAGTCAGATAAGAGCCCCAGAAAAAGGTGGAGGCCGGACCACTATCCACTGAAGTCGCAATTCTGTCGTCCACCGGGAGTCAGCGGAACCCAATGTAAAAATGACTGTTTGAAAGGGGTCTATTTGGGAAACTCGTCAGAAATACAAAGTGTACATACCGCCTTAATGTTATTCATTCTATATATTATTTTTTTTTCCTTGTATTTAAAGTCAAGTCTGTTCTAGTTGTTGTTTTTTTTTAGCAGCGTTTGAAAGCGTTGCGTTGTTTCCCCCCTTAAAAAAGGGATTCATCCAAGTTTAAACACCATTTTTTATAATGGTACTACTTTAAAACCCCATCGGGACCAGTGTGGTTGGTGACAACCAGTAGATTCCTATACTAATCAAAGAAAATGGCATGCCCATTTAAAAAAAAAAAAGAAAAGAAAATGGTGATGGCCTCACTTGAGTTTTTAAAAACCCCTACCCACCACGGTTTATTTGTTTCTCGCAACACACGGTTGGTATTGGAATGCTTGTGTTGTTCAAAACTGCCTACTGGTCTCTGTGACCGTTTTTTTCACATTGTCATTCTCACTGTTTAGTGTGATGTCTAGCATAGCGCTGTGCGTCCTCGTCATTGTTTTTATGTTCCACTCGTGCTGGTTCATGCCTGAGTGGCTTGGTGACTGACTGGCTGGCTCTCACAAAGCACAACCAGTGCAGCTCATGCTTCTGTCTAGCATGGAGGCTTGAAAGCGTGCGTGCGTGCGTGCGTGCGTGCGTGCGTGCGTGCGTGCGTGCGTGCGTGCGTGCGTGCGTGCGTGCGTGCGTGCGTGCGTGCGTGCGTGCGTGCGTGCGTGCGTGCGTGCGTGCTGGCTTTGTAACACCTCAGTCTCACCTGCCGGCTCTTTTTCGGACATCTTGCTGCTTGTTCTCGGACACGTTCTGCTCTAAACTGGCGTCGGCGTGCTATTAACGAGGGGTTGTGTGGGGCGATAGAAGCCTGTTGTCTCTCCATGGCTCCTGTGTTTGCACAAGGTGTATTTCATATACGTGTAGACTGTTTTTGCCCTTTTAAGAATGTTCTTATGTTAGCAAATACACCACAATTTGCCATGTTGATCTAATCTGCTATTATCTTCCTAAATATTTAATATAACATTTAATAAAGTGACCAAAAGGATGAGCTAATCTCATTTTGACTCGATTGTGTGTCTTTATATTAAAACGAGATTATGCTACAAGGTGGGCAATGCAGTGTTTTGCACGTCCGTCTTAAAAAACAGTTAAGATATTTTGGATCTGAAGCTTGGCTCATCAAATGTTATTATACATTATGTAAAATGACAAAACTCATTGTATCGTACCCACTGAACTGAACCCTAGAGAATTGTAATCCCACTGCATCGAATCCAGTTGTTCCACTTCAAAATCAAAGCGTCCTTAAAATCGTATCACATTGGGCCCATGTTTGGAGTTACGTATCAAATCCTCTTATTCCATAATCTCCTTTTTTTCTTTATACATTTTTTCTTTATACATTGATAATCTCGCTCTCTCTCTCTGCATTTATAATGTGCTCAATTTGATAACTCTAAGCAAAACATTTAGTCAAGTCAAGTTTATTTGTATAGCCCTAAATCACAAACAGTCTTAAAGGGCTTCACATAGACAAAAATTGACAATTATTCTCAAAGCATCCCCTGATCTTAAGATCCCAAAAGGGCAAGGAAAAACTCAAAAAAAAACTGCCAGGGGAAAATAAGAAACCTTGAGAAGGGACCACAGATGGAAGGATCCCCCTTTCAGGATCACCAGGTTGTAATGGATGCAGAGACGGCACAAGTAATACATAATATGAAAATCAATGAGAAAATGGATGTCGGAGGTGCCCTCGATTGTCCTGGCAGTGTCTTCAAGGAGGTTGAGCTGCAGTTTCCTCATCTTGAATTGGTCCCCGAGAATCCAGCTAGCCGCTATCAGCTTTTGCGCCACCTAACCCCCTCCCCAGCCAGGGAGGGGGTGGGCAGAGCGAACAAAACAAACTCCGGCCGAATCGGCCATTACAAGTTAGTTAAAGGCCATCTCATAGAAATGTGTCTTTAAACGTGTCTTAAATGTTTCTACTGAGGTAGTAGTTCTAATATCCATTGGTAGGGCATTCCAAAGCTCTGGAGCCCGAATAGAGAATGCTCTAGAACCTGCAGACATTTTCTTGGCCCTCGGTGTAACTAAAAGACTAGCGTTTGTTGAGCCCATAATCGAATAGATGGGTAGATGTGTGTTTTGCAGCTTTTGCTGTGCTAGGCCTTCATTTGGATTTGAGGCTTCTAGTTAGTTGCCATTTAGGTGATTTCTGGTCCGCCACTACCCTCTTTTTCTTTCATCTCCTTTCCCTTCTCCATGTATTGTTTTCATTTCTGCGTCTGCCAGGATTTTTCCCCTTCACGTCTTTGACTTTTCCATCTCTTCTCCTCCCCCCAGGGAAGGAGTGGGAGGGGCGTGGCTCACGCTCGCCTCGCCACTCACAGATAACTGCCAGTGGAGGAGCATTACAACTATTGCAGATGTTGAGATGTTGATCTGTCCCCCCAGACGAGCGGCGCTGCAGGTTTCTCGGCACATCACCGCCGCTGGGCCGGGCAGCCGGCAGCTGTTTCTGTCCGTTGTGTGTAGACGACACTATAGTCTGTGGGGCCCTCGCACCCCGACAGCCGATCACTACCCAAATCCACAGCGATGTGTAAAGCCAATTAGGAGTTTGGATCCAGTTGCATGAGGAATCTGATTTAGTATGGTGGGTGAAGCCGACTGAGAACGTACTGTTGAGCCAGCGGGGTCTGCCTGTGCACTTTACTTGCTGAAGGCTTTATGGGGGCAAATTGGCCTGGGAGTCAACGTGTTCTCTTCTGGGAAACTAGATCTGCCGCAAATTCTTTTTATACAATGTTCCCGCCGTCTCAGACTGAAAGACAATTGTTTATCGTTTGCGCCATGAGCCCAGATGAAGAAAAACTTGCTTGATTGACATTCCTTCACAATTTGGTAATCCGTTATATGGAAATACTTTGTTTAGTGGCTTATCTAGTACAATATTATTGTTTTGAACTTTTGCCAAAATTATTGTAAATAACCCCTGTCTCCCAAAAAGGCTTGAAATTCTTCATTTTCAAGTTTGTTCAAACCTCACCAAAATTCAAAGCAGCGTGCATCAACATTTAGCTGTTGTGCTGCACACAATTGGAATAAGAAGCAAACAGCTAGCAACAAATGTAAATGCTTTAAAATGAGATTAAAGACTGCCCCCCTCGCTATACTTAGTGTTTAAGGTCTTTTAGAGTGTGTCTATAATAAATTTTCCCAGAACCATGGCCTTGCCCTGTGCGTTCTTTCGACACCACATTTAAGAAGTAGGGCAATGAGAGAAGGACTTTTTAATAAGTTGTGAATGTCTCTATTCATCCCCTCTTTTGTGTATGTAAACACTTCATATCTAAGCGACCAATGAAAACTTTATTTTATGTATTACTAAATGTATTCCGTCATCTTTTGAACTCTTGGCTACTCTGCAACCAGCCGCCCCTTTGATTCGGAGTTGACAAAAAAAGCGATGACTCACAACACCTTCAAAATTATCCGTTTGTTGCGTTTTAAGCTAACGATTGACATTAAAAGTCTCATTTCACTGAATAAAGTTATCCTGAATAAGTATAACAGACATTTGATGGGGCTTAATCTCGCAAATAAGTGATGTTTATGATGTTGTTGTTTTTTTTTTTTATGGTAGACTGAATGCTGAATCAATTTTTTTTTCTTGGCAATGAATTGAGATGAACACCAAGGACTCTAGTTTTGTGGCCAGCGCCTCAGTGCCATGGCGCCAATGCCAGCGGATCCTGATGTTCATATCCACGCAAGGCTCACTACTTGCCGAGAGGGAGAGAGGGAGAGGGAGGGAGCGTGTGAGAGAGGGAGCGTGTGAGAGAGAGAGCGCGTGAGAGAGAGTGCGCGAGAGAGATTATCAATGTATAAACGAAAACACAAGATCATATACATTCTACATGTTTTTAATTGGTACATCAAATTTGGATCCAGGCACAAATAGTCTCACTAGCAAATGTCATGCAGCTTAACAATTTTATTGTCATGTTAACTGCGCACATTTTTTTTTTTCTAGAAATGCTATATTGGTCGTAATTTCAGTAGAATCTAAGGTCCAGATAATTTCAAGTTCATTACAAAATAAAGTCTTTGCAATAAATAAATATTTATATTTATACTTTATATGTCGAAAATAAATACATCTCATAAATAGGATCGCCCATATGTCCCCCTCAGCTGCTTGCCTTTTTTAATAATGTTCCTGACACGCTGAACATCACACATCAATCACTTGTTCTTCTGTCCTGCATTGATCGCGCAGATCATTCAAAGGCCATTGAGCATGTATTCCATATTCTCGATGTCCATCTTAATGTATGTACTAGTAAGCGCCTTGTCCTCACCAGTAAAATAATTTGGTGCGCTAGTACACTTATCACTTACTGGTAACTTTGGCAGTGGAACAAAACTGCACTTTTTACCCACGGCATGCTACTGTACTGCTACGGAATAAATGCTCAAGGGGCAGCTATCCTCCATCTGGGTTGTAAGTGCTCTCAGATGAAGACTGCATTCGCCACGTTTTCTGTCCAATGCGGGACATTCTTGTCTCGCTTCAGGCCGTGACCCCTCAGAACACGTCACGGGTGTGTACTGTACACTTGAGCCTTCTTCCTGTCCTTTGGCTCTCTGAGTCCATGTGGGAACGTGCCTCCTCTTCCATTAGCTCTAGTGCTTTCTTTCCCATCACGTGGTAAGGTAACCGTCCGTTGGTTCTGCGCCAACATGGTGCGAATTGAGCTCTAGGAAAAGTGGTTATAGCACCTGATTGGAGCGTATTCTCTCGTCACTTTGCTGGGCTGCAGATGCAATGAAGCAACATCCAGGAACACGCATAGATGTTTATATCAGTGCTCTTGGTAGCGAGCCGAGGCGAAGCGCTGACCTCGGAGGAGGGTAAACAGTTTTGTAGCAAACAAACCCCTTGTGGTCATGTCTTCTTGCAAGCGGGATCGCGCGTCCAAGCTGCGGTCACCTGTATTGGAAGAGGTCCCGATAGGCCTGAGGGATTTTTTCAATCTCCACAGGCCGCGGTAAGAAGTGTGTCAGTTTCTGGTGCTTTTTAGTCCTGCTGCCCTCCCTGGGCGAGCCGTCTTTGTTCAAGGCCACGTAGTAGAAGCGCGCCGTGTCGTTGTGCTTGTACAGCGTTGACGCATACGTGTTGTACCAATTCTCCTCAAACTGCTCCCTGAACACGCACTCCGCCGTCAGCTTCCTCTGTGAAGAGAGGGGAAACTACATGTTAGGGTCTGTCGACATGAGCGAGAGCCTCCTTCTTCCTACTTTACCAGAAAATTTGACTGGAAATTGTGTAGAATCGAATATAATGTGAAGGATTTAACAGTTCGTTTATTCATTATACAGCTCCTTTCGGTGTGTGCACCTTAGCCACCAGAGGGCAGTATAAGACGATTGCTGTTAAAATCACGATTGTTCAGTAACATCAATTGTTTTTGCAAGAGGATAAAGAATATATCTGTGAATGTTTTACAAAATGTTTGAATACATTCTGACGCTAGCTAGTTTAATTAGCTCGCCTATGTTTTTTTCCCATCGTGCGTTAGCATTAAGTTAGAGGCCTTTCATCGGACCATGTTATGTTAAATACACAAGTGTAATTTTAATTTTTATTTTTGATTCTAGCAAATAGGAGTGGCAATAACAACTTGACACAAGCACTTAGTCTCTTCTTTTTTTCCTTCACCATCTGCTACTTCTTGTGAAATTCCATAGTGCTTGTGACTCTAAACTCATGACAAAAACAAATCTGTAGTGATATGGCTTCTATCTTGAAAAATTAATTGGATCTTTTTTGGGCTCGGTGCTGGGTTAGCAATTTCAACCAGTTTGGGTTTACAAAGGCAATGCCCTGGACTCATTTTCCACATCATACAGCCAAGTAAAGGCCAATATTTCAGAATCTTTAATAAGAGTTCAAGCTAAACTAATGCACAGTTGGTCATTTAATAGGTTAATACTGTCTGCACTTACAGCTCTGTTATGCTAGGGAAGGCCGTGAATCACAGTCACAATGTCTCCTTAAAAAAAAACAGAAAACAGCATCTTGCGGTTATATTTCAACATGAAATGGGACAACCTTTGCGTGGATTTATGACTTCAGCGGCCTTTAAATGCAGCCACTGAATGACGCAGCTGCTGAACTGGGACACAGAATTTGAATAGCATTTGTCTGTGTACAGTATGCATGGGTTTACGATTTGCTCATATAAGTAGTTTTGGGGCCCTGTGATGGGTTGCAAGCAGTCCGGGCTACTTCCCACCTCAGTCCCAAAGTCAGCTGGAATGGGCTCCTGCTCAGCCGCGAAATGAATGCGAACAAGTGATGCAGAACATGGATGGTCCGATGGAAGTCATATTGGGCACGCGGCCAAAACAAACAACATTTATATCCGTTGTTAAGTTGCAACTCACTACGCGACTGACAGAAAGTGCTCGTGATCGTCGCTCTTCCATTTAAGTCCTGTAGGTGTCAGTGATTTACATTTTGAAACATTTGGAGCCAGTCAGACAATTGAAGAGTGTTTTAGGTTCCCATCGTCTGGGTTTGTCATCCAGTGATTTTCTGGTGCAGCCTATCCTAGCTGACTTTGAATGGAAGACAAAACGACACCGCCGTAGCGATTCTCTTGGCGGCAGTGCTTCCAGTATATGTACAAATACCAAATTAGCTTTTTAGGCTAATCAGATTTCAGCCACTAAGTTCCCATGTCAATCTAATTTGCCCAGGGCCTTTAGAATTAGTAGTGCTGGCCCAGGACAATGTGACATGTTTGTTTAACCAATAAGATTTTAAATTGATAGCTAACTGGCCAACAATACCATTTGCTGATTGATTGTTTGAAGGAAGCTAACTTTGACTAGCAACATGTCTGTAGTGATCCGCGTCTGAATATGTTGGATGTCTTTGTCATGATATTTATTAAGAGTTATTACGAAAAACAGGATGTTTACTGTAAACACATGAGTACTGTAACACTGTCTCATCTAATACTATACAGACGCATTTAGTGATAGTATTCAAAAATCCACAGCCTGTGATTACCAGAAAGTCATCTCAATGTCTTACAGCTGCTCAGGAGCTGCACATCCAACTGAACTTGACGTTTCAAAATGGAGCTTGAACCAATGTTTAATCATGTGTCCAATGAGGCGGTTCGCCATGGCTTTCCGCAATATAGCGTGCGTGTCATCAAACCGAACCCGTAGAAACTCATTTAAGCAGGTGCTCATTATGATGAGGGTGAGTCATTAGAATGACTTTTCACTTAACATTCCAGAGTCGCTCTGCGGACCCGTTGACCTCTTGTCGTGCTGGGGATCTTTTCCCTCTCTGTAATGCAACATGAACGCTTCACACACACACACGCACGCACGCACGCACGCACGCACGCACGCACGCACGCACGCACGCACGCACGCACGCACGCACGCACGCACACACACACACACACACACACACACACACACACACACACACACACACACACACACACACACACACACACACACACACACACACACACACACACACACACACACACACACACACACACACACACACACACACACAGCGAGCGTCTCTAAAAGCTGTCCTGACAGCGCAGCGTGAGCGATGGCTGCCGGTTCAGCAGGTGAGAGCGAGCTGGCTGGCTGAGCGTGTGAGAGCAATAGGAAGACACAAGGGTACGAGCTCCTTGGCTGCCAAAGACCAGTCATTCATGCAACGCCTGCTTCTGGTTCTGCTCTGTAAGCAGACCGCACAGAGGGAGGATCCCCCCAAGAAGGAAGCCCTCGTTGCAAAAAAGCAGGGCTTTAAGCTGATGCTTTGTCAGGCTGGAAGAGCTGTTATGTGTAAACACACATGAACGGACCGTCCTATTAGACGTACTCGTCAAGGTCTGCTGACTCGTTGCGGCGGAAGAACCCTTTAACCTTTGACCCTGGCCTCCTTTGATCAGTGGCAACATGGGAAAAAAAATGCTAGTTTCAATATGTACCATCTCCCAAAGCATATTTGCAGTTTGACATTTGCAAATTCTCACAGCAAGAGTAGAACAGGGAGCTCACACTTGGTAGGAGAATCTCCAACAGCCAAGCAAAACCCATGGTTGGAAGCAACCATCCTAAAGAATAAACAAACATGAGATGGTTGACAGAGGCAGAGAGGATTCAGGGATGAATGGCTTTCAGGGATGAATGTCTAAATATCTGACAATTCATCAACAAAGCCTTAAATAGTAGCATTTAGCTGACTGTGACTGAGAGACTGACTGGCTCACTGACAGGTGCTGCTGTTTTGGTTAATAATAGAATTCAAATCAGCTCAGCTGTCAACTCTTATAACCTGCGGTAATTAGTTACTACTTGCATTTGACTATGAGAGGGACAGCTGCTATTTTTACTTGGGTTATGTTGGTCAGGTGTATACCGGGTCTCGTCGTCATCCCCCAATCGCTGCTTCCCACCATCCGCCATCACATGCCCCTCAGCCCCTGGGGGTCAAAGCCCCAGGATACCAGACTCTTGATACATACGCATGCAGTAACGATATCTGCCGTTTCAACACAATGGGCGAGTTTAAAGGTAGAAAGGTGGCCTCTGTTTCCAACGCTCTGGGCTAGAGTTTGGAGGGTGGGGATGGGGGGGTGATGGGCCAGAGAGGCCCCAGGTAATGCCTTGGGACACCTGATACACAGCCCTCGCATACTTTAGCCCCTCTTTGTCTTCATCTCCTTCCCCTCTCTTGAGATAAAAACATTGTGTATGCATGACAAAGAGGGGGAAATTCTTGAGAACCAAGCAAACTGGATGCTTCCATGTTTAACGCTAAAGGCCATCAAGTTCACCAACAGGACATCTCAGAAAGTCTGGACTCACTTTGACGAGACTTAAACAATATTTCCGTGATTCTGAATGACTTGAGTCCAACGCAACCCTATGAGGTGCTTTTTGTCTAGACCAGCGGTCGAGGGTTCATTTATAGAGGCGGAGTTCTAAGGGGAGCGTGTTAGACATAATTGTTTCGTCTTGCTGCAGTTTGCTATCAGCCCACGAGCCTTGACAACGCACTGAAACCCGGATGATTACGTGCGCTATTGAATTATTCAAACATTCAAAGGAATCGGGATAACCTAAGGAGCTATGCTGAAACTATGGTGGAATATCCAACTTGCTTATTCTCACTTGCCAACATCAGGGCAAAAGACTATAGCAGACAGAAGCAGAGAGGAGGCCTCATTATTGAAGTAAATAAATATCAAATGATCACTCATACTTAACTTCTGTTGTTTCAAAGCATTGTGTATCATTCTGAGTTCCCAGGCAAGAAGTGCAAAGAATTGTGGAGGGTTTTTGACTCACCGACCCATAGAGCTCTCCTTTCTCGTTCATGCCGAGGTAGAGTCCGGCGTCCACGCCCCTGATGCTGACCAGACCGACTGCCAGACTGATGAACTCCAGGATACCTTGGGATCAAACATGGCCGCTGGTCAGGAAGCGCTCCATTGTACACACCCACACAAAGACGTCCGTGCACTTTTTTTTGGGCACTTTCTCTACTGGTCTCACTATGGCTGCCTGCAAAGTCAGGAACACGCTTGTGTGTAATTTCCTTTTCCTGCGCTAGTGTGCCATCTACTTGGTGACATGAAAGGCATTTTTTTCCCCCATGGACCAATTCAGTTCTGCCTAGCAACAAGTGGACACACGAACATAATGTAATGTAACACGACGCAGCACATTTATAGAGAGGTACAATGATCGATCGATCAATCAATCAATCAATATTTCTGATAATCGATTAATTGTTTAGAAACCTTTGCTAATTTAAAATGGTCCAAATCCAAAATGGAAATTCAGCCTTCCAACATTAGATATTCTCAAATATAGTCTGGAGTGAATTTTTTTTTTCATATACTAAATATCAAAGTCCTAAATGGCGTCATTGTTCATGCTATCAGAGAATGGTTGGCATAGCGCCAGCAGCAATTGACCAACCAGCAAGTCTTCACTTGGCCGTTACTAGTGAGAAAAAACTGAGCACGAGTTTGACTTTGTGTTATTAGTACAACTCGTAAAGTCCCAGATGTTACTAGTAGTACAAATAGCACGCAAACTTGTGCACAGTTTTGTCTCACTAATGACATGTTGTCCTACTGGTCTATACAATTGTCATACATGATAGAAATAAAAATTGACTTAAGTTATTCCTGTGTATGTTTGGACAATTCCGTTGCAAAGAGCCTCTAATTAAATTAAAAATATAAGGCAAGTCTCAAGTTATATTGGAGGCATTTTATGAAGTTGCACTTGCTGTACAGCCAAGACTAGTGTACTGATTTTTTAAAATGTTTTCTATATGGCGTTTACAACCGCTTGTAATGTAACAAGAGAGATGTTTGGCAGGAAGGCTGGTGATCAAGCGGTTTGGTGCCCCAGCGTTTTGCACACCTAACTAGCAGTGACTTTTATGAGGAAGCTGAGCCTTTTGTGCCTCCGATGCTGACTCACAGGAAGTTCCAGCGCAAGCGTACGTGAACTTCAAAGGGTGGGAACCAAGCAGTCAAATTAAAAGCCTGGATGCTGGGATGCAGAAGTTCGCAGTCAGAGAGGATCCAGCTGGCAGAGGCCAGTGTGCGGCCACCTGGGCCCCATCTTCCCTCGAGCTCACCCTCGAGTTGGGTGCCAAACACTGACACTGTGTCTTTTTAATCAGAGCCATGTCTGACAAAAGGCTTTGCATCTGTAACTTAAGTCGTGCCAGAGACAAAGACGAGGACCACCCATCCTTTTTATGCGCACCGTCCTGGTTTTTTGGACATCTCCACTGGAAGCCTACCAGAAGTTCTGCTTTAGCCCGCACCTGCTTCCTGCATGCTACACGTCCGCACCCTCGCGGCACCAAGAGAGGAGACACCTGTGGCCGGCGCCCAAAGGGAATTCGGTTTAGGAGAAAAGGTGATTGTGACGCATATTCACTGGGGATGTAAAGAGCTCAAGAGTGACACTGCTGGAGATTCATTTAATTGGTTGTGTTGCCTCACCTGCAAACAATGTGTAACCTGCACTTGCATGTGGAAGCAAGATGGTGGTACATTGTTGGTCATTTTTTTCAAATATATCAAATAATTCATAACTTTGATGCTTGTACGCAACATATTTGAATTTCATTTAAAGAGTGGTAGAATGTAACAAAGTAAAAATACTCTGTAGTTGTCTTTAAGTGATCTATCTATCTATCTGTCTGTCTGTCTGTCTGTCTGTCTGTCTGTCTGTCTGTCTGTCTGTCTGTCTGTCTGTCTGTCTGTCTGTCTGTCTGTCTGTCACGTGTTAATGAGTGTTTCAGTAAATTGCGATGAATGAATACGTACCAAACCTGCTGTGGTCCTGCCTGGTCCCGTGCACCGTCCCATTAGGGAATATCTCCAGCTGGAAGCCGGTCCTGCAGTATAGCTGCCGCCGCCTCAGGATGCCTTTGAGGTGTCCAAAGTCGGTGGGCGACCCCCGCTGAAGCCCCCCTTCGATCTGGCCCAGGCGCTCGTTCAAGCCCAGCGGAGACTCCGGCTGCAGGGGCGCGTTCCCAAACGCAGGAAAACTTTGTAAATCCAGGTCCAGCGCTCCGAACAAAGTCCCCACCTCGGCCATAGTGTGCACGGCCGTCAGGTTAAAACTAAGCGAAGGCATTTAAAGTGGTGAAAATGTCCCAGCCATACAGGCTGAACGAAGTCCTCTCGTCATCCGTTTAGATATGTACGCTAATAAGAAGGAAAAGACTATTATATACATCCTCCCCACTTATTCTCCTCACATTGGCCACGCCTGGCTGGCATCCTCTTGTTGCGCGCACCTCACTCGGAGCGCAGACTCCTCCAATCCAACTTGTCTGCAATTCCGTCGTCTACATGAAATCTTGGTTCCTCAATGACAAGTCGCGAGAGAAGCGTTCAAAGACCATCCTTGAAATTTTACCACGCAACGATCCATCCGCGGCTTTTTGGGAGCTCGCGCTCTGTGCAATCCACGCTTACGCGCATGTGTCAGTGCCAACAAGCGGAGGTTCTCTTGAGAGCCGTCTCTCCTCCTCCTTCTCCTCCTCCTTCTCCTCCTCTTCTTTGGAAGCAGGTGCTTCCTCGCCCCGCTGCACTACGTCTGCAAATATTGCAGCAGCTTTAACCACTTGTAGGCCCTACTACTAGCGAGAAAGGGAGGGGAAAGCTCCTTAAGTGTCGTGCACCATCAAACGTGACTGGTGTGAAACCACCACAGCTACTAAGTGACGTTAAAGGGCTTGTCAAGTGCATTCAGAAATCTGTTTTGAAATACATTACACGTGCTTGACGATGGGTGCTTGCAACATGTGATGAAACTGAGAACTATTGAATGGCAGGGGACAGTTGAAAGAGCTTAGTGTAAAATAGCTTAACATGGCTTGATGAACCACCTCCATAAATTTGCAAGTTTCACCAAATTTTATCTAGACATGGCATAAGTATAGATTTCCACATTCATTTTGGTGATGATTGATTGAAGTCCTGTAACGTTAAGCAACACTAGACGTTTTCTCAATAATGATGGAAAGGAAAAGGCTTAAAGGCTCCATAAAATCCGAAATATTTATGCAATTGTTTTTAACTGCAGCCCACTTACCTGTATTTTTATTTTATGTCAAGAGAACATATAGAAAAAGGGAATGAAAGATAAGTCTGGACTTTGTACCTCTTTCTGTACACAGCGGGGCAACAAGTCCTGACATGTCGAAGCATGACCTGAAAAAAAGAAAACAGCTGTTTTGCAAAGACTTTGCTTGTGTCAAGTGAAAACAAACAGCAGAGTATTTTAACTAGATCATTGTTCTTGAGATATCAGTGACAGCGGGGTGGCTGCTGTGAGCTGCATGAAGACATCAATAGCACAATTCAAGTTGGAGACATGTTACGTAGTATGGTCGACCACCCTCAAGCTGTCTTTATGGAAAGCCCCCCCTTGTCAACACAAGCAGCAGCATGACATACAAGTTGTCTGTTCAAATGTCTCACATTTGAAGTGAGACAGTGCATAGGGATCAGTGATTTTAAACTGGATTTAGGTTTGGGCTCTCACTGTTGCTTTAGGTCAGGGGTCACCAAATCCGATCCTCAAGGGCACCTATCCAGCATGTTTTATATGCAGTCCTACAACAACACACCTGATTCAAATGATCAGCTCCACAAACAGGTTGAACATTTGCAATTGTCAGACTCGACACCTTCCTGAAGAGGTTTACGACTGCCATAAGATGGCAGCAAAGGACTCATTTCCTATTGGACAGGACAACAAGCTGACTCAATGAAGCTTTACCTAACTTCAACATAGTTCCTTGGCACCCAGATGCCTCAACATGGGCACTAAGCATTACGTCAATATGATATAGTATTGATGTGGCGGGTCAGACAGGGTGGCGGGTCAGAGCTTGCTTTGACAAAGGAAGTGTAAGGCGCTCCTTCCCTCCGCTAGCCTATGGGAGGTCCTTGGGCAAGACTGAGTACCCATTTAGCCCCCCTTGTCAGGGTCACGATGAAGCCACGGGAAGCAGGTGGTGGATGAAGTTTGAAGGCAGCCAGAGAGTATCTTTGTTACTGGTTTTGGACTTCGTCGTGCTGAGCAAAGGATACCCTTAGGTACAATGGTCAGGACAGCCGCCCAGTATGGGCACTGCTCGGACAGAAAGCAATTGCAACCTACTGTCTGTAAAATTGCAAAGAAAGCCATGGAAAGACATTCAATGCTTAAATCGAAGAACAGCGTGGATGGGGTTCTCAAGAACAACCAGTTCATAAAAGCTTCGGATGACAGAGAAGAATGGAGGGCCATGGCCGTCAATGCCTGTTCCAGGCAAGACAGATGATTGATGTGTGTGTGTGTGTGTGTGTGTGTGTGTGTGTGTGTGTGTGTGTGTATATATATATTTTTTTTTTCAATATTTAATCGCAATTAATCGCATTTTTTGTATTGCTAACTATAGTTAATCGCACATTTTATTTTTTGCAAAAAATACCTTGATTGTTTTCTGATCCATGAATTTAGCAAAGTTTGATACCCTTAATATAAAGAAGAGGATTGAGTTTCATATGCAGACACATTTTTTAGTGAATTGAATTCAATTTATAAAAAGTCACACAAACAGCCCTCAACAGTCCATTCTAAGAATTCAAAATTTGGGCAATATAAAAAATACAACATGCATATGAAATGTAAACAAGGACTCAGCCTATAGTGCAACAAAGCATTTTTAAAGATTATTTTGAACTTAGCAGCAATATAGCTATGAAAATCCTATAAATGTACACTCTCCACCTGTTATTATGAATGTGAAATTGCCCCTATATTTTTTTAACAATAAAATACATTTTGAATCAGAAATAAGGGAAAACAGTGACAATCCAATACAACTATTGTTTATGGAAAGGATTTGGGGATTTTCTTGACTGATTTTTCTGCCAGAATGAATAGAAAAATATCAATTTAATAAGACGCAAAAAGTAGACTGCTCTTTTTGGGTGGCAAATAACATGCTGCAGTCTAGATCTGGCCCAGGCATTGAGTTTTATATGTAATCGAGAGCAAATTGAATTGATTTTGATCTGGTTTTATCAACACAAGGTGAAGTAGAACCCCCCCCACCTTTCCATTTTCTGTATGTGGCCCTCCATGGAAACGTTTGGATATCCCGCTGAGACGGTATGACTTGACACCCTCCAAACCATGCAGGCCTGCTTAGCAGATACTTATTGTGACTATAAATCTTGCAGGCGTGTTGGGACTTCATTGAAGTTGGCGAGCCGACAGTGGCTTTCAGCACCATGCAGGCTATGAAAGGTGGCGAGGGTGACGGATGCCCGGGGGCCTCTGCTCGATGAATTAGCCAAGGGGTTGGCGAGGAGTCAGGTCAAGTGCGGCTTTGTGCAAGCGGACATCGGGGCGCTCACTACACAGGAGCCTGAAAAGAAGTTTTGTCTCAGTTGGGGCAAGGATATGAAAGAGAAGAAAGGAGGAGGGACAGAGAGAGAGGCTAATGTCAAGTAGAACATAGGAATGAGCGTACTATTTTGTGGAGAAATATATATATATACGTATATATATATCCAAATCATTAAATCCTTCAAACTCTTCGTCCTCCGTGTCACTTACAAACAAAGCCGTTAATGATGCCAGTAGTACTTGGGGCCCTTCGTCATCCCGTGATCAAATCTTTGTCCTTTATGTAAACAACCGCCGCGCCGCGCCACTGACGTCACTTGAAATTCAAATTACAGTAATCCCTTGCTACATTGCGGTTCGTTTATCGCAGTTTAACTTTTTATTTTTTTTTTATTTTGAAAATTTGTGAAAAAATTAACATATGTCGCTCCTCAGTATAAGTCGCCCCACCCACCCAAACTATGAAAAAAACGCGATTTATAGTCCGAAAATTACGGTATGTAGATAGATAGATAGATAGATAGATAGATAGATAGATAGATAGATAGATAGATAGATAGATAGATAGATAGATAGATAGATAGATAGATAGATAGATAGATACGTGCGGTGAGGTTAATGACTGGGGAGGGACTGACGTCACCGCCCCCCGGTAAAATTTGTCCGACACCTAACCGTGTCACAGAAAAGGTTGGGGAACGCTGCTCGGGAGTGGCTTATTCATTATTTCATTTGAAATATTTTAATTAAAATCACATATCAGCAGTCTTCACACATAAAAACATGGAATCAAAAACTTGTTTTCGATCGTGCGTACCACTCCGTTTGAAAAAACATGCTCCGAAGTCCCGTTGTCCGAATCAAAACTTTGAACTCCGGAGTTGGTCTTCCTTTACTGATGACCACCTGCTTCGACCGAAAATTCATAGTTGAAAATCGTTTGGATATGTAGTCCTCCATTGTAAACCGAAATGTAAAAAACGAAAAAAAATGAATGTAAAATGAAATAAATGGACGACTGCTCCTCAGTAAATTTGAACTGGAGATCTCTTTTGACCCGCGCAAAGTGCGGCGTCCGGCCGTCGTCGGTCATCGTCCCGACCGTCCGAGTGTTTTTCGCCGAGCGAGCGGACGAAGCGGTAGTCGACGGGGTGGCGGCGGCGGCGGTGCCGCCGTCCGACTCGGGGGCCTCCGAGTCGTCTTCCGTTTCGACCGTGGGCATGCTGCGGTCAAGCGACAAGATGGCGTCCCGCCGAGTCCTTCATGGGTTCTGTCCGGAATGCATTGTTCTGCCGTCAGGACCTGTGCTGACATGACAGTAGCACACTACAGTCAATGTGGGAAATGAGAAGATCAACGCATGTTTCTGTGCAATATCCATTTGGATCGAATCAACATCAAATGTTACGTAGCATTGCAGTCGATTCGAATCATTCTTGTTGTTGCCTTCAGTGTTGGTAAAATGGCTTACTCATTTTAAGTCGGTGGTGTTACCCTCACTGCTTTCATTTCGACTCGTTTGGAGGCCTTGTAGCAATTGCAAGCAACACACGGCTATCTACAAGCAACACACGGCTATCTAGCACTTCCAAGGTGTCGTCGTCATGGTGATGCTAGCTAGCTAGCTAGCTAGCTAGCTCTTTAAATGTGCCCTCCGCCGGCCGCGACACCAGCTCAGTGGCCCAGTAGTAGAGTGTCCGCCCTGAGACTGGAAGGTTGTGGGTTCAAACCCCGGCCGGGTCATACCAAAGACTATAAAAATGGGACCCATTGCCTCCCTGCTTGGCACTCAGCATTAAGGGTTGGAATTGGGGGGTTAGATCACCAAATGATTCCCGAGCGCGGCACCGCTGCTGCTCACTGCTCCCCTCTCCCCCAGGGGATGGATCAAAATCACATGGGGATGGGTTAAATGCAGAGGACAAATTTCACCACACCCAGATGTGTGTGTGACGATGATCATTGGGACTTTAACTTATTCTACAGGTAGGCACATGAGGCATCCCAGGATCACTAGCACCCCCTGCCATAAGGCTGAAGAACCTTTTTTTCGTAAGGTCTCTTTTCAAAGCCGTTTTGCTCATCTAAAGCAGGGGTGTCAAACTAAATTTTTTCGCGCGCCACATTATAGTCAATTCTTTCGGAGGGCCATTATGACTGTCAATCCAAATAAATGTATGAGCACCTCACATTATATACAGTAAAAGCTACAAAACAAACTGACAAATAACTTGTTTTCAAATCAGACGAATAAAAACTGGTCAGATATATAAAAAAAAATAGATTATTAAAAGTGAAGGCAATTTGCAATTCTAGTAATGACACGAATTTGATGCACAATTTGTCTTCGTGGGCCACATAAAAAGATGTGGTGGGCCGTATCTGGCCCCCGGGCCTTGAGTTTGACACCTGTGATCTAAAGAAACACGACGTTATCTATCTATCTATCTATCTGTCTGTCTGTCTGTCTGTCTGTCTGTCTGTCTGTCTGTCTGTCTGTCTGTCTGTCTGTCTGCCTGCCTGCCTGCCTGCCTGCCTGCCTGCCTGCCTGCCTGCCTGCCTGCCTGCCTGCCTGCCTGCCTGCCTGCCTGCCTGCCTGCCTGCCTGCCTGCCTGCCTGCCTGCCTACCTGCCTGCCTTGCCTGCCTGCCTGCCTGCCTGCCTTACCTGCCTGCCTTGCCTGCCTGCCTTGCCTGCCTGCCTGCCTGCCTGCCTGCCTTACCTGCCTGCCTTACCTGCCTGCCTGCCTGCCTGCCTTACCTGCCTGCCTTACCTGCCTGCCTTGCCTGCCTGCCTGCCTGCCTGCCTGCCTGCCTGCCTGCCTTACCTGCCTGCCTGCCTGCCTGCCTTACCTGCCTGCCTTACCTGCCTGCCTTGCCTGCCTGCCTGCCTGCCTGCCTGCCTGCCTGCCTGCCTGCCTGCCTGCCTGCCTGCCTGCCTGCCTGCCTGCCTGCCTGCCTTGCCTGCCTGCCTGCCTGCCTGCCTTACCTGCCTGCCTTGCCTGCCTGCCTTGCCTGCCTGCCTGCCTGCCTGCCTGCCTTACCTGCCTGCCTTACCTGCCTGCCTGCCTGCCTGCCTTACCTGCCTGCCTTACCTGCCTGCCTGCCTGCCTGCCTGCCTGCCTGCCTGCCTGCCTGCCTGCCTGCCTGCCTGCCTGCCTGCCTGCCTGCCTGCCTGCCTGCCTGCCTGCCTGCCTGCCTGCCTGCCTGCCTGCCTGCCTGCCTGCCTGCCTGCCTGCCTGCCTGCCTTGCCTGCCTGCCTTACCTGCCTGCCTTGCCTGCCTGCCTTGCCTGCCTGCCTGCCTGCCTGCCTGCCTGCCTGCCTGCCTGCCTGCCTGCCTGCCTGCCTGCCTGCCTGCCTGCCTGCCTGCCTGCCTGCCTGCCTGCCTGCCTGCCTGCCTGCCTGCCTGCCTGCCTGCCTGCCTGCCTGCCTGCCTGCCTGCCTGCCTCAAGCTTGTGGTGTCTGTAAAATTAATTACGTCTTGTATTTAAATATATAGTGTGTAATTATTTCTGTTATGTGTCTAGTGAATAGCAGATGCTCTTATTTGAAATAAGCGGTTTGCATAAATGTTTGTATAAGAGTGGAGCTAGCTAGCTAGCTATATGGCCTTCAATAACATTAACATACAAACAGATATTTTTTAATGTGTTTTTAAGAAATGAAGATTGACTTGAAAGTATAAACAACAACAAAAGAATTTCTCGGCTTTGATGTTGAGGACTTATTGTCTTCTGACAAAAATAAATTGTTGGATTTAGATACTCAGGCCCACTTTTTGGAAACTTTAAAGGTCAAATTAAATCAAACTAGTGAAAAAAAATCAGAGGTGGTACCTTTTGATTCCCTCTTTTTTGGTAGCTATTAGAGTTACATCTGTTGCTGGTCAGCTGTATTTTATAGTTGACAAGGCAGATTTATGGTTGCAGACACACGCACACAAACACATGAACACACACTAACACACTGACTTAAAATGTTCCCATATGCTGCGAACCTGCCGAGGATATAGAAATGAAGATAATGACCTCAAGTGTACGTCTGCAGCTTTGAAGTCGCTCTCCCGGGAGCATACACACGTACACACACAGTCCCAATAGAAAATACACTCGGCGGATTGGAGGCTAACAAGTGCCTCACCTATTTGTTTGGATTAGAAAAAAATCATACGTGTCCTCTTTGGCGAGGTTAGCAAAGGTCTGCTTAGGCAAATAAAGTGGATATGTTGGATTCAATTATGGCGCCTTGCTGGAGGACTGTTTTGACATTTTGGGAAAGCTGCATGTTCATGTTCTTGATGTTCTAGAGATACAGTATGTCTTTGAAATGTGTGTAGTGCGTTGGAGAGTGAAGGAATGGGGTCGAAATACAAAAAGTCCTACCTAGCTACAAAAACAGATATGCTCAAACCTCATTGAATAAAGTACATAAGCAGAAAAGGATATTCACATATTAAATCAATAAAAGAAACACTTTGAGCTTATATTTATACCTACACACCAAATCAATAAAGAAGACATAACTAGACATTTTTGATAGATGGTAATGAGAAAGGTTTTTATAACTTTATGATCTGATATATATTTCTGAGCACTTTGAAATAACAAATGACTTTTGATATATTGCCTAAATAGCTTAATGACCCTTAAGGAACTGTGTAATGCATGCCTGATGTTTTTTCTCTAAATCATTGACACGGTTGTCTTGACTGTTCACTACTTGATTGTATCTTATGTTTTGACTAATGCTAGACGCCAGTTTTTGATTACTACTGAACACTCTGCACAGAGGGAAATATTTTGCCTAACAAAGAAAAGATACGCTTGGAAGCATAATTAAACTAAGAATATAATGACGTAAGCAAAGACATGAAGTATCAAAAGCACAAACTTTACATAGTTAGGGAACAGCAATAGATTAATGATGTCACAGCCAAAAGCTAACATAATTTCGTACAAAATGACAAAATTGAAAGAATGAGGTACGACAGTGTATGTCCAAGATTGGAGAAGAATGTTCACAGGAAGGTCATGTGGAGATAAAACCAGCAGGTGCCAGAGGGAGCCAGCCAAGGACTCGGCCAAAGATGATCGCCAAGGCCGAAAGACGGGATGGAAGATAACAGCCCCCACACACACCGAATCGCCCATAACCAGCACCCACTCCCATGGCGAACTTGCCCCACCCCAAAGACTCATCACCCATCAAACTCGGACCACACTGGCATGTGCAGCTGATATAAGCTAACCAAAGAACCCTGAACGTTGCCATTTCTGAATGGAGACTTTCCGCTCTTGAAGGGCCCAGCGCTGTATTGTACTTTCCTGAAAACAGAGCTTTTTGAACAAGAATTGTGATTGAACTCAACCAACCTGTGTAAGTCTAATTTCTGCTTCAGTGTCTTAGCATTTTCCTAAATCTGAAGAAATCAAACGAGCACACAGTGAGTAAATTGGATAACAGGCGATTGGCAATGGCTTTTGCCGTGAGGCGCAGATAACGCGCTCTCTAAATTGTGGACAAAATCCAACAAGACCACAAAGTCAAAGGAAATGGGTCGGTGTTCCAAAAGCTGCTCCAGTGCTCTGTTAATACCACCGTGCATCTCATTAGTTTGACTAATAAAACAAAAAGGAATGCTTGGTTATGTAATAGCTTGATGCATTTTTTGTAAATAGCTGATTTTTTTTTCGTATTACGTCAAGTGTAACTCTTCATGGTCCTTAGGTTGTAAACAGCCTCGGCTTAGGCTCACTGCCCATTTTTTCAGTTTTTTTTTTTGCAAAAAATATAAAAAAAAGAAAATAAATAAAAGTGGTTTGTAGTTAAACGTGCGGCAATTTTAGATTAGACGACCCAATGCCGTATGGTGTTCCGCAGGGTTCAATATTGGGGCCGTTGCTGTTTGCATTGTATTTGCTGCCCTTGGATTTCATCTTTAGTAGGCATGGTATTTCTTTTCACTGCTCTGCGGATGACAGTCAGGTCTATGTCCTGCTAAGAAAAAAGATTGTTTCTCTTCAAGGCCACTTTTGTTCTGTCTGGTGGAAATAAAAGCCAGAAGGACACTAAACGTCTTGAACTTCAACAAAAAGAAAACAGAAGTTATGGTGTTTGGTCCCCGTGGCACTTGCTCCATATGGGTTTAGTCCCCAGTCTGTGATGCTGCGACTGTGAGTGTGAATAATTGTTTCTCTATACTGTAGGCACCCTGAGATTGACTGACCGTTCACGCATGGACCTGATAAGCAATGTAGAGAATGGATGGATGAACAGATAACAGATTCATTCGAATACTGAGCCCTCAAACACTCATACTGGTTAAAGAAGATAGCCTCCTGCTCCCTATGATACACCACTTGTGTGATCACATCTGATTTGGGATCAGGTTCTTGGGAACCACTCTTAACCCCAGACATGTGAGGGCACCAAAAGATGGCGGGATTTGATGTCGGTGGTGAGCACAGGAGTGTGCCGGGGGGTCAAAGACCAGCATGTCCTGGTCAACAAAAACAGCACAAGTCAAGTTGCAGAGAAGAGGCACACGCTCCCAGAGAGAAGGGCTGCTATCATCTGTTCTTATTTTATCTTTTGTCAAGCAGCATGTGGAAAATGATCTTCGCTGTGAGTTATTTGCAGAGCTGGATTCCGTGTTATTTCATTCCCAAGCAGAGACATAACAGAGAGGGTCTCCACTTTCATGCAGGTGGTCCCTCGGCCTTGTTCAAGGGCGCTGTGTGCGTTAGGGCGGGGAGTGTAGAAGTTCAGGTGGGTGGCTGGATTGTGAGGGAAGGGGGGACAGGCAGATGCATGCGAATATAGGTAATGGTTTAACATTTCATGGCCCGCCCACCCAATGTAAAGATTGTGTTAATTCATTAGTTTGCTTTGGTTTCATGCACTAATGACGACACTTCACCTCCCCCACCCTGACCCATCACCCAAGGTTCTATTAAGTTGAAGATATCGCTAACTCCAGTTTGACATACAGTAAACCCCCCTGCATCGTGGGTCCCAAATTCACACTCCGGCAATTTTGTGTTGTTGTTTTTTTTGGACTGTTAATATAACTATTTGTAGTCTACCTTTAGTAAAGTGTAGAATGCAGTGTAATTCCACTTTCAACCACTTGAATTCAGGACACTTATGTAGTAAGAGAAGGTGTAAATTTGAAAGAAGAAGAGCGAAAACAAAGAATTTCAACGCAGTCTAGCTTTTGTTAAAAATTATTGATTGTTATCGGCTGTAATTCTGTTTTCAAACGCTACAGGAAGTGACAGCTCATTTTATAATGTGCATCATTGGACATGATTATTGGTGTATTTTGGGAGATAAGTTACATTTGTTAGTTTGAGAAAAAAATGAATTTACTTACTGTAAACGGAAGAATCTGTACACTGTACAATATTTTAGTATTTTAAATGATTTGCGATTCAGATTTTTTAAAATTAGACGTGGGGAATTTACGTTTTAGATATCTGTAACTAGATGCATGACAGGTCAAAATAAAATAACATGTATGACGACAACTGTATCTCCAACTGGAGTTACAGATAATTAGCTATTCATAATTTGCAAGCGGATGTCTGCAACTGAATTGTATGAGTGTGGTAGGAAACCCGTATAGAGTGCGTGAATGGCAAAAGTGACATAATTTGTCCTAAGTAAAACGACATTGCTGATATCTTTAATTTAGCTTTGACTAGACAAAACTGAATTACAGATAATTGTATCTGTTGTTTGGACTAGTCCCAATTATGTTACAGATCATCTTGGATGAAAATTCCAAATTACTTAATTACAGCTCTGACATTGTATGTATGGTTTTACAAAATACCTCTCTAATTGGGTTGCCATTGGACCGTATGGATGATCGACACTTCTTGTGAGAACGGCAATAGCGTCCCCACGTGTGTTTCTTTGCTTTAACCTCGAACGGTGTGACATGAGGGGTTAGTTTGGAGAGTGTGTATGCGTGATCATGATCCTGTCTGATGAGGGAACGGCCCCTTGGAGCGAGACTATTATGTTCAGCGCAAGGATCCAGCCTCAAACAGATGTTAGGCGGCCTTTGTAAAGGCCTTGGCACGCAGCCCGGGCCTACCTATCTGCACAGCTATTTACATGGCAATCCAGCTGCTCGCTCTCTTTTCCTGCTCGCTCTCTCCCTCTCCTGCCGCTCGTATTTGCATGGCCCCGCTCTCCCCTCGCCGTTTGAAATCAAATACCCGCTCACGTATAAACTTTGATCAATCAAAGCCACTAATTTGTTTAGCTGACAAGACAGCTGAATTCAGGTTCGCTTGGGGAGGGGGGGTGGAGGGAGGCCAGGCGGTTTGGATCCCAGAATATCTTTCTGCTGACGCAAACCTTTAGCCCACGATTTATTCTTAGTTATTTTTCCCTCTTAGAAAACACGACTGCATCGCTGATAGTCTTACCTACTGCACTTTTTTGTCTGTCCGCTGGAGATGTGGACATTTCTGTTTTCTCACTCATTGTATGAGCTGACGCCGGAAGTTTAGGGCTGCCTTTAAGTCATGTTGCCATCGAGCAGGTTGCCAAAATCCTTGAGATGGAACTGAAATAGCCACTTTTTGGTACCCCTTTGCAAGGCGGCGAGGTTCCCAAAGGGTGGCGCAAGAACGGGAAGAACACAAGATGCACCTTTTCTCAAACTAACCTTCTCTTAGAAAAATCTTTTTTGGGGGTCCAAAACGTGATCATCAGGATTTTCAATCATCTTGCAATTTTACATTGTGTCAGATTGTAGAGACTTTAGACCATCAAACATGTATTGTATCGTACCGTACCGTACCATACTGTACTGTACCGTATCGTATCGTATTCCAGTCCAGTCCAGTCCAGTCCAGTCCAGTCCAGTCCAGTCTAGTCTAGTCTAGTCTAGTCTAGTCTAGTCTAGTCTAGTCTAGTCTAGTCTAGTCCCCATACTATATGTAGGTACCTGTATGGAAAAAAAAAAAAAATCTAGAGCCATTTGTTGCAACTGATGATTTGGTGACTCTTGGGGGTCCAGGAACGGCAGTTTGAGAACCTCTGTCTCAGAGTGCAGAAGCAGTTCCAGTGAGTGTCAGTGAGAAGAAACATCATCTTTAAGCGGAAGAAATTGGAGTCAAGTCAGTAGAGGGCGCTAATGTTTTCTCAGCCGACACTTCACATTGCCTCACGCAAGGTGATGCTAAGACAAATGGAGAGTCATTTCTTCATTAAAGAGGGAAGTTCAGCTTTTTGTTTGTTTTTAAGATTCTGTCTTTACGTGTGATGAGTCCTGTCTCGTTTGTGCAATCAAAGCTGTTTGTTCGTCTGATGCCTCTGCTAATCGCAGTTAGCCCTGCCACATTATGGAGGTCATTTTCTGTTAAGAGTGATGCACCCTTTGGCACGACTATGTAGGCCTGCGCACGTGAATGCTTAGTTTGTTTAGCAAATAGGATTAACACGGGCGGCTCGGTGGCGCACTGGGTAGCACGTCCGCCTCACAGTTAGGAGGGTGCGGGTTCGATTCCACCTCCGGCCCTCCCTGTGTGGAGTTTGCATGTTCTCCCCGGGCCCGCGTGGGTCTTCTCCGGGCACTCCGGTTTCCTCCCACATTCCAAAAACATGCTTGGTAGGCCGATTGAAGACTCCAAATTGTCCCTAGGTGTGAGTGTGAGTGCGATTGGTTGTCTGTCTCTGTGTGCCCTGCGATTGGCTGGCAACCAGTTCAGGGTGTCCCCCGCCTACTGCCCGATGACGGCTGGGATAGGCTCCAGCACGCCCGCGACCCCCGTAGGGACTAAGCGGTTCAGAAAATGGACGGATGGATGGATTAACACAAGGCATGTCTTTCCTATGCTCACGGACAGGAAGCGGTTCTCTCCAAGAGACCTTTTCATTAACTCAAAGAGCATTTTGGCAATGAGGGTACACAAAACCACTGATGAAGCCTGTGGGTTCATTGTTGATGAATTTTATCATAGGGGGAAAAATGTAAAAGAAATCCACGTAAAGTCTTCAACGTCTTTAACTTTGATGTTCTGATGGCAAATAGTTGATTGAGACAATCTCTTCACTGGCAGAAAGCAGAGCGGAGGCTGAAACAGGTGCATTGTGTTCATCACGTCCTGATGGAGCAGACCGAGGGCCGAAAACATATTGGACGTGTTTGCAAACAGATGGCCAATGTTAGCTCACTTTGTCCAGCAGGAAGGGAAAGAAGTAAAAAACAATACTTTAATTGCGAGCCGCGCCAAGGACACGCGGATGGCTTGTACTTTAATTTGCAGCAGATCTCTCCAACTATTGGGAGGAAGAACCAACTTTGCTGTCTGGGATTACCACAGCAAGTTACACGCATGATATGTTCGGCACATTTTTGCCCTATCTGACGCATTTTCAATCTCGAATCTCAAATCTAAAAAAATATATACCGTATTTGCCGGTGTATTGGTCGACCTTTTTCAATCCAAAATCGACGAAAAAAATCGACCTCGACTTATACACCGAGTCATAAAATTTAACTTCGTATTCATCGCTTCAAATGTGATGGTAACCAAGGCTGTTTCTCATGCATCTCATTGTGCATGGGTGTGCGTCCGTCAGGCTCATCAAACAGCGAGAAACTGAATCATTATAAAGCGTTCGTCGCATTAACACGCACCCTCAGCAACAATTTCAAATATTCTCACCTCAATAACGGAGATCGAAAGCCAGGCAGCGACGATGACTGCTAGGGGGAAGTACTGGGTATTGAGCGAATGTGCGAGTCATCGCGTGTCAAGCAACGACAATAACTACCGGTACGTAAGCATTCAATCGCCATGTCTAAATGAATGTCGTTGGCACTTAGAAAATATTCGCCAAACTTGGCCAGACTTCCAGGGGAAGAGGCCGAATTTTCACTTGTTCTGGCCGACCGGAGGAACCAGCCGAGGCGGACACTTTACGGCGGTTGAGTCGTTGGCACTTAGAATATATTCGCCAAACTTGGCCGGACTTCCAGGGGAAGAGGCCGAATTTTCACTTGTGGTGGCCGACACGGGGAACCAGCCGAGGCGGACACTTTACGGCGGTTGAGTCGTTCGCACTTTGAAAATATTTGCCAAACTTGGCCAGACTTCCAGAGGAAGAGGCCGAATTTTCACTTGTGGTGGCCGACCGGAGGAACCAGCCGAGGCGGACACTTTACGGCGGTTGAGTCGTTGGCACTTAGAATATATTCGCCAAACTTGGCCGGACTTCCAGGGGAAGAGGCCGAATTTTCACTTGTGGTGGCCGACACGGGGAACCAGCCGAGGCGGACACTTTACGGCGGTTGAGTCGTTCGCACTTTGAAAATATTTGCCAAACTTGGCCAGACCTCCAGAGGAAGAGGCCGAATTTTCACTTGTGGTGGCCGACATGGGGAACCAGCCGAGGCGGGCACTTTACGGCGGTTGAGTCGTTGGCACTTAGAAAATATTCGCCAAACTTGGCCGGACTTCCAGGGGAAGAGGCCGAATTTTCACTTGTTCTGGCCGACATGGGGAACCAGCCGAGGCGGACTCTTTATGGCGCAAGAGCCGTTGGCACTTAGAAAATTTGAACCGTGCGGCGTGCGCGAGTGCGCGGCCCGCTGGAAGTCGAATGAGGCTCCGCGATTTCATCCGCGGTGCTTATAAAGTGCCGATCCGCTCGGCCGGAGCTATTTTCGGCCACCCGGCGCGTGTGCACGGCCTCCCGGCTGTGCCGGGCGGCGTGCGCGAGCTCGCCGGCTGCTGGAAGTCGAATGAGGCTCCGCGATCTCCTCCGCGGTGCTTATAAACAGCCGATCCGCTCCGCGGGAGGTATTCCCGGGGACTTGGCGCGTGCGCATGGCCTCCCGGATGCGCCGGGCGGCGTGCGCGAGCTCGCCGGCTGCTGGAAGTCGAATGAGGCTCTGCAATCTCCTCTGCGGTGCTTATAAAGAGCCGGTCCGCTCGGCGGGAGCTATTTCCGGCCACTTGGCGCGTGTGCACGGCCTCCCGGTGGTGCCGGGCGGCGTGCGCGAGTGCGCTGGCCGCTGGAAGTCGAATGAGGCTCCGCGATCTCCTCCGCGGTGCTTATAAAGTGCCGATCCGCTCGGCTTGGAGCTATTTCCGGCCTCCTGGTGGTGCCGGGCGGCGTGCGCGAGCTCGCCGGCCGCTGGAAGTCGAATGAGGCTCCGCGATCTCCTCCGCGGTGCTTATAAACAGCCGCATGCGCACGGCCTCCCGGAATTTGAACACATTTCGTCAATAAATTTCGCATATTGAATTTTGAAGTTTAATATAATGCAACAATTGAGCTCGACTTATACAAAGGATATATAATAAAATCGTAAATTTCCGTCGAATTTTAGGGGGTCGACTTATACACCGAGTCGACTTATACACCGGCAAATACGGTATATATATATAACCCAACCTTGTGATTGTGATTTTCCGCAATGTGCTCTTCTGTCCATTGTGTGTCATATTTTCTAGCATTCTTCAGTTACGTGCACTCCCACCTCATCTTAACACACACGCACAGACATACACACACACACACACACACACACACACACACACACACACACACACACGCACGCACGCACGCACGCACGCACGCACGCACGCACACACACACACACACACACACACACACACACACACACACTCTCACAAACATACACACGCACGCACACCTTCATCTTCCATGTTTGTATCACAGCTTTATTTCACATGTAAGGTCACGCAGCAGCATCATCATCATCATCATCATCATCATCATCATCATCATCATCATCATCATCATCATCATCATCATCATCAGCAGCAGCAGCAGCAGCAGCAGCAGCAGCAGCAGCAGCAGCAGCAGCAGCAGCAGCAGCAGCAGCAGCAGCAGCAGCAGCAGCAGCAGCACAGCTGGCATCAATATGGCAGACATCTTTCTCCGTCCATCACTGGAAACTTATATTCATAGGGCTAATCAGTTTAAAAGATAATGAAAACCGAGATTGTCTACAGAGATTAGGCCTTTAGAAATGGAGTAATCAGCGTTTTGAGAGTGAACTGACAGTGGCGTGCGCGGCAAAAGTAAGCGACGTGGGCGGAGCTCTCCGAGCCCTGATGTCATGGCAGATACAAGATAGAGGACGTTCTCCTCGGCTCCTCTCTCCATTTGCTCCTCTTTGCTGGAATGAAATTAGTCAGCGTGTAACGGATGGGGCACCTGTCAGCCAGATGTGTTTGAGTAATGAGAAAAGTGAAGCATGAAGTAAGCGTTTTGACAAAAATGTGGAGAGAAAAATTAATCTTGGGCCTAATTTCACTCCAAATATGTGTTTGGATTTATGTGGGATGATTTAACAGAGATGCTACATCTTCAATGTATTTGTAAGCATAAACGACAATGAAGCGCATTAGTGAGAACTTGTTGCTCACGTTATGTTGTTTGTTGCCCGAGCAATTTAAGCCCGTTCCGATTTTATTGATTGGATTTACACAGAGGGCCTCGTCTTAATTGGGGAGGGGCTCCCCTGTAAGCCATGAAAGAAATTATCAGCATCTTACATCTCATCCAACAAGGGGGTAACATATGTTTAGAATTTAGACTTGCATACCACCACTCCTAATTCACCAGCCAAACAGAAATTGTACACGCTTACAACTGCTGAGTGGAAAGTAACTCCAATTGGGTGAAAGAGCGAACCCAGCATTGCTCGGTCTGAAAGGGACCGAGCAATATTTAAACCCAGTGAGCTGTGCTACTTTAGTAGGATCAGAGGATACGGGCACTTGTTTTGGCCATGAAAAAGGTCCAGACAAAAGTGGGCACTTTTCCTCAGGTAAACAAACATCAGCAGCGCTTTTATGAAAGTAGCTCATATGTGTCTCATGAGAATTACATGAAGTCTGGTTAGTGTCCTTTTTTTCACCTCCCGACTTGTTTTTGCATACTTTAGTGCGAGGACTTCTTCTGGAAAGGAGCACAGGGGTGTGAATCTTTTGTCTGGGTCAGAACACACGCTTTCAGTGTGGCGGGAAGCAGCGAGGCGAACCTCGGCCCAATGACCAACGCCAATGGTATCCTCCGCTACGGCACCGGGGGGAATCTGCATTGTGAACACGGGACATAAAAGTCACATAAAGTTGCATAATCAGGTGAAAAGAGAAGCACGGAGGTCTTTATAAAAGAACTGTTCTAAGTTTGGCACTATGGCGCAGTGTTTTTTTTTTTTTTTTTTTTCTCCAGCACCACGATGCTTATATCAAGAGTGTTTAAGTGTTACGCGTATGCCAGCCGCTGCCTCCACTCTGATGCTCTTGTTTGCTAAATCTGGCCATTCATTTCTTGTGAGAGCGACCCTGACAGTGTACTCCATCCATTTCCTTCCCAGAGGAGCATGACAGGAGGCGGCCTGTACTCCGCCGCGCGCCAATAGGAGCTCAGAGTTGGGTGGTCTGTCCGTCAACAGCAGATTTGAGGCCGGGCCTGAGAAAAGCAGCTCGGCCGTATCACTTTCAAAGAGTGAAACCCAAAGCAGCGGCTGCTCTCTGCAGCCTGCCGCAGCCTCATATGCACAAAGACACCTGTTGTTCAGCTTCCATAGGAGGACTTGATCCATGGAGGTGTTCATGCCATCTTGTTTTCACTTCATTGGGTTGCACATGATAAAGTAAGTGTACTGCTGAAAACACGCTGTGTCAAAAACAGCTTTGAACATAAGGAAATAGCCAACTGTAAAGAGAAACACAAGGTTCAACATTCCTTCAGCGGACTCTGGTCTAAGTATCGCGTCAGAGCCAGAAGATAAGGTTGTATTTCTTTCTTTATATCCATCCATCCATCCATCCATTTTCTGAACCGCTTAGTCCCCACGGGGGTCGCGGGCGTGCTGGAGCCTATCCCAGCCGTCATCGGGCAGTAGGCGGGGGACACCCTGGACAGGTTGCCAGCCAATCGCAGGGCACACAGAGACAGACAACCAATCTCACTCACACTCACACCTAGGGACAATTTGGAGTCTTCAATCGGCCTACCAAGCATGTTTTTGGAATGTGGGAGGAAACCGGAGTGCCCGGAGAAAACCCACGCGGGCCCGGGGAGAACATGCAAACTCCACACAGGGAGGGCCGGAGGTGGAATCGAACCCGCACCCTCCTAACTGTGAGGCGGACGTGCTACCCAGTGCACCACCGAGCCGCCCTCTTTCTTTATATCATAAAATATAATTATTAGGGGTGCAACGAAAACCGAGTACGAAGTGTTTTTTGATTTTAAAGATCTGAGGACGACGAACCAAATTATTCCACTCTAAAATATACAATTCAATTCAATCATAACGCACCCTATCGATTGTGATATGTATCAATTCTTCGTTTATTGGAGTTGCACACCCCTAATATATATATATATATATATATATATATATATATATATATATATATATATATATATATATTATCACACGTGTCAAACGCAAGGCTCGGGGGCCAGATACGGCCCACCACATCATTTTATGTGGCCCGCGAAGACAAATTGTGCATCAAATTTGTGTGTCATTACTAGAATTGCAAATTGTCTTCACTTTTAATATTTTTAAAAAAAATATTTACATATCCTACATATATATGTATATGAGCCATAACATTGAATAGAATCATAAACCAAATTCTTCTTAGCTACACATTCTGCCTAGAAAAGGTGATCTTATTGCTGCAGATACTAGAAAGCCACCTCGCAAAAAAAAACATTGATCATGGTGTTGTTTAGTACATTGCCAATTGAAGCGAATGAAAGCACAGAAAAAAGGGTGCGCACTGCCCCAAGTGGTTAGTGTACCACATCTAACTCATGCTCATCATAAGTCGTTAAACACGTATTTTCTTTGTTCAAGCTTTATATGACCACATAACAATTATTGCAAGCAGTTGTGCTTTGTTTCTTTTCTTGTTATTAAAAAGCAGATTACAAGATGTGTGACAATGAAGCATCTTGTAAACACTCTCTTTTCATCAGTGTTGATTTCATTGAGTGAAGCCAAGCTGTGATGAGACTTTCTGTACTTTAAATGAGAAATGACACATGGAGTAATTTCATTGATTTGTCTTTGGACACCACTGCTTTATTGTGTTTCCCTCCACTGTGCAACAAATGGGCGTTGATGCCTTATGAAGGCCAGACACTTTAGTTATACTCAAGTGCTAATTGCAGTAAATAGAAAACAGAGAAAGACAATTGTTAAAAGCTGACTTTAAAAGCTTGACTGTATTTGATCGACGACTTTGATCTGTGGAGACGTGTAAAGTTCACGAGCGAGATCCTGCATGTGATGTAAAATAATTGAGTGTTTTAAGATGGCCAGATTATTGACATGTTATGTATTTGTGTTAGATTACATTTAGTTTTGTTTCATATTATGCCATGTTTTGCCTGTGTCTTTTTTTCACGTCACGTTTGCTTGATAGGGTTTCATCTCCACCTGTTGTTAGCTCTGTTTCTTGTGTTAGCCAATCAGGTCCCTCCAGCCAGTCGTGTCTTGTCCAGGCGTGCCTCATTGTCTCCACATTGTTGCATGTTGGCAAGTGTGATTCCACGTGTTGCCTTGAGACTTTAGATTTAGAGGGTTTTTTTCCCTATCAATCTTGTTTGTCTGTTGTTTAATAAATGTTTTTTTTTAGAATCAACCTGCTCCACTGGCTTGCTTCTCCTCCCTGCACTTGTGTTGTAGAACTTATTCTTCCAACACCACAAAAGCTCAAAACATTGAGAGTTTGAAATTTCTTGGCTCTTTAATTTTCAACATAGTCTGTGGCATGAGAACAACCAAAAGACGAACACTTTAAAATAATTGAGCAAAGAAGGGTAAGCCTGTCGGCTACCTAAAACTCTCTCGTTCAATATGAATGGCGAGGGTAATTTGATAAGGCGCCACCACTCTCTGGGATCAAGCAGTGTGAGTGGAGGCTTTGTTTGTGTGCCAAAAGGATTTATGGAATCAAATACAAGTTTTCATTTCCTTGTCTGAGTATACATGGGGGGGATTAGAAGAGGAAATATGTGACCAAAGTAAAAATGACTTACCAGAGGTATTGCGATCTACTTTTACTTGTTATCCTCCTCCAATGTGGTATTTCTCTGGTGAGCTTTGTATTTCAGTGGGATTCAATTATTCTCTCTAAAACAGTACAACACAGTAGTGAGTAGTAGCAACATACTTTTACCCCATTGCATGCTGTTCGTAACCTTTAACCTCATACTTTAAGACCGACATAAACCGATGACCTCCTGTATAATCGCTTTAACGACATGAAAATTAGAAGAAAAAAAAATCCAAGCTATCCTAAATAAAAAAAATGTGGCCGGTGTCTTTTGACTAACGTGAGAACACACTTCTCTAATCTTATAATGCAAGTTAGCAGCACGCATAGTGTAGAGGATGAAAGTGTACGTCAACATGTGTTAGACATGCAGCACAACAAATGGGTGTAACTTGACAATTTGAGATGTTGTAATGTAAAAAGACAACACCGTTTAAGTTGTTTGAAGAGAAGTAACAAGGGTTAGGTTTGAGGTCTGTTCTCAATGCTTTTGTTTCCTCACGCATGTTTAAGTGCGTACGTGATCGAAAATCCCATCAACATGTGTCCTGTGGCTGCAGTCATGTTCTGAAAAGCAGACAACATTCCTTTTAAATCACTTTCTATCTTACACACTAAATACTAAAAATTAACGTTACGATGAGATGGATGACGTACAATAGCTGCCTTTTTTCCCCCCTCCTGCGTTTGTGTACTCTTTCATCTGTCAATTTCTGAAAATACGACATTCCTCTCCGCTCTCACTGACATCCTTTCACGACTCTGAAAAGTTACTGTAATATCGCAGCGAGCTCACGAAAGACCCTTGCCACGAGCCCACCAGAGACTCTTGACGGGTGCTGACCATAAAAACTTGATGGAACTTTTTGGGCCTGTTTAACTTTCAGCCTGCTAATTTTTTAAGAAGTAGGTTGAGTCATTGAAAACTTGACACCTGGTCTGAAATGTCTCAAGGACAAAGTACATGGACTTGAAGCTTGATATCAAGCACATCCTCAAACAGCTTTTCGTATTTTACACCACATTCAACAACACAAAGAAGCATGACACCTTCATTGGTTACGTTTACATAGACACATTTACGTATTCACATTAAAAGCCTGATTGAATGAAAATGCTTCATGTACACACCCCATTCGGAATATTCTGATTCGATCAAAGCTATTCCGATCAAGATTTTATTTCAAATGAGAAGGGTGGTTGATGTTGATAATCCGCTTAGCGTGCGTGAAAATGACGAAACTAACCGCCTTTACCGTGCATGTCTGTGACGTCTCTATATGCGTTTGTTATTTTCGGAAGCTAGTAGAAACAGAGCGGTCGCTAGAGTTGTCCTCCTGTAGGATACACTGAAACTCCATTAGGAAGTGGTAACACAAAATTGTGCTAACGTTTCAAGTAGAAATGGACTGAGAGGAAGTCTTCTTCTATTACCATTTCTGGTATATTTGGCCACTAAAATAATGAGTTCTGCCTGAAAGTATGATGCATGAACATGCAAGTCCTATTCATATCAATATTTTTTGTGTCCATGAAAATAATGCGTCCTATAATTCAAATTTTGATCAGCTTTAGCCATTAGTATTGTAGTCAATGGTGTCTGTTGTCAATCAGAGACACGTGCTCTGTGTATACACCTGGTTTATAGTCTCACTCGCGTGTCCTCCACAATGGAAAATGAAACAGTGACAAGAACTGGAATGGTTGTATCATCTTTCAGCAGACTGTTGTCACAATAATGTGGTCAAAGGAGTGGGTGAGGTGAAAACGTTGTTCCAGGACCTTTGTTGCTGTGTATGAGAAAAGATGTGGTTCGACCCCGTCGTCATCACACAAACAGATGTGCAGCTCTCGCTGTTCTCCGTCCGGGCTGCCATGACCACCCTTCAGTTGGCTGGTCTAGTCAGTCATATTTGCTTTCATTAAAAAACACTTTGAACCATTGGTGTGACTCGAGCATGAGGGACATGCCTCCAATAAATAACAGTTTATCTATAGCGCTCTAATTGGAATCACCTTTGAGTCTCTGTTCTCTGATTTTAGTACGTTTGCGTCACCAGAAACAGATGTTAGCAAGATTCTTACTGCGTTCTGCTTTTGATTGAAAAGCTGGTCGATAGTCAGGCTGATGACATTTTGCTTGCCTGTGAATATATTTCTGATTGGATTTATGGCGTGCCTTTCAGAGTTCCTGACTCCAACTGCTTGTCACATCCAACGTTGATACTTGACGTCTCTTACTTGTTGCGCAAAAGATAAACATGAATTAGGAATAAAAATGGGCCAAAAAATGGACATTAAAGCAAGATTTAAAGACCCTGAAGAGCAAGAATAAATGTCTTGTTAAATTGACCCACTACTGAGAACAGCGTTGTTAAAAACTGTCCAAATAAATGAAATGATGCTTCAAAATCATAAAAAATAAAGACATCGACATTGCAGCCATATCATTGTAATACTCAACCATTAACAATGATTACATTATGTCATTCTAACATTGTTTTACAAGTATAATTTGCAGATTTTATGACTGACATGATAGCCGTATCCAATACGGCGGACAAATGAAAACTTAGCATAATCAGGATGGAAGCTGTTGGCTAGCTTATAGAGCTAGCAAGCTGGATGGTATGAAAAACAGGTAGCAGTCCCGGCCAGTCACAGCTTGCCGCAGACAGGTGAAAGTCTGTATATGTAATAAGTATAAAAGCATTTCCTGTTCTACAGTATATTTAAAGCAGAACTCAGGGGAACATGATTAATCATACCTGTTCATTAATCACCGCGCCACTTGTCAGGCAGAGAATTAATGAACAAGTGAGCAGAGCGTGATTTGTGTGTAACCTTTGATTAACCCAGTGGTTCTTAACCTGGGTTCGATCGAACCCTAGGGGTTCGGTAAGTCGGCTTCAGGGGCTCGGCAGAGCTGGTATGTCATTGCCCCCCCCCCCCCCCCGCGGATGGCCGAACAAGTCTGAATGTCGTGTAAATTCCCGATAACGCATATCTGAACTGGTCTTGCAAAGGCAACAGCAGAAGTCACACTGATTTGCTGGTATGTCATTCCCCCCCCCACCCCCCCCCATTCACACACTCTAAAGAGGGGTTCGGTGAATGCGCATATGAAACTGATGGGGTTCGGTACCTCCGAAAAGGTTAAAAACCACTAGATTAACCTGATGAGTCATAGAGCAATGCTGGAAAGCAGAAGGAGTCTGTATTCCTTTTTTTTGGGCCTGCCTGGCTTCAGAGGCCCTGTCGCTTCACATTAGCGTCTACAGGCCGCCGCGTCTGGCAATCAGCTCCACAGCTTGAAACACCTGCTCATGTTAGGCACTTTCCATGGAATCATGCAGTAGTTCCATCAGGAATTGATTGGGATGGGGAAAAACGGCAAGCGGGAAAACAACAATGTGACTGCACGTACAGTAAAGTCGACTCCACTGGAAAGAATGCCACCGTTTGTTTTCTCAGAAATTTCTCCTTTTCAATTGCTGTAGTTCACAGGCATTTTATGATATGAGATGGCCTGGATGCCTCCTTGGAACATATGTACTTTGTTCCGTTTAGGGAAAAATATACAAAGAGTTCTCTCACACACTGGTGTCAAACTCAAGGCCCGGGGGCCAGCTCTGGCCCAGCACATAATTTGTGTATTTGTGTTATGGTTATTGCCAAATGGATTTGATCTTTTAATTTTGGTCTCAATGACCCTCTGAAGGCAACTAGGACCATAGACCAACATTATAAGTGCACTACAACACGATTCTTAACTTTTCTTTGCTTTTTTTTCATCTTTTGTGTTGCTCTTATTTGTTGTAATTGTGAATATTGCTGTTGCGACGCTATCTCACGAGCTATCGTTTCGAACAATTTTGCCACGTGTTTGGGGGAAAACAACAGCCTACTAGAAAATGAACTTTGTGAGAGTTTATCAGAGGCACTTCAAATTGTATAAGGTGTGTTCTGATTTCTATTTACAGTGGGGGAAATAAGTATTTGACCCCTTGCTGATTTTGCAGGTTTGCCCACTTACAAAGAATGCAACGATCTACTATTTTAATCATATGTACATTCTAACAGTGAGAGACAGAATCCCCCAAAAAATTCCAGAAATTCACATCATATGAATTTATAAAAATTGATAACCGTCTGATGAGGAAAAACAAGTATTTGAACCCCTGGACAAACAGCATGTAAAAGCCATTATTGGCCAGCACAGATGTCAAACGGTTTTTATAGTTGGTGACAAGCTTTGTGCACATTTCGGCAGGGATGTTGGCCCACTCCTCCCTGCAGACAGCCTCCAAATCATTCAGGTTCCGAGGTTGTCGCCTGGCAACTCGAATTTTAAGCTCCCTCCAAAGATTTTCAATTGGATTCAGGTCTGGAGACTGGATTGTTGATCTGCACAAGGCTGGGATGGGCTACAAGAGAATCGGAAAGCAACTTGGAGAGAAAAGATCAACTGTCGGTGCAGTTATCAGGAAATGGAAGAAGCACCACACCACCACCAACCTCCCTCGGTCTGGGCCTCCACACAAGATCTCACCTCGTGGGGTCTCCCTGATCATGCGAATGGTGAGGAATCATCCCAAAACCATAAGGGGGGAACTGATGAATCAACTGAAGGCAGCTGGGACCACAGTTGCAAAAGAAACGGTTGGTAACACACTACGCCGTCATGGATTGAAATCCTGCCGCGCACACAAGGTCCCCCTGCTCAAGAAGAAACATGTACAGGCCCGCATGAAGTTTGCCATCCAGCACCTGGACGACTCAGAAGAGGCCTGGAATACGGTGATGTGGTCAGATGAGACCAAAATAGAACTTTTTGGCCTCAACTCAAGTTGTCGTGTTTGGAGGGCAAAGAACACCGAGTACAACCCAAAGAACACCATCCCTACCGTCAAGCATGGTGGTGGCAACATCATGCTTTCGCGGTGCTTTTCAGCCAAGGGGACGGGACAACTCCATCGTATTGAGGGGAGGATGGACGGGGCCATGTATCGTAGAATTCTGGACCAACATCTCCTTCCCTCAGTGAGAAAGCTGAAGATGGGTCGAGGATGGGTGTTTCAGCACGACAACGATCCTAAGCACACCGCCAAAGCAACAAAAGAGTGGCTGAAGAAGAAGCACATCAAGGTTCTGGAGTGGCCTAGCCAGTCTCCAGACCTGAATCCAATTGAAAATCTTTGGAGGGAGCTTAAAATTCGAGTTGCCAGGCGACAACCTCAGAACCTGAATGATTTGGAGGCTGTCTGCAGGGAGGAGTGGGCCAACATCCCTGCCGAAATGTGCACAAAGCTTGTCACCAACTATAAAAACCGTTTGACATCTGTGCTGGCCAATAATGGCTTTTCTACAAAATATTAACATGCTGTTTGTCCAGGGGTTCAAATACTTGTTTTTCCTCATCAGACGGTTATCAATTTTTATAAATTCATATGATGTGATTTTCTGGAATTTTCTTTGGGATTCCGTCTTTTACTGTTAGAATGTACATATGATGAAAATTATAGATCGTTGCATTCTTTGCAAGTGGGCAAACCTGCAAAATCAGCAAGGGGTCAAACACTTATTTCCCCCACTGTATCATGAGTCTGGTGATGATTCGTCGATTCTGAACGGAGTCAGATTCCTGTTAGAAGAGGCTGTGCAGACTTGTGCAACCCCATTTATTTCAGTTTACTTTTACTTCATCTCTTGAATCATCCAGATTATAGCTCACAATAGTGGAATAATTTTCAGAAGAAGTTTTAGTTTTCTTGTCTCTCAGATGTGTATACTTTTTATATCCACTGTATTGACCCTTGTCCCAGAAGCAGGTTCACCACTTCATTTTTCAGAATTAAAACCTCTGATGAAAATCCACTTGCCGTAAACCAGCAGAGCAGATGAGCGCCTCACTTATCTTGTGGTATTTCCTGGCTCGTGTCAGCTGTTTTTGGATGACTTGATTCCTTTTTAAATTCCTCCCAAAGTGCCTCCTCCTTTAGACACTTTTACAATCGATCAGGATTTGTTCTGACTTTTTCTCGAATGCCAAGTGGTTTTCATCAGCGGTATATTTATCCACACACAAGCTCTCTTTGTTTAAATCATACTTGTCATTCTGATTGTTTGGTGCGTTACACATGTGCTTGTAAGACTCAAGTATTCCTTCGCCCATGAGAGCTGTGAACAGATGATAGAAAGCGGTAGGGAGGACCACAATATGCAAACTCTGGCAGTGCAGTCTGCTGCATGCTATCTAAAGTCTTTATTTCCTTTTCTAACAATTGGAGCATTAGGACCAAAATGAAGAGATCATTCATTGATGAAAATAAAGTTTTTAAATGTGGGTCATTTTTGTGTACTGTGATAGCAGGTGTTGGCCTTGAGCAGTTCAGTGGCCTAGTAGTAGAGTGTCCGCCCTGAGACTGGAAGGTTGTGGGTTCAAACCCCAGCCGGGTCATACCAAAGACTATAAAAATGGGACCCATTGCCTCCCTGCTTGGCACTCAGCATTAAGGGTTGGAATTGGGGGGTTAGATCACCAAATGATTCCCGAGCGCGGCACCGCTGCTGCTCACTGCTCCCCTCTCCCCCAGGGGATGGATTAAAATCACATGGGAATGGGTTAAATGCAGAGGACAAATTTCACCACACCCAGATGTGTGTGTGACGATGATCATTGAGACTTTTTCTGAATGAGCTGTCTTAAGCTTTATATGCTGTGTTACTCATATTGTACAGTACATCCAATTGCCATTGGGATAATTTTAATCAAAACATGCTAGTATGTGGTTGCTGGCTTCCCCGAAAAATATATTTTTCTGTAACCACCAGCGATATGCTTGTCCTCCACTATCAGTTCAAATTCTCAAATATTTCACTACCTTTTACACTTTTACACCTGCTCTGAACTGGATGTGAAAACTGGGACTCGTCTTTTGCATTTTCATTTTCTATTGTTTTTTAATGTTGCATATGCAGCAAATATGTAAATTTCTGTGGAAAATATCTTATGTTTTTAATGGAATATCCAACTTAAATAGTTTCATGGAACACCAGTATTTTCCGCATTTGGTTGTTCTGGTCCTGTTTGTCATACATATGTACATACAGTACATGTTTCCTTTAACCTCTCAACCTGTAAAGACTTGAGGTGATAACATCATCTTCTTTCTCACAGATATTGTACGTGCTTCATCCCACAAACAGACGCACGCATGCACACTGACACACATCCGCTTGTGATGATGGGTAAGAGGAAAACATTCCTCAGGGGTGAAATTGCCCTGAAGCCTTTTTGTGTCTGTGCGTGTGTGTGTGTGCGTGTGTGTGTGTGTGTGTGTGTGTGTGTGTGTGTGTGCGTGCGTGCGTGCATGTGCTTGCGCGCGCGTGTGTGTATGTACTTTTAGTCGATAAGGTACATTCGGTCATTAAAAAACATCTAATACCATCCAATAGATTTTACCAAAATTAAGGCCTGAAATACAAAAATGATATTAACAAGCATTAATCACAATGTTCAGAGACATTAAAAAAATTAATAAAATTGATGGAAAAACATTATTTTCACGCTTTATTTTGATTATAAACAGTCAGAACAAAATTTCAAAAAACGATTATTTCGGTAAAATGGAGAAATGCATATTCCAGCAGAAATGATTAATTGCAAATTAAGTTAATTGCAAGTTAACTCAAGTTAATGCAAACTCTTCATGCGATTAATTGCAAACCACCGATGTATGTGTGTACATATTAAAGTTAAAGTCCCAATGACCGTGACACACACATCTGGGTGTGGTGAAATTTGTCCTCTGCATTTAACCCATCCCCGTGTGATTTTGATCCATCCCCTGGGGGAGAGGGGAGCAGTGAGCAGCAGCGGTGCCTCGCTCAGGAATCATTTGGTGATCTAACCCCCCAATTCCAACCCTTAATGCTGAGTGCCAAGCAGGGAGGCAATGGGTCCCATTTTTAAAGTCTTTGGTATGACCCAGCCGGGGTTTGAACCCACAACCTTCCAGTCTCAGGGCGGACACTCTACCACACGCTGGTGTATCTTTAGTGTATGTTTGTATCTGTGTTTACTCATGCCTGTGTGGATATGTAACAAGTTTATTTTAAGAAAGAAATGGCATTAAAATGAATTAAATTAGATTTGCTGATACCTGAAAATAGATACCTCACCTGACCAGTGTATAGACATAAATGCAGTACACATGTTTAGAAGTACACAATAAACGGAAGGGAAAATACTTTTTTCAATTTATGTCTACGCACGCGCATGCAGGCGCACACGTGCTGCCGAGTGAAACCAGGTGGATGACATCAGGTCTTGAGTATCACTTCAGGTGATGCCTTGTCGTGTGCGTCGGTGATGTTGTGCGTGGACTCACACAGCAGCAGCAGCAGCCGCTTGTTGTTGGTGGTTGGGTTGGGGGGAGGGCATTGTGTGGAGGCATAACAGACCAAAAAAATAAACGTGTTGTCAAGGCAATATCCAGCGTGTTCCCTCACGCCCGAGACTGGCAGCGGGATTGTTTCCAAAGCGCTGCTGCTGTTTCTGCACTTAGACACCTGTGACACACAATACAAGCACAGCATGGGAAAAGCATGCTTGTGGTTCCCTTGGGTGGGGGGGGGGTGTTGGCAGGCATGTGTGTGAGGCCCAAAGTCAGAGTCTGAAAAACCCCTTGCAACAGCAAGGGGTGTTTGCCTCATCGTCCAGTACGCTGTGCTGAGAGCTTTGATGCGTGTGTGTGTATATGTGTTCAGCTGGACTTGCAGGATGTTTTTATAAGAGAGGTGTTCTATATAAGTGCCGGTAGACTTTTGTGGTGTGACGGCGCAGGTGACGTGGGCACGGCACCACCCGAGATGTCGAGTGTGCAACACACATTGGTCACGCGACGTCTAATATCTGCTATGTGCCAGACAGGCATCACCAACTTGAGTGACCCTTTTTATGTGAAAGTAGGTGAGTGCAGGAATTTGGAAACCAGCTTTCCTCTGACGGGTAGATGGCTATATCCCGCCAATTTTGGTGCTCGTTTAAATAGACACATTTAAACGTATTACGTAAAAGCCTGATTGGTATAAAAACGCTTCATGTACACACCCCATTTGAAATATTCTCACTGAAGTCGGCCTCGGTTTACCATTGCATGCACAAGAACGCAGAGCTGGCCTTCTGTCTTAAAAACCAACAAAAGTACGATCTGGAAGATACGTTGCAGCTCCATCAGGAAGTGTTAACTTGACATATTTTGTGTCCATGCAAAGAGTGCATTCGATCATAAAATTTAATCCCAACTTTGATTGGATGTTGTCCATGTAAACGCCGCTAGTGTCGACAAGCTCTCTGGATCCTCCTCGTTAACTCTCAAGATGGATTTGCTGTGCTGTTGTGATGTCACTGTTAGAATAAGGCTCAGAAGTTAGCTAAGTTCTAGCGTGAAACGTGTTGCAACTGTGCGAGTTTTGGTTCACTCCGCCAGGCCTCAGGGGAGCCTTTATTTCTCGCAATCAAGCACTTAGACCAACTCTTCCACGGTCTGCTAGAGGGGGAATAAATAAATAAATAAATAAATAAATAAATAAATAAATAAATAAATACATAAATAAATAAATAAATAAATAAGGGAACTCCACATCATAGCGTTTTAATTGGCTTTTGTGGCTTAACTGTGGCTAGCCTGTGGTTACCGCGATTGGGCCAGTGTGGACCACAACAGCAACCGGATGGTTTCAACTTTTAAACACACAAGCACTTTCTAAGAAATACACACGCACACACACACACACACACGCACGCACGCACGCACGCACACGCACACACACGCACGCACACGCACACACGCACACACGCACGCGCGCGCACACACACACACACACACACACACACACACACACACACACGCGCGCGCACACGCGCACACACACACACACGATGTAGTAATAACACGTTTAAAAAGCCACCACAGCGGTCGCCATTTCCTCTCAATGTAACCACTTGAAGAAATCCATCTCCCTCCATTACAACACATTAGAATGAGAGTACGCATACAACTAAATATGTCCACAAAAATGACCCAAACTCTGCTGCCCAATAAAAGAGTACATCAAAAGGGTCCACTGCATTTAAAAAGTTCTCTTTTGTCTGCCTGCAAATCTTTCCTGTACTAATGAAATGCATTAAAAGTCTCTAATTAGAGTTTGAACCCCCCGTCACACAGCTGCTGATGCCGTTCACTAGTATTTTCTTACTTATTCATGAGAAAGCCAAAAATTGCTCCAAATCCCTCAGCCTCCATTATTACAAGAAAGGGTGCCGTCACCATAGAAATCTAGTATGAGTAACAGAAAAACAAAAGGGTGGGAGGGCTGGAGCAGGATATGGAGGAAACAATAGAGAGACAATTCTCATGGGTAATATTTGAAAAAAAAAAAAGAATCACGCATTAAAGTGTCAAAAAGATGTTTATAACGCATTTTCGCCGGTAACTTTATGCGCTCACTGCAATTAATCTTGAGGGGTTTTATTTCTAAAGCTTGACTACTATCCAGTATAAAGTAGATATTCCAGTATAAAATATATATATTTTATATATTTAAATTATACTATATAAAATATATTTTTGGATCAAGCACATGTGTATACAATCCATTTTACATCGTGCTTTTTTTGTTCATGGTTAAATTTTCAATCAGCTGTTTGCGGAACATGTTGGGCAGCATTGAGGCCTCCATGCCAAATATTCTGTTACTATAGCAGGATAAGTCATGGCCATAATAATAAGCACAGTCGACATCAAAAGGGAAACTGTGGCAACTGTTAAGATGTTCAAGTGCATTCCCATTTACTCAGCAGTGAAAGGAGCGAGAGGCACAGAAACATGACATTTTCCTATTTGAATTTGGAGATTCCATGAGAGCTGCAAAGGTTAAGCTTCCAGGAGGCTGCCTGCAAACTACTTGATGGGATTAGAGAATATATAATTGTTCAACTGCTCACATGTGTCATAAAAGGCGTCGGCTAACCCCCTTTATAATGAGGATTATGTGTCTTTTCCATGGATTCATTTCTCCAAACACTTGAAGCATTTGCTGAGCTTTGTCTCGCCCATCCTGATGTTGTCCGTCGATTGCACACATGGGTCGACTACCTTGACTTTCCACTTAGCTCTCTGACTTTTTTTTTTTTACTGGTCAGTACGGACTGCTGGGAAGCTTTAGCCAAATCCTGTAAAGTAGGTTTCATTACTGTACCAGGTGTTAATGAATGGAGTTGTGTTTTCAATGGAAGGGAATCCTAACTGATGACATTTTACTTTTGGCCAGGAGATGTTGAGCCTTTTGCTAACCATAAATTGTAATGACAATTCCAAAGCCTGATTTAAAAAAAAAACTGTCACATTGTGTTTATTAGTCACTTTAGGGTTCTCACAAGTGATATTTAATTTACATTTAATATATGTTTTCTGTGCAAAACGGGGTGGGGGTGGTCGTTGGGTATGGAAAAAAACCCTCTGAAAACAAAAAAGATCTAAAAATATTCCCAAAAATATCAGTGAAAATGGGAATCGCAAATAAGTGAGGACTTTATGAATGTATGTGTGTGTATGTATGTATGTATAAAAAACATTTGAATTGTAAAATTGGCTTTGATTGAAAAAAATGTGAATGCACTGAACCAAAGTGAATTGTACTTTAAAATATATCAAAATACATAGCAAGATACATCTTTGAAGATGCTTACTACCGTATTTTTCGGACTAAAAGTCGCTCCGGAATATAGGTCGCATTAGCCATAAAATGCACAATAACGGGAAAAAAAACATATATAAGTCACTCCGGAGTACAAGTCGCATTTTGGGGGAAATTCATTCAACAAAATCCAACATCAAGATCAGACATGAACAAGCAACAACAGGCTAAACGATAGGTATGCTAACGTGACATAAACAGAAACGAAGAGCTGAGAACGGGCCTGACGTAACATTCAGAGTTATTCAAATAACTATTACATAAATAACACGTTTATAAAACCATCTGTGTCACTCCAATTCATTAAATCCATCGATCGTCCTTTATGTCAACAATGGGTGCGCGCCACTGACGGCGCTTGCACTTCAAAATATTCCACAGGCCCATATAACGATATATACATTATATATCAAATAACTATTATATAAGCAATAATATTATCAAACCATCTGTGTCACTCCAAATCATTAAATCCATCGATCAAATTCCTCGTCCTTTGTCAACAACGCCGTGCGTGCGCCCTGATGTCAGCCTCGTCGTTATTCCACAGATCTAGTATATACCGTATTTGCCGGTGTACAGGTCGACTCGGTGTATAAGTCGACCCCCTAAAATTCGACGGAAATTTACGATTTTATGATATATCCTTTGTATAAGTCGAGCTCAATTGTTGCATTATATTAAACTTCAAAATTCAATATGCGAAATTTATTGACGAAATGTGTTCAAATTCCGGGAGGCCGTGCGCATGCGGCTGTTTATAAGCACCGCGGAGGAGATCGCGGCCGGCGAGCTCGCGCACGCCGCCCGGCACCAATGGGAGGCCGGAAATAGCTCCAAGCCGAGCGGATCGGCACTTTATAAGCACCGCGGAGGAGATCGCGGCCGGCGAGCTCGCGCACGCCGCCCGGCACCAACGGGAGGTCGGAAATAGCTCCAAGCCGAGCGGATCGGCACTTTATAAGCACCGCGCAGGAGATCGCGGCCGGCGAGCTCGCGCACGCCGCCCGGCACCAACGGGAGGTCGGAAATAGCTCCAAGCCGAGCGGATCGGCACTTTATAAGCACCGCGCAGGAGATCGCGGCCGGCGAGCTCGCGCACGCCGCCCGGCACCAACGGGAGGTCGGAAATAGCTCCAAGCCGAGCGGATCGGCACTTTATAAGCACCGCGCAGGAGATCGCGGCCGGCGAGCTCGCGCACGCCGCCCGGCACCAACGGGAGGTCGGAAATAGCTCCAAGCCGAGCGGATCGGCACTTTATAAGCACCGCGCAGGAGATCGCGGCCGGCGAGCTCGCGCACGCCGCCCGGCACCAACGGGAGGTCGGAAATAGCTCCAAGCCGAGCGGATCGGCACTTTATAAGCACCGCGCAGGAGATCGCGGCCGGCGAGCTCGCGCACGCCGCCCGGCACCAACGGGAGGTCGGAAATAGCTCCAAGCCGAGCGGATCGGCACTTTATAAGCACCGCGCAGGAGATCGCGGCCGGCGAGCTCGCGCACGCCGCCCGGCACCAACGGGAGGTCGGAAATAGCTCCAAGCCGAGCGGATCGGCACTTTATAAGCACCGCGCAGGAGATCGCGGCGCCTCATTGGACTTCCAGCGGGCCGCGCACTCGCGCACGCCGCACGGTTCAAATTTTCTAAGTGCAACGCACAATGAGATGCATGAGAAACGGCCTTGGTTACCATCACATTTGAAGCGATGAATACGAAGTTAAATTTTATGACTCGGTGTATAAGTCGAGGTCGATTTTTTTCGGTCGATTTTGGATCGAAAAAGGTCGACCAATACACCGGCAAATACGGTAATTATATTGTAGCGTTAACAAAGTACAAGGACCCAAGCACTGGCGTGGACTTCCAGGCGTGTGGCGGCGTGGACTTCCATCCCCGGAGGTGGCACTTCCAGCCACGGAGGTGGAAGAGAGCTCCATAGTATAGGACCGGGTGTGCGTAAAAGCCATGTCCGAGCCCCATCCACCGTCCCCGGACAGCCACCCGGCCGAGCACCGGCCCCCGACTTCCATCCACGGAGGTGAAAGAGAGCTCCGTCGAGTAGGACCGGGCGTGCGTAAATGCCATGTCCGAGCCCCATCCACCGTCCCCGGGCAGCCACCCGGCCGAGCGCCGGCCCCCAACTTCCATCCACGGAGGTGAAAGAGAACTCTGTAGAGTAGGACCGGGCGTGCATAAAAGCCATAATAGTTTTTCAAACCTTCTGTGTCACTCCAAATCCTTAAATCCTTCAAACTCTTCATCCTTCATGTCACTTATAAACAAAGCCGCAAATGATGCCGTCATCTTCGTCATCCCGTGATCGAATCTTTGTCCTTTATGTAAACAACTGCGCCGCTGACGTCACTCGAAATTCAAATTTTAGTAATCCCTTGCTACATCGCGGTTTGTTTATTGCGGTTTCACTTTCTTTTTTTTTTTTGAAAATTTATGAAAAAATTCACATATAAATCGCTCCTCAGTATAAGTCGCCCCCCCACCCGAACTATGAAAAAAAACGCGATTTATATTCCGAAAAATACGGTACTTATATATCGTAATGTGCCCGCGAGATCCAGCCTAATGTTTATCATTTTAATGAAAGCCTGGCTCGCCATTAGCCTAGCATTAGCCTAGCACCTGGCTCACTGATCAAGAGAGAGCCACCCTTTAAACAAGCCATTTTCACAATGGCAAGAAGAATGTAAAAACGTGTAAAAGTCCTAATCTTGGGCTATGACACCTGGGAGCTGTTTAAGTTGTAAAAAAAATTCACCCCTATGTCTCCATTAAAGGTTGCATTTGTGAGTTCAGCGTTCCCTTTAAAGTGTGTGAAGTTATATGGAATCCATTAACAGTTTAGAAGGTGAAAATTAATTTTCCAGTAATAGACTGAGCAAATTAAGAGAGGTCGGGCAGCAATTCATAGAGCACAGAAACTTGGCAAAGTCTTTGGAGTTAAAAGCGTTGTGAACCTCCAGGGGCCAGTACCCGGTCCCTTTGTTTGATGTTGATTGAGCTTTCCATCTCACTGCCACCTTTGCTGCAAAGTGTCATCATCTCAAAGCGCTCACATAAAAAACATTTGACAAAGGTGATTGTGTTTTGGTCATGTATTTGGTCTTCGTTTGGCCCCGAGCGCCGATGAGTTGTAAATGCAAAGCAATCACTGGTGCATGCACTGAAATAAGGCTTGGCTGTGGGGAAAGGAAACATTAATTCCTGTGGTGCGCAGAAAACAGCAGAAACATTCCACATGACTCTCATGTACGAGTGAGGCAAGTGATGCATGTGAAGTGTCTACATCTAAATAAACTTTGAAAGAAGCCTTTGTGTAATGACTTTTCTTTCCCGCTAGGATCTTCGGATTGTGGGAAAGAATCAGCGTTTGGAGCTGTTTTTCATGGTCTAGCTGGGCTGGGAGTGAAGAGTAGCGTAGCTTTGAAAAATATCATTCTTTTTTTGGTTTGTTGATATGCTGGCAAACATTCGGGAGTGTGAGAACTTTTTCATGACAGAGATCAATTCAAGCAAAATTATTTTTGTTTTATTCACTTTGGGAGCAGCAATGGTGATTGCTCTCTAGTGCCCGATTAATCGATGGAATAATCGATAGGTTAATAGATTCCAAAAAGATTAGTTTGCCGTTTACTCTGATTCATTTTTAGCATAATAGCGTAATTTTATACCAACCATGAATATTCAATGTATATTTGGCAAAGATTGGTCTGTAAAAATGGTCTTTGGGGTCCGAGTTGCATGTAAAACTTGCTTTTAATAGGTTTTACGGAAATGTCACTGATGGTACAGCGGTTTACATGCTTGACTTCTGTGCAAACGTTGTATTGCAGTTTCGGTTGCCACTCAGTGACATTGTGAATTTTTGTCAGTCCCAATTGGTCATGTGATGGACTGCCGACCACTCCAATGTGTCGTCCAGGATGCAGCTCGGATGTGCTCCAGCTCCCATCACCCTGAGGATGTTAAGCGTTAAAGAAAATAGATGGATGGCTTGCTAAATTGTCTGTTTCTGTGCTTATTTGATATAGCGGGATATTGAAAAGTAGTTGTTGACAAGGCAAGAAGCAACACATCTTGCTTCGTTTGCGTTTTGGAACGATAACAAACAAATGAGACACTAACCTCCTTGGCGGAGTGTTTTAGCGATTCCCGTCAGCTATATACAGCATTTTATTGTCTCTCAGCTAATTGTTTTAGCAGCATTTGTTCTGTTTTAGTGTTCTCATCGTGGTCATCTTTGGACAGAGTCAACAGTAGACAGTCGTTTTCTGAAAAAAAGCTCACGGGCGCTCCAAGCATTTGAACCGATCGGGGGAGCTGAATGAGGAATTAATGTTGTTGGGCGCTGCGGGCAGCACGGTGTTAGTGGTGACTTTATGAGCTTCGACAGAGTCGGTGTTTGTGTGAGAAATGAACTGCAAACTGTGTGCGTGCGGTCCCGCTAATGCACTTCTTCAACACCCTGAGAATCATAAAATGGCTCTCAGTGGAGCAGGTCTCCATTCTGCCTATCACTCCATTAGCAGCCGCGCTGCTTGACTCAGGCCAATGTGCAAAACAGCTGTGGAAAAGGCCTCCTGGCTTTTCTTTAACACAATGTCCCCTTAGAAATGTTTTTCCAACTCTCCCCATTTTTATCAGAAGTCTCGAAATTCCCACCCACTCCTGTCATGTAAGACTGGTTTCCCTCCAAGTATGACATGATGGAGCTCATCTGGATCGAGTTAGGGTGGGGTACCCTGCGGAGATAGAGTGGACGGGAATGACATGACTGAAGTCTCATTAACACGTTTGGGCTGATGGAGTGCAACGAATACTTGATTGTGCCGCTCGGGACGGCGGAGCTGCCGTACTGACGCAATGCCGACGCACTGCATTAATCCCGTTTTGATTTGATCATCCTGTTTCTGGTATCTCGTGAACCTCCCGTTGCGTTATTAACCAGAGAGGCAACTCAGAGATAAAACCTGACACTGGAGAAGCAGAGGCTGGAGTTTCTGTCTACGGCGCTAGAATAAGTCATGCACTGAATTGAGCTGGGCTTAATGGAAGACTGACCAGTGAGATGTTAATTTCAGCTAAAAATAAGAAGACACATTTTGAGTTTGCAGAAAAGGAATGCGGGGAGACGCCCAAACTCTGGGGTCAGATCAGACCGAAACGCATTTTTCCGGCTATCAAGGAAACCTCTGTTTGGTGCACACCCAACACATCTCATGATGACAAGCACACCAGTGAAACACGGAACTGGCAGCATCAGGAATGGAAAGAATGGTGTTTGGCGCTACATATGGTGATATTTTTGAGAAAAAATCTGTACCAAGGTGGCGCTACAAAGTTCTGACTTGATATACTTGATTATTAGGGTCTCAAAACCATATGACATAACAGAGAAGCAGGAACCATGTTGTAGGTCCACCAGTCAGGAGTTTCCTGGTTCAAAAGTGGAATGATTCCGTGACCTTTTATTGCAATGCTCGAATGACATTTGCTTTGCGAATGGCATTTCCTCATGAAATGACAAGATTTACATTTTATTCAAAAGTGGTGCAAGGACGTTATCAAACGCATCGCAATGATTTTACCTTTCCAGTTTGACCTATCTGAGGAATGTGGATATTAGTAACCATTCATGCAAATGCATGTTAATGCAGTAACATCTCCCTCATGAAACATCAGGTTTGTTTTCCCACTTCCTCTTCTTTTTGTGTCTGTTGAACACCGAGCCCAGGACCGATCAGGCTTGCTCCGTTTGATGCCAATGGAGACTAATTGTTCATGGCAGCGCCGATGAAACATTTCAGAAGGATAAAAAAGCCAAACTTGGAAAACTGAATCAAAATCCTTAATCACAGGCAGGAATCTGCTATTATGTCTGTTTTCTATTAGACACAGGCGTGAGCGGTGCGCAGGGATGGGGATTATCTGGCTCTGACCTCAGCTGTCCTCACCGTGACGAGACAACAGAGTTCACAGCAGAGTGCATTATGGCCTTCACCCGTTATCACCCATCAAGACTTTGGTACGTGGAGATGGTTGGAGGTGCCGAGCTAACGGGGGAAACGCATCTGGAGCTTTATCATCTGAACTGCGGAGGGGTGTTTGCATCATCGGCAGACATTTAGATTCCAAACAGGTGCTGTCATACGGGCTGCTTTTCAAGAGCAATTTTGCAGGAATGGTCTTGCAAACTTGTGAGAACAGATTTTGGAAGTTTAGATTGGTAGTGGAGTGACGAATGGCTGGCATCGTTGCTCTCCGCAGGTACTTTGGCTTCCTTCCAAGACTATCAAAACGTGTATAGAAGTGTCAATGTAGAAGGAAATCGCCTTAAGCTGAGATAGATTCCAGCTTCGCAGTCGCACTTAACAAGTAAGTAGTATAAAAAATAAAAGTGGAATGAATATTGACCCAGTGATCTTCAAGAACTCATCATATTCAAAGTCTTGATGTTGCGACCCCATACATGCTGTGACTGCTAACTAACCAAAGTTCAAACAAGTCCCCGGAACACATCTGGGCATTCATACCACTCTTGACAAGATGACAGAATTATAATTATATTATGTATTTGTTGCCCCAAAGAGGCTATTTCATAAGTCCAAGAGAAGGCAAGAACTAGGTCATGACAATCATGGAACTAGAATGACATGGTTCCGAGGGTCAAACATTTCTACAAATCTACAAAGTATGCTAACCACTTATCTGTGTATGTGTTAACCCAAATTGTATTTAAGTATTCAAAGTTGGCAATCAAACGATATCTACCATTGATCAATACCCCTACCTAAAATTCAACATACTATGACAGCAGCCAAGCAGCAGATCTTAATGTTAGCTACTATTGAATATTAGCTAATACTGAATGTTAGCTAATATTGTTCCTGCCATTAGATAAAAATCTCTTCTTGGATGACAGCAATGTTATTGTTGAACGCAATTTAGCAATGAAGATACTAAATCGCTTTCTGAAACGTAAACCTGCGACGGAATGTCATTAAACTATCCCTTCATCCATTTTGTTTCCCGTCTGGAGACAGACAAGAATTCACACTCGCACCTATGGGCAATTTGGCGTTCTGACTTTTGTTATTGTTTTAAGGAATTTGGCACAAGAAAGCACATACCTTGCGTATTAGACACAGCGGAAAGTCAGTCACTGTGTCTAGCCAGATTGCAAATTTGGGACCCAGAAGTAGTAGCATTAGCATAACTACAATCTGCATGACGAACAGTGCTAAGAGGCCATCATCAACCTGAAAAATGTTGTGAACAAGAAAGACACTGACAAGGTTGTGATATTTCCTTTCATTGCATTTCGAAGCCAAAAGAAAAAAAAATGCAAAAACAACTCTCTCAAATAGAAAGTTTGTGCTGGGGAAGGTGGCAGCAGATGCGAAATGTTTCAGCTGACCTCCAAACTCAGAGTAGGGAATCGTGAGAATAGGGAATGTGGGACCATACGTGGGAGCAGAATGAAATGAAGTGTACCCCTCCTCCATTTCTGCAGCTTTCACTTCTTTTCACCTCTTTTCACCAGACGGACTTTGATTTAGCACCGCTGGTTTTGCTGTATTTTTCTTGGCCTTTGAATATGGAAAATACAGTGTAACAAAGCACTTGCTGCCGCCCTAGTGAATGAATTCAACTTCTTTATGTGACTTTAAAAGATGGACGAGCTCTTTGGAGGTGACACTGGCACTTTAATTCCCTCATAATCCTTAACTCACCACAGAGCTCTCTCGCAATTGCCATCGTTTAATGCCTGTGCTCGCTGTTGTACAGATGCAGTGACATCATCACGGCAAGACATCTCCATTCTCAGCCACCTGATGACATGCGGACAGGTTGAATTTATTGTCATGGATACGGAAACACATGTGTAAACAATGGATTCGTGCGCGGGGTGATTGCTCCACGTGCACGTTCGTGCCGTGTGCTTTTTAAAATGTATTATTATTATTTTTTTTTTTTACACGAGAGCAGGTAGCTCATCACTAACAGATGGAGCCGGGAAAGAGCACAGGGCCAGAAGCAGCAGTTGTTCATTATATTCATCTTACATGACTCTCCAAGAAAAACCTTTGTTTCGGATCCTGTTAATGATTCACGTACATTAACAGACACTTGCACTTGCCTCAGCACTAATGAAGCAACTCCAGCTCTCAGATTTATGTAGCTCCGCTAGGCTGAGGGGTCGCCGGATTTTGAGCGATGGCCGATTGGAGGAGGGTTTTTACTGTCACGCGGGGACTCGCAAGTTCTCTTTGAAGCCACGGCAATCTTTTTCCAAGCAGCTGTCGGTCTGGTGAGTGGCTCCTGACAGCAGTGTGACTGTAACACTGGATCCCGCACAGTGGGAGAGCAAGTCAGCTGCCAGGCTTCACATGACACTGCCAGTGGAAAGATGGAACTTTGAAAAGACATCAGTGGAAAGACCTTCAATGGAGCGAGCTCACTTTTCCACTACTGATAAAAGCCGCTTTTGATGAAAAACATTCCACGCACATAAATACGCAAATATGTCTTTGCACACTTTGGCAAAAATTAAATGGCTTTGAAATGATGTCATTTTTTTCAAAAGCTATTAAATTAAAATCTCTTCTGTGGTTAAAAGTTTTTTATTTTACTTTCCCTAGTCAGACTAAAAAGTGACAAGGTGCTGCTTACCGCAAAGGTAGACAACCATCTGTCTCGGCTGCGAGTTAGTCATTATGAATGAAACGTTTTGCTACGCACCAGTACATACTGTTTAGGTTTCATTCCGTGCACTCTGTTTTGAGACATGCACGCAGACCGTGACTGCCGCGGCAAATGTTTTGACAATTAAATAATCTCGCTGGTCACGTTAACCTATAGATTGCATTGTCTCACGTCTCATTTTGTGCACTGTGGTCTGAAACGAAAATGCCGCTGGGAACACGGCGGATGTATAGCCAAATGGACCACGATGGCCCATGATGACAGGAGGCCAAGAAAAATTTTAATAAATAAATTTTTCTTTTATACTATTGAACTGGTGAAGGACAATATGATTTTTTTTTCAATATTTACAATGTTTGGTATGAGTAAGGGCTTTGGATGAAATTGAAACTTTTTGCAAGTGGGCCCCTCAATACTCACATGACTCTTGTCCCTGATCTTTGTATCCTCCTCACTCTAACATCTCCTTCCCACATCAGTCTGTCTCTTTTCTATTTATTCCACTCACACAGTCTGACTTGTTGGCCCTGTGAATTAAATTGGAGGGATGGAAACATCCCTTAAGTATCTGCTCAGGAATGTCATCTGCAAGGACAACTCCAGAAGCTTTCCATACAGAATTTGGAAAATGGTTAATCAGAATTTTGCTTTGAAGAAAGGAAAGAAAAACAAAGTAAAAATGTTCAGGCCTTTTCAACCCTTTTTTTTTTTGGTCACTGATGGGACATTGTCTGGACGTTGAGGTCAGGGCAGGCAGGGTAGGTCGTCCCGGAGCAATTTGGTGCTCTGGAACTTGTGATGAATTGTTATCTCTGAACAAGTGAGCAGGAGACTGACTCGTGGATTGACATGTTTGCTATTGAAGGAGCAAACGATCAATGTTATAGTGGACCTACCTACCCTTACCTATGACTAGTAACGCGCTTGGGTACTAGGGACCCAAAGAACAAGGTTGGCCGAAATCTGTAACTTTATTTTGCCTAAATGAATGTTCTAATTTAGCTAGCTTAAATCTACATATTGTATTTGGCCAAGGATGAAGAAGTAGGATGGAAATATTTAAATTACCACCAACGATATTTTATGATGTGTGCTGGAAATAAAAAAAAATGTAAATAAATATAAATAAAAAGTTTAATCAAATACCAAATGACTCATCTTGTTCCATCTGGACATTTTTTTTCCTTTTTGTATACAAGAACAAGAATCATAGTGAATTTAGCACTAATTATAAACATTATTATTGAACAATAAGGAAAACATACAAATTAAACACCAGTGTGCAGAATTCCAGATCGCTCAACTAAAAATGTGCGATATCAAAATCAGTTCAAAGGAAGTGCGTGACTCGAAATGGCTTTAATAGACAGTGTAATTAGTGCCCTCCACGCCATGTCAATTACTGTGATTGTTGAAAACATGCATGTCTCCACCCTTTGAGCAGATTTATTTTCACACATGCTGACACATCATTGTTTGTTCTGCTGTGAATATGTGCAAAAGTATTAGGCCTTTTCTTGCTCCACTAAGTCCAGTCCGTTGACATCATACCAACCTCACAATTGTCCATCTTGACCACTTCTCTGCGTGTGTTCGGTTGAACGCCATAAATTATATCTTAGGTTCAACGTGACACCCGCTAATTTTTATCAATGCTATCGTAAAAACGTCAGCGGTGTTGTGTGTTTTTTTTGTTTTGTGTTGGGTGATATTGCAAATGACGTGTTCTTTGAAGTCATGGCGATGTCTTCTCGCAACATTTTGACCCTCTAATTACTGCTGCGCTCATGTCTGATGTTTACACGCTCACCTTTTGTCCCAATGAGGTAATGTGGGCAACCCGGAGCGCTTTGATGGTTTGGATGAGCACCAATGTCAATATGAATACAGACTTTCCAATATGTGCTTCATATTGACTTCAAACAAATGCAGGACATGATGAATTCCTTGTCCAGACGCTCAAGCATGCAGGGAATGGAATGGAAATCCTATCAAATCAAGTACTGGCCTTGCAAAACAATGAAACAAATGCAGTAAACAACTCAAGTGCACTCATGTTTGTTTGGCCTTTCTTTTCATGGAACCACTACACTTTCGTTTTGTAGAATTGCTATATGTAGCTGTTCTTCCTTTTAGTGGAAGCACTAAAGTAAAATGCCCAGGCAGATGAACAATAAAAACTCCAAGGGCCCTATTTTTGTTTACAGGCACACGCGTGCTTGGTGTAAAAATTGCCGGATCTTCATTGTCGTGCCGGGGCAAGTCTACTTTACCGTGTTTGGGAATTTGGCAGACTGTGCTATGCCACGCTGGGTGTTCTGGCAGATAGGGGGCTTTTTCTATTGCATGCCTCCGGCGCATCTGACATTTTGGTGAGAGAACGTAGATTAGACCTGAAAAAACAGGTTTAAGTTGTGGTGCAGGTGGTGTAACGTGACTTTGGCGACAGATTCTTTGGCTCGCTGGTATAACTGGAGGATGTCATTCCATTTCATGTGTTTCAAATGTGTTTCTTTTGGTTGTAATTATGGGTGGATGCTGCCAATGTAAGTTATTTTTGTAATTTTAATAAGCTACTTCTGTTCTCTTTACTTTGTGAATTTCTTCACCTGTTTCAATTGTTTGTGCTTTGGTTATGTGAAGCACATTTAGTAGCCTTGTGTATGAATGTGCTCTATATATAAATACTGTGAAGAAAAAAAAAAATCACGGCCCTCTTCTATGAGGTGAAATTATTCCCCACTTTTCTACTTTGTTATTGTGTAAGGGGTAATCTACAACTCTTTGTTCGCAACCGCAGGCGACAATGATCGAAGTCAGGCCTTCAAAACAAAAACACGTCACTATAGCGACATGGATGCGCCACAAATGCGGGCCAAATGTTCTTTTTAAATCTTGCTTGAGGCTGTCTTTTTTCCCCACTTAAGTGTTTGTCACTTCCTAAGATCCACATTCAGAAATAGAAGACCATTTAATTAAATAAATTATGATGACAGACTAATTTCACCGAGTGCACTTTGTTGCCTAAAGCAGTTTAGCCTCCACAAGCCCAGAATTTGTGATTAGCGACCGGTAAACATCTTTAATAAAGTCGACTCGCCATTCAGAGTACATCTTCTAAGCGGTTTGGTCTACAAGTCGCAGCAAATTTTCATTGTAGATGGTTTTGACAACATGCATGTCTGTCATCACATCTATCCATCACTTGTCAGGAAATGGCAAGTAAACATTTTTTTTTTGATGTTCACTAATAACAATGCATGCTGCCACATTGCAAAAAAACATTGTCAATAACGTTTCAACCATTGGCCACAGCGGTAGAACAAGTGCAAAACAGCTCAGTGGCCTCGTGGTACAGTGTCCGCCCTGAGACTGGAAGGTTGTGGGTTCAAAACCCACCAAAGACTTCATACCAAAGACTATGAAAATGGGACCCATTGCCTCCCTGCTTGGCACTCAGCATTAAGGGTTGGAATTGGGGGGTTACATCACCAAATGATTCCCGAGCGCGGCACCCCTGCTGCTCACTGCTCCCCTCTTCCCCAGGGGATGGATCAAAATCACATGGGGATGGGTTAAATGCAGAGGACAAATTTCACCTCTCCCAGATGTGTGTGTGATGATCATTGGGACTTTAACTTAACTTTAACTTAAACTTAAAAGAGATGAGATTGAGTCTCTGGGTCAAATGACGCACCCACATGCTAAGTGCCACTTCCTGCTCAAAGCATGACCGTGAGCTACAGTTCAAAACCAAACACTTGAGCCGCTGCCATTGTGTCTCTTGCTCATAATGAGCCCTCATGGTGGTATGACATAAACCACCAAATCTTTTCTTTGCTTTTGATCTTTCCACACAGACAAGCGTGAACTCTGCCCAAACAGGCTCTCCTTTAGCCCTCAACTGTCTGTTTATGTAGACTCCCATCAAGGTGGCATGGAATGCACCTCCATCACGCTGCACTCACACACCTCTGAGCAAAGGAGTCTGCCTCAACCTGCTGCTATGATGTTTTATTTTAACTCCGGGGCATATGTTTTGATTAAAAGGCCGTTACTGTTTTGCTAGACACAATGGCTTTGTAGCGGAGTTTTTTTTTTTTTTACTGTGTCGACGGATGGATGCCTCCACTGTGCGGATCAGCCAGAGAGGAGCTGTCACCTCTCGGCAGCCGACATAGTCGCTTGAAGTGAGAGCAAGGCAGACAGCCAGAACGGGGTGGAGGGACGTTGTTACTTCTGGAGCTGGTGACAGATGATGTTGATTTAGAAAAATGTCATAATAGGCTCAGGAGTTTGATTCTTCTGAATCCCAGAAGTCTCTTTCATTACAATTTTTTTTTTTTTTTTTGGGGGTCTATACAACAGGAGAGAAGGTGGAATTAAAATGTGTCAAATAGAGAGTCATGATAAAAAGACTGTTATTGGAGATTGCTGCTACCGCATCAGACCATCGTTCCACAATTTTAGGAAAAAGGGAGTGGGAAATATTTTTTTCTTGAGAATATTGAAGTAAATGCATTTTTTTTGTCATATGCTCATACTGATATTTTTCCATAATTAGAGTCAATGTATATTTCACCTACAAGAAAATGTAATTTTACTGGATACCTTGATGTGTTTAAAGTTGATTCAACCCTAATCTTCCCCCTTTTTTTTTAATTGGTGTCAGGGGCATGTTTAGAGAATGTGGAAGGAAGCACACATCAGGCATGGAAAATACATTCAAGGGCAAAGATTCAAACCGAGAACCTCACAATTGTGAGGCAGACATGTTAACCACGAGCTTACTGTTTCGATGTAAAAATATTTATGTTAAGGAGGCTACGGTTTAATAACAGTCTTTTGGCGTCCTCTATTGGCGATTTTTAAAATTCGCTGTACTGTGCTTTCAATTTCACTCAAATGCATTTGTAAGTCAGACTAGACGAAAATTCGTTGATTTCGATTGAATTAAATTTTGTTGTTGTGATAAACCATTGGCGAAATTAGGAAGTGCTAAGTAAAGAGCCGAAATCTGTTGAGTTTTTTTTTAAAATTACAATCCACCAATGTACTGTTCTATAAATACTAAAAAATATATAAAGTAGAATAATCATTTTCTTTTTCATATTATTATTATTATTTTAAGTAAGCGAGAGTGTGCTGAATCGACGCTGCTACAGAAAATCCCTGGCAGGAAAGCTAATCGAGAGCAAAGTGAAGCAGCATTTCGATGGAGTATGGCGCTCTCCAGAGGTTTGAGATGCTGTCAAAGGGTTTTTTCGTGGATACCTGTGCTTATTATTGCCTCCGTGGTGCTGTGGTCGTATTACGCTTACGTATTTCAGCTATGTCTATGTGAGTATCTGAAAGAGGTTGTTCTTCTTAACCATTTATTTCCCCCTTTTTAAATCGTAAACATGACATGTTTGCCGCACAGGTCTGTTGACACATTTAAATGACAGAGCAGGAACTCGCAAACTACCCGGAAGTGTTTTGAATTTGAGCATTTGTGTCGTTAACGTTTTTGCTTTTTAATAAAAACCTTTAAGGCGGTTTTGCTTTCATCGCATAAAGGGTGGCCATTGTTATGCTTTGTTGTGTCAGGCTGTCATTCCTACGAATGTTGCTAGCCGTAAATGTCCATTCTGTGTAAAGATAAACTGCATTGTTGTATGAACAGGGCGCATGTTTTAAATATGCTAAATATTCTTCTTTTTTTGTTTCTGTAGTCACCCTGTCGAACACACTGGAAAAGGGTGAGTCTTGTTTTTGATGGGAGTTTTGCAATATCTAAAACAATCTATGGATGTGAACATGGTGTATTGTTTGTCTCTGCAGTAGCCTATTTGCTGGTATTCCATGTCTGCTTTGGTATGTTTTCCTGGACTTACTGGAAGTCCATCGTTACCCCTGCTGCATCCCCATGCAAGAAGGTATTCTCAAAATCTTATCATAAGAAATGTATTTTGAGATGCTAATGGGATTGCTTTTTTGCTTTCTAGTTTCAACTGTCTTACTCAGACAAGCAACGGTATGAGATGGAGGAGAGGCCGGATGTACAGAAAGAAATCCTGGTTGAGATTGCCAAAAAGCTGCCCATCTACACTCGAGCTCAGTCTGGAGGTAAACTTTCACTTAAGTTTTAATGAGATGCTATCCCACAAAGGCAGGTGGATTAGCGTCTTCTCGCATGATAGCAGATGCTCCCTAAAACAAACAGTATTAGCATCCCAAATGCAAAGCAGGCGCGCTGCGGACTCTCTTTCATTAGGGCTGATGGCTGAACAGGAAGCAAACGGCACGCTCAGCTCAAATGGCCTTCCTCTTGTGTCTAGCTATCAGGTTCTGCGACCGCTGCCAGGTGCTGAAGCCCGACCGCTGTCACCACTGCTCCGTTTGTGAAATGTAAGTCACGCTCAGCTACCCAGTATGTGCTCCTTTTTTCACTTGCGGGAATGGTAATCTTACAATGATAAAAAAGAGGTTGTCTTATTGGCTTCCACTCTATACAAATGAAGAGTAGCCTTAAGAATTGTAAATAATTGATCATATTTTCCATTTTTAGGTGTGTTTTGAAAATGGACCACCACTGCCCTTGGTAAGTATGATTTTCTTCTCCAGTCTCTTAAATAACTACTTTGTCCTCTTGACGTCCCAATGTGATTTTGCTTTAGGGTGAACAACTGTGTTGGCTTTTCCAACTACAAGTTTTTCCTGCTTTTCCTCTCCTATTCAATGCTGTACTGCATCTACATCGCAGCCACAGTCTGTCAGTATTTCGTCAAATTCTGGGTGGTAAGTGTTCAAAGTTGTATTGAGCAGTACGTTTGAACACCTGTGTGGCATTTATCGTTCTGTTACTCTCTTTCCCAGGGGGACTTGCCAAACGGGCCGGCAAAGTTCCACGTCCTTTTTCTCATGTTTGTGGCGCTCATGTTTTTTGTCAGTCTCTTGTTTCTCTTTAGTTATCATTGTTGGTTGGTGGCAAAAAATAGATCCACTTTAGGTATGGCACAAAAGGAAATCAAATGGTAAATATGCTTATCATATTTTGACTTTCATGTTCATTTCACCTTTCCCAGAGGCCTTTTCAGCTCCGGTCTTTGTCAATGGGCCGGACAGACATGGTTTCAATGTTGGCGTACGCAAAAATCTGCAGCAAGTATTTGGAAAAGACCGAAGACTGTGGTTCATCCCTGTTTTCACAAGGTGAATTTGATCTGGACACTATTGTGTGACTGCCTATTGTGATTTTTCTTTCTGTGTCTTATCCTGTTGTGACTTCTCTTTTTGTGTCTTGTTCAGTCAAGGGAACGGACATTACTTTCCTTTAAAGAATCGAAGTGAGTGTCAGAACCCCTTACTGGCAAACAAGGAGATGTGGGAGGAGTCAGATGATGCTTCTGAGGAAGGAAACTGGGGTGAGTCATTTGAATATTGGATGCTCAATTATTCCTACTTGATGTAATATATAAAATATCGCATTTGATTTTACGTGACCTTAAAAAGGAAGTCTGAACTTCTACCTTAAACGAGAAGATACCATGCAGATTGTTTTGAGGGAGGATGTCTTGCTTGCTTCTTTTGTAGTACAGTTCTGTACAATGCAAGGTTTTAAAGTTTATCCGATTCAAAATCTATTCGTCATGTGTCATTTGCTAGAAATAAAAAGTAGTCCAAAGTTCCAGTGTTGTGTATTTACAGCATATCCGTGTAATCTACTGATGAATAGAACAAATAGGTGGTTGGGAATGCATCACGTGACCACACATCTTTGCTGATGCACCCACATTATCAGCACATCCTCTTGTCTCGTCCAAGCAAACAATGTCCGTCCGTGACCTCTGAACTGACCAATGCAATTTGTGTTGTGTGTTGCGGAATGCAGTGAAAGTTCAACGCTTTATTAGGTTAATGCGGCAAGGTAGTAAACATAATTGAAGCCTCAGACACCAGATACAAAAAATTGTGGTTCGGATTGAAGTTGAGCAAATGAAAAGTGTCGCCTGTATCTTTAAAGATGATTTGCTAATGATTCAAGATTGTGAAGTGGCAAAACTGGAAAGCCATGGTTTCTGTACTTCCTCAAATCACAATGCGTTTGCGTTAACGTGACACGGTTTGACCTTTCTTTAAACCTCTGTCACCACAGAGAGGAGGCTGAGACATACAAAATGAATGTCGACAGCTGTTGTTTCCAAACATGACTTCATGGTACACTCAGTGGCGATGTTATCTGTCCTGCCGAGTGCCGAGCATTATGATCTTTCTCTGGTGTCATCAAGGTTTCCAAACCATTCCGCCTTCCCGTCCAACATTAAAATGAATACAGACAATGTGAAAATGACTATAGAGGCTGCGGTCACGTGACATTTATTCCAACGCTTCAGTAGCATTGTAATGGTTTTGGAATGGGAACCTGACTAGAGCAAGTCTGCTGATTGCTTGTGGGCAATGTCCTTAAACCAATATCGCCCTCTGGTGGCCACAGGCTACACGATTTGAAAAATTTCTAAACTCTTCAAAAGGAAACTCGTTTATATTTTCTCCCCCCTCCAATTTCAGTTGAGGATCAAGACCCTTCTGTCACCATAGAGATAGAGGACTTAGACAATGGACACTGGTGCAGAGGTTGAAGAGGAAGAGGAGGAGGAGGGGGAACGTGGGCTCTTAATGTAGATGTTCGCCAAGTACTCTGACATGGACCAAACTGCATTTGGATGTTATTTTCATCCTTTAAAGACAACGTGTAGAAGCAGGTGTATATCCTGGTGCATCCTGTTGCCGCACAACAATTAACGGCAATTCCGTGTGATTATTTGAACGGGTGGCTTTTGAAAAATCCAGTGTATTGTTTGCACCATCTACTTTGACCTCATGCTCACGTTTGCTTCTGGAGGCGCGGCTTCATTGACTGGAAATTCTAGCTAGCCCAGATAGCACATCTTATTTATTTCCTCTCACCTAACCGGATTTAACCTGCGCCTTACACATACTGTTTTTATGTCGTCTTGTCATTTTCCAAATGAATGTATCCAGCAGCCTGCTTTTCACTACAATGTGGTGTACATTTTAGGCAAAAATCTCCATCGTATACTTTGATAGTTTTCTATTAATTACCCTGTGTGTTTGGTGAAGTTGACAAAGAAAGGTGAGAATTTTCTCTCAAAATGTAAGAACTCTAAATAATAATGTGTATTCTGTTACACACTATTAGTTTTTGCCTGAGCTCAATTAGTTACCAAGTGCTGACGACATACCCACATTCCAAAAGCATGCATTTAGGGTTCTCGCATGAATGTGAATGGTCGGTCAGCTATGCAGCAAGCGCAACTTTGAATAGACCTATTCTTGGCCGAGTGCCCAGGCTTTCCCGCTTCAGCCGTGCTCTTCAGGCAGGTGTGTCTATGAGAAGTGACTGAAGTAGCGAACAATTAGCCTTAAGCTGCACCCATGTAAAAAGAATAGAAGTACAACTAAAAGCCCTAATATGAGGCAATTAGACATTCCATTCCCAATCTAACACTAAAGGGACAATTCTTTGACCCCATCAGACATCAGCAGGTCTAGCATAAAAAAAAAGTTCTAATAAAGGCATCCTCTCAAAGTAGAAAGCACTTTTTGTCCTCATGTACCTCTGAAAAACTGATGTTGTATACAAAAAACGTAGTATTAGGCACTAAATAGGAATTCAACTCACATATCGGCAATTGAGATTTTTTTTCTAATCCATAGGATATAAAATCGTTAATTGGCACAAGTGGTTTATAAGATAGCACAAAGGTTCTTGTTAAGGAGGAGAGGGTTCATCCAAAAGTGGATGGTGAGCAGGTCTCCTAAAAATGTGATGTTTGTATTGTTTTGTATCCATGTTCCTGAGGATTTTTACATATTTGATGCCAATGTTTGGAGACAAACACAATTTCTCATGACAGTTTATTGACAATGAAAGCAAAGCCTGACTGGAACGAAATTGTGTTTTTACTTCATTTTCATCACTCAAATCACACTTGGCTGACAAACACTTCTATGTCAAATGTTGTCTATGTTTAATGTAAGTGCATGTTGAAACCTTCAGAACAATGTGGATGTTTGTTATACGATGCTTTTTTTTTTATTGCTAAATTAACAATTGAGACATGGCTGCTGTGGGCAGCGCACATTTTGCTTCATTATGTGACATATTTGTAGCTAAATATATATATGTCAGTGACACACTGTATGTATCAGAAACCTGGATGTCTAACAATAAATAAAACACTTTTTTTTTTTTTTTTTTGACCAGTCTATTTTTTCAAAGCTCACGTGGAGGTCTTTGGCGTACTGTATGTGATTGTATCATTCCTCTTTGCCAGTAAACACCGTTCTTTTCCATTTGGTGGCCTTTCTGATAACAAATATAAATCTTTTATTAAATCACCACTTGCAACATGCAAAATAAAATGATCTCTATGGCTCTGCATTGTTTGTATCCATATGACAAATAGCGAAAAGAAATCAATAAAATAAATAGTTTATTTTAGTATTTGGCACAGCAATATTTTTTGTTGTTTGTTTAAAGAAAACTGACAAAAACAATTACAAACTTATGTTGCCCTGTTTGTCCTGGATTTAATCGGTGCCAAAGTACCTTTGCCCAAAATGTGTTGGTGCCACCGGGTGAACTTCTGTTGCCAGTATGGTGATGTCTGGGAACTCCTGGATTATCGATTTGGCCCCTAAATTATAAAGAAAAGAAATCATCTTTACATTTCATTCTTACTTGACCATTGTGGACTTTCATTTTTTTTCTTTAGTCCAATTTTAAATTGTGTCAGAAATGCATTATGAGCGAGCACATATTTTCACTTTATAATTTTTTATGTTGACATTCTATTGACTGTAGAGGGGGCTAGCACCTTATCTAAAGAAATCTTGCTACAAACTGGTCATTAATTTACAGTTTTTCTCCATTAGTTCGTGTCATTTCTTGTAACAGAAATCATTAAAACAGCATCACTTTACAACTCAGTCCGACAGTTCAGCGAAGCATCAAAAGGATGCTTGTCTGTTTCAAGGAGTGAGCTAACTCATTGTAGAAAAGAAAATATAATCAATTTCTTTGCTTGAGTATTTTTGTTTTGTTTGCAAAGTTCCTATTTTTTCCCCATCAATTTGGCTTTGAACTGAAGCACAAATCAACATCTATCCATTCCACAATAAAACCCTTTTTAAAAAGGCAACGGAGGGAGAAGGGTTTTACTGTGATTAAAAAAAATAAAAATTGTACATTCATGTACAAACAATCTGATATTGTTTATTGTAATGCAAATTCATTGTTTGCTTGTGTTTATTCAAGAAATGTGGGAATGTGACCTTGATAGAATAATCACATTGATCGCAATATTGAGGCAAAAATAAAATGGCAGATATACAGGACAGTATAGTGAAGGATTTCCTTCCACAAATCTTTGTCTTCTCATTGAATATAGTGAGAAATTTGATTTCAAAATAAGTGTTGTAGAAGACTAATCACCAGCTGCAGCCAGTGCCAGTCAAATAAAAGCAATGACACATCGGGAGGAGAAACGCAAGAGGGAGATTGAAGCCTGATTTGTTGGGTAAACAAAAGCAAATGGAAAATGAGCTGGTGCAGCTGTGCTGATGTACCGTGAGGTGTGGAGAAGAGGCTGAGGAGGATTATATGCCCGGGCTGGACCCCGTGCTCGATCAGCACCTTCACTGCTTCAATCACCGTGTTCCCAGTACCTGGCACGCACGCACGCGCGCACGCACACACACACACACACACAGAGTTTAAGGTGTATTACACACGGCACACTTCTGAAACTGCCCTCACTTAAAACTTGACATCTTAAGGATGAAGTGGATTGTTAAATCAGAGAGCAATATGAAAAGGTCTGCCAGAGTGTGATTGCTTATGTTATCTCAACAAGGTCTCCTTGTTGTGACCTGCACATCCAGCATGCGTTTGAAAATTCTGCCATTAAAATAAACCTCCAACCTGACAGGGTCAACAGCATATATTTTTTCCTCATTTGTGTGCAGGTTGGGAAATGCAAAAGAAAAGATACATTTTTCTGGCTCACATTATGCTGTGCTGCAGCTTGGTGGGCATCACCGAGGCAGAGTATAATTTCTTCGACGAGAGCTATAATTATCAGACCAGGGTGAGTGGCGCCTGAGTGATGTGGAAATGGAGACTTGGCGGTAAAGGTCGATGCGACGTCTCCAAATGCAATATATACATAAAAAATGCAGACCTCCTATGTGCGCTCCTGTTGGGAAATTGAAATGCAGCCGAGAATTGTGTGTGTGCGCGTTGCGTGTGTGCTGACTCACTGAGGATGGGATACATGAGCAGCACTTTTCTTCTGTAAATATCCGGTGGGAACTTGGCATAGTAGACCTTGGCTCTTTGGGTTTCCTCATCACTTTGGATGAGGATTTTGCCGATGCGAATGGAGCGGCAGCAGTCCCGCAGCCCTTGCTCCATAGCCTCACCTGATGCACGGAACACACTCCAGAACATTTGAAATTGAAATCCAAATAATTTTCTCACTCACAGATCACAGATGGTACACAAGTGTGTTCACTTTCTCCAAATTGACTCACCACTCCTCATAATGCTGACACCGCAGTTGCCTCTCTCAAATTTGACTCCTTCGTATTTATATCCTGAAGACAGACACGTCAGGAATGAATGTACTGTGAAATGAAATGGGATGGATGTCGACTTTGGCAGCTGCTCACCTGTTGGTGTTGTCACAGTACACTCGGAGTAAGGTAGTTGATTCAGGCCTTCTTCTACCACAAGTCTAATCTGTTGAACAACACACTATTAGTTGATTTGATATAATGAAAACGGATATACATGTTGTTGGTACTGTATGATCCTACCAGTCGATCAGCACAGAACACAAAATCCCCTCTGCTGGTCGTCCTACAAACACAAGAAAAAAAAAAGTCCCATCTAGATGATTCTTCTTTTAGTTGTATTGGCTATTGAGATGTGAAAATAACGATTTCCGAATAGATCAAAGTTGGTGTTATGCAAAAGTCAATGTGGAAATTATAAAGTAATTACCGTATTTTCCGGACTATAAATCGCTCCGGAATATAAGTCGCACAAGCCATAAAATGCCCCAAAAAGCGAAAAAAACATATATAAGTCGCTCCGGAGTATAAGTCGCATTTTGGGGGGCAATTCATTCGACAAAATCCCACACCAAAAACAGTTATGAACTAGCAACAACAGGCTAAACGATAGCAACAACAGGCTAAACAATAGGTATGCTAACGTGACAAACACAAACAAAGAGCTGAGAACGGGCCTGACGTAACATATAGAGTGATTAAGGACAACTATTACATGAATAACATGTTTATAAAACCATCGGTGTCACTCCAATTCATTAAATCTATCGATTGTTCTTTGTCAACAATGGGTGCGCGCGGCTGAGGGCGCTTGCACTTCAAAATATTCCACAGGCTCATAACGATAAACTATATTTCAAATAACTATAATATAAGCCAATAAGATTAGCAAACCATCCGTGTACTTTAAATCCATTAAATCCATCGATCAAATTCCTCGTCCTTTGTCAACATCGCCGCGCGTGCGCCCTGACGTCAGCCTTGTCTTTATTCCACAGATCTAGTATATAACTATATTGTAGCGTTAACAAAGTACAAGGATAGACGTGGGTTTGGTAAACGGCTCTTTATTAAACAAAACAAACTTCCAAGCGTGTGGCGGCGTGGACTTCCAGACACGAGAGCTCCATGGCATAGGACCGGGCGTGCGTAATGGCCATGTCCGAGCCCCATGCACCATTCGCGGACAGCCACTCGGCCGAGCGCCGGCCCCCGACTCAGTAGAGTAGGACCGGGCGTGCGTAAAAGCCAAATCCTTAATTCCTTCAAAATCTTTGTCCTCCGTGTCACTTAGAAATGATCACCGCTAATGATGCCGATAGTCCTTACGTGGGTACGTTTGTCCTTTATGTAAACAACCGCCGTGCCGTGCTGTGCCACTGACGTCACTTGAAATAGTAATCCATTGGTACATCACGGTTCTCCAAACTTTCTTTCTGCTGCTTGATTACTGTTTTCAGCTGCATATTTTACAACTTGAAGTTTCTAACCTGCAAAATATGAGTTTCTTTTTGGTGCCATTTTTCTTAAGCCCACCCAGTTGATGAGTCACGGCCAACGGTGAAATTTAGAGCGCCCTCATCCAGTTTCGTCTGAAAATATAATTTTTTTCAGATGTAGTTTTTTGTTTTGTTTATTTGGTTGTTTTATCAAAGTCAAAGTCTGCTTTATTGTCGATTTTTTTTCATATACCAAGACACACAAAGAGATTGAAATTACGTTCCCACTATCCCTTGGTGAGATAGTACACATATGCATACAAGCAACACAAAAAAAAAACAAGAAGGCACAAACAATGAATAAATAAGAGTGTTGAATAAATGATAAACAAATAATAATAAATAATAATAAATATAAGAGGAGCAAAAATGGAGCAAGTGTACATACAGCAGACAGTGGACTTGGATATGGCGCTTTAAAGTGTTAATTGCTTTATTTGATGTTTTCTCTATTTTTTATGTTTTGAATATGTTCAAGATAAAGATAGTGGTCAACTATACTTGTAAGTAAGTGATGTCTTAATGATCAAGTAAAAATTTGTGAAAAAAAACATATAAGTCGCTCCTGAGTATAAGTCGCCCCCCCCTGAAACTATGGGGAAAAAAAAGCGACTTATAGTCCGGAAATTACGGTAGTAGAGTGGATTAGTTAAATGGGGTGCGTATATTTTCCAACCACTTGAATCAAAAGCAGTGTAATTTATCACTCATTTAGCCTGATGGTCAATTGATTTGAGCATTTTGAATCTGTCAGGACATGTCAGTTGAAGGTGGGAAACATACAAGGCCCACGAGCATTTGTTCTGACCTACCATGTGATTCTAAAAAAATAAAAACAAAGATCTAGGACCGTTACTAAAATCCCCCACGACTGCTCATAATATATAATAAAAAATTGTTCCCATCTTTTTTACCTCAAATTTCACATGGCCCTTTGAGAACTTTATAAATGCCACCTAACAAGAGAAATGTTCCCAATATTTACTTTTTTGCCCAAATAAAATATTCAAGTAGGCTTTCAGTATATTATACTGATGCTGGGGTTTCCAGACATCGGCAGCCAGGAAATTATAAAATAAAAAATAGTGTTTCTGGGTATAGGATAGGCTTCTCTCATTCAAAATACAATGGTAGCACTTGATTGGAGAAGGTAGACATTAACCATAATTTTCAATCCTTATAAAGTTGGTGGAGGAGAATGTCAGCTTATTAAAAAACAACAACTAATATATACTGGTGATTACTTGAGCATAGGTGCCATAGTAACCCTTACAAACTGTTCATTTTCCATGAGGACATATCAATCGTATTTTGTGTGTTGTTCAGTAACATTCTCTTGATTGTTGTTTATATCAAGTTTTAAACTATGGCCGTTTTCAATGTGTATTAATATTCTGTGTGACATTAACAAAGTTAATTCTTAACAGTGTTGTGGAGAAAAGGGAAAAATGTACTTTTATTTCCTGTATTGTAGGCATTGCACTTTTTTTGTAGGTGCAAAGGCACACCCTGACCTCTGTTTGACACTAGAGAAAAGTACATACCAAACACAGGGAACTTCCTTAAGGGAAATGTGTGACAATATTAGAACTGGGATGGGTCATGATCACACACTTAGTGTGCTCTTAATTAAAGCACTTTAATGTTTTCTTTGAATGGTAATTTTTATGGAAGAGATATCTTTGCACTTGAATCACAGTATGTGGTTATTTTGTTGTTTGCGTCAAACCCCTTTGTTGTTGGCTCAGGATAGAGGATATTTTATTCATATTGGAAAATGTATGATCAAACATGAAATATACAGTATTAAGAAGACACATTTGCAAGTATATACGTGGGATGAAAATTGATTCTTTATAAATTTGGTGGAGGGGAATGGTGAATTGATATAATAACAAAGCAGTGACTCACTTGTCTCTTATAATAGTCTGTAATTCTCGTATCTGGTCATTGAGAGGAAGTAGTTTGAGTTGGGGTCCCGGTGAATCCTGGTTTACGGGCTGCCTGCTGCTGGCATCACCTGCCTCGTGAATGGCCAACACGGCGGCCACATTGCCGCTGGTGTTGGTGGCAAAGCGCACTTGCTTCATTGGGTGCTCCTGGCCGGTGTTTACATTGCTCATTTGCTGATTGTGGCATGGCATCCTGAGTGAGGGGGCGGGCAGCGGTTCTCTAGCAAAAAAGGATCAAAGTTGGGCCGGCGACCGCCTCATTAACCAGCCGTTCAACAAAGAGCAAAGCGGCCAGACAACGTGTTTTACCTTTAGCCGCGCGGCTCGTGTTTTCGAAAAGAGAAATTCCCAAATTAATCCAACTGTCGCATCCGGCCACACTTCAGCGACACATTCAAGAACGTTTAAACCATAAACCACGTCGTTTAAAAAGTCAGATTTGTCCTGCGTTAATGTTTAAAATCACGGTGTGTAGCAATAACACGCCTGCTAGCTTTGACACGAGTGACAGGCGATGACCTAAACGGAAATGACGTAGCCGGCGCGCACGCCCCGCCTCCTCTCACACTTGCAACATGGCGCCACTGTTGGTGTCACTGAAATGCGGCTTACACTTTCACAGAAGAAAACTGGCAATTATCCTTCAAAAAACTAGGTCCTACCACGCTTGGAGTAAAGGTCAAAGCGAGAATGAGACGAAGTGCTCGCGCCAACCTTCTTACCTGGTAAGTTCAACGAGGAGTTAGACAGGACATGGTGCTTTTTGGGGTGACAGTCAACACACAAGGACAGAGCTGGACACAAGTGGTCAAATGTCCTCAATTGTTACATTTGAGTTAAACTAACGAAGTGTTATTGTAGTATTCTCACGTGGGTGTTCTATGCGGCTGATGTCATGCAAACCCCACATGCGTTTGTATAATCACTGCTAGCTAGGTGCTAACTTAGATCTCCAGTAGTTGGATGTTTCCAAGTTGTAACTTCTCTTCAACTCAATGTTCTATGCGATTTTTTGTATGGCAACTGAATTACTGTATGGGTCGTGAAATGGTCTTCGTTTCTTTAGTTGGTCAAATCTTGTCCTAGGGGTCTTGCATCACGTGTCAGAGAGCGACAAGAAGTCAGTAAATGTTAGATAAGCGTGTTTGTCCCACCCAGTGGTATATTGACATCTAAGTATTTTCTGCTGACGTCATTGTGTATGAGCTGTAAACTCCACGGTTAAACGAATGAATAGAATAACATAAAAAGATTGAGACATTTCAAAAGTGAAAGTTGAAGACATCCATTTTCAGTTTTGATATGACACGCAGTTTCGAAATGATGCTTGGGTTTCCACTGCAAGTCACTTGCATGTCTATATACTTAATTTTGCTTCTGAACACTTCATTTTGTGTTTTTAAAACACTTTTGTATTGCTGAAACTTTATTAACCTAATTTCCACTGACAATATCCACGTAAATAGTATGCTTATTTCTGACTATTAAATATTGCATATGTTATTCAATATTCAATTTGCTCTTCTCTTACAAGGACCCTAACAGCAAAATTAACAATGAGTGTTTAATCCATTATTCACTTTTTTTTTTTTTGCGACAAATACTGAAACATTGCATGATGCAGACAAGGTGAAATTAAGATAACAAGTAAAGGTTATATTTATAGTTTCATCTTGAAATTACACTTGAAAGTCAAATACTGTATCTCTTACTTTTTGGGAGTACTGTAGTGTATTTACTACATTTTCAGTTTATAATGTATTGTCAGGGTTTACATTGTACTTCTTTCTCTACATTACATAGATAGATAGATACCGTAATTGCCGGACTATAAACCGCACCGGATTATAAACCGCACCAGCTAAAATTCAGGGATATTTCTTTTTTTTTTTTCTTACATAAGCCGCACCGGACTATAAGCCGCACTTGCACACGAGTTTTTTACAAAGAAAGACAGTACATAGAAAGCCTTTTTAACATTTTAATAACATACTTAACAAACATTGCCTGTGACGCAGCAGTAGTACCGCAGCAACGCGGAAGTGTGCACGCGAGTTATTAGCAAAGAAAGACTGGACACAGAAAGTTTTTTTTAAAGCTTTAATAACATACCTTAACATTTCTTTCCAAACACTGCCTGTGACGCGGCAGTAATACCACAACAACACGGAATTAACACAGCAAAGTCACTGAGACGCGGCGGTAATAACGGCGGTTACACAGCAGCAACACGGTAGCACAGCACGAACAGGGCTGGTTAAAAAAAACATACCAGTAAAAGTGCAAAAAGAGCCGTCTTCTGTGCACTGAAACCAAGTCTTCCTCCTTAGTGTCCGATTGGAATAGCGTTAGATATCCTTCGCCTCACACTTTCTCAGTCTCTCTTTCGTCGTCGGTTTTATGCATTTCTTCGAGTGTGAAGAGGTTCTGTTCATGCTAATCTTATTCATGCACGAAGCGCTACATTATATTAAACTAGCGAGCGACACGTATAGCTTAAAAGCGGCATCATATTCATTTATTTTATCCCCCATAATGACGGTTTGTGTATAAATGCTTCCTGTCTTTGTGTGAATGTGGGTGTGTGCGTGATGCGCGAGACGATCACGTCTTCTTCGGCGCATTATCTCTTCTTCGTCTGTCTCGCTCTTGCTTCCTGCTAGAGCGCCCCCTGGAGAGCGGAGGCCGTAAAAATCCATAAGTACGCTCCAGAGTAGACACAAGATAATGTCATCAACATCGACTGCCTTTGGCTTAAAAGCTGCATCATATGCATTTATTTTGTCCCCCATGATGACGGTTTGTGTATAAAGGCTTCCTTTCAGTAATATCCGTCTTGATCGCGTGATGCGCGAAATGTAAACAAAAACTAGCACGTCTGCTTCGGCGCATTATCTCTTCTTCGCCTGTCTCGCTCTTGCTTCCGGCTAGAGCGCCCCCTGGAGACCGGAGGCCGTAAAAATCCATAAGTACGCCGCGCCGCCGTTTAAGGTTCAAAGTAACCTTCTGAATAAAATGCATTAAAAGTTCACATTCATTACAACCTGTTTTTGGTGAGCAAAATGTCAGAAGAATTGAATTTAAATGCTGATTGATTGGGTTTTAATACAATGCAGATTACTTCACTGGTTTCTTTTATATCAAACAACTTGTTTGATATAAAAGAAACCAGTGAAGTGATTAAAAAAAGGAAAAACAAGATGAACTTAGTACAATTACAATGCAGATTGTCCAAACAGCGCCACTGCTTTGTTTAATCTCTGAGTGATATGGCAGAGTAAGAGAAAGGGTTTAGAGCACAGTTGTCAAACTCAAGGCCCGGGGGCCAGATACGGCCCGCCACATCATTCTATGTGGCCCGCGAAGACAAATTGTGCATCAAATTCGTGTGTCATTACTAGAATTGCAAATTGTCTTCACTTTTAATAATAGCTTTTTTTAAAAATATTTGACCAGTTTTTACTCGTCTGATTTGAAAACGAGTTATTTGTCAGTTTGTTTTGTAGCTTTTACTGTATATAATAGTGTTAAGAGTAAAAGTGATCAAGTCATCACAAAAATCACGAAAACAAATATTATATAAGCCGCACCTGACTATAAGCCGCAGGGTCCAAAATTTTGGAAAAAAGTCGCGGCTTATAGTCCGGCAATTACGATAGATAGATAGATAGATAGATAGATAGATAGATAGATAGATAGATAGATAGATAGATAGATAGATAGATAGATAGATAGATTATTGATCCCCGGGGCAAATTCAGGAGCCAGCAGTTAGATACAGAAACACATAGATAAACAGACAATATAGCTTAATATTAATAAACAACAAATAGATAAAAATAAATTATAAATAAATAGGTCAAATAAATAGATTAATAATTAATGGTTAAACAATAAACAGTACAGTATTGTTAAAATATTAAAATATATGCATAATTGGCGTGCATTGCATGTGCATTGCATTGTAAAATCTGTTAAGACAAAAATAAAAATTTACTCAACTTCTGAAAATTGTAAAACGGAAGCAATCAAAAGGAATTTTCTTGCTTTCAAGATCCCACAAAATGTACATAAGTGGCTTTATAGTGATTAGCGCAAGGCTTTTAGTAATCTGTGAACTGTCAGAATGAAATAACAAATTGAGCACACACAGTGGGGAGCCGTAATACAAATTTATGATCAGTGCATTTACATTTTGTGTTTCAGCTTAGTACCCTGCCACACTCACGAACAATCACATGGAATACAAAAACAAATGAAGGCTGTCGCCGCATTTTGGAGGCAGCAAACGTAAGTAGACATGCAACGTACTTCCAGATCTAAGTGCTGTGAATATATCAGATTCATTCTAATGGCAAAAGTTTCGCAGCATTTGCAGGTGACAGACAAACGAACATGCTGGCACGGGAATGCCGGAGGACGCCTCAATGCAGACCCCAAAAATGTGGTGAGCACTTTTGTTGTTCAGTGTTTGTGCAAGCAAATCACAGATGGACTGATAGGGAAAAGTAATGGAGGGGTCCACTAAAAATAAGATATTTAAGAAAAATAATGACATAATGGTTTTATGTGGCTCGGCGGGGCACTGGGTAGCACGTCCGCCTCACAGTTAGGACGGTGCGGGTTCGATTGCACCTCCGGCCCTCCCTGTGTGGAGTTTGCATGTTCTCCCCGGGCCCGCGTGGGTTTTCTCCGGACACTCCGGTTGGTAGGCCGATTGAAGACTCCAAATTGTCCCGAGGTGTGAGTGCGAGTGCGAATGGTTGTTTGTCTCTGTGTGCCCTGCGATTGGCTGGCAACCGGTTCAGGGTGTCCCCCGCCTACTGCCCGATGACGGCTGGGATAGGCTCCAGCACACCCACGACCCCGTGGGGACTAAGCGGTTCAGAAAATGGATGGATGGATGGATGGGTTTTAAGGAAAGAGCACAAAAATACACAAACTTTTAGCAGATGTTCACCTTTTACTTTTCTCGTCACAAGAGAATTTTGACCTGTTCAAAAGCCTTGAATGGACCACGAGAACGCAACATTTATTGCTTTCAAAAACACTCACAATTACTCGCCAGTCAGTGGAATAGGGTCTTTGGCATAAAGCTACCTTGTCAAGTGGATACTCATATCTCAAAGCATTATTTATTTAAACAGATAGTATACGTATATTTAAAACAAATACACTCATTAACTTTTAAGCACATTAAAGATCATTATGGATAACACTGTAAAACCACCCAACATTGATGATCGTTTTCTTTCCACACACTGAATTAAGCAGATTTAAAGCACCAATCACCCGAGCCCCATTTTGTATCACACAAAGCTTCGCAATTGCAGTAAATGTTAACTCCCTCTATGCAGTGTCGCGTATTACTTAATTGAATTGGAATCAAAGGCAGATGTTGCGAACAAGGTCGTGCAATTTGGGGCTGTACCACGGCGCATCCATATTGAATGGATTAGAGGAATTAGTGCATCAACTTTGGCCTGCAAGAGTCCCTGTGGCAGGTGTGCGCTAGAGTGCTGGTAAATAGACATGCTGGCAGCAGCGGGCGCCCCACCGTCAGATGGGATGACAGCACAGGTGTCTCCGGGGACTTGTCGTGTCAGGCTGGATCTTCAGCTCTGCTTGGTGATTCTTTGAGAAGCCCCAGGGGCCCCCTGTAGACATTTGGTAGGCCATGTGAAATAGTCTATGACACCCAATGTATGTCAGAGTTAACATTCTTAACTGTCTTCTGAGTAATATAAAGAAGAAATAAAATAATAAAAAGTCAAACTATTCCCACTCTGCAGGTTCCACTATACAGTGTTGAAGTCTTGCAAATGTGAATTTATTTGAATTGAATCTAATGCATTTTGTGTTATCTTGAGAGTAAGCTTTTTGCTCGTTTTCAATCTAAATGAAAGCTTGCTTTTGTTGTCTACAGCTGAAAGAAGTCAACACAACTACCATCCTGTCCGCCATGCTGACTTACGTGTGGCCCAAGGACAGACCTGACTTGCGGGCCCGTGTTACCATCTCTCTGGGCCTGCTAGCTGCAGCCAAGGTATTAGGCCAAGACTATTCCGTTTCTATGATAAATATCAGATCATCATATACGTTGACTTGACTTGTTGCCTTGGCATGCCACTTTGGCTTTATGGTAGCTGAAAAGTTTAACGTTCGAAAATTGCACCTGTTGGAGTTTTTCTTGCATTCTGCTGTGCACTTCTTTTATTTCTACACTCCAAAAGTGATGCGCCTTTGAGACTTCAGTACATGTAATATTTATGTCAGGTGAAGTGTTGCAATCAGACAAAACATTTTCTTGATATTAAAGACAGTACTGGCTGGTGGAAGTTGAAAAGTGCTCTAAAGTCTCCCACCAAAGGGCATTACAGTAAAATGTTGCTTTCTGGTAATAAAAGCTTCACCGTTAAAAATTCAAGGCTAGAACTAAAGTGCTACTCGTCACCCGTATCCTGGCAGAGAGCAGCTTACTTGTGTGTGCGCACTAAAATACAAGCACGGAAACGTAGTTTTATTTTTGTCATTGCCATGTAATTTTCCCAGTTAATTAGAGTTGTCTTTTTTTAATCAATCATTTTCACTCTAATTTGTTCCTTGGATTTTTGTGACGTCGTCTCATCTTACTGTAGGTAGACCGCACGTGTGCAAGTCAAAATGAAACATAGTGCCAGTCGTCAGTGTAATATATGTCCGGAAATGCTCACCTTGTAAAACACAAATTTACAGCTGCCTAATAGGCTCATCCTCTGAGCACGGCTCCCTCTAGTGTGTGTTTTAGAGGCGACATCATCCAACCTTTCTTATTGATTTCCTGCTTTGGTGCAGGTCTCCCCAATTCCTCATGGAAGCGTCATCTGCGTGGAGGATGTTTTTCTATCTGCTGAATTATCTAGTGACAAACCAGTAGGTTCAACAAAGTAGCTACATTTTACAACCTTGTAATGATCCAAAGTCAAAGTCAAAGTCAGCTTTATTGTCAATTTCTCCACATGCCAAAGACACACAAAGAAACCGAAATTTCGTTCCCCCCCTATCCCACGGTGACAAGACATGGCTCACAACAGACAAACAAGTAAACAAGTATAACAAACGCGTGCTGAATAAATAATGAATAAATAACACAACAATAAATAAATAAATAAATAAGAGGAGCAGAAAAAAAGGAGCAAGTGCGCGTACAGCAGACATTCCCGAAAATAGCGCAACAGTGCCGCACGCTACGCAGAAGGGGGTAGCGAGTTCAGGGCCCTAACAGCCTGGAGAAAGAAGCTGTTGGCGAGTCTGGTGGTGCGGGAGCGCAGGCTCCTGTACCTCTTCCCAGAGGGCAGAAGGTCAAACAAAGAGTGAGCCGGGTGACTCACATCTCTGGCAATCGAGGTTGCCTTGCGGGCGAGATGGGAGGTGTAAATGTCCTTCAGGGAGGGGAGCGAAGCACCAATAATCTTACCAGCCGTATTCACTATGCGCTGCAGGGCCTTCAAGTTCTGTTCAGTGCAGTTACCACCCCAGACAGCGATGCAACTGGTGAGGACGCTCTCAATGGTGCCACGGTAGAATGTAGAAAGGACTGCCTGAGGAGCACATGCACGCCTGAGCTTCCGCAGGAAGTACAGGCGGCGCTGAGCTTTCTTTGCCAGTGACGAGGTGTTTGCGGACCAGGAGAGGTCCTCACTGATGTGCACCCCCAGGAACTTGGTGCAGCTCACCCTCTCCATCACAGCACCGTCGATGATCAGCGGCAGGTGTGTTGTGTGACCCTTCCGGAAGTCAACAATGATTTCCTTGGTCTTATTGACGTTCAGCAGGAGGTTGTTGTCCCTGCACCACGTGGTCAGAAGGTCAACTTCCGACCTGTACCGAGTCTCGTCGCCCTTCGTGATGAGACCCACCAGAGAGTTAGTAGATTAGTGATGTGGTGTTTAATATGTGACATGGATTTTCTGATTGATTTATATTTCTAAAAGGCAGGACTATTAATGCCAGAGTACAGTGCCCATGTCAAGTGTACAAATTGCGAACCCTGTTGTTGATAGCTTTCTTTCTTCATCGCTTGTGTCCGTTTGTAGGCTATGTGAACAATTGAGTCTATTTAGGGCTAAGTGTATGTATCTTATTTTCTTTACTGTACTGATATTCTGTTATATTTTGTTGATATTCGTGCAGCATTTGATGAGAGAAAATCCAAGAAACAAGGCAGAATGGAGAGAGGGTCTTGCTGCGTTTCTCCTGTATTCTCTGGCTGCCCTAATGTATCACAAAGTGCTCAGGTTGACTCAGACAGCTGTCCCTGTGCTTTTAATTAGCCCTAATACCCAATTCACTTCCATTAGCTGGAAATACCAGCCAGCACAGGAGCAGAGGCAGTCAGGGAACATTCACGGACATGCACGGACGATGCGTGTAAAGCTTCCAAGTGCATGTTGGAAAATAAATCTGGTTTTAGCTTTTTAAAACCTCCCAAATGGAGACTGCTGTACAAATGGGCACAGGAGTTCTTTCACTGGACATTGACAATTCTGTCAATTGAATAGAATTAAATATATTTTTGGGAACCGTACCTTGAATATCAGACTCGCATTAAGTGCGAGTCTACTATTCAAATAAATATTTGAGTGGGGGGAATCTACTGTGCGACCGGACCCCCTCGATACATCTGATTGGGTTTACTACTTAGGACCACAGAGTTGTTTTTGTTTTCCTCATTTTGAGACTCACTTCCCTCCTCCTTGCTCTTTGCCTTCCCAGATCACCAATGTGACGGTGCCCTTCATGTTTAAGTATGCAGTGGACGAGCTTAACCAGATGTCGGGACACATGCTGAACCTGAGTGATGGGGCAAGCACTGTGGCTACCATGGCAACGGCCATGCTGATTGGCTGTGAGTTCCGCACTTTTGTTGCACTAGCAGTGTGCCGTGCTCATCAGAGGGGACTATGGGACTGCCTATTATCTCCAGGCTGACCTTTCCCGACACACTCGCATCAATGCAGCTGCACAAGCCCTGCCTTATCCTCCTTTTATTGACATTATGCGCTTTTATTATACGTTTGAGTTCATCTATTTTAATCCGCACATATTTCCTGACAACTTTTCAATGTGGCAATCGGTCCTTTCAAGGTGAACAGGGAGGCATTCATATTTTTCTAAAGCAGACTTAGATATTCTGATTTATCTCATAGTGGGTTTCTGACGAAGGCCAGGTATGTTTTTTTTCCCCCCCATCTTTTTTTCTCTCTGCATTCCGTTTGTATACCTCATTTCTTATTGCCCGAATCGTCTCGTCCACCAAAGAGGAGTCCGAGGTGAGGTGGAGGTTTAGTCAGAAGTTCATTTCTAATTAGATTAGGTTTTTTTGTGTCTGAGGTGCTAATGAGAAGCATAAATGCATCAGGAAAATAGTGACCGGACAGCTCAGTGGCCTAGTAGTAGAGTGTCCGCCCTGAGACTGGAAGGTTGTGGGTTCAAACCCCGGCCGGGTCATACCAAAGACTATAAAAATGGGACCCATTGCCTCCCTGCTTGGCACTCAGCATTAAGGGTTGGAATTGGGGGGTTAGATCACCAAATGATTCCCGAGCGCGGCACCGCTGCTGCTCACTGCTCCCCTCTCCCCCAGGGGATGGATTAAAATCAAATGGGGATGGGTTAAATGCAGAGGACAAATTTCACCACACCCAGATGTGTGTGTGACGATGATCATTGGGTTTTTTCTTTTCTTTTTTTTTTTCTACCGTAAGTCTCCGTGTTTGAGATCAGCTTGAATACACTTAGCCCTGTAGCCACTTATTTTAATGAGCCCACTTAGATCTTGCTCAGTAGTGCTTGGTGAATAATTGCAGCACACGGACAGGACTCCAGACGGGATAAAAAAGGATGACAAGGAAGAATGTACAATATGCTCTTTGAGAATGGAATTGTATTCTTTGCACCCTTTTTGCACTGCTCTGTGGAGGGGTGTGTAGTTTGGCTGAAGTGGTAGCCCTGTGCTCATCCTACCTTGTCAGATGTTTTTGTTGTTTTGTTCATTTGATGAGCATTCCTATTTAACGCCGCATTACTGCCCCACGAAGACCGGCAGACAGAGCAATTACTGCCTCACTCTCGTCCCATAAGACAAGCAATGTATCCTCAGCGAAATCACGTCAAGATGACCAGGTGTCATTCAAAGTCGGACTAATATTAATTTGTAACTGACCCCAGCCAAATTGTGTGTGTTTGTGTGTGTGTGTCTGTGTGTGTGTGTGTGTGTGTACTGTACTGTATCGTACTGTACGTATATATAATATACTATAATGTACTGTATATAAAGCCCAGCCCGGTTTCATTCTTCTCAGCGTCAGGTGTGTAATTTCCTTTGTCCTGCCCTGTCCCAGATGGTTTGTCGCGGGCCTGCGCAGCCCTCTTCAACGAGCTTCGGAATATGGTGTTTGGCAAAGTGGCCCAGAGCTCTATTCGACGCATCGCCAAAAATGTCTTCCTCCACTTGCACAATCTGGATCTGGGCTTCCATCTCAGCCGCCAGACGGGAGCACTATCCAAGGCCATCGACCGTGGCACCCGAGGCATCTCATTTGTCCTTAGTGCCCTCATCTTCAATCTGGGCCCCACAGTCTTTGAGATGGGACTTGTGAGCGCCATTCTGGTAAGATCTGTTTTGGGATCTTTCCTCATGGTGTTTGAAAAGTTGAAGGCTCTGAAAAGCAAAAGCTTCTCACAGTTTTCAGTCTGTGTGGTCCCGTTATTATTTCAATACCCAGCATCTTACATCACCTTGGCACATTTCACAGCAGAACGTCAGGATATTAATTCCAGAATGTCTCATTTTCATTAGATGAATCCCCAGTTTCTTTGGGTGGGCAACCCGGAGCCCATTAGCATCGATGTAGAATCCCCAAGCTTTGTTGCAGCCTAATGTCCTCCTGTAGTGTATGCCTACCCGCAAGCACACGCACACACTGGCACTAAAACATCTGCTAGTCTGTAGCTTTGCCTTATTATTCCACCCCGGACCATAATGTCAGCTAGCATGTAATGAAGACAGACTTCATTGCCCACATGGCCACAGCATTAGCACGATTAGTAGTTCTTGTCGTTTCCCCTCCATTTGTGACACCCTATTTCGTTGCGAAGTGGCCACAAACTCACTTTTGACACGCGTGCCGGAGCACGGTAGGCTGACGTGCTTGCTTGACTTTGTGTCATGGGGCTGTTAAGTTGCAAGTGATAAAATATATATATATTTTTTGTCTCTCCCTCTACCTGCTTTTGTCCTGTGCAGTTCTACAAGTGTGGTGGAGAGTTCACGGCCGTGGCCTTGGGTACATTATCCACATACACCCTTTTCACCATTCTCGTGACGCAGTGGAGGTAACATTTAGCCCGTCCATCTTCAATTTGCTCATTTATAACGTGCAGACAGTAGAGCACAGGTGTCAAACTCAAGGCCCGGGGGCCAGATACGGCCCACCACATCATTTTATGTAGCCCACGAAGACAAGTTGTGCATCAAATTCATGTGTCATTACTAGAATTGCAAATTGTCTTCACTTTTAATAACATCTTTTTTTTTTTAAATATTTGACCAGTTTTTACTCGTCTGATTTGAAAACGAGTTATTTGTCAGTTTGTTTTGTAGCTTTTACTGTATATAATATGAGGTGCTCATACATTTATTTGGGTTGACAGTCACAATGGCCCTCCGAAAGAAGCTATGACTACAATGCAGCCCGTGAAAAAAATTAGTTTGACACCCCTGCAGTTGAGACTCGCTACTGTCGGCACTTATCGGCAAACGTGCGCCAAAGTGCTTGTTTCTGTGCACAGGACTCGTTTCCGCATAGAAATGAACAAAGCAGACAACGAAGCAGGCAACGCAGCTATCGACTCTCTTCTTAACTATGAGACTGTTAAGGTGAGATCACATAGGCACGTACACATTCCCGCACACCTCTATACTTCAAACCCTATTTTCAGTTCATCCTCATTGCGCCCCCCTCCTTCATTTTTCATTCCTGTCTTTTGCTTCCTTTCACTTGAGTCAGGAACTATATGACTAATGATACAATCAATATCGAATAACACTGGTTCTTTCTTTTCTCTTTCAAACCTACAATACCAAGTACTGTTATTAAGAGTAACACTGAATTAAAAGGTAACAATTTGTGTCCTTAAAAAAACAATCAATATGTGCACTGTACTCAATATGTGTTAGTACAGATATACAGTTGCACAAACATTTTATTTACACATCATGTCAGAAAGATGGGGCTCAATGGTTTATTCTAACCATTCATTTTAATAGGTGGAAGGACAATTCATGCAGTTTTCCTGTTCAGAGTTTGAAAATGTAATCTCATGTTCCATAAATGCCATCAGTCACATCTTAATTCAAGTGTTATGCAAAGGCACCAAGTAGTAGCTTGGCCTAGATCAATTGAGGGACTTCACATATGATTGGCCTCAGACTTTCAAAATTTCAATTGACCTTAATTCTGCCCAACACGTCAGTATAATCTATCTAATCTGTATGTGATTGTGCACTGATTAGTAATGGCACTCCAGTAAAGCAGGGACATTCAAATACACATTTAAAGGACCATAGTATATATTTTTTTCTCCATTGAATCAAAAGCCCATGTATATAGTAGGTCAGTCAGGCTACGTGCTATAAGAGTGTAATAGTCAAAAGAAAACATTTCTTTAAGACAACAATACCATGGATCCGAAACAAATTTATCAGGTGAGGGTTGAGAACACTTTTGTTTGTAGCCTACAAACACTTAAGAATGAAAGTAATGCACACATACTGCAATAAATATTATTTTTGTCCTATAATTCCGCAGCTTTGTTTTCTCTCAGTATGTGCCTGTGCACCCGTGTAAGATGTCTTTTCTAAGACAGAAAGAATAATGGTTACGTGAGCCCAAAGATAAATGTCAGTACTGAAATCAGTACACTTAGAAATGATTACTAGAATGCTGTTAAGTTGGCAACCTTTACACAGTTGACAGAGCACTTTCAGCACTAAGGTCTTCTGTTATTATTACAATAAGCTACAAAATGCAAAGATATTAAAATTATATCACCTTGTAGAAAATGATAATGATGAAAATAGTCAGTGTAAATTGTTTCTATCTATAAACCCTTATTTCTCTAAAAACTCACCATTTTATTAGACTCAGATTTCTTGCACCTTGCTCCATTTTAAACCTCATTCGCTGCATCTTTGTTGCATTTGTACATTTGTACACACACAAACAAATGACCTCTCGAGCAGGCTCCAAGGGATTTTTGTTCATTGCTCCGGATATATTTTGCCACCTATGTTATTTCCTTTGCTTAATTTACATTCTGTTTTCCTTTTACATGTTGTTCTGTTATTTTGTATCATCTGTGTCAATGTGGCCGAATTTAGCATCTCTCTGAGCTGTGAGTGCATACATAATTAGATCTCCACCCACTCAGAAATCCGTTCCACTTTCACAAAGGGCTCAATGAGGAACCTGAACAGGGTGCCTTCCTTGCGCAGCTTCTGTTTGTTTGTCGTGTGCTACATTTTCCTCTCGATCAGGTCCCCTGCCTTCGCCTTTCCATATTGTATGGCACGTCCGTAGCCACACAGTCGGTAGCGAAAGAAGCAAATCCGCCCACTTTGCCCAAGCAGAAAAACACGAGGGCAACTAAACAAATGCAATGTTTGTCAGTTAGTGGGTAATTGGCGGTGGAGTGGTAGAGGGAGCTTGTTATGGTTGGAGTTTTATTTGCTGCCTTTAAGCAACGTGCGTGGAGCCGATTCATGAGGCTTTCCTCTCAAGTGATAGCTGTATGGCTTCATCAAAATTAGTGCCGCTCTTGTGATTCAGCAGTTAAGCGCTTCTCTGGCGGCAGACGTTAAGATGCCATCCACCGAGTTTGACAGAAATGATTGTATGCTGTCCTTCCACCACAACTTGAAGAGCATGTCTTTAGAGTTATTCCACACAAGCTTAATCTTTAGCTGACTATAAGTTTTGTTCTGTTAATGTACTGATTTTCATTTCAATGCCAAGGATGTGAAGATACAGTCATGAAGTGTTTTGGTTCTAGGCCAACCGAGACTCAGATTCCACTCGGAGAACGGATACACTCTTGATGTGGGTTGTACTCGAGTATCTGTCTGACATTTCCTTAACCTCCAACCCCAGCCACATTTTGTGCTTTGTGCTCAATGTACACGTTCTTTTCATTGTATGTCTCCCAAGTCATTCCCGTCTCCATCGCTTTGTTTTTCACGCCAGTACTTCAACAACGAGAATTATGAAGCCCAAAGGTACGACGGCTTCCTGAAGAGCTACGAGTCGTCCTCTTTAAAAACCACATCCACGCTCGCAATGCTCAACTTTGGCCAGAGTGCCATCTTCAGTGTCGGCCTCACCGGTATCATGGTGCTGGCAAGCAAGGGAATTGCAGCAGGTGATTGTCACCGTATTTCTACTTCATTTGTTTGCGTCACATATTTTGCTGGCCATGCTGTTTTTACACTAGTTTATGATATTCATTATGAGAACATCCTTGATATGTTTTTGCGTTGCTGCTGGCTTGTAGGTACGATGACAGTGGGTGACCTGGTGATGGTGAACGGCCTGCTCTTCCAGCTCTCCCTCCCTCTAAACTTCCTGGGCACCGTGTACAGAGAGACGCGGCAGGCGCTTATAGACATGAACACGCTTTTCACACTGCTCAGTATTGACACCAAGATCAAGGTAACGTCAGTGGCAGCCCGACATTAATTTCTTCACATTGTTGAGATCATTGCAAGAGCATTTTATGTGTTCCCCTTTGATATTCTGACAAAGTCTCAGCTTTTATGGAGCGAAACTAAATACTGTATAGAAAAGCCTGGCGATACGAGATGAGAAAAGAAAACTTTTGAAATCGTTTTTTTTTTTGTTACAGTCACAGTGTTACTAATATCTATTTTTAATCCATCTGTTCATCATTTTCAGTAGCGCTTAACGTAACAAGGGTCGTTCTTGAGTCAGTTGCAGGGCTCACGTACACAAATGTTTACTTCTGAGGACAATTTAAAGCTTTTGATGAACTCAACTCAACTCAACTGTATGAGAACAACCATTGTTGCAAAATACTGTCCATTAAGCAAAAATAAGTCATGCAACAAATGGTTAAAACAATAAATGTTTGTTAAACAGGACATCTTATGATAAATTGTTAGGTTAACAGTAAAATCTGACCTCATCGTTTCGTCACCAGACATTTGTGAAATTCAATCGGGAGCCCTTTTATTGTCATAAAATCAAATGATAGTTTTGCATGTATTTGTGCAACACACCCAGTGGAAAGATGCTGGATAAACTTGGACACTGATCTTGAAAGTTCTTCAGAAGTACTTACATTTGATTTCAGAAAAGCTGTCGAGAGCCCGCAGTCTCTCCCCGCTTGCCTTTCAGCAACCACGCCACGTCGTGGGTGCACTTAAAATACATAGTCGGATGTTTACTGTTTATAAACTGTCAATGCAGATTTGATTTGAACAAACCCGCCCTTTGTTTCTCCTTCCGAAGTGGCTGTCAGTTATTTTTATGAGCTGTCCTGACAGCCCATCTCGTGCTTGAAGGGTCCACTTAAGTGCAAATGTGTGTCTGCTGCCTGGCACTCTCAGCGCGATTGAGGTGTCCCGTCTGTAATTGCGGCAGTAATCATGATTCTTATTTTTTATTTTTTATCTTCCATCCACTCATCAGTACTGCTCTCATTTGTGTTTCCCCGGAGAATGGTGCAGCCCAGCAGGCCATTGTTGACTGAACACATTATGCATTCTTTTCAGCATTTGCATTATGTACTTAAACTAATCCACCCCACCCCTTTAACGAATCCGCCAAACAAATGATTTTGCCCTTCCTGCATGCGGGAGCGGTGAAGTTGTAATATGTTTGTTTTAATGGACCGTGAGTTGTTTGTATTAATTGGCAGAGCCGGGTTGTGCTGTCACTCATGTTATATAGGCAATCTATCTAGCGAGGGGCTCGACCCTTTGGAAGGTTTTCCAACTTAAAAGAAGCCAGGAAGAGCGTTTCTGCTCTCTGCCTTAGCTACAGGCTTTTTGGTTATTATGTTGCTATTAGTTTGTGCAGAACAGGCTTTCAGTCTTGGCGTAAGGACGGGGCTTTATTGGCTACTGACCTTGGCTTTATCTCAGCGTCATACTGAGAGCTGAGCCCATTGTGTAACTAAGGTTTTTGTACGTATTGATCAGTCAGTCGAGAGTGAAGATGAAAAATCTGTCTATTTTTTTTTAAGTACCACTTAAATCCTCTTTTGATACTCCTTCTTTTCCACCATATCCATCTTCACAAGGTGTTGCGCTTGAGTCGTCCGTCCGTCTGTCCTTGCACTGTCCTAATGTGTGTGTCAGTGGTTGTAATTTCATCTTTTTCCGTTTCATTGTCTGTTAACTTTGCTGCAGGAGAAAGATCTAGCCCCCCCATTAAGCATCACACCACAAGAGTCCACCATTCGCTTCGAGGATGTTTATTTTGAGTACCTGGAAGGGCAGAAAGTCCTGAATGGGGTGACCTTCGAGGTACCTGCTGGGAAGAAGGTAGCCATAGTCGGTGGCAGCGGCTCCGGGTAAGTCGCCAGCAGTACACCCGCGCCAAGGTCTCGCAATTGTCTCCACCTTCTGGCATCAATAGAGTGTAAGATTATCATATCTCTGCTTTCAGGAAGAGCACGATAATGCGGCTGTTGTTCCGCTTCTATGAGCCCCAGCGGGGGAACATCTACATCGGTGGGCAAAACATCCGAGACGTCAGCCTCGAGAGTTTGAGGAAGGCCTTAGGGGTCGTACCGCAGGTCTGCGATGCAATTCGATAGGGCAAAATGATTCACCGACATCTACTTAAGTTTTATGCACGTTCGTATTTTATTTCTTTTGTGTGTGTTAACATTCAACAACAGCGTGTAAAAAGAGTTAAAATTCCATTTAGCTTTCTCTGCAATGTGCTCACAAGATAATCTGAACAGATGGTTCAATGTTTTTTTCATTCGCATACTACTCTTTCTCCCTCCTACCTTCGTCTTTGTATCTACAGCGCTCTGCTCTCGCTGCTGCAGCAGTACTGCTATTCTCTCTGAAGCTCACCCCCCCCCCCCCCCCCTCCGTCCTTTGTGTTGTCAGGATGCTGTTCTGTTCCACAACACCATCTACTACAACCTGCAGTACGGGAACATCAACGCCACACCGGAGGATGTTTACCAAGTAGCTCGTCTGGCAGGCATCCATGATGCCATCCTCAGGATGCCACATGGTTATGACACCCAAGTTGGGGAAAGAGGCCTAAAGCTGTCAGGTTGGTAGCACTTAAATGACTTTAAAATATGATCGTCATTGAAAAAAACAAACTAGAAATACTCGGTATATAACGTTCTACTTTTTTACTTTTTTAAAATGTGCGACTAAAACGGTGCCTGATGATGCACAGAAAATAGCCTAGCATGAGTCACCCAGTGAAATAGTTCACCAATCATGCTTGGCTAGAACCTAATTGTTTCTTTTAAATATATTAAAACAAGACATTTTGTACAGTTTGATTTTTGGTGGAAACATTTGGATGTAGGGAAGGCATGCTTGAATTTGGTGCGGAAGAACTTGAGCCCTGACCTCAACCATTGTGATGAACTCACATTGCATATTTGATTTTCAGCCCATGTTCACTTGTCAAGAATTGTTACATTAATCTTAGTTTTTCATGTTGGTATAAGCTGATGTCACTCAGGGTTTCAAACTTTTTCTCTGAAATTCCCCGCAGCTGGCGCCGTTTTATAATGTTTCTAAAAGCCGCTCGCATTCAAAAGGCCACACGCGGCTTGTATGTAACAAAGGCTGAGTCAGACGTAGCCAAAGTCTCCTACTGATTTTTTTTCACAATTAAATAAAAGTCCTCTTGTATTCGTCTAGCATAATTGTTGCCGCGGTGCATTTTCGCTCTGCTTGAGGTGATTATCCGATGAGGGCAGGGGGAGACCTTTCGCTCATAATTTCGTACCTACCCGCTGAGGTCTGTTTGCATTGTTTCCTGATGTCCATTGTTTCGTTTCAGGCGGGGAGAAACAGCGTGTGGCCATCGCCCGTGCAATACTGAAGAATCCGCCTATTCTGCTGTATGACGAGGCCACGTCATCTCTGGACTCCATCACTGAGGAGGTGCGGGCATATTTATTTAACAGAACAAACATCCAGTTGGTCACCTGCCAAAGGTGCACATGATAATTCCGCATCTCCCCCCCTGCCTTCACACATTGCTGCACATATTCCCCTCTTGCCACCTGCCTCTGTTTCTGTCTCCTTAAGCTCCAGCTCAGCTTAAACCTCCTCCGTCTTTGTAAATGTTACATTTAATGAGGAAATTCAACACGCCCTTTCTGCTTTTCAGAAGCATGGTAGAGCGTGTTAATGATGACTTCCTTTTGATATAAGTGGGTTCCTCAATTAACAATGGAAACAATTGCAGTGAGAAGCACACGAGAGATGACTTGTGTCTTTTCAGTCATGTTTGAAGATTTTGGTTTCAACACGAGGAAAAACAAAAAAAGAATGCCGGCTCTTTTTCAGAACATCCTGAGCGCAATGAAAGAGATGGTGAAAGACAGGACCTCTGTGTTCATCGCTCATAGGCTTTCCACTGTTGTAGACGCCGACGAGATCATTGTTCTTAATGAGGTACGTAACACGCTCTTCATTTTACAGTACATTGTGTTTCTTGTCAGATTGGTTATTTCTGCTGAATCAAAAGTTTAAAAGTAAAATTACAGGGCCTGCCACGAAAAATCTGCGAGTCATCCCGCGAAAGGTTCGAATTTCCTGAAAATGCCACAGGGTGGCAGTAAGACATGGCTGTGTCCCAAGTGAATTTATACGACATTTATACGACAAGGTGGCGCTAAAGCAATACTTTTATATTAGATAAGGCTTTGACCAGAGTACAAAAATACGTATCTGATTTCTAGCAGTGAATAACTAGGGAGAGAAAAAAAAACTCAATCAATTGCAAATATGCCGGGGTACACTTTACGTGTTTGTTTTTAATGGCCAGTCCAATTAGCACGTTTTGCAGGATGATCTGCACTCAAATCACCTTTTGTTTATTATCACTGCCAAACAGTTTGTTTTGGACAGTTATTATATTCCACCAGTCTATCAAATATTAAATGTGAATTCATTGTGAAGTGCTTTGACGATCTTAACATGTGGGAAAAGTGCTATACAAGTGAAAAAACATTTTGAGGAGGTACCACATCAACACGCAACCTGCTGTGCAGCACTGAGAGTGACTGTATACTGCCAGAAAGCAAGAAGAGGTAGCGAAGGTCTCCAATGGATCTCCAGTAAAAGTCTCGTTCAAACAGATCAGAGAGAATATACATATGTGTTTCTGCTTTGCCATTAGATGAAATGGTTCAAATATATTATTTCTAATTTTCCTTTACAGTAACCTTGAAGTTGCAAATGTACAGTTTGAAGCGAGGAAGCGTTGCCGTTTATTTAGAGAACTGTACTTGCGGAAGTCACCGCCTTGTTTTCAAAAGTGATGTTATGCATCACACATTTCTCTGACAGCGGAAATGTGAATAGATACTAAGGACGGCTGTAAAAGTGTTATAATAAGATTTTCAGAGCGGTTCACACTGTAAACACAAACACGAGTACTCTGTGATGTGGTCAATGGCATGTGACAGGTGAGAAGACATGTAAAGGCCGTCCTTTGAATCACTTGCCGTCTTAAAAGAGCATCGCTGCGAAACCGATCAGCAGTCAATTGACATTTTCCACCGGCGCTCCCAATGCTGATGAAAGAGGCTCGTTTTGAACCGCTCCCAGTGAGCATGTGCGCTTCTGTGTTCCCTGAGTCAGATGGCGGGGATCAGAGGGTCGTGGCGAGGAGGCATGTTTGGTGTGTGATGTCACCATGGAGTTTCCAGGTGTCGCTGGCAGAGGACCGCCCGGGGTGCTCATTAAAAAGCACGCTAGCACTAGCACGCTCGTCTCGGGGCTCACTAAAGTTAATACCGACACCTCTGCACACTCATGGGAGCTGGGGGGAAGGGGGCGCCTTCATTTGTGTTGGACTGTGTGGGTGGTGTGCGTACGTGCGCGCGTCCTTGTGTGCGTCCTTGTGTGTATGTTTGTGAGTCAGTGTTTTTGTGCGAGAAAGGCAACAGTTGTTCAGGAGGCGTGAGGGATCCTACAGGGGGGAGCTGGCTCACTGCACTGTGTGTGGTCAGTGTTGGTGCTCATGAAGAGATTGTTATTAAGTCAGCTCATTATGACACCTTCCTTGGTAGAACTGAGTGCGTTTGCAGACATTTTGATTTGGCTTCTTTCTTTTTTTTTTTTTTTTTTTTGTCCTGGCGGGACAGGGTAAAGTGAAAGAGCACGGCAACCACCAAACGCTCCTCTGCACACCTGGCAGTTTGTACGCCGACCTGTGGAACACCCAGAACAGCAAAATCCTAAGCAACAACAAGAGCTCCAGCCGGCCGGCGCCCGAGCGCCTCTCCCAGAAGGAGGAGGAGAGGAAGAAACTGCAGGAGGAGATCCTCAACAGTGTGAAGGGCTGTGGGAACTGCTCCTGCTGAGAGAAGCTGCCACCTCCAAGTCTCGTCACCATCTCCACACAGATGGCCCATGCTGGAGTCACCAGTCTGTGTGGTATTTGAGGAAGGAGGGCGTTGGGGGATGCGGCCCCAATATATATCCCAGCCAAACCCCATGGTGCAGCCTTGCTTCCTTTTCCTCCGTCTTCTCCTTCTCAACTGAATAAAGCCTCTCGCCGGCCAAGTTGAGGAAGAGCTGAACAGACACTGGATGGCATCCAGAGCTTCTATATGTCACTTTCCTCAGTCAAGAGAAAGAGACCTTGTAAATCACATACGTGCACGCTAGACATCTGCTAGACAACATGGTCACATCCGCTTCCCTGTCTTAGCTTTGCATCCATTGGGCTTTATAATGACATCTTCCTTCACACTGGAAACGGAGGAGATATCGCGTAATGATGTCCATAGGCTTCATGAGACACACTTTATATGGCTTGATCTGAAAGATCGTTTTTAAGGTTAATTTGAACCCGAATGGCTTTTTAAAATACGTGCGAGCGTGTATATATTTCCGTAATTCTGACTTTCCCCGAGGTTCAGTCGTAATATACATTTCCGCTTGAAATGTCACAGACTTGAGTAAAATGTTAAGTTCTTCAGATTGTCCCCATTAACGCTTCAACTATAGGTGAATGTTTGGAGTCACGCGCAGACAAAACTGTCTCCCGAGTGAATTAGCAGAATGTCAACGGTGCGTCTGTAAAAAAAATAACAGCAGGAATGGCGAGAAGCGTCTAATGAATGATAATGCTTTTCACCGCAGAGTTGAGCCACGTTGCGAGGGTTCCTCTGGGAACATTTTACAGTAGTATCGTCGAGCCGACGCAGCAGCTATTGTGTCGACATTCGCCTTTGTTAGTTTAACAGCAGCTAATTGGACATATTGATCAGAGAGCATTGAAGGTTTTGCGTCAATATTAATTTTTAAAAACTGACATGTATGTCCTCATTTTCAGAGGGCTGCTTTGTTTTTGTGATACGCACACTTTGTTTCAATCCCTGCTGGTATTGTTTCTATTAATAAAATGAAATGATTGTCTTCTATACACCCATCGTGTGACTGATTTCTTGCACAGTGTGATGACAATAATGATGAATAAATACTGCCTGGTAGGTCTTTAGGAAATAAGTTATATTTTTGATTTGTGTTTTGCAATTGGCACAGTTGTAGTTTTCTCTTTTGTGTTAAGAAAAGGAAAAAAAATCATCTTTCAAGGTAATGACTTAAATCAACAAAATATTGTTGAAAACATGCCAAGACTGAGTACTACTTTTATACCAATATTTCTTCAGCACTAATAGAAATAAAGAACCGAGTGAATGTTATAACAAGACAGAGACACATTTGATACATTGATTGATTGATTGGATTTGGTGCAAGGTCTGTAATCCTCACAGTCAGTAGATTTTTCTTTAATAATTGAAAGTAAAAAAAGTAACATTCAAGTAAAATGTCAGCCCAAGCGTGATGAGCCCTCCGCCACCTCACGGCGAATGAAAGTCAACTTTGATAAAGTCTCTCTTTAAAGGAAATCAAGTGCATGATTACTGTCTGGATGGCTCTCCTTTCAAGCATTAGATGTCCAGGCACATGAGTTGATGGTAATGGCGTCCTTCTAATACAAGCCAGGAAGAGGTTATGAGACACTTCATTAGCAACTCCCAATAGTGGCTGCCCCTTAAAGGTGACTCACTAATTATTCAGTGAACATCATTCACTGTGATCTGCTCAGGTTTGTGTTTGATTTGCTCAAGGACATAACGCAGCTAAGCGTTGACGTTGAGCCAGTTTGTCGGCGTGGTGGCCCTTGCATTCTAGTTTCGTGCAAAACAGGGTTACGAAAGCATGTTGTTTCACCACCCTTATTTCCAAGTGTGAGTTATTTGTCTCCATTTGGTCACGAGGTAATAAGCGAGCCATCTCGGTTTAGCATGCAGCGTACTCCGTGTTCTGGTTACGCTAAGGCCTCACATAACATCTGTAATGTGGACCACAGCAGGAGCGCCAGACCCTCATACACACGGTGACCTTCTGCTGAAGGAGACTTCCCAAATTGTGCTGTGCAGAAGGGATGATTATCTGCTCTTATTTCCATCTTTCTGCCAATATAGCACTCCTTCAGTGATTCTCTTTTTTTTTCTTTTTACACCAAGTACCACCTAATAAAATACTCATCTATCCAAGTACCACCATCACAGCCAATATTCAAACACAGTAGTGTAGTAGCAGAAAGTATTTATTCCTAAGAATTTATTTAATATTATTGAAAGTCACTGTGACATTGTGCACAGTTGGAACATTACCGCTGTGCTTTATGTTATGGGAATAAAAACTGTCCACGGTTCAATTAAAAAGTATTACACGTAATACCGTGGCAGGTTTACAATGTTGTCGTTCTTCTACAATCATCTAGCGTTTAACTTCTCCCCCCCCCCCCCCCCCCAATGGTCTGGCCTTTTAAAATCATTTATAAATGGAACTGAATATTTTGGTACAGGCCTAGATTAAAATTCATGATTTTGCACAAGACAAATATTTCATAGTTAGTTTTAAATAAAATGTCTTGATGCTAATTTTAATCATCATGTTGAAAGTCAAATACAACTGAACTGTTGGCTGATGAGTCTTTTCTATACCACTAGAGAGAGTCTGCATATCACACTTTGAAAATCATTCCACTAATGAATTGTGATCTCTATTGTGATTCTTTGTGGATGGATTCGGAATGTAAACATTACCCAAAAAGCCACCGTGCCGCACCCTACCTCCTACAAAGCCTACTTATAGGTTATAAACATTTGCAACCCCCCGTCCACCGCCTGTTACTTAAGTCCCCCGCGCTCTCCGTGGTCTGAAAGTGGAAGTTGATCCTCTGCACCAGACAGCCAGCTCACACACACCCATCCCTCCTCGATGCAACTCGTAGGCCTGTGTGGCCAAGGGCAGGCGTCTCAGCCGTGATAAATATGCATCAGTGCCTCACAGAAGATGTAGTTATTTCCACCGTTTTGTGTGGGAGTGTAAATTTATGTGCGTAATCCTTGTGCGTGATACCAGTGCTCCTAGTCAGAATGAGAATGAATATTCACACAGTGATGAAATATAAATAAATACAAAATATTGTGCAGCTTGTATAACTGTCAATTTACTGTTCCCTCAAAGTACAATAATGCTGCTAACTGCTGACAACAAAAGTGAATAAACCCCTCTGTGAAAATGTCCAAATTTCGCCCTATATTGCTGTCCACCATCTTGATTTTATCCTCAATATGTTCCTCAGGTTCTCATTAAGAACAGCCACACTGTAAAATTTTCCTCCCTTCATACCCATAGCAGCTAAAGATTTAGTGGTATTTTTTTTACTGCGTGGGATGTTTTGTTGTCTTGCATGAAAATTATCCTACTGTTGCAGGCACAATTCTTTTCAAACTAGGCAAAAGGTTTTCAGTCATAAACCCATATATTTTGTTGAGGTCATCTTGACACCTTCGGATCCTCCACAAATACCATACCGTTTATTGCCTTGTACACGAATACACATAATTTGCACTCTACCTTAAACCAATGAATGATTGAACATAGCAAGAATACACATCACCATACAGACAGGAAATTATTCTTTAAATTGGAAAGCTTGCCTCACTTAAAGCATACATACTGTTTTACAGAGCGTATTTACATTTTTACACGTTTCCTCTCACCACTGACCAGCAGCAGGGATCTGAAATAATTATATTGTAAGCAAAAAACATCAAGCCATTCTGTCTTCCCTCTTGTCACAGTTGAGCTGGAGCCAAACCCAGCTGATATTGGGCGAGAAGCGGTGTACACCATAAACTAGTCTCCAGCCAATGCCAGGGTACTTACGTATACTGAGGCGAGGCAAGTGTGGGCTAAATGGTAAACAGTAAATGAAGTGCGCTTATTCAGCACTATTTTGTTTATACCACCAGAATAGATGGAGATGATAAACAATGACTTTGATATTAAGTCCGACGGGTCACAGAGCGTCAATCAAAATTAGCTTCAACTCGCTATTTTTATTGTAAGAAATGTTGTCATTTTTTTGAAATAAAGAAATTCACAATTTAAAGCAGGTTACTTGACAGTCAAGATGGTGAGACTTCCGTTCTTCAGCCGGTGTGAATTGGGCTTTCGTGGTAAACAAAGCCTTAAATAGGTGGGTGTGGCTGATGGTGTGATAGACAACCACTCACACCATAGATGCAATTCAATTGAAGGCTAAATTATCCATAGCTGTGAGAATTTATGATTATACATTTGTGGATCTAAAATGTGACAGTATTTGTTTGTAAACTGCATGGATTGCGTAAGGGGGGTACACGAGAAATGATGACTCACGTTAAATACCGTGTTAGAGATTTGCTCACTCCAACTTATTTTGCAAGAACCACACGGGAGACAAGTAAGTCCTTTTAGACACCTGCAGGTGGAGAGTCCATTCGTCGCTGTGCGTACAGCGATGTTCGAATGGAGGTCTGAAATCTCCCAACTGCAAGGACATATTTATTAAGAGAAAGAGTGGGGGTAAGAGTAGACTGAATAGGAAGCCCTTGTGCTCTAGTCAAAACATATCAGGGGATGTTTTACGACCTTGTGTAGGATGAGACAAGGTAGGTTATTTATTACCGGTTGCATTCCAACATAATCATACGATAAGGATAATTTGAAAAACCCTAACATACCGTAGTCGACTCTTTTGACCCTTTTACGTGTTGTGTAGCTCGCTGGCTGTTGAATCCCACTAAAATTGTCACATCACAAGTGGCTGCTGTGGTATTTCCCAAGGGAGTTGCTCCATTATTCACCGTTTACAGAGCCGCTCCGGGGTTTATGCCTAGATGACATCATTACCATCACTACAGTGTGTCAAATTCAATTTAGGTCCAAGTGTGTTTTAATCTGAAATAATTTAGCATTCAGGGCCCATTTTTACATAACTTATAGGACGTTTCACACCAACTGTCAGGCTTGTTGAGCATCAGTGTTTTGTTTTTTTCCTGCTTGCATTTTATTCTCAACATTTCGCTCCAAGAATTTCAGTGCATCTTCAGTGAGTGCTGCTGCGAGCAATTTCAAGTGCTCACTACCGTCACTACTTTACATTTATTTGTTTGTGTTCATTGTATCACTTGGCTAGGCTGCATGCCAGGACAACGACGATAATCAATATCAGATAGTAATCTGATGATTTTATTTTCAAGGAGACTTCAATTTAGTAAGCATCCAAAATATCTAATGTGGTACACTTTTTGGTCTTTTTTTCATATTGTGTATTTTTTACCGGCTTTTCATTAGACTAAGTTAAATAGTTTTGTAGAACATTGCCGTGTCTGAATTTTTTATTCTCTTTTGTTCTGTGTGACTAAAACTATTCAAAAAAAGGTTTTTCATGTGTTCTCTATATTGCAGATTTTCACCTATCACTGCTAGGTGTTGTGTGCTGTGACAAAGGTGCAGAAACAGCAATGAAATGAATTCAATTAATTTTCCTACGCATGGCCAATTGTTGCCAGGCAGGATTCATATCAGCACATCGTCTGAATGAATCTTTTTTTCCATGCGGCAGCTGCCCCATCTTGTCTGTTGATGTTGCTGAATGACAAATGAGGGTCACTAGAGGACAGATACCACGTCATAAGGATTACGAGATGTTTATTTATACTCAGTAATTTAGTAACTGAATCACTGCTCTGTAGACGCAACATATACGTACATATAATTGAAAAAATAGGGAACCACTGCATAAAATGACCGATCATGACATTGAACGAACCCTGTCCAAGCACTTTACAATGATAGCATTGAACATACTTGTGATAATTTCTTGATGAAAAACCAAAAGTGATATCTGTCGCACTTGGCAGTATTGCGATGTTATATTTATGTAGTAAGGAACAATTAAGGCGGAACAATGTGTGAAACCTGGCACTGGTGTAAATATAAAATTTGGGTCTGGTAGGGTGACGTTGTGAGACAGCTGTGTGGGCGTTGCATTAAGACAGCTTGTTAGTGATGCTGTTGCTCAGAAATACAGACAATGTGTCATTATTTCCACTCTAGGAATCCATGTTTTGGTCCAACTAATGCACTGCACATTTATAATATTTGATGAACTGATGCCCATGCCAAGTTTGCATTCTCTCTCTTAACTGTGGTTCATATTTGCAACAGGATACACATTTTGGAGAGAACATTGTTATGATGTGGCTGGGATTATTTATTTGCTATTGATTAATTTGTTACACAATGCCAACTAAATTTCATCGTGAAAAGATATTTCGGGTTCCTTGCATCATATCACACACAATTAGCTTGTCAGCCATTAAAGTAAGCTTTGAGCTTGTTCGATACGTCTCTGATAAAGACAGCAACAAATGGTATCTAATGGCTTTAAAAAAAAAAAAATCCCTTGCAGTTGAAAAGTGAAATGAAGCAAGCAAAGGTTCCACATCTAGTATTTCTAAAGTAATTTGAAAGGCCGCGAGGCGGGTCTGCGTCAGAGAGGAAAATAAATTGTATTTGCCAGCGTGCATGCACCGAGAAGAAGACAAGTTCAATTAAGAGAAGCAACATTGTGTGCGCTTATACTGTGTTTGATTTAATGTTTGTCAAAGAGCCCAAAATATCCAATTGTGTTATTGGAAGGCCATTATAGCTTCACGTCTGCACAGGTATGAGATCTCGCTATTAGTTGCAATAATTTGCTGTATTTCTAGTGTCTGTCTGTCTATTCGTTCGTCTGTCTGCATGCCCTGCACAAAATCATATCTGTCAATCCACCCAATGTACGCCTACTTTATGAAAATATCAAGAGACCTTTAATACATTCCCAAGTAGGCAAAGAAATACGCCAGTGATGTACAGTATTATCAATTCCGAGTTGCCGATACAAGAATGCACAGTATATTAAAAAGAAACTTGAAAAGACACATCTACCACATTATGTAATTGAAAAGATGAATGGAAAAAATCGGGCTTATGCCAACATGTTGAATATCATTTTTCCAGTGAGTTACAACTGCATTGCATCATCATGACTGATGTGTCTGTCTTTCCTTAAAAAATACAATCTTAGAAAAATCTCTAGGTACAGGGCTGTCACAAATAAGCCATTTTGGAATTGATTATCCTATTGGTTATTCTATCAAATACCCCTGACTTTTTTCCTAGGTAAAATGTCCAACAGTGATAAGGACGCCTCTACACGTAACATTTGAGTTTGTCAAACTTCATGTTTTGACCACTATACTAACTTCAAAATAAAGAACATAGAACATTAATATTGATTTTTATATAAGCCAGGGTCTTATGTCGTTCACAAACACAAGTGCCTCTCGGAGCCAATCAATGGCTGCTCTGTTGCCAGTGGATGTGAGGACTTATTAAAAAAAAAAAAAATCAAGAAAGTGTGATATAAACCATTACGTAAATGGGTAAATAAAAATAAATGATTATCACGCCCATATTGCCCTGTGTTCCCGATTCTAAATGACCTCACCTCCATTTCGTTGTAGTGTCAGAAAATCTCTATTTGGTCAATTTTAAGGGGACAAGAACAAACAAATATCATAATCCATTGATGGATACATTTGTTGGAGGAAGAGTAGGATATGCATTTCTCCCAGCCCTAAGTATGATGTGGTTCAGTTTTAAACATGTTTTACAAATAAACATAAATAATTCGAGCATCGTCAATCAATACTCTGCATTGTTGTCTTTTACATTCCGTACTCATTTGGAATCTCATTTGATTGCATTGGCTATTCGACAAGAACATAATTCCTGACAACATGAAACTACATATTCTTTTGAATAAATAGGGTGGTCAGTTTTGCTTGTCTGTAAGGACTTAGACTTGGGTCTAGGTTTAACTCTGGTAATGACACACGAATTTGATGCACAATTTGTCTTCGCGGGCCACATAAAATGATGTGGCGGGCCGTATCTGGCCCCCAGGCCTTGAGTTTGACACCTGTGCTCTATAACCATCGTGGCTCACCTGTTTTCTGATTTTGGTCATGTGATATACACAAACTGAGCTGTGATTGGTCAATACCTGTCTCTGAGCAACTGTGCTGTCATTTTCAGTTGACAAGTAGCAGAATGGCCTGCGCCTTGTGTGTACTCTAGTGGAACATATTGTAAAGCACCTTTAAGTGATTTTTCATACATCTCTCGTGTCGGATCTCATTTGATTGAACGGGTTATTTTACAAGCGCAAATAAGTAGCAGATTTTCCCAGAGAGCTACAGAGTGTCTATCCAAGTGTCACGAGTGGAACCATCAGGACGTGCAGCCGTGGCAGCACACACGAGCAGCCTATTCATTATTCATGTGCTTGCAGTCGCCCTGTTATGATACAGTCCCATCCGGAGTGGCCTACACCTGATTTGTTCCGCGCCTCCGTCGGCCGCCTGTGCGCGCTCATAGGTCGGATCCAGAAGGCTCGAAGAGGAAGAGGAGGGGTGAGCAGACTGCAAGGGAGGGGAGAGGTCCAGCTGCAAAAAAAAAATAATAAAAAAAATAGAAGAGGGGAGAGGGGGGAAAAAAGAACCGTAACAATGGCAACATCAAGCTACTCCTAGGTTGTCGAAAAGGAGGCGGGCAGGAGCTGGGACGGGCCGGGCCGGGCCGCCTTGTGAGCGCCTCTTCCTGGAATACGAATCGCGGCGTAACATGGAGCAGCGCGGCAGAGGAGAGTTGCCGTGTCTCCATCACTGAGAGGCGCGTCCACCTGCTAAGAGGAGGCCTGGGCTGCTCCTCCTGCCGCTGGTTCTGATTCTGGTGTAGCTGCTGCTGCTGGCTGGTGGAGCAAGCAAAGCAGGCTGGCTGGCCGGGGCTGGTGGGTGGGGGACATGCAGGGGGGACGTGTTTGCATTTGGGAGGAAAGAAGACGCACCTTCTCACATTCCGCCCGAAGCTCTTGCGGAGGATCCGATTGCGACGCGCGGAGTAGGACGCAGTTTTTTGTGGCGCAGACGCTCTGGAGGTAGGCAGTCAAACGTTCTTTTATCATTACCATCGCTATTAACGTGAGCGTTATGTGTTGCTGAATTGGGGTGCTTGATTTATACACCGATTTAAAGGCCATCCATGCTTTCGCTCTCCCCCATCAGACATTTTATTTTATTCCAAGGGAGCATGCGGTGTAGTAGCAGCCTCCTTGGGACAGCTGTCGTATAGCGTGCTCACGTTCATCCACCCATTGCAGCTTTCTTGAAAAAAAAAAAAAAAAGAAAAATACCCACTCACATTGCATACTGGCTAATTTATGTTATGTTTAAGAGAAAAAAAAATGCACGTCTTTTGGAATCCTACTGTTGTATATTTAGGGAGAGCCGTCATTTAAATATGCACCCCCCTTCCCTATATACTCCCTAAACGAACAAGACACGAATAGTCCCCAGTAATGAATGATTCATGAATGAGATATTGAACCCCCAATATGGGTTAACATACCTTCCCAAGAAGCCCCTCCCCCTCTCCAAAGGATCCCAAACATATATCCTCATTGCAATTTTTCTTCTTTTACGTGACTCCCGCCCCCACACACGCACAGACACACATGGTGGCACTGAAGTATACAGGTGCACTGTGTGTGAATGCCTTCACTGTCAGCCCACTAGCTTTAGAGAAAGCATGTTTACTCTGTGTCCCGAGCATGGTCGTGGTGTTGTGGTGTTGCTTTGTAAGATGCTTGGCTTATTAAAGAGACAAAGTGTTGACATTGTGCTTGTGCCAGGTACTGGGAACACCCTCTTGCTTTTAAGTTTTACGGCCATTTAAATCGTTTTGAGTGCGGCTGCAGTGAGGCGCTGGTCGTGAAATGCTTATCAGTTGCCTTTTGCGGGTCCTTCTCCCCTAATGTGAAGACAGCAGTGAAAACCAGATGGAAGGCCATGCATTGATTAAGTCAAAGAGAGCCTATAAGAGGGTTAAATTGAATTGACACATTGATGTGGGTATCATTATCATGTGTGACGGCACCGTGTGCGCTTTTGGGCCCCGGGCTATGTGACGTGTGCTTGCAGGCGGGGATCGTTGCGGGCGCTCCTCGGCCTGGTCTTGTTTGACGATCCTCGGAGTGGAAACTAGCTGTACCGAAATGCGTCACAACAATCCACGTGTTCTCTTTCCTTATTGGCGGCACAAATGTAAACAGGAAGAAGGTTTGGCCGCAGTAGTGAGTGAAACAGTGGCAGTAAATGCACTGTTGTTAAAACTGCCGGGTCAAACTAACCCAAATTGGGTAAAATAGCAACATTTCAAGTTTGATAGCATTTTAAGTTAGGCACATGTTTTGCTGTTGTGAAAATTGTGTATGTCACAACAAAGAAAAATGTCAGTGGTTTTTTTTCTAATTCAAATTTATGCTGATAAAATGCACATTGTGTTTTTTACAATGAAGGCGTAGAAAACGACCCATATTCATGCGTTAAAGCTACCAAGAAATTGGTGAGGTGATTATCAGTATACATAGCTGTGGTTCAAAATAATACCCATTTATCACAATGTTCAAAGAAGAAGCAACTTTCCCCAGTTACTGTCCACCGACGCAAGTAACTCACGTAATATGTTTTGCCCAGTCCACACTGGACGCCATTCCCGCAATCCATTTTCCACGGGTGGGACGTTAGCCCTGATTGCAATTTGAACTCGTGTTTTGAGTCATCCCATTGATAGTTACTAAAATTGACTAAAATGACTTCAGGACACAAATTGTCCAAAATGTGGACCACCTTCAACTTGTGGAGGGTCAGAATAACTAACCCATCCTTCCAATACAATACAACTTTAGTTAGATAGTGCATAAATCTCGCCCTGGTTGTGTCATTAAATGTAAATGGGTGTGAGAAATTTAGCCCAGTAACACAATTCAGCCCCATCTTTCTGCCAGCAGCTTTGCCCGAAATGTGTTTTAAAATGCAGTTCGAGCTTTATGTTGCAGCCATAAAAGCGGCAGCTTGTGTACATAGTCTCTCTCTTATCTTCCCGGGGCTGATGTGTGTGCACTGCGGCTTCTCCTGCTTTCTGGCCTTGGGCGAATGCGCAAGATTCTGCTAGCACTAGTCAGTCTATAGAGAAGCAACTAAAGCTCATCAACGCCGCCAGCCATTCTCCTCACGTGACGGTCATGCCTCTTATTGATATTTTATACCTCGAACACATCCTTATCATCATAAATCAGAATCAAGGACTTAAGATGTTGCAAGGTGTTGCTTAGAAAGGACATGGTATGAATGACAAACCAGCCTCTAAGGCGTCCCACTGAGCTTTATGTCTAGAATGGTTTCTTTCCTGATCTGGTATCTCTGCTCTAGAAAGCACCTTGATGATGATCCCATTAGGGGGGTTTGGTCAGTAACAATGTATGCAGAGTCCCGCTGCGTCTGGGTTGTGACACGCCACACTGAGGCCCAGCAGCTCTAGTCTTTCTCTGCGATGCGGGCTTTCTGTAATTAAAGGCAGAGGTAAGAGGAGGGGAGCGGGCTGGGCCCTGATTGCTTTTCATAGCCGCGAGCACACAGAGAGCTGCAGCGTGTCCTCAGGGGACTGAGGCGCTGTTGAGCTCTTTTTCGCTGTCAGCTCCACCCCACTCCCCTTCCCGGTTCAGGAAATATCCTCTTGCTAGTGGCGGACAGCAAAAGATATGTTTATCCCTGCGCATACAATTTTCATTTTCATCGGAAAATATGTGTGCATAAAGGTGGGACAGTGTAAAATTAAAAACCAAAATGGGGCATCATTGCGGAATGAACAATTAATCAAATTCATTCGATGTCGCTATGTACAGAAGTAGAATGCAATTTTCTAAAGGCTGCAATTAAGAAAAAAGGAAACTTCAGTTTATTATTCGTTTATCTACAGTATCTTGCTAAGTTCTGCGTCCAAAGCTGCACAGACTGGCAGAGCTATTCTTTTTCCTTGGGGTTAAAATGTAGAAAAGAAATTCCTGGAATAATCAAAAAATATCTAAAAGTAAATTGTCTGGCCTGGCACCTGGTGGGGAGGGGGGCAGTGCCCCCGCGACCCCTCTTGAGTTCCGCCAGTACGTCCACGTGTACATTCTATTATTTCATAAAATATAAAAAATTGAACTGATTAAGCTGATTATGCTACATTTTTTACACAATTTTGTGACAAGGTAGTGAATGCTTAAAATAAACTGCGTCGCAAACTGTTTTGCATATCTGTCGCATAGACAAGTTGTCGACTGCCTGTACTGCAAGGATAAGTTCTAGCTCATTCGCGACCCTCAAATTGGATGGCTATCAAGATGTACAGAAATCTGATAGTGTACGTTCACCTGGTCTTTAGCGAGCAGTGTAGCCTATGTCAGCTCAACGGTTGTTGGGAGAGGGACATTGGACACAAAATCAGTTCTGTCATGTCTGGAACAATCCAAAGGGAGCATGGGAGAGCTGAGATTTACACCTGAATGGCAAAACTGTGAGGCAGACGTGTTTACTTACCATACAACAATTTTTTTTTCTGTGTACAAGATGGATTTACTCATGAAATTTCTGTGTCTTGTTTTTTTGCATCGTTGAAAGACCAAGTAGGATGCGCGAGGCATTACACATTATAAACATGGCAAAGTGATTCGTTTTACTGATGGACTCATCCATCTTAGGTTCAAAAGGCAGTTATAACTTAACTGCTGCGCATCGGTTTAACAGCAGCAACTTCTCTGAGCTTTTGTGATGGTTTGATTGTCTTGTTAGTGTGTTCACAGAGTTAGTTAGATGTGACAGGGTATGTCCAATTTATCAATTTATCCCTACATGTTGCTGCTGTTACATTGCAAATCCAGTTTGTTTGTGGACCTTGTTCAGGACATTATTAAAAGTTCAATTCAGGCAACTTAAATCTTCTGATTGATAGGCAGGCAGACAGGCAGACAGACAGGCAGACAGACAGAAGCGATAGTTTCTGTGTTCCCAAAACTCCTAAAATCTTAAAACAGTTAATTTATTAGCTATTTAAATCGTATCACTTTATGTTACTATCTTTATATTCATTTTATGCTTTTTATTTTGTTCCTTAGAAAGTGATTGCACAACCAGCTAATTTGAATGGTATTTATTTGGCCACTGGAAATAGACTGAATTTTATTGTGTTGGCCTTATTTGGTTAGTTGGGTTCTCTATGTTAAAATATGTGTTTTATTAATCAATGGCAAAACCATCAGAAAGCCACCATTCATTTTTTTAAAATTAATCGTTCAGAAGAATTTATATCATTTATCGAGACATAAAATGGCCTATATTGGGATATATTTTTTGTCTTGTATCAAACAACACAAGAAGCATACATAGATTGACACATGTAAAAACACTGTCATTTTACATTTGACATTGGTCAATACAGCTCACATGCAGTTAGACACAGAGATACGCAAATCAATACAAACTGCCAATGGATTTCTAGATAAAGAAGATACTACATGGGTCGATACACAGATCTAGATGGATAACGATTATTTATTCATTTCAAAACTTTGTGCTTATTCTACTCACAAAATTCACATTTAATAATCGCAATGGAACTTTGCTACTTTTATTAATTTTGAAAATCTGAATTGACACCCATCCCTAATATGTCACAAGCAACACGGTGAGTTCAGAGCACATTCACAATGCAGGAATTTGCATACACCGTTCACTTTATTAATTGTTTTACAGTACTCCGATTTCTAGCCACCAAAAATTTAAATCACAAAAACATTTTGATGAATTTGCCATCCCTAGTCTGTGTAATTATTTGTTTTATGCGCCATACTTTATTAAACCCATTAGGAAAGTTATGGTGCACCAACATAACAGCGGAGAAACGGTTAAACAGAGTTAATGAGACATATTGTGGAGATGAAGGTTTAGAGTGTGACAAATCACGCACACACCAAGGTGGCCCTCTCGCTCCCCTACACAGAGGCCCTTTTCAGGATACGATGTTAAAGAAAAAGCGTGCAGAAAGCTGTGTGTCATCTTTTTGTTGATGAATTAGTTGTGCATGGTTAGACGAAGTAATGCGTTCGGATTTCTGCCATCAACGCACAAAGGTCCAATTAATGCGGACTCTATTAAAGCACTTTCCGCATTGCCTACTTGAGCTCACTATGTGGGCTGGTGGCCACTGGGACCACGTGTACGCAGGCTTGACGTTCATACCTCATTTTCTGCTTCCACATCAGACCCTCATATTGCGGATGGATAGATAATGTGAAGTCCCCCTGCCTCGCCCCGTCCCCTACACACCCAATGTTGCCCCCCCCAACATGTCAACTCCCAGGATTCTCGAAGCAGACCGTGAGATGTGATCCTGAGAAATTTGAGAAGGAGCCTGCAGCGGCGGAGGCTTTAATGTGGCGGACACAAGTGCACTCACATGAATGGTGTGAAAGCATCATATTCACAACATGACACGGGAGGGAGGAAGCTGTGTGACGAGGCTGGATTTTAATTGCTTTCGCAGTATGCTCCCTTGTGTTGTTCTCTTTGTAATGGCGCACACAGTGGCAATAACGTTTTTTTTCCTCATATAATAACACTAATAGATTCATTGGCCCTTGTCTAATTTCAGCTTCTTTTTTTTTTTGAACGTTTTAGTTTTTATTTTTTTTTAATATAAATTCCTCCTGTCGAAGCCGGAGGTGTTATATGCTGGACATGTATACTCTGGATAGCGGAATAATAAGCCGTCTTCATTAGCCTTATCTTTAATTTGGCGGCTGGAAAGGGAGGGAGGAAGGCGAGGGGCTTGATGATGATGAATCAGAGTAGCACGCACCAGGAGAGAGGAATAAATAGGAGCTGCAGAGGAATGGCGGGATGGTGGGAAGATGAGAGGAAAGGATGGACTGAGAGAGTACATAGACATGAGGAATAGAAATAAAGGCTGGTTGTACGGGGGGTGAGGTGCATCGGTAACAAACAAATCGTGGTGAGATAGATGCTAGTGTTTCTAATGGGGAGAGAAGCTCCTTTGCACTTTCTCATCTTTTTCCAAATGTTGTTTTGTCTGTTCACCACTTAACAAGGGACGAATGCCTCAGAAAAGAATCCGCTGTACGTACTTACCCGCATTTCAAGACAGCCTCGTTTGCTTCTCCAAACAATGTTGTGAATCTGCATGCAAAAAAAAGCCGACCGGATCATACGCCGGATGAACCTTTATTAATATTTATTGCGATGCAGCATTCAGTCAAAGATTTGCTCTAATCCGTTTAGCAGTGCTGCTGTTTTTATTTAGGAAAGTCTGCAGTGCCACTTGTGCCCAAAACAAACATTCAGGATAATTGATGTGAAAAGCTTTTTTATCGTCATCCATGTCAGAGAAAAAAGCGTGGCAAAAGCCCACCCGTCAAAAACGGCCAGCAACGCTTCACATTGCGTTTCTCATACCAGGCCAGAGGCAAGACAGAATGCAAGTTAAATGAGAAACATCCCAGAATATCTAAACACCAAACTGAATGGCATGTGTGAATTTTTCAAGATGGAGTTGACCCGATCTGTTGGATGTTGCTGCTGATGGCACAACAGCGTGACAACTATTCTACTAAGGCTAATAATTATAATCATTCCCAGCAAGTGGTCCTTGTCAGAGGAGCGTGGCACAATGGAAATAATAATTAGGACTTCTCATTCCACATGCGTTCGGGATGAAGAGTCTGATGTGAGCACACTGCGCAGTGACATCCAGGATATACGTACAGCTGCATGTTTGTTTGCCTGCATGCTTGGACTTGCCGCAGTTCGTTACAGTTAGGATTTACTCGTGATAACTCTTTGAATCGTATCGCACCCCATGCCTCGATACAGTCTGCATCGAATCATCTTTTATTAAAAAGATGCAAACAAAATGTCGTATATTTTGTATCGAATCGTCTATTATTGGAGGGATGCAAACAATTTTTTTTTTTCCTGGGCCCCTCTTCAATGCTCAGGAAATTTAAAATCCTACTCACCGCTGTAAAGTTAATTAAACCAACCAAGCTTGTGGTGGCATTCGGTTTTTGTACTATATGCAGATCTAAACAAGTGTCTAATTGTAGCGTCAGAAAACAAGCGGGACCATGACGCCTCCCCCTCACTTATTTTGGGCTCGCCTCTGACAGCAGCATCGGGCCACGTATGGAAGCTCCGCCATGAGCAAATAGACGTTTCTCAGCTCGCTATGTGTCAGTGCTCTTCCAAGTCACATTCTCCAAGTCATCCTTCAGCTCCACTGTCACAATTCAGCCCACATACATCAGTGCTGAGCCAGTGAAATGCTCTCCAGAGGGAGTCAAATAAGCACCTCGGTGTAGCCGCAGCTGATATAAAGAGCTAATTCATCATTTAGTCACACAAAGCCTCTGAGATTCATTGTTAATACCTTGTATACCGTAATTTCCGGACTATAAGTCGCGGTTTTTTTCATAGTTTGGATGGGGGGGCGACTTATACTCAAGAGCGACTTATATATGTTTTTTTTTCACAAATTTTTACTTGATCATTAAGACATCACTTACAAGTATAGTTGACCACTTCCCATGTTATTTTTAGTATAGTTGATCACTTCACATGCTTTTATTTCTTTATCTTGAACATATTCAAAACATAAAAAATAGAGAAAACATCAAATAAAGCAATTAACACTTTAAAGCACCATATCCAAGTCCACTGTCTGCTGTATGTACACTTGCTCCATTTTTGCTCCTCTTATATTTATTATTATTATTTATTATTATTTGTTTATTTATCATTTATTCAATACTCTTATTTATTCATTGTTAGTGCCTTCTTGGTTTTTTTTGTGTTGCTTGTATGCATATGTGTACTATCTCACCGAGGGATAGAGGAAATGTAATTTCAATCTCTTTGTGTGTCTTAGTATATAAAAAAAATATATCGACGATAAAGCAGACTTTGACTTTGATAAAACAACCAAAAAAAATTATATTTTCAGACGAAACTGGATGAGGGCGCTCTAAATTTTACCGTTGGCCGTGACTCATCAACTGGGTGGGCTTAAGAAAAATGGCACCAAAAAGAAACTCATATTTTGCAGGTTACAAACTTCAAGTTGTAAAATATGCAGCTGAAAACAGTAATCGAGCAGCAGAAAGAAAGTTTGGAGAACCGTGATGTACCAATGGATTACTATTTCAAGTGACGTCAGTAGCGCGGCGCGCCGGTTGTTTACATACAAACGTGCCCACACAAGGACGACCGGCATCATTAGCGGTGATCATTTCTAAGTGACACGGAGGACAAAGAGTTTGAAGGAATTAAGGATTTGGAGTGACATAGAAGGTTTGAAAAACTATTATGGCTTTTACGCACGCCCGGTCTCTACTGAGTCGGGGGCCGACGATCGGCCGAGTGGTTGTCCGCGAACGGTGCGCGGGGCTCGGACATGGCCATTACGCACGCCCGGTCTGTCTGGAAGTCCACGCCGCCACACGCTTGGAAGTTTGTTTTGTTTAATAAAGAGCCGTTTACCAAACCTACGTCTATCCTTGTACTTTGTTAATGCTACAATATAGTTATATAGTAGATCTGTGGAATAAAGACGAGGGTGACGTCAGGGCGCACGCGCGGCGATGTTGACAAAGGACGAGGAATTTGATCGATGGATTTAATGGAATTAAAGTGCACGGATGGTTTGATAATATTATTGGCTTGTATTATAGTTATTTAAAATATAGTTTATCTATCGTTATATGAGCCTGTGGAATATTTTGAAGCGCAAGCGCCCTCAGCCGTGCGCACCCATTGTTGACAAAGATCGATCGATGGATTTAATGAATTGGAGTGACACCGATGGTTTTATAAACATGTTATTCATGTAATAGTTGTCCTTAATCACTCTATATGTTACGTCAGGCCCGTTCTCAGCTCTTTGTTTGTGTTTGTCAAGTTAGCATACCTATCGTTTAGCCTGTTGTTGCTATTTAATGAATTGGAGTGACACCGATGGTTTTATAAACATGTTATTCATGTAATAGTTGTCCTTAATCACTCTATATGTTACGTCAGGCCCGTTCTCAGCTCTTTCTTTGAGTTTGTCACGTTAGCATACCTATCGTTTAGCCTGTTGTTGCTATTTAATGAATTGGAGTGACACTGATGGTTTTATAAACATGTTATTCATGTAATAGTTGTCCTTAATCACTCTATATGTTACGTCAGGCCCGTTCTCAGCTCTTTGTTTGTGTTTGTCACGTTAGCATACCTATCGTTTAGCCTGTTGTTGCTATCGTTTAGCCTGTTGTTGCTCGTTCATGACTGTTTTTGGTGTGGGATTTTGTCGAATAAATTGCCCCCAAAATGCGACTTATACTCCGGAGCGACTTATATATGTTTTTTTTCACTTTTTGGGGCATTTTATGGCTGGTGCGACTTATACTCCGGAGCGACTTATAGTCCGGAAAATACGGTACTTATATGCTGAAAATCGAAATAACACTCAGGCCTCTGTTTAATTCAAGTCGTGGTGACTCACAGCATCAAAGTATGTTGTGGAAAATGTGTCTGATTTACCTGAGTGAATGCTTTGTAGATATTTTTTATGGTAAATTTATGATGTTCAAAATGGCCTGCTTTTACTTTCCCCATCTGACCAGATAAATATTAGACTCCAGCCTTTCTTTGTCTCAGTTATTCTGAGTAGATGAAATGGATGGTAAGAAAAGTGTAATTTGTTTTTGACACCTAATTGACCATTACACAGCAGATAATGATGAAAATCGCTCTTTCTAGCCACGTTAAATGCTAAACAAAACTGGTGGAACAAAGCAATTTCTTCTTTGAAAATACCAAAAGTTGAAATGTCTATTTCAGGACTTTTGTTGAGCTCCCTGTTTACAGAATGAACACGTTCAGAAGATTTCATCATGAAACCTTTTTTATTATTGTTGTTGTTTAATTGTTTTTACCCTTTAACAAAGCGAACTCTTATAAAAGTGTAAAAAAAAAACAATGACAACATTATATACCATATAACATTACTATATAACATTACCACCAAACTTTATTTTTTAGGGCTTGGCAACGACTCAAATTTTTGCTCTTGATTAATCGCATGAAGCCTTTGCGATGAATCGTGAATCAATTTAAACGTAGTATATTGCGATAAAAAAAACAAAATGTACTTAAGCAGAGATACTTTGCCTTACCACTAGAGGTGTATTGACCAAATTGATAAGAGCCATTCAGAATAAGAAAGTCAAAGGCAACGACTGATATGTCCTCAGATTACACGCTTTTCCAAATAGCAAGAGCATCCTTTTCAGCGGGTGCATCTTTGTTGCACTTCCAATCACCGCTTCAGTACAATGTTTCTGTTATGCTTGGCTAAATACTTGGGCTGCATCGCAACATGAGCTATTGTCCTTTTTATATTCAAATGATGCTTTGTATAAACCTCTTCTTTGCCATCTGTCTCAGAGGTGTTGATACGACGAGTTTCCATCTCACCTGTTTCCCCCAAAGGTGCTCTTTATTTGGGATTTGCTTATGGTTTATTTATGTAAGTACCGTAATTTTCGGACTATAAGTCGCGTTTTTTTTCATAGTTTGGGTGGGGGTGCCACTTATAATGAGTGACTTGTATGTGATTTCTTTTCAAAAATTTTCAAAAATAAATAAATAAAGTGAAACCGCGATGTAGCAAGGGATTACTGTAATCTGAATTTCAAGTGACGTCAGCAGCGCGGCGCAGTGTGGCGCGGCGGTTGTTTACAAAAAGGACAAAGATTGATCACGGGATGACGAAGATGACGAAGGGCCCCACGTACTCCGGCATCTTTAGCGGCTTTGTTTCTAAGTGACATGGAAGACGAAGAGATTGAAGGATTTAAGGATTTGGAGTGACACAGAAGGTTTGAAAAACTATTATGGCTTTTATGCACACCCGGTCCTACTCTACGGAGCTCTCTTTCACCTCCGTGGATAGAAGTCGGGGCCCGGCGCTCGGCCGGGTGGCTGTCCGGGGACGGTGGATGGGGCTCGGTCATGGCTTTTACGCATGCCCGGTCCTATTCTATGGATCTCTCTTCCACCTCCGTGGCTGGAAGTCTACGCCGCCATATGCCTGGAAGTATGTTTTGTTAAATAAAGAGCCTTTTACCAAACCCACGTCTTTCCTTGTACTTTGTTAACGCTACAATACAGTTATATACTAGATCTGTGGAATAACGACAGGGCTGACGTCAGGGCGCACGCGCGGCGTTGTTGACAAAGGACAAGGAATTTGATCGATGGATTTAATGATTTAGAGATTTAGAGTGCACAGATGGTTTGATAATATTATTGCTTATATAATAGTTATTTGATATCTAATTTATTTATCGTTATATGGGCCTGTGGAATATTTTGAAGTGCAAGCGCCGTCAGCGGCGCGCACCCATTCTTGACAAAAGACGATCGATGATTTAATGAATTGGAGTGACACAGATGGTTTTATAAGCGTGTTATATACGTAATCGTTTTTTTTAAATAACTCTGAATGTTACGTCAGGCCCGTTCTCAGCTCTTCGTTTGCGTTTATGTCACGTTAGCATACCTATCGTTTAGCCTATTGTTGCTCGTTCATGTCTGTTCTTGGTGTTGGATTTTGTCCAATAAATTTCCCCCCAAAATGCGACTTATGCTCCGGAGCGATTTATATATGTTTTTTTTTCACGTTATTGTGCATTTTATGGCTAATGTGACCTATATTCCGGAGCGACTTTTAGTCCGAAAATTATGGTAAGGAAAATCTGTTTTTGGGGCGGGGCTTGTTTACTTTCTGCAGCCATATGAGCTAATAGGTTTTAAACCTGATCTCAAAGATGCATACCGTCGCAGTGTCTCAGCTCCGGTGATGAGGCCTTTGGAGAGGCGGGCTAAGGTACCGTTGTGCAGTCTCGGGCCAGCCTTTGCTGAGAGTAGCGTCTTGTTCTGACTGCTGATTTCAGAATTGCTGCTGTCCTCAGGGGTTGTACGACCCGACACGGAATTAGCCGTAACAAACACTAACTACTACACAGGCAGGCAATATTACTCTTAAACAAAATCATCTGCGTAATAGATAGTGAACATACACTACATTGGTGAGTAATGAGACACAGCTCTTAAAGGGGGATGTTTATGGTACTGTCTCTAAGTTTTTGCCCAAAGCTGCGCCCCATTGCCCACGTCATTTATAAAGGCATTCAATCATGGCCGCTATTAATGTGCGGCAAATTATTTACACAGGCATGCCTTATGTCAATATTGATTGATTGATTGATTGATTGATTGATTGATTGATTGATTGATTGATTGATTGATTGCCCCCCACCACCTTTGAATTAATCAATCAGGGGTTGGGCTACAAAACTTCTCCCCAAATCTGAATGATTTATTGTACCAAGTCAGGCAGTCACTTTGTGGAACAGTTTGGGTAAGGCCATTTTCTGTGCTGCGATGACTTTATAGTGAGAAAAAAACGTTATATTTCTGTTGGTAATCCCTTCCAAAGCTTTCAGGAGGAACGAGGGCCATGTCCAAAGACTGAAGGGCAGACTTGTATGTTTTATGTTGTTGTTTTTTTAGGTAAATTCGGCTTTGTGGTTATTCTGAAAACTACGCACAGGGTAAAAACTGAAATACCATAGAATAAAATAGAAGCGCTTGAACATTACAATTTATTTCAAAGACCAAATCAGTGGCCTCATTTCAAGCCACCGGATCATTGTTTTCACAAAAGTAAAGGCAACATGACCCACAAAGAAGCAGAAAGTGAAGTTGGCTGACCCGGCCGGCAGAGCGTCTCCAGGGAAGAACCTGACAATTTGCTGACTTCACACACACTCATTCACTAATTCCCACTATTGCACTATTACTGTACTTCCTCTGGGAGTCTTCATACATTTGCCTAGAATCTGTTTTCTGAGAGAGCGAGAGAGAGAGAGAAAGGGTAAAAAGGGTCCTTGGACTCATCTCTGAATACTTAAACAAATGTGGATCTTAAGTTGTGTGGTAAAATGTATTTAAAGCGGGCTCAGAATTAATTCCATTTTTCTCTGAAGGCAGATGGGCTTTCCGTATCCGCCAAGATGAGTCGCTGTGCCCTCCTGAGACTTCCCATCACAAATCAATTACCTTCCTACCTCCCTCGCCTCTCCCACTCTCTCCAAGTGCTCTCCTCATATTCTTCATTAGAAGCCCACCACTTCCCCTTGAGCTCAATTTGAACATCTCAACCAGAACCCTGTGTTTTTGAGTGTCCGTGCCACCTTGGAGTACCTCTGTGTCATTTGTTAATGTGTCTTAGCCGCATGTGCGGATCATGTGTTCCGAGTCGGTGTCTCTGATAAAAAAAAAAAAGAGGAGGACATTCTGGGCTGGACCCAGACCTTTTAGACAGTGAAATTCTGGTTGCAATGCTAAAGTGCAGCGGCTTCGTGCTTCGGGAGCAATTATGTTATTGTATGTTCTCTCTTGCCTGAGATCCCAAACAAATATCTCGCTAACTGAGGGACTTGACTGCGGTATCCTATTTTAGTCATCGGCAGGTAGGCGGATGAGTTGAACTGCTCCGCGCAACAAAGTCTTAGACTAATTAGCCCGTCTAATTATGTCTTTGTGCTGGAAATTTCTCAAATTAGTGTGATCGTGCAGGATGTATGCATGCTCATTACACTTGTCATTGTGGGGCTTAGCAAGAGAAGTGTCAGTAGGCCTCGCCGCCGCCACCACCGTCCATATGCCATTATTAAACACGCTATTCTCGGAAGTGCGAATCATCGCAGAGAACCTCACGGAGAATGTCACCTGCGAGAGACTTGACATCCCCCCGTGCGGACCACAGAAAGGTCCCCTTTGATATTCCCTCTTCACGTGGCAGCTGTAAAAGTGTCACTGCATCAGGAATTGTTAGATGTCTCACATGGCAACACTTTTTGATTTGCCTCCATAGGGTAAGGAGCCACACACTCACGCTCCTTTTTCTTCTTCACTTTTTCTCGTGGCACCAAGTGAGGACAAGACCACCTAACCGAAAAAAAATTCTACCTCTTCCTCCCTTGTTCATTTCCTCCCATCCCTTCTCCTTCCCCCTACTCCCAGGCCTGTGTAATTGGTATTCCGAGCGGCAGCTGGGATCCATACAAACGCAGCAGACAGAGGGAGCAAGCAAGCAGAGAGGAATGTGCGTGCGAGCGTTCGAGCGTTCGAGAGAGAGAGAGAGAGAGAGAGAGAGAGAGAGAGAGAGAGAGAGAGAGAGAGAGAGAGAGAGAGAGAGACAGAGAGACAGAGAGACAGAGAGACAGAGAGACAGAGAGACAGAGAGACAGAGACATGGAGGCAGGGAGGGAAAAAGAGAAAGCAAGCAAGTCAATATGGTGCTTCATTAGAACACTGAGTCACAGTGGTCGTCGCCTCGTTTGTTTGTGTTTGTCCAATACTTTGTCCAAAGCAAGGCCTGACGACCCAGTTGGCTCACAGCAGCAAACCAACAGCGACACGCCCTCTGGCAGACATTTTTTGTGCCTCTTTTGACCTTTTTCCACCTACTCAGCTTGGCTAGCACTACTCACGTTTGATGCACTGAAGGTCACTCATTGGTTGAGCAGGTTTGTAAAATTGACATCACAATCCCTAAACCTGAAAATTAAAAAAAAAAAAAGATTCATTTCGGTCATTCGGTAGACTTTATTTTTATATATTTGTATAACAAGTATAGAGTGTCTCGATAAATTAAATTCTTAAGAAGTGTAATCCGCATTTGTTTTACATTATTGTTTCGTGATGCATGGATAGCTGAAGTGAAAGCCACGGATTTGTTTGCATTATTAATGCAATCTGATTTACGACTTGGTGTGAATACTTAAAAGACTGCTGGTCAATGTTAACGACTCCTATTGAAATAGATAAACTCATGTTTATTTCTGGTTCTTTTTGCCTTTATTTCAGCGTTAGCATAACCTATAAAGCCAAATCATTTACCGTAATTTCCGGACTATAAGTCGCGTTTTTTTTCCATAGTTTGGGTGGGGGGGCGACTTATACTCAGGAGCGACTTATATATGTTTTTTTCCACAAATTTTTACTTGATTATTAACACTTACAAGTATAGTTGACCACTTCCCATGTTATTTTTAGTATAGTTGAGCACTTAACATTCTTTTATATCTTTATCTTGAACATTCAAAACATAAAAAATAGAGAAAACATCAAATAAAGCAATTAACACTTTAAAGCGCCATATCCAAGTCCACTGTCTGCTGTATGTACACTTGCTCCATTTTTGCTCCTCTTATATTTATTATTATTTATTATTATTTGTTTATTTATCATTTATTCAACACTCTTGTTTATTCATTGTTTGTGCCTTCTTAGTTTTTTTTGTGTTGCTTGTATGCATACGTGTACTATGTCACCGAGGGATAGTGGGAACGTAATTTCAATCTCTTTGTGTGTCTTGGTATATGAAAAAAAAATCGACAATAAAGCAGACTTTGACTTTGATAAAACAACCAAACAAACAAAACAAAAAACTACATCTGAAAAAAAATTATATTTTCAGACAAAACTGGATGAGGGCGCTCTAAATTTCACCGTTGGCCGTGACTCATCAACTGGGCGGGCTTAAGAAAAATGGCACCAAAAAGAAACTCATATTTTGCAGGTTACAAACTTCAAGTTGTAAAATATGCAGCTGAAAACAGTAATCGAGCAGCAGAAAGAAAGTTTGGAGAACCGTGATGTACCAAGGGAATACTACTTCAAGTGACGTCAGTGGCACGACGCGGCGGTTGTTTACATAAAGGACAAACGTACCCACGGAAGGACTACCGGCATCATTAGCGTTGATCATTTCTAAGTGACACGGAGGACAAAGAGTTTGAGGGAATTATGGATTTGGAGTGACATAGAAGGTTTAAAAAACTATTATGGCTTTTACGCACGCCCGGTCCTACTCTACTGAGTCGGGGGCCGGCGTTCGGCCGAGTGGCTGTCCTCGAACGGTGCATGGGGCTCGGACATGGCCATTACGCACGCCCGCTCCTATGCCATGGAGCTCTCGTGTCTGGAAGTCCACGCCGAGACACGCTTGGAAGTTTGTTTTGTTGAACAAAGAGCCGTTTACCAAACCCACGTCTATCCTTGTACTTTGTTAACACTACAATATAGTTACCGTATTTGCCGGTGTATTGGTCGACCTTTTTCGATCCAAAATCGACCGAAAAAAATCGACCTCGACTTATACACCGAGTCATAAAATTTAACTTCGTATTCATCGCTTCAAATGTGATGGTAACCAAGGCCGTTTCTCATGCATCTCATTGTGCGTTGCACTTAGAAAATTTGAACCGGGCGGCGTGCGCGAGTGCGCGGCCCGCTGGAAGTCGAATGAGGCGCCGCAATCTCCTCCGCGGTGCTTATAAAGTGCCGATCCGCTCGGCTTGGAGCTATTTCCGGCCTCCCGTTGGTGCCGAGCGGCGTGCGCGAGCTCGCCGGCCGCTGGAAGTCGAATGAGGCGCCGCGATCTCCTCCGCGGTGCTTATAAACAGCCGATCCGCTCGGCGGGGGCTATTGTATATTTTATATTACAAAGGATATATCATAAAATCGTAAATTTCCGTCGAATTTTAGGGGGTCGACTTATACACCGAGTCGACCTGTACACCGGCAAATACGGTATATACTAGATCTGTGGAATAAAGACGAGGCTGACGTCAGGGCGCACGCGCGGCGATGTTGACAAAGGACGAGGAATTTGATCGATGATTTAATGGATTTAAAGTACACGGATGGTTTGATAATATTATTGCTTATATTATAGTTATTTGAAATATAGTTTCTCTATCGTTATATGGGCCTGTGGAATATTTTGAAGTGCAAGCCCCCTCAGCTGCCGCACCTATTTTTGACAAAGAACGATCGATGGATTTAATGAATTGGAGTGACACCGATGACTTTATAAACGTGTTATTCATGTAATCGTTTCCTTTAATAACTCTATATGTTACGTCAGGCCCATTCTCAGCTCTTCGTTTGTGTTTGTCACGTTAGCATACCTATCGTTTAGCCTGTTGCTATCGTATCGAACGATCGATGGATTTAATGAATTGGAGTGACACCGATGGTTTTATAAACATGTTATTTATGTAATAGTTGTCCTAAATCACTCTATGTTACGTCAGGCCCGTTCTCAGCTCCTCGTTTGTGTTTGTCACGTTAGCATACCTATCGTTTAGCCTGTTGCTATCGTATCGAACGATCGATGGATTTAATGAATTGGAGTGACACTGATGGTTTTATAAACATGTTATTCATGTAATAGTTGTCCTTAATCACTCTGTATGTTACGTCAGGCCCGTTCTCAGCTCTTTGTTTGTGTTTGTCACGTTAGCATACCTATCGTTTAGCCTGTTGTTGCTATCGTTTAGCCTGTTGTTGCTCGTTCATGACTGTTTTAGGTGTGGGATTTTGTCGAATAAATTGCCCCCCAAAATTTACTTACACTTCGGAGCGACTTGTATGTTTTTTTTCACTTATTGGGGCATTTTATGGCTGGTGCGACTTATAATAAATCTGGTAAGTGTAGCTAGAAAGGGGCATCGGATCAACCAGCCTGAAATGAAATTCAGCAAAAATAATGGTTCAACTTGACAGTGGACTTTGTAGTACCAGAACACAGTTTCTGTTCAGATTCTGTTTTTTTGGATGGGAGCCAGTCTCAGTGCTACTGCAAGCACCTTACAATAGCAATAACTAAGGTGAGAATACAATAAGCATCATTTTCTAAGGGCGTAGCTGTGGTAAGCAAAAAGCGAGATAAAATGTGAAGTTTTCCAATATAAACTCGAAACACATTTGAACATCCTCTCAGAGGTTGCACAGCATTTTGCAAAAGTGAACCAGAGTGTAAAGCTTATACATGTCCTTACATTGCTTTGGTTTTCCATGACAAATACTCATTATAGTTCATGTCTGAAGAGAAATAGTTTGTACTATGTGTCCTCTCTGCATCCATTGCAGCCTGGTCATCCTAGAAGAGGGACCCTCCCATCTGTGGTCTCTTCTCAAGGTTTCTCATTTCCCCTAGCTGGAGTTTTGAGTTTTTCCTTGCCTTCTTGGGAGTTTAAGATCAGGGGGTGTTTGAGAATATCTTTCGTTCTTCACATGTCCTGAGTGTTGTTGTTAGACACCTAAATGTTGAACAGAGGCTGTGATTTACCGAAGTCAAATTCCTTGTTTGGCACGCTCAAACATGGCGAATAAAAAACTCTTGAACTCTTGAACTCTTGAAATAGGGACAAGACAGTTTTGGGAGTCTCCACCATGGAAGTTCTGACTAGACTACAACTTGGCTCCTCACTGTGGCAGCCAACAAGCTTAATGACTCCGCTACAGTTGTCCCAGGCACAAGTAACACTTAAGAGTTAGATTCGAGCTTGCTGGCTGCTCTGCTGGAAAAGCCAAAATGCCGTTAAAGGGCAAGTCAAGTCAAAAAGTTTTTTTTGCCCTACTAGTCTAAACACAAAATTCAGATAAATACTAAACACATTTGTGAAATCTAAAGTAAACAGAAAAATCCACCCATTTTTACCCAGCTCAACGGGCGGCCATTTTGCCTCTTGTCGACTAAAGAATGACATCACAGACCAATCACACATTCTTCTGTCTTCTTTGCCAAATTCGTGAGGTTTGCCCTTAAAGGCCCAGAGACACCGGTATATGTATAAATCGGTTTTAGTTAGCTTATGGGCTTATAAATATAAATTGACGATCGAAACAACGAAAAGGAAGCTGTTGCTCTGAAAAATATAATTTAAATTTGCCGCCCAGACATGTTTGACTGCACTGAGCAGCCGGAAGTGACGTCTCATGACGTCTCAAGTTGTACGCGTTTAGCTTCAGTGAATGTAAACAAAAAGAGAAGAGGGGCCAGCGCGGAGACGTCGGGCCAGGCTTGCGGCCAACCCAGCTCGCCCAGCCGTGCCTTCCATTCTCCTGGCGTACGTTCGTTCGCGGGACAACAAGATGGGTTGCGTTCGCCTGATAGGATCCACGAACCTGAGAGTGCGTGCCTGCTGTGTGCTCGTGTTCACAGTGCCCTGGTTGACTGTCATCTTTCCGGACTCTGCTGTGCATCGGGAGCGGCTAGCGTGCTATCACTCTTATTGTTCATCTTCTTGTTTTATTTTTCCTGTGTTGTTTAGTTGTATGTGCGTATGTGTCTTGTTACCCTGGGATAGTGAGTAACGTAATTTCAATCTCTTTGTGTGTCTTGACATGCGGAGGAATTGACAATAAAGGAGACTTTGACTTTGAGACTTTGACTTTGAAAAGTATGTCGAAGCGTGACGGGAGGGGCACAATTCAGAAAACGTGCTCAGCTCGTCGAAAAAATGCGATTTAAGCAATAAAATTAAAAATGCGCCTAAAACCTAAACCAAACGCTGCAGATGTTCATTTCTCCATGCGCAGTGGTCAACTCGGCACGCTAAAGCCCCCTGAGAACTTTTTACTATGCCAACCTAACCACAGTGACGGGAGAGGCACAATTCAGAAAACGTGCTCAGCTCGTCGAGAAAATGCGATTTAAGCAATAAAATTAAAAATGTTTATAAAACCTAAACCAAACGTTGCAGGTGGTCATTTCTTCATGTGCCGAGATCAACTCGGCACTCTAAAGCCCCCAAGAGCACTTTTTACTATGCCAACCTAACCAGAGTGACGGGAGGGGCACAATTTAGAAAATGTGCTCAGCTCAGCCCAAGTGAACTGCTAGATTCATCATATTCTGCGTCAAAAGAGGTTTCTGAATCGGATAAAATGATGCTAATATTGCGGCTAGAAACGGAGCTGTCGCTATCATCTGCCATGTTGTTTGGGTTTGTTGAGATCCGCATGTACAACTTGTGACGTCACAGTAATGGGGCCACCATTGTGGCTGCGTGCGGAACCCGATCGATAAACTGGCATTTAATTTTAGCTTTATTCTTAGTAATCAGTGTCCATTTTTAATTTCCAATGCGGCAAATGTGTTCTCTTTATACATTCTATCAAATTCCGTTCTAATTGAAAAAAAAAGGATGTCTCTAGGCCTTTAAGCTCCAATCTCACTGACCTGCATAATATTTGCAAGTGTTTGAGAAGTTAGCAAATGTTGGTTCGCTAGGGCCCGTCCGAGGTCACCAACGGTCGCCTGTACTTTTCTAGTTGCAAGGGAATCTTGAACAAATATTCGATGCAACAATAAAAAACACAAAAACTGTTGGTGAATGTTTATGACCTTGAACAAACCCTGACAAACTCCAATGCGAATGCACAATTTGACCATCAGTACAATAAGGGCTTTCGGCACTGCAATGCCATTTTCAGTCGACTGCAAGTGGCAGGACAAGACAAAATGGCAGCCTTTAAGATAGATAGGTACAGGTGGATTTTTCTGCTTAATTCCATAAACACAAAATTAATCAAAATACCACGTTTAGACCACCAGTAGAGAGATTTTTATTTTCACTTGACTTCCTCTTTAAGTCCTATCTGCATCAGTTTCACATTTACAATAGATTGTTATTGTAGAAACCAACCAACAAAGTTGCCAAGGTTATTATAGTCTGCGAAAAGAACAAAAACTAAAAAACATGTTTGATAATGAAATGAAATGAAACGAAACAAAAACTATGTGTATCTCACTATCTTTACCATGGTATGGTTAAAAATGTTAAGAATTCCATTTTAACATTGCCTGTAAGGTTAATACAGGTCTTATAAGTTATTGAAATGACTCTATCATCTCTTCATAGAAAATGTGTTTTGAAATCGTTACCAAAGCTTCATGTGTGTGTTTGACCCTATGTCCTAAGTGCTAATGTGTTCTCGAAATAGGCAGTAAAACAGCAGGTCAGGTTAAGGGAGATATGTCATGTCTCTGTTTTCCAATGAAACTTCCATTAGACAGGAGGCTGCACTTATTGAAGTAAACACAGAAGTTCCAGGAAGAAAACAAAGCGGCGGAGTGTTAGTATGTATGTGGTGCGAGCTGAGAGCATAGCGCCTGTCAGGATATTGAACGAGTAAGTGCATGAGAGAAGCAGGTTAAGAGAGGGTTGAAATGACCTGTTCCTCTCCTGAAGGCCTGTTTATTTTCTTGTCCTATGTTATCGCAGTGGCTGTTTGGTTTGGGCTGCTGGCTCTCAAGGCCCTGGCGGCGCACAGTGACCTCTCATTAGCATTGCTTGTGAGAGCGTGAAAAAGAGATCGGTGCAAAGGCCATTTGGGTAGATGTGCCTAGCCTTTGAAACCATCCGAATATGTCAACCATACAAATAACTCATTAATAACTCATTTGAGCGGCTTGTCATGGAGCACATCAGATCCATTCTCCCCCCCCACCATAGACCCCTTCCAGTTTGCGTACCGAGCCAAACGGTCCTCTGAGGATGCCATCTGCTCTGTCCTCCACTCGGCCCTCTCCCACCTGGAGAGTAGGGACTCGTATGTGAGATTGCTGTTTGTGGACTTCAGTTCTGCCTTCAACACCATTGTGCCACAAAGACTCATCTGCAAACTCGACAAGCTGGGCCTCAGTACCTACCTCTGCAACTGGCTACTGGACTTCCTCTGTCAGAGGCCTCAGGTGGTACGTGTTGGCGACAAAATCTCCGCCAGCATCACGCTGAGCACAGGGGCCCCCCAAGGCTGTGTGCTCAGTCCGCTGCTCTTCACCCTGCTGTCGCATGACTGCACTGCGTCCTACAGCGGCAACCGCATAGTGAAGTTTGCTGGCGACACGACTCTGGTGGGTCTCATCACCAAGGACGACGAGACTCAGTACAGGTTGGAGGTTGACCTTCTGACCGCGTGGTGCAGGGACAACAACCTCCTGCTGAACGTCAACAAGACCGAGGAAATTGTTATTGACTTCCGGAAGGGTCACACCCAACACCTGCCGATGACCATCGACGGTGCTGTGGTGGAGAGGGTGAGCAGCACATCAGTGTGGACCTCTCCTGGTCCGCCAACACCGCGTCACTGGCGAAGAAAGCTCAGCGCCGCCTGTACTTCCTGCGGAAACTCAGGCGAGCAAGTGCTCCTCCGGCCGTCATGACTACATTCTACCGTGGCACCGTTGAGAGCGTCCTCTCCAGTTGTATCGCTGTTTGGGGTGGTAGCTGCACTGAATACAACATGAAGGCCCTGCAGCGCATAGTGAACATGGCTGGTAAGATTATTGGTGCTTCACTCCCCTCCCTGAAGGGCATTTACACCTCCCGTCTCGCCCGCAAGGCGACCACGATTGTGAGTGATGTGAGTCTCCCCGCTCACTCTTTGTTTGATCTTCTGCCCTCTGGGAAGAGATACAGGAGCCTGCGCTCCCACACCTCCAGACTCACCAACAGCTTTATTCTCTAGGCTGTTAGGATCCTGAACTCTCTTCCCCCTTCTGCGTAGCGTCCTGTACTTATTTGTTGTGTTGTTTATTTATTATTTATTCATCACTCTTATTTATTCATTGTCTGTGCCTTCTTGTTTTATTTTCTTGTGTTGTTTACTTGTATTTACATTGTGAACTATGTCTTGTCACCGTGGGATAGTGGGAACATAATTTCGATCTCTTTGTGTGTCTTGGCATGTGAAGAAATTGAAAATAAAGCAGACTTTGACTTTGACTTTTGACTTTAACCTTATCAATTTAAATGAAAGGCTCCTACTTTTATCCCACACCCCTTTGCTCTTGCTTCTATTAGATTTGTTTAATTGGCCAAAGCCCATGATGAAAATGGGTAGTCCCTTTGGAATGGGAGCGTATTGGGGACCCCCCCACCGGGGACCCCTCAACCTCCGGCCAGGACATTTAACTAGGATGGCCTGTTTACGGAAGGGAAGTGCTTTTATGTTAGCATGTGTGTGAGGCTGTTTAGGAAGTGGCCTAGAGCCCTGTTCGAGTAGCACAGGAGGGTATTGATTGGAGGAGCTCAATAGTTGGACTATTTTAATCACCTCACTCAGATGCTGTATTGTCCCAAAGGCCTGGAAAATAAGCGCGCCTAATAACCCCGTGCATATATGCACACGACCACCGGCTCCCAGACTTGTGCACGTGTGTTTGTGCGTGCGCATACCCCGTTAAGGCCCACACAGCCACTAATCAATCGGGCTGATTACCAACAGGGAGCTCCATTTGCCTTTGTTCTCCTTGGAAAGCCTTCTTCGGCATTTGCACATGCCAAGACAAAATCATCAATACACCACTGATGTTTGCTTATGACAATCATCTTAATGTGCATTTTGTTAATTGGAATTTTGCAATTAAGCACAGATTTGTGCTGTCCTGCCTATATTTAGCGTACATTTAAAAAAAAAAAATCCAATACAGCAAGGAATAGTATGAATGACCATGAATGTGCAAAATGTTGAGACTCAAAGCCATTGTGCTAGATATGTGGAAAGAGAATTGCTTATGTAAAATATTCTTGTAGAGTTACACAACAAGCATCTATACTTCCACTTAAGGACAGAGTTTAAATAGCTCATTTTGAATCCAAATCTCAGCCAGGTACTTTTGGTTGTTTCCTAAAAGTGGACACGTCTTGAAAACAGGATGTCTGTTCTCCCGAGTTCAAGCTTTTCCACGTTTGTCTTGTGGCATTAAACAAACTGCTTGTTCTTGTTCAGTCTACAATTAAAGCTTTACACACGAGGGTACTAAAAATGTCATTTCTCCCACTCTGTTTTCTTGCTCTGCTGCCATCTTTCCTCTACAGTGCTTTCCTCTCAGCCTTATTGGCTGTCATATCTCTTTATACTGTTTGGAAATGCCGTACATTCTGTTACAGGCTTGTGACTGATAGCCTGCCAATTTTAGCTATGGCACATCAGAGACGCTAACCCCTTCCCACTCCCCTTCCCCCCGAGCCCCCTCAGTGCAGAGCACCAAGAGAGTCGCATTAAAGCTGTGACAGTGTGCTCCTTTCACCACTTTCCCTGATTCCACGCTGCCTGATTAAGTGTTTCTCACTACTTGCTGTTTAGTCATAATTGGAAAAAGCCACTAAAACATGGCCGCCGCCTTAGCTGTGTTGTACAAGACGCTCTTGTTGCAGGTAAACACAGAAGCCCGTCCCCCCACCTCGGACGTTTTTTGCATATTGTGGATGTGAACTCACATGAGTAATAGACAAGCGTTATTATTATTGTCGCCTCTTATCACGGACTCGAAGGCCAGTTATAGTAAAGGTGTCACAACAGAAACATCATTTGCGGTTCCAAGAACAAAGGGAAATCTATACGGTGGCAGTAATGGAACACATTTTGTGTTGTAGAGGAACAGTCGTATCATGTCTATCAGCCTCATTTTGAAAAGCACCGGCAAAAGATTTTAGCTAAGTAAATAATCTGGCTATCAAGTGTGATGGATTACATTTTAAGAGTTGTTAAAGATGGCCCTTTATATTACAAAACCACCATTTGCCTTCAGTCACCTGTGCGTACTTTAAACACGTTGCTATTCTATCACGGCAATGTTGTAAGGAAGCCAAGGCATCTCATTGGAAACAATTGCAGGACTAAACTGCATTTTAAAATGAGCTATGTGCAATCCATTATGGCCAGGTATTGATGGAGCATTCCTCATGGACAGGCCCCGTTGCTCAATTATCAAGCACTTATCAATGATCTTGCTCGTCGAGCTTTTGTCCCGAAACTAATAATCAAACTGGAGAAATCTGACCTCCTTTGATGGGGGAAAGTTTTTGCAGCTCTTAAGGGCTTTAAAAGCACTTTTCAAATTATAGCCCTCCAAAGGTGCTTCTACTTAATAATTTTAGTAAGCTAGTTTTGTTGCCGATGGTGTTGGGCTACTCTGATCGATTCCCGATCAATGACGATGTGCTGGGTGTTTGTCTCTATATGTGCCCTGCTGGCTGGCGACCAGTTCAGGGTGTGGTTTGTCTTTTGCCCGACGTCAGCTGGGATACGAGCAGAAATTGCCGTGTTGAAAATGGATGAATGGATCGATGGAGTTTGTTGCTTTCATTTGTTTTTTAAGATCATTAACTTTTGTTAATATTTTTTTTAAACATGTCCCTTTAATTATGTGAAGCACGTTGAGTTACTTGCCTTGACACCTGACGGGCTGAAGTTGCATCTGCTGCTGCTTCTTCACAGAAAGTGTTGCTAATCAAATTTGTCTTATTTTTAACCACAGCTTTACTGATAACAGCAAGAGATTTCTTTAAATGTTGACTGTTGTAGTGGCTTTTATCCTATTGAGACGTGTTTCAATATTTATTCGGCTACATTATCAGTTCAAGATTAAATTGAAGCTAGCAGTGGCTCTAGTGTGAAATATTACCAGTGGCTCTCTCTCTCTCGGTATAATAGAATGCACTTCTTCACCATTGCAAACTATAACCTTAATCCAGCCTTCCATTTTCTATATTTCTCATCCACATTAGGGTCGCAAGTGAGCTGGAGTCTATCCCAGCTAAGATGCATGTTATTTTAAAATGTGGTAGGAAGATGGAGTACTCAGAGATTGCCCACACAACCGCAAGCGTGCATGAAAAACATGCAAATTCCTCACAGGAAGCCTGGAGCAACTACGATAATCTGAGTGTCAGTGAAAGCTGAATCTGACTGTTTGTAAATCCGGATGTTTTGTAACTGTGCTTGTAATGGGTCTCATTAGATTGTGCTGGTGTGCCTAATGTTATGGCCATTGAGGGTATATGGACATACGTATCATGGACTAATGAGCATTTGGATCCACAATGTTGCTGTGTATAACAGGCATTTTGAATTTAATGGTGAATATTCCTAATTTGCTGCATGGTTGTGACTGCCTTCGTTTGGTACCTTTAGGACAGAGTGGCAAAAGTCCTAATGAGGTTTTGCACTATTTAGTCTACCTGTAAACTGCAGGCCATTCCATTTTCTTCCACTAGCTGAATTTTTTGATAATTAATATATATTTGGTTAAGTGCAATTGGACAGTTTTTGTGGTGAGATCATTTCCATCCATGCACTTTCTTCTGCACTTATTCTCGGGTGTGTGCCAAGAGAGAACTGGAGCTTACAGAAGAAAAATCCTAAATAAATATTTAACAAATATTTGCCTACCTGCGGTAGCTTTTGTAGACTTTATTGTGACAGCATGGCTTGGGGAAAATGTGCAGGATAGCCAAGCTTGTTTCACATTTACACAGCAACACATATCATCTACGAATGTGGCATATTTTGACTCAACCTTGCGTTAAGGGAAGATCATGGAGAAGAGTGATCATTATACTTTCAACTATGTGATGCGAGCTCGCCTCCAAATTAAGGTGTCTTCAAAAGCTCACGTCAAAAATGTCCAAAAGGAACGATGCAATTTGTGACATGATTTCATAAACAGAGCGCGATGTGCAGTGGACACAGACCAGCAGTGAGCTCTCGCACGCTGTCAGTCAGTACGGGGTGTTCAGACAATTACTCAACAAAAACAATTTGCACAACTAGCATCGTGTCACCGATGGCTCCAGCTTGTTGTCAATTGCCACTGAGATGAGAAAAATTAGGTTTTCCCATTATTTTATTTTGAGTTTTTGATTATTACCATAAAACAAAGGGTCTCCAAGTAACCCCTAACTAATTCTCATCTTTCTACGTTTCCATTTGTTAAGATGATAAATTCTCCCGAGAAGCGGTTGTACAAAGGGGACGCTTTAGGGAGGATTATAGTGGAGGTGTAGATGTTACCAGCCCATTAAATGGCTGCTTTCAGTTGTCATCTTGAGCAAAGATGCAAGCCTTACTGTAGCTCCTAATTGGTCCAGGATCCACACCCAAGTGACAGAGGCCATCTCACAGCTAAATTAATCACATGACATTGGTACATAATGTGTAAGGTGGAGGTCAAAGAAGATGGATGGTGAGCAAAATGAGACTCGGACTACAAAACAACACACCTTGACTGCGTTCAACTTCCAAGGTTTAGACAAATTCAACTTCTCTTTTGTAATTGAGACTGTTGGAATAATTTTAAGTGAAGCTTTGGCCTGCCAGACCTGGAGGCCTCGCCTTTACGAGTTTATCTTTCCTTTTATCTAGGTTCTTCCTTTTTAGTGATAGGGATGTCTTTTGAGCCCTGTTTGCCATTTGTATCCTTCCTGTCCTTATGTTGTCTGTGTGTTTTGGTTCCCGTAAGAGTCCTTCACTAACAATGAGCAGGGCTTATTTGCATAGGTGACATGTTCTTTGTTTGATTCACAGGAACTTCATTCCTTTTATATAGATGTAGGTTTGGTTCATAGATTGTAGTTTATCAGACCTGTTTTTCTTTGTTAAGGGATACATACAGTTAGAAGTAGTTGCATAAAAGTTATCCCATATTTACTCAATGTTTGTTTAAGGAACTGCATACCGGTTACCTCACGTTTGCTTAATGTGTGTTGAAGTGTTTAGGACAAGTTACTTATTACTATTGTGTGTTAATTACCAAGTAGATAAAGTTAGCAAAGGTCTAGTTGCATTTGTTCCACAGCAAAGCGGCAATCAACGTGCTTCAGGGTATTTGACCCCGGTCGAGGAAGAGTCAGCCAACTGTGAAAGAAGACAGCTGGGGACGGCCTCTGCGGGGGTCACGAGCCAACAGCGAAGTGCTAATTCACACCACACTACATTCTTTTTCTAATCAGCGTTGCTACAGACACAATCCCCCCTCCCTTTAGTGTAGCAACGCCTCTGTAACCAGGGCAACCATAACATTAAAAAGAGGGGCACGTGGAGGAAGGACTCAGAACTGATGGAGGTTGTAACTGAGATTGCTTTCTCTATCGTTCTCCTCGCGAGTAAACCTGTTCTGGTTGTCTTCTCCTCTTCATTCCAGCGAGTAATTTCATGTCTAATCGTATTTAGACCCAACAGAGACCTTTCTTTTCCCCCTCTGTACTTTGTAGTATAGGTATTCCACTCACCTCCACTCAACCCAGCTTCACGTGACCCATGTTTTTGGATCAGAGAAATCAACGAAAAGTGTCTCTGTCCATTTTTGACCGGATGGGGGTTATTTTTGACCCAACTGTTTTGAGTTACACAGTAAAATATGATGGGTTGAGCTGTAGCTCATCGTCATTTTTGCCGGTTTTGTTGTGTATTTTAAGTTGAAGTAAATTTATTGTGACCCTCTTGGAAAATGTCGGTGATGGCTGGATGGCTCTTTGGGTAACACACGGGACTTCAGACACAAGGATCGGGGTTAATCCCGATCCCTGTGCGTTGGATTCTATATTTTATTTAATTTCATTTAATTACTTTTCACCCAGCAATTTTGAGCAAGCTGCTCTTGTCCACAGCTCACACCCAGACACTCACACCTCAGTGGGCTCCGCCTTTTCAAGACAATTTTAAAAAGTGTTTTGGGTCAGAAATGTGCACTATTCTACATTTAAAGGTGGTCACTTTCTACCATGTAGTTCTACTTAAAGATAATCCTGGTTATAGACCACTTTTTGCAAGAAAAAAAGTGTGCCTGTAGGTCATTGTTAATTTTTCACATATACTGCACCACCATTCATATTTCACGTTTCATAAACCATTTACAAACCAGTTGAAAGATGTGAACCAAATGAGAATTTGCTGGGCTAGACTGAGGTTTTAAAAGGTGCTCATTGAACATTTTAGTCCTCGCTTGTTATTTGATATGAGGTAGCCAACTGCAAGCAGCAATAAAAGCAGTCAAGAGAATTGCTTGCTTATTCTCAGGAAGCGTCTGGGAATGTCCAGCTGTCATTCCGTCCACGTTTCCATCACCTCCTCTTCCCCATGGAGAGGTGGCGGGATCGAAGGAGGTAGCCTATGCATAGAGCCATTAATCACTGCTGTGGAGGTAGTAAACCCTATTTGATGGTCATTAGAGAACACTTCTATTACAGAGGTTACTGTGTGTAGCGCTTAACCTTCTCATGTTTGATGTATAGCACGATATGACTGCTTTGGAGCAGCGGGGCGAAGCATCCTCGCCCAAACTAGAATGTCCCCCTTCAGCGCCACTTGTGCAATCATTGTGCAACCTTTTGTTTCCATCCCTCCGTGCTCCCCCCCACCACCACCACCTTTCCCGTCATCATTCTCTTTATCCTCACCCCTCCCTATAATCTAAAATGTGTCTTGCAAGTGGAGGCAGCTGCTTCAGTGGCGGGAGAGGGAGGAGAAAAAGGGGAGAGTGGAAGTGCAAGGAGGGAGTGAGTCTGGCTCACACTTAGCTTTGCTGGCTGAATGCTGCAGCACCAACTCCTCCCATTTCCCTCAAGGTCTCGCGCTCTCTCTGCAACCAGTATTTCACTTGAGCTTTCCGTGTTGTTGAAAATAACTTTGCATGCTGCCGTTTTGCTGCATTATAGACGTCCTTTTCATTTTGTTATGAAATTTTAATGCGGGTCCTCCTAATTATGGTGGCTGCTCGTGATGCAGCTGCTCGGCCGCAGTACGTGCACAAGGTGATTATCATTCGTGATATCCAGATACGTGCACCACAGCGGACACAATGCAATAAATGCTGCAAGGATTGTCTCCATCGATAATGTTCTAGATGAAATGTCTCGGGAACTAAGTTATCTAAGTAATGCTTTGACATGTTTTTTTTTGGGGGGGGGGGATTTTGAAAATTTGTGAAAAAATTCACATATAAGTCGCTCCTCAGTATAAGTCCCCCCCCCCACCCAAACTATGAAAAAAAACGCGACTTATAGTCCAAAAATTACGGTAAGTATAATAAAGTAATAAACAATTGTCAAATGACCTTCCCTCTTCTGTATGGATGTCCTGCAATTTAAAATGATCCCTGAAAGCTCATGTATGATTAATTGACCAAGATGAAAACACAGGACATTTTCACTCGTTAGTTTACCTAACATTAGATGTCGTTTCAGTTATATTTCTAACTTTTTCTTTCTGTTTTTAAGCATTTTCAATTTCGGTTGTGAAATGTTTTTTCGCTTTTAGTTTTGGATATTAGTTTTGATATTATTTATGAATATTTATATTATTAATATTATTAATTTCCGTTAACTACATTGGAGGAGGGTAAGTTGTAAAATGGCAAAAACATTTTCAAAGATGGAAACGTTCCATGGAACGTAACAACAACGGTCACGTACATATATAGCTTTGTTTCTTTTATTGATTTACTTTAAAAATACATGTTTTTAAATCAATTCGTATTTCAATTTTCCATTACAATATTTATACCAATACTATCCAATTTCATATCATGTTACATACTGTAATCATGAAGGGATTCAATTTATATGGTGAGGTGAATTTTACAACATATCACCCAGCCCTATTACAAGGTGATTATCATTCGTGATATTTTATTAGAACATCCCAGAAGACATTAATGTTATTTGAGTTGTTCTTCTTGCAATTAATTCACGCTTTAACCAACATTCATTGCCTTGACATGGCACCATTAATATTAATGTTTGGCCCTCAGATGATTGAGGTCAAGGTTTGTGACTTTGCACCACACCATTAAATGGAAACACAGTCAAGGTCTGCGTGATGTTACTGTGGACTGTGTTTTTTTGCTATTCACATTGGTATAAATATTCATGGTCAGGGGGCGGGTCTTGGAGTCGGTTCCCTTGTCTGATTATGAGAACAGAACTCCATGAAGCAGATGGTGAAAACTGTAAATATTCATCTGGTGTCTCGCTTGCCAAGGATTCTGAATGACAATGAATAGTCTCATGTCCAATGTTCCGGCCAAAGATTTTAGGCTCAATGTTCTGAATATGAATATATGCTTATCAGAACAGAGTGGAACTCAGTTTATGCATAATCTTACATGCCAATCTTTTCAAATGAACACCAAAAACATCATTAGAAAGAACTGAAGTTCAGCTTCTCCTGGGAAAGGTGACCAAATAAATTGCTCCTTGCTTGTGTTTGTTCAGATAATGGCTGGATTTGTTACTTCCTGGTTGGCAGTTAGATGTACTGTTCTCATTCCAAGGCAGGGGAAAGCTCTTTCGACCTAAAGTGAAAATAAATGATTGTATCTCTGCTTATTCATACACAAACCAAAATGTAATTGAATTTGCCCATTCCCTTCTTCGTGAGATGAACCCGATGCCAAACTGTTGGGTTTTGTTTACATCCCCCTAACCTGACACTGCTTGAAAGAAAATCAAGATGTGTACCCACTGGTGGAGAAATATACAACTCATCTTAATATCTATATATCATATCATAAATAACTTTGTAGGTTTAGGTTTAGGTTTATTGTTTAGCACATATTATTATAGCAATAACACTGCAAGGAGGGAGACGAAGCCTAGGGCTTGTAAGGAGCTCCACTCCTGTTATATATACAAACAAAGTGCAAAACAAACAAAGTGCTGTGTAGTCAAATGTCATTCAAGTGTTTAAAAAAATATAAGTAAATAAACTGTATGTTCCTTGAAGTTATACTTCAAGAGGTTTAATAGGAAACTGGGGGTTTAGTTAGCAGTCTACAATATTCTGCCGCACAAGAGCAAAATGAGGATTCTTTCAACTTAGTTCTTCATATCCTTTGTGGACCCATTGGATGAGCAGCTAGAGTTGAGTGAAAACATCCTTTCTTTTCTTTTTTCAGTACTGCCCAGTTGTGATAAAACAACCGCTCTAAAAGAACCCGCACTATTTAATTCTATGGCCACCATTTTTTCCCAAGCTTGCAGTGTAAGGACATTAAACCAATGAGCTGCTCCTCCACCTAAGTAAAGAATGATGGTATTTCCTGTTACCGATAGTTTCAAGCTTGGCAATAATGTATCTATCTGATTGCTAATCTGAGTGTTGATTGGTTCACTGCTGATTCTCCATTTGTGCCTGTCAAAGATACAATCAAAATTATAACTCGTAAAAGCGTGCAAGCAATTATGCAAACACACATATTTGAGTAGAACCGACTGTTTTTTGTGTGTTTGTTTTTCTGCTTGCTTTCCACAATGCTGTGCTGAAATGCAACTGGTTCCAAAAAGCAACAGCAGTCTTCAGAAGATGCAAACTCACACACGACTTGGCAAATGCGTAACCCATCACACAAATTGCGTTTTCAAATGTTGCTCAAAATCATTCTCGGAGGTGTCCAACTGCTTCATTCTATGGAAAGGCTCCACTTATGTCAATTATGCTACCGGAAAGGCCTTAAAAATCAACTCATTTCAGTTAACGTAGAGGGCAGTGTTGAAGTTTTTTTTTGCCTTTATTCTAAGGATCAATTAAATTTGCTCACTGGGCCTGAGCTGTGATTTTATCACATGCATGGTTGCTTGATCCAGAATAAAGATATGTTATGTTCACGGCAACATTACACATTACATCACACTGTGATATGTCGCTAGTCAAAAAACACAATAGAGATCATTAACAATGAAGAGAATATCAATTATAAAGCACAGATTTGCACGAAGGCCACACTTCCCAAAGTCATTATGGCAAATCATCAAACGTCATATTTGTTAGCTAATCTCCCTGTCATTATATATCTTGGCTAGACCATTTTTATTGTTACCCAATATTTTAATGGTTGTTTAAATAGATTAAATAGATTCATTTTTGCTTTAGTAAGAAAAGGAGGAATTTTGAGCTGATCACCGATAAGGACATTTAAAAAAAGAAAAAAAGAAAAACGGTCGCTGATGCGATTAGGTCTACTGAAATACTTTTTTATTTACTGTACTGTCAACCCACATTTATCGCGGCCGGTTGGGACTGGCCCAAACCAAGAATAGCCAAACCTTGATTTATATTGATGCCCATTAAAATGCATTGGGGAAAAAAATAACAATTAAACCCTAAAAGTTATCCCTAAAACACTGATAAACATCAAATACACAAAAAATAATTTAAAATGTTTTTTTTCTAATCACCTTGTCTATGCTGAGAAATCTTGGATTATTAACGATGGCAGCACAGATTGTCCCTGGAGTGAACAAGATGGTGTTTGCTGTGATGTCATATTTTGCCGAACCAATTAGTGATATCATTGATTATCGGCAACTTACAACGGAAGATGCATTTTGCATTAAAATGCAAAATATCTGCCTCAGAATCAGACTGCAGTGCGCCAAACAAATCCATATTCATATGTCTTTGCTTGATATATGTCTACTTTAGCTGCCACAATATGAGTATGCCACCACATCTTTATCCTCTTTTATTTGCTCTGCAGCACAGTGCAGCCAAACTTACACAACCTTGTTTTCGTGACAGCCTGCCATCACCCTTATTCCGCTCTCTGAATACATTAAAAACAACACCCGATCTCTTTGCAGTTTAGCAAATTAATTTGAAAAAAACCCAAGATCCATTCTATCAGTTTTTACTATATGTAGCTCACAGTCATGTTCCCTTGTAACCTCTGTCTGCATAATACTTTAATGAAGAGCTTTGGTGTCAGTAGGGCTGCTTGCAGTGCACAGAAAATCTCTTGTTTGTCAAGAGCAGCAAATTAGCAGTGAGAAAATACCGAGTAGTTGCTGGTGCCGGTGCATTATTTCTCTCTCTACAGTACTTAGAATACTAAGTAAGTGGCAAATGTTGGCATGAAAGAAACATTTAGGAAGATTCTGCAGAATCAGGAAGCTGGAGATTTTCTCCACAAGTCACACAAATTCATAAATTAAACCGCTAATCCAGGTTAATCAAGTTGTTTTCTACCTTCATTTGACTAACATGAGCCCGAGTCTTTACATGATAGTTGCGATAATGGATGCGCTGCTTTAATCCTGTTAGAACACACTCGCTAAAAGGAGGAAGAGCAATTACGCTGCTCCTTGTTTAAAAAAAAAAAAAAAAAAAAAAGGAAACGTCTCTTGAAAGATGCCAGCCTACCACGCTGACTGTTTTGGTGCAAGCGAGCCAGACTCTTAGAGGAACTGTTATTTGGCCAGTGAGATTGTATGCGCCGCTGCCGCCGCTGCTGTGAAGGAGGCACCTGTGAATGGCTGCCCTGGGCATTGAGCACACAGCGAGGCACACAAGTGAGCTGCATCCAGCAGCTCGAGAGAAACAGCAACACTCTGTTATTCAGCCCCGTGCTCCAGAACATTGTGTGTGCATCTGTAATCTCACTTAGCCCCTGGGCTGGCACAGAACCCCCCTCCTCCCGACACACACAACACTCACCGTCATGTTCTTTCTCTTTCACTCTTCCTTTCAATGCTCTTTCTCTTCATCGACACTGCGTCAATGCCACGCTCGCTCTCGCTCTCTCTCTCTCACAAAAAGACAGAGCCCAGCAAATACATCCACTTACTTTCTCGCACTGTCACCCATTTGCAAACACAGTAAAGGGCCTTGAAGATACACCCATGTGTAAAGATCACACTCTGACTGTGTCAATGCCACTGCAGCCTGTTCACTTTTCATTGAAATGAAACGCAATTCTCCGTCATCAGCTTCCTCGCTGACATGGGAGTGGCACTTTTTTTTCCTTTCCCCCGCAAAAAACAACGAGCCACCACATTATGACCACTTGCACAACACGGCAAGAGCTGTGTTATTTGAGCCGTTGTTCAACCTTAGATCCCAAATCCTCTGATTTAAGTCTCTTAACAATAATTATTCTTTGATTTCTGCAGTTCTTTGTGAAAGCAGACTGATTGTCTTCTGTGTTTAATCAAAATAAGATATTTGCAAACATTCCTTCATTTATTCATCTTGCGAACCGCTCCACCTCACGAGGGTCGCAAAGTCGTTGGAGCCAGTAAGCGGGGAACACCCTGAACCGGTCGCAAACCAATCGCAGAGCACGCGTAGACAAACAACCATTCACACTCACACCTATCTTTTAATTTTTTGTAAACAATGACCGAACCACAAACTGAATAAATTTAAAAAGGGTTGCTGAGTACATCAATCCCTCTAATTGTTGTTTAGTTTTTATAACTATAACAAATAAATAACAATATTTGGGGGTTAATAAACTGCATTTGGAGGAAAACTGTTTTGTTATGCAAAGTAAAAAATTAGGCGATATTTGATATTACAGATATTTGATAGTCACAACTGCGGCAGTTCTTCACGTCTCTACAACATTCCAAGAAATTCACTATATTTCATTGAGGTACTTCTTGGTGACCCCTATTTTAACCCCGACACTCCGAGCGACGCACGGAAACGCAATAAAAGTGGTTCTTCAAAACATTTGGTGACTATCCCATGCCAAGCGCTGCACGCCAAGCAGCACTCTGCATAACAAAAACTTTGACTCTATTTTTTTAGGTTCCATGTACAATATACCAAACTCAAAAAAAAACAACAACAAAAAACAAGGCATGATTATCAAGGAGGAGGTGGCAAGAAATAGATGTTATGAGAGGTTGTTGGCAATGATCGATTGCCCCATTCACTAACTGCAAGTATTTACTGCAGTGGTGGAGACTCAGCGACCCTGCCGTTTGCTCTCTAGCTACTGCTTCATATGAAATTATAATGTTTTTGTTAAACATAATGTTGGGATAGAACCTTCGCACCTACAAAAATCTCATTGCATTGGCTGTATATTCTGCCTTTATTGGACACCATGACAATATGCAAGTGGCTGCTTGGTGTATTTGACTGTATGAGTCGTGTTTAAATATATATGAAGGGGATGACTGAAAGCGCGGCCCGCGAGCGGTGTCATGTGTCAGCGCTTTGCATGAACTCCTCGCTTTCTTGCTTCCCTTCGTTCATTCTCTTAGACGCTCCCTCCACACTCTGCGCTCCCCCGTGCCGCTTTGTGCGGCGTAATGCATTCACGCTCTTGCCTTGTTTTGCTGCACCACTACACTGCAGTCCAAGTGTAAAAGCCCTGCCCTCTTCCATGCACTCTGATGTGATTTGACCCCAGCTACTGTATACACGACGAAAGCGATTCATGCTTTATGCTTGATATTTTATTCATCTCTGCGTCAGCTCTTTGTCTTTTTCCCGCCGAAGCCGTGCAAGGTGACGGCTTTGTAGCAACAAGAATATCTCAGGAATTGACATGTTGTGATCATGCTGATGATGTAGCGTCATCATCATCTGCAGTCTGCCTGGTGTGGCTGTCATCCTGTGATATCTGCTACTGGCTCTGCATCTTTATTCAATCTTTGTTTCCTTTGCAAATTACAACGGAATGGATTTAACGGTACATTTGTAATACCCTGCGTTTTGACACGATTTTTATTAGCTGTAATCTCCCGCTAGTACAACATGCATACATTTGACAAAATGCTGAGAATACCTGCTACAGATTATTTGAATGATATTGCACAGTATCGGTTCAGTCTAGAAACGCTGACATCAGATATTGATTCAATGGCCTGATGGTGATAAATGTGTCTTCTGCATATTGCATCAAAGAAATGAAAATGGGTTTTACATTGATTATAATAATGATTCTTTTATTTTTATTTTTATTTTTATTTTATTTTTTTTACTACTCCCAGCCCTGTGCATTTTGTTTTGATGGAGTTTAAAACAAATGAACAAAAAAGGAGCCAATCAATCAGTTCTTTTGTTTTACCTTAACATTTGGCGGCACAGTTGACTTGTGGTTAACGCATTCACCGCGCAGTTCTAAGACTGAGAGTTAAAAACCAGAATGTAGCCTTTGTGTGTGTTGCACGTGACTGTGAATGTACATGTGAATGATTGTTTTTTATTCATATGTGCAAACTTCTGGCTCCAGCTCACCTGCCACCCTCGTGAGGATGAGCCATAAAGAAAATTAATGGATAAAAGTTACAATATTGGCAAATGTACATAATATCTATTTTTTTTTGTTTTTTTGGGAGAACTGATTTTGATTGGAGCATGCGACAGAAAAACTGGGTCATTAAATTCACTCTAATGTACACTCCGGGACAGCCAGGCCACACAGATAGATTTGGGAAAAAAAACGTATTTTTATAATTTTGTACCGGAGCATATACATTATGATTGGGAATGTACTGTATGTCGTCATCATCATAATAATTATTTTTGACACATTTCAATAGACATTGTGTTGCTCCTTCTGCCTTGACCACCTAGAAGCAGTAAAGAGATTAATGTACTGTCCAATAACACAGTCATGGTCAGCAAGCCTTTAGAAAGAACAATTAAAGAGATGCAGTACGACTAATCAGTGCTCTCAGTGTGAGGGGAAAATAATCTCCAGAAGCACATTCGTTTTAGTGTGATGTTGGAATATCGGGCATATTGTCACATGGTGAGTTTGACAAACTTGAAACATGACAGATGTATATAAGAAACAATAACACCAATTTGTTTTATGATGCTGTTGCAGTGTAATCGTCAGCTCTTTAAAAATCTGTATAAAACATGTTGCATGTGCTTTATTTATTTTAAATATAAATTATAAATAAATAAATATAAATTTAAGACGATTTTCATTTTCGCTAAGTAGTATTGGTTGGCATATAGAAAAATAAATTAGCAACTAATAATGGTGGGGTGGGGGGTATTAGAAGTTGTGGTTCAAAGGTAACAGTCAGTCTGGTTTCCAAGCTCATTTGTTTGTGTCTAAAGGGGGACATTGCAAAAAAAATTTTGGGGGCGTCCCACTGAGTTCAACGCAAATGCATTTCTTTCTTGCATCTTTCCCTTGTGTCAGACTGCAGCAACTTTCCGAATTGAAATTGAATGCCGAGCTTTTAGTGGCGGGCTTGTTTGATTATCCGCACGCAGGGAGCTGTGCTGGATTGCATTCCTTTCATCATGCTTTAAGCAGTGTGAGCCCGCTCCCCCGTGGCATTTTAGTAGAGGTGATTTTTAGTGCCTCTCCTTTATGCACATCGCTTTGGCTGCCTCCTCCCAGTCTTGTCTTCTACAGGTGGATATTGGTTTTGACAATACCTTGGTTCTCAACAGGCTACCTTTGCAAGCTTGTATGTTACATACAAACTGCTGTAAGTTAAAGTCAAGACACCGGCTGCTGCAGTTGCTATTGCTTGCTGACTAAGACTGCAAACCAAGTGGATTATTTCCAGTCAATGTTCAATAAATATTCCGAGAAGTTTTCATGGGAAGTTTAGCAAAAGAATTTTGGATGTCTTCAGTTAGACAAAATGGATGCTTTTTTAAAATGGATGCTTTTCATGGGAATTCAAAATCATGAATCAAAATTACTATGCAATACATTGTGTCGTTTTATTTATTTTTTCTTTCAAGAATGGTGCATTTTCGTGTGTGCCTGTGAGTGTGTGTGTACATGCGTGCGTGCGTGCGTGTGCGTGTATTCCACAGCTGTACCTCATGAAGTTTCCAAGTATAAACATTTCCAAACATCAGTGAAACTTTTGATGGAAATTCAAGAGGAATTTGTTGTTCATATCAAGATTTTGTTGTTGTCATTATTGGTGGTATGATTGAAGTATAACGTTGTTTCATTCCAATATTGACCATACTTGAGTAGTTTGTCTTCCACCATACTTTCCATTTTCTAACATTGCTGCTTAGATGAGTGTTTTGCCTGACTTTCTATCTCCCCCCCCCCCCTTCTTTCCTCTGCATGATTGTTAGCGTTCGACTTGAGCGGTAAACGACCCGCTCCTGTTGTACTGACTGCCATGGCAAACCATCGCCTCTGAGCAATTTGTTGTTCATCATGTGAGATAACACAAGGTAGATCAATTCTTCCCTGCTTTTTCAAAGTGATTAAGACAAACGGCGGCGGCGTTCTCCTCGCTAGAGTGGATTGTAGAATAAAGAGGCCGCTTCTCTCTGTATCACAGTCTATCAGCATTATTTACCAGTTCTGCCATTTGCTTTGTACAGCACCTCTCCCTGCCAAGTAGGCGACTGGCGTTGGACCAGAGGCTAGCTAGTGACAACAGACTACAGTGGAAAGCAAGGGGAGCTGTGTGTACGAGCCAAATCTTTTCACTCCTGTCGACTGCCGAGTAAAACGCTGAGCTCTATCTGCTCTCACTGAGCGGAACGTAGCTCTTTATAGGATTTTTCCGCACCGCTCTCGTAGAGAAGGTCACAAGACCAGCACATTTTGGGAATCAGTGTGGGGTAGACATTACAATTCCAGTGTGTATATGTGTGTGTGTGTGTGTGTGTGTGTGTGTGTGTGTGTGTGCGTGCGTGCGTGCGTGCGTGCGTGCGTGCGTGCGTGCGTGCGTGCGTGTGTGTGTGTACATGCTCCAGTGCACTCTGGGTACCAAGCTGCCTGATTGTGTAGTGATTTCCCAGTATGGTGAGAAAAAGACCTCCCTGGGCTCGCACTAAAAAGGCTGTACGGTCAGCGGGTCTTATTGCTCGGCCTGCTGCGACCGGGCCCGCCTTGGCTCTATTGATTCCTCTCTTCGGTAAGCAATGTCGACTGTTAATTAACTCTGTCTCCAAGTGTTTGTCACATTATGTGTCCTTGTGAAAGAGGGACGTAAAAAATAATAAGGCTCGTGTATATGGCGATCAGGTGTGTTTAAAAGGACTTCAAACAATACCCCGCAGATGCAGTCCCGTGCCACGTAACAGTGAGCCCCCTCCCTACAAGCCAGCCAATGGCACGCCTCTTCCCATGTCGCCAACCAATGGCTTTGTGCCTTCCCCGAAAGGAGGCGGCCCGGAGACATTGATGTCTTTCCCGAGCTGCTCGGCGTCACATTGTTGTCAATTAGATTTTCAGCCCTTATGCCAGGTATTTGAATCGCAAGGGGGAGCATTTCATATCCTCGCTGTGACAAGAAGGGGGGATCTTGTCTATCTGAAAGAGCATGCTGGATTAAGAGGGTTATTTCCCCCGAGGTGGGGTGGCTATGAGAGCGAGTGTCACTCAGACAGCTCTCACTCTCACAGTACCTCTGCCTCGGAACACTGCCAGGGAGCCCTGGCTTTGACTTCTTCCCCCCCTTCGTTCCTTCCTTTCATAATCCTCGGCTTTTTGCTCCAATTTAACCCCCTCTCTGCCTTTCGGGGCCTCCGTTAGAACCTGTGATGAGGGTAACGCCTTACACTCCTCCAAAATGTGCACATCTTCCAGTAACGACCAATGTAATTCATTCAGGTAACCCAGAATACAGTTAGCCTTCAAGCAACACCAAAGATAAGTACATATGTACATTATGTTTACCTTTAGTTGAAATCACCTCCAGGTTGCAGTAATGAAAGAAAATTGACACAATTGACAAGTCTTAAATAGCACATACTTCGCAGTCACGGTGATGTCTCACGCATGTATTGTGCATGCAGCAAAGCAATTAGTTTATAATGAATAGAAAAATACAGGAGGACACTTGATTGCTAACAAGTCTAGTTTATTTATATAGCCCCAAATCACACGCATGTCTCAAAGGGCATCACGTGTACAAAAATTCCCCTGATCTTAAACTCCCAGGAGGGCAAGGAAAAACTAAAAAAAAAACCTACTGCGGGGGAAAAAAGAGAAACCTTGAGAAGAGACCACAGATGGGAGGATCCACCTTCCAGGATGACCAGGCCGCAATAGATGCAGAGAGGGCACATAGAACACATAATCTAATTGTGACTACAAGTAACTTGTGATTTAACTTTTTTTTTTAATTCAATAGTCCTTAAAAAAAAAAAAAAAATTCTGGACAGTAATCTGTAAAGTAACTGCGTTACTTTCCAAGGTAACTGTGGCAACACTGATTAGAATGGAGACAGTCGTTGAATGTTTGATACGATGCTCTTTAGACATGTCGAATGCTCCTCTTCTGTTATGGTCCCTGAGATTCATCCATCCCCATCCTCGAGCCTTTAATGGCACCCCTGTGTACACATCCTCTTCCTTACCTTGTCACGCTCCCTTCCCTCTTTCCCTGCAGCTTCAATGATACCCTGCAGGGAATGGAGGGTGGCATGCTTTGGAGGATGGTTGTTATTCCAATCACACCTCAGATGGAGTGAGGTTCCAGTAAGGCGCGGAATAATTGGCAGGTTCACGCATCTACGCACAGCTATGCTATTCTAATGTGTGTGTCCTTATGTATGTATGTGTGATGATAGAGGGTTTGTGCGCCGTTCAGAGGTAATTTCATTGATTACTAGCTTTGGTGTGCTCTCCATATATATGGCGGCAGTTTATGGGCTTATCCTCACAAGGGTCACAGGTGAGCTGGATCTTGTCTTAGCTGACGTTGGTGCGAGAGCTGGGGTACAACCCAGCTATTAGACTATTGGGTATTTGCCATCAGTTGTTTTTCTATATGGGCACATAGACCAACAACAATCCAAGAACTAGGGTGGCTGGGGAAAAATGTTTATGTAAAATGAATATTTTATTCACACATTTTTCTGAATGACTTCTGGTGAACAAAACTTTGTACACATTATAGGCTCTATTTTTGTGAGCGGAATACTTCCTGGGCTGATGGTAAGTTCGCAAACTTGCTCTATTTGTAAAAATGATGGAATGTAATAATGACGTTTGTTTTGTGACGTGGCGACTCACGTTTGTATTTATTGTGGCGATGTTCTTCAACTCTGTTAGTGCAGATTTTTTGTAAACACACACCTCATTAACTGAGGGGGATATTGGGGTCATCCGGGCTGACGGGGCAGAGGTCATAGGTCAGGGGTGTCCAAACTTTTTGCAAGGAGGGCCAGATTTGATAAAGTGAAGGGGCCCGGGGGACATTTTTCAACTACAGAATTTCATGCAAATACATAATGTTATGAAACAAATTTCATTGTCCAAATTGTCTTTATTTTTTAAATGACAAAATAACCAAATATAAGCCACTCAGGTAGATGTGAACAACTTTAAAAACACAAATTCTGCCTTTCATTCATATCTGAAGAGTCAGATAACATTGAACAAACTGTATGAAATAATTTAACTTACAAGAGTTTAAAATTATTTTTGCCTCATGAACATTTTAAACAGGAGTTATAAGTAATGCAAAGTTGTCTGTTATTATTAAAACTTAAAACAAGTTAATTTTGCTCTAGTCATTTACAATATTTTTCAGAAAGTAATAGTTTGTGTCACGTCTACAGGTTCATAACTTCAACAGTATTAACATGGCCACTTCGTAATATTTAATATTAAGTCATTTTTACTTTTGATTTACTTTTGACTCACAGCCCCATGTGATGAATCGCTGTTGTGATGCCAGTTCAGCTTGGAGCTGCTTCACTTTATCAGTGCGGTCAATCCCTGTTAGCTTGTCGTATGTGTTAACATGTTTAGTCTGACGGTGTCTCTTTAGGTTGAAATCCTTAAACAAGGCAACAGTCTCTTTACGAATTAGACAAAAACAATTGCCTTGATTTTCAGTGAAGAAGTAATGTAATTCCCATTTCTCTTGAAAGCAACGTCCCTCAATGTCAACTTTCCTCGTTTTCTTTGCAGTCGCCATGGCAGAAACGAGCGAGAGGGCTGGTGCTGCCACCTTTTGGTTTTAGGAGGAATTACAGTTTCAAGTTTCATGATTTTTTCTTTATTCAGTTTGACAGTGCAGGCGGGCCATGAATAATACATTATAAGACCGAAGCTGTGGCCCGTATGAAATATGACCGGGGGCCGGATTTGGCCCGCGGGCCGGACTTTGGACATGCCTGTCATAGGTTGTATGTATTGGCCCTGTCTTTCCACGAGTCATTGACTGATGGGACTCCGGGGACAACCACTGATACACATCAGTGGAGCAATGTGGGGCGGCGGATCAAGATGGGGGATGTAATGGTGGGGACAATAAGATATACTATCTACTGGGAATCACATTGACCCCATAGATGCATTGCTATTGATTAGCAATTGATGGCAGATGTAGCCAACACTGATACTGAGTGTTATTTTGTATCAGCTTTTTTTTTTTTTTTTTTTGTATGTCTGTATGTGTGTATCTTTACACTCCATTTCCGCCGAAGGCAGGTCTGATCTTGTAGAGCGCGCACCGTTTGGAATTAAAATGGCTACAGTACAAGTGTGACGCGAGATGTGTTAGAAGATGTTTTCTCATCTGTGATTGGCTATTACACTGCCTGGGCCCAGCGGTGGGTGCCATCGCATCATTTTTGGCCTTAGCCTGTGATGCAGCTCATCTGAAAGGGCATTTTATTAGGAAAAATCAAAATTCCACTTCACACCATCATCCACACTCTGAAAGCAAACAAACACACACACACTCACACACTGACAGGCCGGTTCTCTCCTTGATTGTCGGAAACATTTGAGCAATCACAGTTTTTAATAGTTTGTCCACTGCAATAGATTTGAAATTAAATAGCCAATAAATGACTGAGGTGTAGATTTAAATTGAAAGTTTTTATGAGTGTATGGCACTTTCTCATTTGGAACATATCCCCCCAACCTACACACACACACACATTTACCCACGCTCTTGATTGCTCCATTCCAAATCCAAAGTGTTGATGCCGGTATCAAAATCCTTAAAAATCCTTAACCCCTAATAATTCCATCATTTTCCTGATCCATCCGTATACTGCCGTAGAATGGAGAGCGCTCACATGCGCGCAGACATGAACAATTACTTACAAGGCAAAGAAAGGTACTGGCCCTGAAAATTGCATAAATGTCAATTACTATGTCGCTTAAGTGTGAGGGCTAGAACAAAGTGGTGCCAGTAAAAAATATCGATCACTACAAGCCCGAATGTGTTTGAAAGAAACAGACATTGACAGAGCGCCCTGGCTGTCATGTGAACCTGCAGGATATTATTATAGTGTATTAGCGACATAATGCTCGCCAATCTATCCGGCCTGATTTAGATGCAGCAAAGCAAACAAGGTGTAGCTCTAATAATACAGCTGTTGGAAATATGGTAATTGCCTCGCAGATGGCTCAACGTTTGCAGTACAGATAATATGGATCATGCAAAGCATGAGGGTGTGTTGGAAAGAGGCAGGCCATTATTACTTTTGGTGAGAAGAAGATAAATCTTCTGTATTCATAATCAGTTTATCATATAGAAGCGTCTTTTTAAACGCTACTGTATTGGAACTCTATGGTTCTAATTCATCCATCCATCCATTTTCTGAACCGCTTAGTCCCCACGGGGGTCGCGGGCGTGCTGGAGCCTATCCCAGCCGTCATCGGGCAGTAGGCGGGGGACACCCTGAACTGGTTGCCAGCCAATCGCAGGGCACACAGAGACAGACAACCAATCGCACTCACACTCACACCTAGGGACAATTTGGAGTCTTCAATCGGCCTACCAAGCATGTTTTTGGAATGTGGGAGGAAACCGGAGTGCCCGGAGAAAACCCACGCGGGCCCGGGGAGAACATGCAAACTCCACACAGGGAGGGCCGGAGGTGGAATCGAACCCGCACCCTCCTAACTGTGAGGCGGACGTGCTACCCAGTGCGCCACCGAGCCGCCGGTTCTAATTCGTGTGTCCTGAATGGCAGTGTATATGTTACAAGGCTGGCAAATTTGCAACTAACAATCGGTTTGACCCTGTGGGCCAGTGATTTCCAACCACTGTCCTGGTAATTGGTTATTTGTTTAAATCCCTGTTTTAATTTACAATAGTCTAAATCTTCAGAATTCCATTTTCTCATCAGTAACTCTTCTCCATTCTCTGTAGTTCTTCATGAAATAGTTGGGAAAAAAAAGTTGAAATAATGTCCTGAGAAGAAATGTCAAAGCTGTTTTGCAACCGATTTTAATAATCGCCAAATAATCGACAGATTAATCGACTATTAAAATCATCAGTAGTTGCAGCCCTAATTATATCCCAATTTAACGACCAACGCAATTTCTTTGTCCTTTTCAAAGGTTTATAGCGATTCTATCAAAAATATTAGTTAAGTCAAGTCAAGTCAAGTTTATTTGTATAGCCCTAAATCACAAACAGTCTCAAAGGGCTTCACATAGCCAAAATTGACAATTATTCTCAAAGCATCCCCTGATCATAAGCTCCCAAAAAGGTAAGGAAAAACTCAAAAAAACCCTGCCAGGGGAAAATGAGAAACCTTGAGAAGGGACCACAGATGGAAGGATCCCCCTTTCAGGATCACCAAGTTGTAATGGATGCAGAGAGTGCACAAGTAATACATAATATGAAAATCAATGAAAAAAAAAAAAATGGATGTCGGAGGTGCCCTCGATTGTCCTGGCAGTGTCCTCAAGGGGGCCGAGCCGCAGCTCCCCCATCCCGAACTGGTCCCCGAGAATCCAGCCAGCCGCTATCAGCTTTTGAGCCACCTAACCCCCTCCCCAGCCGGGGAGGAGGTGGGCAGAGAGAACAGAACAAACTCCGGCCAAATCGGCCATCACAAGTTAGTTAAAGGCCATCTCATAGAAATGTGTCTTTAAACGTGTCTTAAATGTTTCTACTGAGGTAGTAGTTCTAATATCCATTGGTAGGGCATTCCAAAGCTCTGGAGCCCGAATAGAGAATGCTCTAGACCCTGCAGACATTTTCTTGGCCCTCGGTATAACTAAAAGACTAGCGTTTTGCGAACGAAGGTTACGAGACGGAACATAAAGAACGACTAGGTCGACGAGATATGAAGGCGCTAAGCCATGCAGTGATTTATAGGTTAGTAGAAGAACCTTGAAGTCACATCTTAAATGGACCGGGAGCCAATGTAATTTGGCTAATATTGGGGTAATGTGATCAAATTTTCTTGACCGTGAGAGCAGCCTTGCAGCGCCATTTTGCACTAACTGTAGACTTTTGATACTGGATTTAGGAAGACCAGAGAATAATACATTACAGTAGTCCAGGCGCGACGTGACGAACGCATGTATAATAGTTTCCGCATCCCCGGTCGAGAGGATAGGACGAATCTTAGCAATATTACGAAGGTGAAAAAACGCAATCCTGGTTATATTCTTAATGTGCTTTTGAAAGGAGAGCGTTTGGTCAAATATTACCCCGAGATTAGTTACCGTATCACTCTGAGTGATAGTACGGTTATCTATAGTTATAGTGGTTTCCTTAAATAAATGTTGATAACGAGTAGGACCAATTATCAACATCTCAGTTTTATCCGGGTTAAGACAAAGGAAGTTGAGAGACATCCATTGCTTAATCTCCGCAAGGCACGCCTCGAGATTACAGCAGTCCTGTGGATCTGTCATCGATAACGGCATATATAATTGGGTGTCATCCGCGTAGCATTGAAAACTAATATTATATTTACGTATTATGTCCCCAAGCGGAATCATATAAATATTAAATAAAATCGGTCCGAGTACCGATCCCTGTGGGACACCACACGTAACATTATAAAGCTCAGAGGACGTATTACCATGGACCACTCGGTGCGTCCTGCCTGATAGATAGGAATTGAACCAGCTTAGTGCTGACCCTGAGATACCAACACAACTTTTAAGACGCCCTAATAAAATATCGAAGTCTACAGTGTCAAAGGCAGCACTAAGATCAAGTAGTAACAATACAGACGACGTATTTTAATCCATAGCTATGAGGAGATCATTGGTCACTTTAGCAAGTGCTGTCTCTGTAGAATGATTAGCTCTAAAACCAGACTGAAAAGAGTCATATCGATTATTAGCGACCATGTAATCAATAAGCTGCTGTGCTACTACTTTTTCGAGAAGTTTTGCTATGAATGGGAGGTTTGAAACTGGCCTATAATTACTGAGACGGTCCGGGTCAAGATTTGCTCGCTTAAGTAGTGGTTTAATAATAGCGGTTTTAAAGGCTATTGGCACTATCCCAGAGGAAACAGACAGATTGATTATATTTAAGACGGACGGTCCTAAAATTGGAAATAATTCTTTAAGTAGTTTGGCTGGAAGCGGGTCGAGTAAACATGTTGTTTGTTTAGCCGTACTAACCAATTTTGTAAGCATTTCAAGGGACACGCTTTTAAAATTTGAGAGGGTTATTGCATGATCCCCAGCGCTAGTAACCGGCGGAGCGATTGGCATGGTATTCTTGATCTCGTCCCTAATGGACTCAATCTTTTGAGCAAAAAATTTCATAAACTCGTCAGCTGAGTGGAAGGAGCTATCGGGGGTCGGCTGGCGCAGAGTTAGCTTTGCCACTGTATCAAATAAGTATTTAGGATTGTTTTTATTAAGATTAATGACTTGCGAAAAATAACGAGTTTTTGCTAAAATAAGCGCATCTTTATATTTCAGGAGGCTGTCCTTCCATGCCTGATGGAAAACCTCAAGTTTGGTTAAACGCCATCTGCGCTCATGCTTTCTACATAATTGTTTAAACGTACGTGTTTCATCTGTGAACCACGAAGTTGGCCATCTACGGCGAGTTTTCAAACGTAGCGGTGCCACAGAGTCGATGGCTTTTAATAATGTCGCATTGAATTCATTTGTAAGATTATCGATAGAGCCACTGTACGCGGGAAACATGGCGGTTGCCGGCGACAGTAACTCAGATAGGGCAGTTGCAGTCATGGAGTTAAAATTACGGCTGGGGGGGGGGGGATACAGGTTAAACGCTTCATACGGGGTGAAATGACATCTAGCAATCAGGCATTGAATACAGTGAGGGAGGGAGGGAGGGAGGGGTGGGGCTTTGAAAACCATGCTTCCTCTGAGGAGGAAGAGGGGAGGAAGGGAGAGTGCAGGCTGAGAGGGAGGTTGGGGAGTCCAACGGGCACCAAAGGTGCGCCACTGTTATTCCCATCCTGACCCGCAGCGCATCCCTACAACGTGTGTATGTGTGTGGAAGGGGGAGGGGGGGGTCAGGTGTCAGACAGGGCGCCGGCGCGGTGAGCGGAAAGAGAACAAAGAAAGAAGAAGAGGGGCGCTCATTTCTGGTTCTTGAGCTGGTTGGAGAGCCAGTCGAGGCCCTCGTAGCCGTCCCCGCTGGTGGCGCACGTGGCCTGGATGTACCAGCTGCGCTGGCGCAGCGAGTGCAGGCCCAGCTTGTCTGTGATCTCGGCAGCGTTCATGGCGTTGGGGAGGTCCTGTTTGTTGGCAAAGACCAGCAGGACGGCTTCTCGGAGCTCGTCCTCCGACAGCATACGCGACAGCTCCTCGCGGGCCTCGTTGACGCGCTCCCGGTCGTTACTGTCCACCACGAAGATCAGACCTTGGGTGTTCTGGAAGTAGTGGCGCCACAGCGGACGGATTTTGTCCTGACCGCCCACGTCCCACACGGTAAAACTGATGTTCTTGTATTCCACTGTCTCCACGTTGAAACCGATGGTGGGAATGGTGGTGACAATTTCTCCCAGCTTGAGCTTGTAAAGGATGGTGGTCTTCCCCGCGGCGTCCAGGCCCACCATGAGGATCCTCATCTCCTTCTTGCCAAAGAGGCCCTTAAAGACGCTAACAAATATGTTGCCCATGGCGACGACGCTGGTCAAAGGCTCGCTTGCGGAGCTTTCGCGTATCTTCCGTTAGATTGACCGTTACTCCAAAATGGCGTCTAGTTGCATAAGTGCCTCCGTGCCTAAAAATGTGCCTTCCTGTAAATGCAGTTTTTCCATCCAGCATGCTTTTTTTTCTTTGTCTGGTATTACCTGTGAGTTGCTGACGTGTTGGGCCGCTATGCTCAATGTGCATTGGGCCTGAGCTACCAACATTTAAAATGTCACTGATACTTCCTCCTTTTTTCATCCCTGCATATTCTTGTGCTACTCTTGTTTCATCCACTTGAGGCAAGGCGAGATGTTCTTTTGTAATGTCATCACTGTACACACGAGCCGGATAAATCCGTATGTTAGTAGGACTGCCTTCTCCTGTCTCATTAGCAGTGGTGTGGAGGCCCCCAGAGTTGGTTCTTGTGCTCCACTGGGACAACTGATGAAGCCTGGCTATGTGACCTTTAACAACCTAATCAACTTTTAACACCTTGCCTACTGCCTGCCTTATTGCCATTCTTCCCTCTGCCATTCAAGGACAGGGCTCCTTCCTCATTTAAACTTCATCACGCCCTCCCTCTTCCTACAAGCACGCTTATTTTGAGGCCCGAATCTTGTTCTTGGACGTTAATGTTCGAATGTATGAATGACGCAGTGTAGCAAACACATACGCTTACAGTCTCTAAGAGTGATGCATTGTAATTGGTTGCCGCTCTGCTCAATTTTGACCTTCCCTCTGCTTATTTCTCTTCTCTCCTTATTACTCGGTGTCCTTCTGCGTGCTGCAGTACTGAGCGTGTTTGAGAATTAAGCAGCAAAAAAAAAAAGGAACAACAGATAATGGCAGTTTAAAAAGTCACTTGTGGAAAAAAAAAAGATCTTGCAGCGGAATCAAAGACTTTGCCTTCAAAATCGGCTTTACACAAGCAGGAATTTGATGAGCTAGTTACATATACCTATATATGTTAAAAAAAAGGGTAACTGACCGATCACCAATCTGATCAGAAGATGAACCAATTTATCCAGTCCATTTAAACAACGTCTTCATTACGGGACTATCGACCCCCGCGATTTGCAGAGGATTAGGACTGGACTGGACCGATCCATAATTAGCCGCAATTTCTGTGTAAATAATGTTAATTGAAATGCGTTTGGGGTGGAAATAATAAATTAAAGCTTAAAACTCTAAAACTCTACGAAATACCAAGTGAATTAAAATGTATTGGGGAAAAAATGAAAATAAATCAGACATTATGTTGTGAGAAATTGACGATGGCAACACAGAGCGTTCCTGGAGTTAGTGTGTTTGTTGTAATGTAATGATCAGTACTAAATTATGATTTATCTCTGATTTTGCATTAAATACAAAATATCTGTCAATACTACCTAGCAGATCAGATCTGTGTAAACTGCAAATTTTACTCCACAATGTTAAAAATGATACTTTTAATTAAAAGTTTTTTGTTGAACTTTGCCACCCGTCATTTTGCCTAGCTCGTTAAAATTCAGAAGAATAATAGAAAATAATGCTCTCATTGCGATGGACTTAAGGTCATCACTGCCAAACACAAGTGCAACTATTAAACATCTGAGTAATCCTTTGTTTGTAAAAACATTGCTTATTATACAGATCTGAATTTTAGTAGATTTTGTAATAATTCCATTAACTGAGACCATGGGAGAAATTGTGCTACGGGAACTAATTATAATTAGTTGATGAGACAAAGGTCAGTAGAACAACACAGAATCCTAGGACATCTGCTGGTGAGAGGTCTACACTGCATGGATGGATAAATAATGGCGTGATCATCTGTTAAGCGGATTAACAAGCGCTCAGGGTCGGGATGCAAGAGGAGATGACACTGCAGGAAAACAGAAAGGCCAGACAGTGCATTTTATGTAACCCGACAGATACATAGGGGTGACATTGGGGGCCCCGAGGTCTGTTGAGGAGAAACCCACGCTAAAGGCTATTAATGGCCTGTTCATTGAGAGACAAAGTGAGACCAAATGGACACAGAGCTGTCGAGATAAGGGCTAGATTAAAGGGCAGAAAGTGCACTGCCAGTCTGCAAGAAAGTCTACCGCTTTTCTTTGGTGACACCCCCAGATAATGAAACTAAACCCCAAAAAATATATATTCTATCTAATCATAATCAAATATCCATAAATAGGAGGTTACCTCTTTTTTTTCGGATAATAACAATAATGACTTTCTGAATGTATAGACAAAGAAAGGGCAACCTAAACAATGTATGCCAAATATGCCTTTTTAAATATGGATAAAATACGCCATGACCGGTGAATAGCAAAACTCTGCAGATAATTGGTACCGATTGCATTTGCATTGGTGAGAAAAAGATGAAGAGCTTTGAGGTTTTTTTTTTTTTTTTTAAATCTCAGTGTGGGCAACCAGTTGGCCATCCCTTGAAGAGACGCTGCCATTTTTTGATTGTTGTTGGAATCTCTTGTTGACTGACAGCGCAGTGACAAATTTTTAAAAGAAAGAATTTTACAGTTCTATTTTGATTCACATGCCTGAGGCCAAAACCATGGTGAAAAGGATAGCATTTATAGTTTATAGTGATATATTATTTATTTTGTTGTCTGCTTTTGGAAGGTCTTGCTGGTCTGTGCGTGTGTTTGTATGTGTGCATTTGTGTATGTGTGTGTGTGTGTATGGTGTATATAGACATACACAAATACAAATCTATGTGCATATATGCATAAAATAAATAGTTAATACATATATGCATATATCAATTGGATATATAAATAAATCTTTAGACATAAATATGCATATACAGTGCATATGGGTAATATTCATAGTTTTTCCACATTTTGGTATCTTAGTTATCTGACAGAATGTTTCTTACATTCTGAAGGCCAAGTGATACTGTATTTGTCTCGCAGGTTATGATGTACCCAGAAATATTTCTTTTTTCAAATCCTGATCCACTGTGAGTACGTGCATATCCTTCCTGTATTCTTCAGCAGCCTGATTATCACGAGCATCTCTTTCATCACCACCATCACGTCGGAGATTTTAAGTGAGGGTGTTTGATGAAATGTATCAACTAGGTTCCATTCATTTTATATAATTGATTTGTACCTTTAATTTTAGTGATGTCTCTTGCTTTTTCAGTTTACTTTTCTGTCATTTCTTTAAATAAATGAGGATGGATGGATGGATGATAAGGAGCGTGGGGAAGTTGTGCCCCAAACAGCCAGGAGCAGGCATTTTAGATGACATGACACTCCTGTAATGGGTGAGAAAGACTTAAATAATGTATTATCGGTGTATCAGTGCCAACCAACCTCATGCTGTTGTTCTCCTTAAAGATTTACTTGGACCTCAAGCTTTTGTTTAGACAGCATTGCCAGTCACAGCTTTTCTCTTTTAACTCAAGGGCGCAAGCAAAAAATGGTGGTTCCAAAACCAAAATGCTCATCCGAGCTACTGTTCACCGCCCACGCAGGAGCAAGCAGCAGAGAAGGCGGGAGGGAGACAGTCTCGGCACCGTGTTGTACCAACCCAGTCAGATGAGAATACAGCATGTCTTATTCCTCTGTCCCCTCGAAGAATTCATCACTTGATTTATTATTTCTTTGGATTGAGATCGTTATCATTTATATTTATCTCGTGCTAGATTTTGGAACTGCATTATGGCAAAGCCAACACGAAGATTGCAAATGGGTAGGAAAAGTTTTTTGGGTTTTTTGATGATGAGTTATGGGACTTTAAAAAGAATACCGTAATTTCCGGTGTATAAGCCGGCTTATAGTCAGGTGCGGCTTATATAAGATTTTTTTGGTGATTTTTTTTGTGATGACTTGATCACTTTTACTCTTAACACTATTATATACAGTAAAAGCTACAAAACAAACTGACAAATAACTCGTTTTCAAATCAGACGAGTAAAAACTGGTCAAATATTTAAAAAAAGATATTATTAAAAGTGAAGACAATTTGCAATTCTAGTAATGACACGGATTTGATGCACAATTTGTCTTCGCGGGCCACATAGAATGATGTGGCGGGTCGTATCTGGCCCACGGGCCTTGAGTTTGACACCTGTGAAACCCTTTCTCTTACTCTGCCATGTGACTCAGAGATTACACAAAGCAGTGGCGCTGTTTGGACCATCTGCATTGTATTAAAACTCAATCAATCAGCATTTAAATTCAATACTTCTGACATTTTGCTCACCAAAAACAAGTTGTAATGAATGTGAACTTTTAATGGATTTTATTCAGAAGGTTACTTTGAACCCTGAGGCTTAAATGGCGGCGCGGCGTACTTATGGATTTTTACGGCCTCCGGCCTCCAGGGGGCGCTCTAGCAGGAAGCGAGAGCGAGACAGGTGAAGAAGAGATAATGCGCCAAAGAAGACGAGCTAGTTTGTGTTTACAACATTTCGTGCATCACACAGAACGCGATCAAGACGGACATTACTGAAAGGAAGCTTTTATACACAAACCGTTATTATGGGGGACAAAAGAAATGCATATGATGCCGCTTTTAAGCTAAAGGCAGTCGATGTTGATGACATTGTGTTGCGGCACCCTTTTCTTTATTTCGTGGTCCCGTCTACTCTGGAGCTATACGTGTCGCTCGCTAGTTTAATGTAATTTAGCGCTTCGTGCATGAATAAGATTAGCATGAACAGACCCTCATCATGGAAAATGCTAGAAGAAATGCATAAAACCGACGACGAAAGAGAGACTGAGAAAGTGTGAGGCGAAGGATATCTAACGCTATTCCAATCGGACACTAAGGAGGAAGACTTGGTTTCAGTGCACAGGAGGAAGATGAAGACGGCTCTTTTTGCACTTTTACTGGTATGTTTTTTTTAACCAGCCCTGTTCGTGCTGTGCTACCGTGTTGCTGCTGCGTTACCGCCGCGTCTCAGTGACTTTTACCAGTATGTTTTATTTAATCAAACCCTATTAGTGCTGTGTTACTTCCGTGTTGCTGCGGTATTACTGCCGCGTCACAGGCAGTGTTTGGAAAGAAATGTTAAGGTATGTTATCAAAACTTTAAAAAAGCTTTCTGTGTCCAGTATTTCTTTGTTAATAACTCGCGTACACACTTCCGTGTTGCTGCGGTACTACTGCTGCGTCACAGGCAATGCTTAGAAAGACATGTTAAAGCATGTTATTCAAACTTCAAAAAGGCTTGTCTTTCTTTGTAAAAAACCCGTGTGCACGTGCAGCTTATAGTCCGGTGCGGCTTATGTAAGAAAAAAAACTAAAATATCCCCGAATTTTAGCTGGTGCGGCTTATAGTCCGGTGTGGCTTATACACCGGAAATTACGGCATACAAAACTAATATAATGTAAAAATTATACCCACACATTCGCTATAGAAATAAGTAATAATGATGGGAATTCACTTTTTTTGTTCTTTTCAAACTGCAACACCGATTTCAAAAGTGATAATGAACATTAATGTTAGTCATGCAGCCAAAGATTTTAAAATACCGTATTTTCCGGACTATAAGTCGCTCCGGAGTATAAGTCGCACCAGCCATAAAATGCCCCAAAAAGTGAAAAAAACATATATAAGTCGCTCCGGAGTATAAGTCGCATTTTGGGGGGCAATTTATTCGACAAAATCCCACACCAAAAACAGTCATGAATGAGCAACAACAGGCTAAACAATAGCAACAACAGGCTAAACGATAGGTATGCTAACGTGACAAATACGAACAAAGAGTTGAGAACGGGCCTGACGTAACATATAGAGTGATTAAGGACAACTATTACATGAATAACATGTTTATAAAACCATCGGTATCACTCCAATTCATTAAATAGCAACAACAGGCTAAACGATAGGTATGCTAACGTGACAAACACAAACAAAGAGCTGAGAACGGGCCAAATAATAATAAATAATAATAATAAATTTAAGAGGAGCAAAAATAGAGCAAGTGTACATACAGCAGACAGTGGACTTGGATATGGTGCTTTAAAGTGTTAATTGCTTTATTTGATGTTTTCTCCATTTTTTATGTTTTGAATATGTTCAAGATAAAGATATAAAAGCATGTGAAGTGATCAACTATACTAAAAATAACATGGGAAGTGGTCAACTATACTTGTAAGTAAGTGATGTCTTAATGCTCAAGTAAAAATTTGTGAAATAAAACATATATAAGTCGCTCCTGAGTATAAGTCGCCCCCCCACCCAAACTATGAAAAAAAGCGCGACTTATAGTCCGGAAATTACGGTATTACATACGGTAGTTTTTGTTTTTAAGTCTGTAATCATTGGCTGATGAAGTTGCCGCATGTTTAGCTTCAATTTTCTAAAATGTATACATAAGTCACAATGATGAAGACTTTTATTATCATTGTTTTTCGTGATACATTTAGGTTTCCTTTCCAAATATGTCTGAAAATTTGAATAGCTTTCATTAATTGAACATTCCTACAATTTTGCAACCCTACTCTACACACACACACACACACACACACACACACACACACACACACACACACACACACACACACACACACACACACACACACACACACACACACACACACATCAACACACACGCACACATAAACACACACTCATACACAAAACCTTTTAGTCACCCTTCTGACTAAAAAATAAGTTTGGTTGTCACAGTTGTAGACATTTTTTTTTTGGCTAGCTAAAAGTTTAACTGGCTTCAGCAGAAAATCATCAGTTTGCTTCACCCAAGCCCCATCGATCGCAACACATGGACAAAGGCTTAGTAATGAGCTACAGTACATCTCTTTTATGTTCAAATAGATTCACTCTTTTCTGCTTTGAAAAATATTTTGATGAATATTTCATTTCGTGCGGCTCGGTGGCACATCTGCCTCACAGTTAGGATGGTGCGGGTTCGATTCCACCTCCGGCCCTCCCTGTGTGGAGTTTGCATGTTCTCCCTGGGCCTGCGTGGGTTTTCTCCGGGCACTCCGGTTTCCTCCCACATCCCCAAAACATGCTTGGTAGGCCGATTGAGCACTCCAAATTGTCCCTAGGTGTGAGTGCGAGTGCAAATGGTTGTTTGTCTCTGTGTGCCCTGCGATTGGCTGGCAACCATTTCAGGGTGTCCCCCACCTACTGCCCGTTGACAGCTGGGATAGGCTTCAGCACACCCGTGACACCCGTGGGGACTAAGCGGTTCAGAAAATGAATGGATGGATTTCATTTCGTCGCCTATGATAAAGCAATGTGAATGTACTGCATGTTATAAACATGCTGAGGAAGGATTTGTGGAAGACTTATATTTTTACCACAAATTAAAAAAAATGCATCTTCTTCTAACAGTATCAATCATCAATAGCCAACAGCAATAAAAACCAAATCTGCAACCAAAAACGCAAGTCAGCCGTAACATTTGACACACGCGTTGTTGTTATCATTGTACATAACATGAATATGTTGATGAAAACGGTTTGACTCGTTACATTTGCCTGCTGTGTGAAAAATTCCTTGACCTTGGACAGAACAATTTCTATTTGTGAGAGAGCAACACAAAGGGAACGATATGCGCTTTAACCGATAGTAAGATCTCTGCAGAGCAGTGATTACGTGTCAACGAGACTGCGACAGCGAGAGGAACAAATAGGAAGGCGGCTTTGCATGAACTTCACATGTTCTCTGCTTCCTTTTCACACTCGGCAAGCATGTTACAAATGTGCAGTGTGTCTCCAGCAGGCTTATAGTGGGAAGTCAACTTCACATGCAGCCACTACTACTAATCTCCCGACCGAGTCTAATCCCTCGCTAGCGTTTCCATCAACGGGGATATGTCCAAGTTGACGAGAACATTGTGCTTGGCTTCAACATATGTTTAAAAGTTTCTGTGTCTGAAGTGGATCCATGTTTCCATCTAAGCACGGCTAGTCAAGTCAAGTCAAGTTTATTTGTATAGCCCTAAATCACAAACAGTCTCAAAGGGCTTCACATAGACAAAAATTGACTATTATTCTCAAAGCATCCCCTGATCTTAAGCTCCCAAAAGGGCAAGGAAAAACTCAAAAAAAACCCTGCCAGGGGAAAATGAGAAACCTTGAGAAGGGAACACAGATGGAAGGATCCCCCTTTCAGGATCACCAGGTTGTAATGGATGCAGAGAGGGCACAAGTAATACATAATATGAAAGTCAATGAAAAAATTGTCAGGATTCGGGTGTAGCATGGAGCAGGACGACCAAGTGCAGCTTGGACCAGGGTTTATTGAAGCAACTCAAAATACAGACTCGGTAAACTGACATGACTTAAACAATAACTTGACTGACTGACCGGGACGTGGAACAAGAAGACAGCAGGACATGACGGCACCAAGACAGGACGACAACACCGAACGACAGCAACCAAAACCAAAACCAAAACCAATGATGACTCAAAATACAGACTCGGTAAACTGACATGACTTAACAAAACAACATGACTTCCCAACCAAAACATACTTGAAACCGACAGGAACCAAAAGGACATGAAGACGACACGACAGCAACCAAAACCAGCAGCAACCAATACCAATGATCCGACAGGGAGAGAGGGGCAGACAGGACATTTATACACGACAGGTAACGAGAGGCAGGTGGGAACAATCACACTGATCATGGGCACACAGGAGGGGAGGGGCGAGCACACAGACAGAAACCAAGACAACAGACACCTAGTGGGGCAGTTGGGGGCGAGACGTGACAAAAATGGATGTCGGAGGTGCCCTCGATTGTCCTGGCAGTGTCTTCAAGGAGGTTGAGCTGCAGTTTCCTCATCTTGAATTGGTCCCCGAGAATCCATCTAGCCGCTATCAGCTTTTGCGCCACCTAACCCCCTCCCCAGCCAGGGAGGGGGTGGGCAGAGCGAACAATACAAACTCCGGCCGAATCGGCCACTACAAGTTAGTTAAAGGCCATCTCATAGAAATGTGTCTTTAAACGTGTCTTAAATGTTTCTACTGAGGTAGTAGTTCTAATATCCATTGGTAGGGCATTCCAAAGCTCTGGAGCCCGAATAGAGAATGCTCTAGAACCTGCAGACATTTTCTTGGCCCTCGGTGTAACTAAAAGACTACCGTTTTGCGAACGAAGGTTACGAGACGGAACATAAGGAACAACTAGGTCGACGAGATATGAAGGCACTAAGCCATGCAGTGATTTATAGGTTAGTAGAAGAAAGAACCTTGAAGTCACATCTTAAATGGACCGGGAGCCAATGTAAGTTGGCTAATATTGGGGTAATGTGATCAAATTTTCTTGTCCGTGAGAGCAGCCTCGCAGCAGCATTTTGTACTAACTGTAGACTTTTGATGAGGGACTTAGGAAGACCAGAGAATAATACATTACAGTAGTCCAGGCGCGACGTGACGAACGCATGTATAATAGTTTCCGCATCCCCGGTCGAGAGGATCGGACGAATCTTAGCAATATTACGAAGGTGAAAAAACGCAATCCTGGTTATATTCTTAATGTGTTTTTGAAAGGAGAGCGTTTGGTCAAATATTACCCCGAGATTAGTTACAGTATCACTCTGAGCGATAGTACGGTTATCTGTAGTTATAGCGGTTTCCTTAAATAAGTGTTGATAACGAGTAGGACCAATTATCAACATCTCAGTTTTATCTGGGTTAAGACGAAGGAAGTTGAGAGACATCCATTGCTTTATCTCCGCAAGGCACGCCTCGAGATTACAACAGTCCCGCGGATCTGTCATCGATAACGGCATATATAATTGGGTGTCATCCGCATAGCATTGAAAACTAATATTATATTTACGTATTATGTCCCCAAGCGGAATCATATAAATATTAAATAAAATCGGTTCGAGTACCGATCCCTGTGGGACACCACACGTAAGATTATAGAGCTCAGAGGATGTATTACCATGGACCACTCGGTGCGTCCTGTCTGATAGATAGGAATAGAACCAGCTTAGTGCTGACCCTGAGATACCAACACAACTTTTAAGACGCCCTAATAAAATATCGAAGTCTACAGTGTCAAAGGCAGCACTAAGATCGAGTAGTAACAATACAGACGACGTATTTGAATCCATAGCTATGAGGAGATCATTAGTCACTTTAGCAAGTGCTGTCTCTGTGGAATGATTAGCTCTAAAACCAGACTGAAAAGAGTCATATCGATTATTAGCGACCATGTAATCAATAAGCTGCTGCGCTACTTCTTTTTCAAGAAGTTTTGCTATGAATGGGAGGTTTGAAACTGGCCTATAATTACTGAGACAGTCCGGGTCAAGATTTGCTCGCTCAAGTAACGGTTTAATAATAGCTGTTTTAAAGGCTGTTGGCACTATCCCAGAGGAAACAGACAGATTGATTATATTTAAGACGGACGGCCCTAAAATTGGAAATAATTCTTTAAGTAGTTTGGCTGGAAGCGGGTCGAGTAAACATGTTGTTTGTTTAGCTGCACTAACCAATTGTGTAAGCATTTCAAGGGAAATAATTTTAAAATTTTTAAAATTTGAGAGGGTTATTGCATGATCCCCAGCGCTAGTAACCGGCGGAGCGATTGGAATGGTATTCTTGATCTCGTCCCTAATGGACTCAATCTTTTGAGCAAAAAATTTCATAAACTTGTCAGCTGAGTGGAAGGAGCTATCGGGGGTCGGCTGGCACAGAGTTAGCTTTGCCACTGTATCAAATAGGTATTTAGGATTGTTTTTATTGAGATTAATGACTTGCGAAAAATAACGAGTTTTTGCTAAGATAAGCGCATCTTTATATTTCAGGAGGCTGTCCTTCCATGCCTGATGGAAAACCTCAAGTTTGGTTAAACGCCATCTGCGCTCATGCTTTCTACATAATTGTTTAAGAGTACGTGTTTCATCTGTGAACCACGGAGTTGGCCATCTACGGCGAGTTTTCAGACGTAGCGGCGCCACAAAGTCGATGGCTTTTAATTATGTCGCATTAAATTCATTTGTAAGATCAATTGAGCCGCTGTATGCGGGAAACATGGCGGTTGCCGGCGACAGTAACTCAGATAGCGCAGTTGCAGTCATGGAGTTAAAATTACGACTGCTCTCTTGTCTTTGACAAGGAACTAAAATTTCAAATTTTATTAAGAAATGATCAGACAAAACAGTAGTGTATGGCAGTACTGCTATATTTGAGGTTGCTAGTCCCTGGGATAATACCAGATCTAAGGTATTTCCATTCTTATGCGTTGCTGCCTGTACGGCTTGCGTAAAACCAAACGTATCGATTAAAGTCTGAAATGCCGAAGTCAGTGGTTCTGACGGTGAATTCATGTGGATGTTGAAATCACCCATGATAACTATATTATCTGCATTTGTCACTAGATCAGCCACAAATTCTGAAAATTCATCCAGGAAGCCAGAGTAAGCCCCGGGTGGACGGTAAATAACAGCAAGATAGAATGACGGTAAAGCAGTGGATCGCACAATGAGAACTTCAAATGTTTTAAATACGTGAATTGAGCTCAGAATTTGAGATGAGGGCGACACCCCCACCCTTTTTTCGAGGACGCGCCACATGCGAGCTCACAAAATTTGGAGGCGAGGCCTCGTTAAGTGGCAGCAGTTCATTAGGTTTTAACCAGGTCTCGCAAAGACCAAAAACGTTTAGATTATATTCCGTGATAAGGTCATTAACGAGAACTGCTTTCGTATGAAGCGATCTAATATTCATAAAACTGAGTTTAAGTGTAATCGGTCGATCAGGGTGCGTATCTATCGAAGGATTTTTAAACGGGATGCGAGTAAAATTGTGTTCTCTAGGCCTAACATCACCTCTCAAAAGTTTATTAGCGCGGTGGGATGAAATGACCGTGGGAATTTGATGGTGAATATTTGTTACACGTGAAGTTATTTAAAACAGGCACCGTTTCATCAGCAAGACCGGTTGGGACGGAGTGATTGGATTTGTCTACTACCCCAGTAAAAAGTGTGTTTATGTGTACTGTAGCACTATTCAAACTGTCGCGCTCTAGTCTACACGAGGAGCTATGTGTATGCTGAAAGTCTAGCCTAGCGCTAGTTAACTTTAACTTAACAGACTCCAAACCCATCCTCACAGGTGGTCTAATCACCTGTGCCCTGGCCTGCTCTAAAGTGACCTGTCATGAGTGGCTCAGACAGTAATCTATATTCCTAGAAAAAACTACTAGCTCAGAAGTCTTACAATGCGTTGCGTACAACGCATCTTATGCAAGCGTTGTGCAGTACCTGTGCTGAAGGGGCAAGTTGCCAATTTGGTACAGGCTATTTGCTTCAGTGCTCCCTGTGGTGCTTTGAGGGCTCCTTAGGTGGTGGTCTCATCCTAAACCCTTGACTCATTCCTTCCGAGCACACTGGACTCTTTGTACATGCGGCAAACATAATCTCCGCTGTGAAATCTTGTTTCAGCGTTTTTTGACAATTAAACATAGTCCTCTACTTTCAGCCGTTCGTTAATCCAGTCAGAGAGCCATGCGGTGAACCAGGAAGAGGCTTGCAGGAATTAGATTGTGCTGCAGATAGGTTCCATACATGTTCTTATCTTGTTATCCAGCTTGCACATTAACACATCATGCGATGTAGAAGTGGAGGAGGACAAGTCAAACCTTAACCGTTCCGTCTGGCTTCTTCCACCCCCCCCCCCCCCCCGCCCCCTATTTTGTTCTATTTCTGTTTTATATTCTCAAACAGACTCCGCTCCGCATGAAATACACTGCAGGAGTCATACACTTAATGTTTCCCAACACTCAAAGAATGCAGTGCTGCTTAAAGACAATGTATTATTCCTAACAATGATGAATTATTGCACACCAAACCAAAAAAACAAACAATGATTTTGAATATGGTGTCAATTGTCGCAGTGTCAAACAGTGGTCATTTTGTGACAGTGTCAAGTCACTGGAATTTCACTGACTCCAACCCATATAGGCTAGTACAGATCTCATAAATACTATAAAGTAAACGCCACTTTTTTTTTTTTGCATGATAGGTTATGATGGTGGTGCTGCCCGTGATGAAAAGCTTTGAAAAATGACTGTCGCAAGCTTGTGGCGCTGGAATCCTCCCAAAGGTTTTACCCTTGTTAGCCCTATGGCTCCAGTGTCAATGCTCGTTCTATTACAGTTAGTCCATCATTATCAGTGGAGCTCGCCTCTGGTCACGTCTTGATAGAGTTGGCGGAGATGGTGAGTGGTGGAAATTCTTGCATGATGAGTACAAGACAACCATGAATAACGAGCAAACACACTGACAGTATTAGAATCGAATGGCAGTGGGAGGACTGTTGCAATATGCCTGCCTTTGCCTTTATCTTCTTTTCTTTCTTTCTTTCTGTTCCTGGGATTGCATGTGCAGCCTCTGCCAGCGCATACCGGTGCTGAATGCTCGGCCTTGGGGCTTTGTGTAGCGCACATGCAAGTGGCCATGAAAACAGGCACACGCTCACGGAGACATGCAGAGGCCTCCCTCACTCACAACACATCCCCAATCCACACTCTGATGTCTGCCAGGACCTGTGTGGCCTGACTAGCCTTCCTGCTGTGTGTGGTGTCCACGCCACTGTGCAGACAGGTTGTTCAGTGGCCACAGCCAATTTTCAATAGGGCAATGTGTGACTTCACTTTTTCAGAGTCCTTGTTGTATTTCCACCGGTTGATGTTATTTCCTATTGGAAATGTTGTCTTAGGTTTGGTACCTCATTCTTGCTCTTAAATGGTCGTTGGAAAACTACCAATTGTGACTGCGTGTATAATTTGAATCTCTGGTCCCAATCGAAGCCGAATGATTTTGCATCTCACTTGGCTTACTTTACTTTGGATTCACACTGGTATCTTTAACGCTGCATCCAGTAAAAATCATGATTCATTGACACAGTGAAGCTATTTTTCTTCACCAAACAAAGTATTTTGATGAGGTCCGTAAATTGCATTTGGAGCTCTATTGACCTCATGTCGGTCGCTCTAGTCAAACAGCTGTTGACTTGCTAAATGCAAACTCAATAACCAACTAGAAAATGCAATTTCTGGAGAAATTGCGTGTGAAGGCGAAGACTTTGAATAACTTCTTGGGGAATGATGCCGAATGATGTTGAAACGAGTTGAATTACTTGAGAAATGTAGAAAATAGAAGTGTAAAATGAAATTTTGGAGAAATTGTGGTGAAAATTTATAATTTTTGGTAAGTGGGAAGTTGTGGAATACGTAGGAAAATGATGAACAGTCAAAAGTTTGAACGACTTGAATCGGTTGAAAAATGTAGAAATTAGAGTAGAAAAACGAAATTTTATAGAATTTGGTGTGAATTTCAAAATTGAAAATTTGGAAATTTTGGTAAGTGGGAAGGTGTGCAATAGGTAGGCAAAAGATGAACAGTTGAAAATTGGAATGGGTTGAATCGGTCAAAAAATGTAGAAATTAGAGGTGAAAAACGAAATTTTGTGAAATTTTGTCGAAATTTTTAACGTGAAAACGTAAAATTTTTAAATTTGGCAATTTTAGGAATGTCGAGAATCATTCCGAATGTGGTTTGAATGTGCTGAATTAGGTGAATTTAAAAGTGGAATGACGTAAATGTGAAATGTCGAATCTGCCATTAAGAATGAATGGGGAAAATTTGTCGTAAATTCGTGAATTTTGCGAAATCGGAAAATTTTTGGAACGAGAAAAATGGAAGCGCTCATCTCGTGAATATGTGGAATACGTCAAAAGTGGAACGGAGTGAATCAGATGAATTATGTGGAAGAAGAAGCGGGAGAAAAAAGTGTGGAGAATAAAATAGAAGAATAATAACTAGAATTTGCAATTCCTGTAGAAATTGCGTGTGTAGGTAAAGAAGTTGAATAAATACTTGGGGAATGTTGCAGAATGATGTTGAAACGAGTTGAATCGGTTGAAAAATGTAGAAATTAGAGTTGAAAAACGGAATTTTGGAGAATTTGGTTGAATTTCAAATTTGAAAGTTTGGAATTTTTGGTAAGTGGGAAGTTGTGGAATAGGTAGGCAAAAGATGTACAGTGGAAAGTTGGAATGGGTTGAATCGGTTGAAAAATGTAGAAATTAGAGAAGAAAAACGAAATTTTGGAGAATTTGGTTGAATTTCAAAAATGGAATTTTTGGTAAGTGGAAAGTTGTGGAATAGGTAGGCAAAAGATGAACAGTTGAAAGTTGGAATGGGTTGAACCAGTTGAACAATGTAGGAATTAGAGTAGAAAAACGAAATTTAGGAGAATTTGGTTGAATTTCAAATTTGAAAAAGTGTATTTAGGGCACTTGATGTTGAAATACGGCACTTCCGGTCTAGCTGAGGTCACTTCCGGGTTATTTGGCGTCACTTCCGGTTTAAAAAGGTAACTTCCGGTTTAATTTGGGTCACTTCCGGTTTGATTTGGATCACTTCCGGGTCACCTAAGGTCACTTCTGGTTCATTTGGGGTCACCTCCGGTTTATTTGGGTCACTTCCGGTCCATTTGGGTCACTTCCGGTTTGCATAGAGGCACTTCCGGTCTAACTGAGGTCACTGCCGGTTTATTAGGGGTCACTTCCGGTTATAAAAGGTCGCTTCCGGTTTATTTTGGGTCACTTCCGGTTTGATTTGGGGTTACTTCCGGTTTATCTAAGGTCACTTCTGGTTCATTTGGGGTCACTTCCGGTATGATTTGGGTCACTTCCGGTCTATTTGGGCCACTTCCGGTTTGAATAGAGGCACTTCCGGTCTAGCTGAGGTCACTTCCGGTTTATTTGGGGTCACTTCCGGTTTAAAAAGGTCACTTCCGGTTTGATATGGGGTGACTAGCGGTTTGATTTGGGGTCACTTCCGGTTTACCTAAGGTCACTTCCGGTTCATTCGGGGTCAATTCCGGTTTGATTTGGGGCACTTCCAGTTCATTCCGGGTTCATTGAGGCACTTCAGGGTCAATCCAAGATGGCCGCCACTCTGGAAGTGGGGGTCAAGGGTTGAATTGTGGAAGTGGGGGTGAAGGGGGTGAATATGGTAAGCATAAGGTGAACAAAGTGAATAAAGTTGGAATGGGTTGAATCGGTCGAAAAATGTAGAAATTAGAAGGGAAAAACTAAATTTTGGGAAAATTTGGTGTGAATTTCAAAATTGAAAATTTGGAAATTTTGCTAAGTGGGAAGGTGTGGAATAGGTAGGCAAAAGATGAACAGTTGAAAGTTGGAACGAGTTGAATCGGTGGAAAAATGTAGAAACTAGAAGTGAAAAACTAAATTTTGTGAAATTTTGCAAAGTGAAAACGTGAAATTTTTGAATTTGGCAAGTTTGGGAATGTCCCCAATGTGATTTGAATGTGTTGAAATAAGTGAATTTCAAACTGGAACAACAAAAATGTGAAATGTTGAATCTGCCATTAAGAATGAATGGGGAAAAAAATGCCACAAAATCGTGAATTTTGTGAAAACGGAAAATTTTTCGAACAAAAAAAATGTAAGCAGCCGTGTCATGAATATTTGGAATAAGTGAAAAGTGGAACGGAGTGAATCGGTTGAAGTATGTGGAAGGAGTTAAGCGTCAAAAAAGTGAGCGGAATAAGTAGAATAATAATAACTAGAATTTGCAATTCCTGAAGAAATTGCGTGTGAAGGTGAAGAGGTTGAATAAATACTTGGGGAATGTTGCAGAATGATGTTGAAAAGAGTTGAATCGGTTGAAAAATGTAGAAATTACAAGGGAAAAAGGAAATTTGGGAAAATTGGGTGTGAATTTCAAAATTGAAAATTTGGAATTTTGGGTAAGTGGGAAGTTGTGGAATAGGTAGGAAAATGATGAACAGTTGAAAGGTGGAATGGGTTGAATAAGTTGAAAATGTAGAAATTAGAGTAGAAAAACAAAATTGTAGAGAATTTTTGGTAAGTGGGAAGTTGTGGAATAGGAAGGCAAAAGAGGAACAGTTGAAAGTTGGAACGAGTTGAATCGGTTAAAAAATGTAGAAGTTAGAGCAAATCTTGAATCCTAATAGAGAATGAATGGGAATTAAAAGAAAAAAAAATTGCACCAAAAGTTTCTGAAATTTGGAACAAAAGGAAAAAAACGGCTTCAGGAGGTTCACTTTTGGGGTTAAAATGTTGAAATGGGTTTAATCGGGCAAAATTTGCAAAAGTTAGCGCAAATGTAGGTATTTAGGGCACTTAATGTTGAAATATGGTCATTTCCGGTTTGATTTGGGTCACTTCCGGTTTGATTAGAGGCACTTCCGGTCTAGCTGAGGTCACTTCCGGTTTATTTGGGGTCACTTCCGGTTTAAAAAGGTCACTTCCGGTTGAAAAAGGTCACTTTCGGTTTGATTTGGGGTCACTTCCGGTTTACCTGAGGTCACTTCCGGTTCATTTGGGGTCACTTCCGGTTTGATTTGGGTCACTTCCGGTCTCTTTAGGTCACTTCCGGTTTGATTAGAGGCACTTCCGGTCTATTTAGGTCACTTCCGGTTTGATTAGAGGCACTTCCGGTCTAGCTGAGGTCACTTCCGGTTTATTTGGGGTCACTTCCGGTTTAAAAAGGTCACTTCCGGTTTGATTTGGGGTCACTTCCGGTTTGATTTGGGGTCACTTCCGGTTTACCTGAGGTCACTTCCGGTTCATTTGGGGTCACTTCCGGTTTGATTTGGGTCACTTCCGGTCTCTTTAGGTCACTTCCGGTTTGATTAGAGGCACTTCCGGTCTATTTAGGTCACTTCCGGTTTGATTAGAGGCACTTCCGGTCTAGCTGAGGTCACTTCCGGTTTATTTGGGGTCACTTCCGGTTTAAAAATGTCACTTCCGGTTTGATTTGGGGTCACTTCCGGTTTGATTTGGGGTCACTTCCGGTTTACCTGAGGTCACTTCCGGTTCATTTGGGGTCAATTCCGGTTTGATTTGGGGCACTTCCAGTTCATTCCGGGTTCATTGGGGCACTTCAGGGTCAATCCAAGATGGCCGCCACTCTGGAAGTGGGGGTCAAGGGTTGAATTGTGGAAGTGGGGGTGAAGGGGGTGAATATGGTAAGCATAAGGTGAACAAAGTGAATAAAGTTGGAATGGGTTGAATCGGTTGAAAAATGTAGAAATTAGAAGGGAAAAACTAAATTTTGGGAAATTTTGCTAAGTGGGAAGGTGTGGAATAGGTAGGCAAAAGATGAACAGTTGAAAGTTGGAACGAGTTGAATCAGTGGAAAAATGTAGAAACTAGAAGTGAAAAACTAAATTTTGTGAAATTTTGCAAAATTTTGTGCAAATTTTAAAAGTGAAAACGTGAAATTTTTGAATTTGGCAAGTTTGGGAATGTCCCCAATGTGATTTGAATGTGTTGAAATAAGTGAATTTCAAACTGGAACAACAAAAATGTGAAATGTTGAATCTGCCATTAAGAATGAATGGGGAAAAAAATGCCACAAAATCGTGAATTTTGTGAAAACGGAAAATTTTTCGAACAAAAAAAATGTAAGCAGCCGTGTCATGAATATTTGGAATAAGTGAAAAGTGGAATGGAGTGAATCGGTTGAAGTATGTGGAAGGAGTTAAGCGTCAAAAAAGTGAGCGGAATAAGTAGAATAATAATAATAACTAGAATTTGCAATTCCTGAAGAAATTGCGTGTGAAGGTGAAGAGGTTGAATAAATACTTGGGGAATGTTGCAGAATGATGTTGAAAAGAGTTGAATCGGTTGAAAAATGTAGAAATTACAAGGGAAAAAGGAAATTTGGGAAAATTGGGTGTGAGTTACAAAATTGAAAATTTGGAATTTTCGGTAAGTGGGAAGTTGTGGAATAGGTAGGAAAATGATGAACAGTTGAAAGGTCGAATGGGTTGAATAAGTTGAAAAATGTAGAAATTAGATTAGAAAAACAAAATTGTAGAGAATTTTTGGTAAGTGGGTAGTTGTGGAATAGGAAGGCAAAAGAAGAACAGTTCAAAGTTGGAACAAGTTGAATCGGTTAAAAAATGTAGAAGTTAGAGCAAATCTTGAATCCTAATAGAGAATGAATGGGAATTAAAAGAAAAAAAATTGCACCAAAATTTTTTGAAATTTGGAACAAAAGGAAAAAAACAGCTTTAGTAGGTTCACTTTTGGGGTTAAAATGTTGAAATGGGTTTAATCGGGCAAAATTTGCAAAAGTTAGCGCAAATGTAGGTATTTAGGGCACTTAATGTTGAAATATGGTCACTTCCGGTTTGATTTGGGTCACTTCCGGTCTATTTGGGTCACTTCCGGTTTGATTAGAGGCACTTCCGGTTTAGCTGAGGTCACTTCCGGTTTATTTGGGGTCACTTCCGGTTTAAAAAGGTCACTTCCGGTTTGATTTGGGGTCACTTCCGGTTTGATTTGGGGTCACTTCCGGTTTACCTGAGGTCACTTCCGGTTCATTTGGGGTCAATTCCGGTTTGATTTGGGGCACTTCCAGTTCATTCCGGGTTCATTGGGCACTTCAGGGTCAATCCAAGATGGCCGCCACTCTGGAAGTGGGGGTCAAGGGTTGAATTGTGGAAGTGGGGGTGAAGGGGGTGAATATGGTAAGCATAAGGTGAACAAAGTGAATAAAGTTGGAATGGGTTGAATCGGTTGAAAAATGTAGAAATTAGAAGGGAAAAACTAAATTTTGGGAAAATTTGGTGTGAATTTCAAAATTGAAAATTTGGAAATTTTGCTAAGTGGGAAGGTGTGGAATAGGTAGGCAAAAGATGAACAGTTGAAAGTTGGAACGAGTTGAATCGGTGGAAAAATGTAGAAACTAGAAGTGAAAAACTAAATTTTGTGAAATTTTGCAAAATTTTGTGCAAATTTTAAAAGTGAAAACGTGAAATTTTTGAATTTGGCAAGTTTGGGAATGTCCCCAATGTGATTTGAATGTGTTGAAATAAGTGAATTTCAAACTGGAACAACAAAAATGTGAAATGTTGAATCTGCCATTAAGAATGAATGGGGAAAAAAATGCCACAAAATCGTGAATTTTGTGAAAACGGAAAATTTTTCGAACAAAAAAAATGTAAGCAGCCGTGTCATGAATATTTGGAATAAGTGAAAAGTGGAACGGAGTGAATCGGTTGAAGTATGTGGAAGGAGTTAAGCGTCAAAAAAGTGAGCGGAATAAGTAGAATAATAATAATAACTAGAATTTGCAATTCCTGAAGAAATTGCGTGTGAAGGTGAAGAGGTTGAATAAATACTTGGGGAATGTTGCAGAATGATGTTGAAAAGAGTTGAATCGGTTGAAAAATGTAGAAATTACAAGGGAAAAAGGAAATTTGGGAAAATTGGGTGTGAATTTCAAAATTGAAAATTTGGAATTTTGGGTAAGTGGGAAGTTGTGGAATAGGTAGGAAAATGATGAACAGTTGAAAGGTGGAATGGGTTGAATAAGTTGAAAATGTAGAAATTAGAGTAGAAAAACAAAATTGTAGAGAATTTTTGGTAAGTGGGAAGTTGTGGAATAGGAAGGCAAAAGAGGAACAGTTGAAAGTTGGAACGAGTTGAATCGGTTAAAAAATGTAGAAGTTAGAGCAAATCTTGAATCCTAATAGAGAATGAATGGGAATTAAAAGAAAAAAAAATTGCACCAAAAGTTTCTGAAATTTGGAACAAAAGGAAAGAAACGGCTTCAGGAGGTTCACTTTTGGGGTTAAAATGTTGAAATGGGTTTAATCGGGCAAAATTTGCAAAAGTTAGCGCAAATGTAGGTATTTAGGGCACTTAATGTTGAAATATGGTCATTTCCGGTTTGATTTGGGTCACTTCCGGTTTGATTAGAGGCACTTCCGGTCTAGCTGAGGTCACTTCCGGTTTATTTGGGGTCACTTCCGGTTTAAAAAGGTCACTTCCTGTTTAAAAAGGTCACTTCCGGTTTGATTTGGGGTCACTTCCGGTTTACCTGAGGTCACTTCCGGTTCATTTGGGGTCACTTCCGGTTTGATTTGGGTCACTTCCGGTCTATTTAGGTCACTTCCGGTTTGATTAGAGGCACTTCCGGTCTATTTAGGTCACTTCCGGTTTGATTAGAGGCACTTCCGGTCTAGCTGAGGTCACTTCCGGTTTATTTGGGGTCACTTCCGGTTTAAAAAGGTCACTTCCGGTTGAAAAAGGTCACTTCCGGTTTGATTTGGGGTCACTTCCGGTTCATTTGGGGTCACTTCCGGTTTAATTTGGGTCACTTCCGGTCTACTTAGGTCACTTCCGGTTTGATTAGAGGCACTTCCGGTCTATTTAGGTCACTTCCGGTTTGATTAGAGGCACTTCCGGTCTAGCTGAGGTCACTTCCGGTTTATTTGGGGTCACTTCCGGTTTAAAAAGGTCACTTCCGGTTGAAAAAGGTCACTTCCGGTTTGATTTGGGGTCACTTCCGGTTTGATTTGGGGTCACTTCCGGTTTACCTGAGGTCACTTCCGGTTCATTTGGGGTCAATTCCGGTTTGATTTGGGGCACTTCCAGTTCATTCCGGGTTCATTGGGGCACTTCAGGGTCAATCCAAGATGGCCGCCACTCTGGAAGTGGGGGTCAAGGGTTGAATTGTGGAAGTGGGGGTGAAGGGGGTGAATATGGTAAGCATAAGGTGAACAAAGTGAATAAAGTTGGAATGGGTTGAATCGGTTGAAAAATGTAGAAATTAGAAGGGAAAAACTAAATTTTGGGAAAATTTGGTGTGAATTTCAAAATTGAAAATTTGGAAATTTTGCTAAGTGGGAAGGTGTGGAATAGGTAGGCAAAAGATGAACAGTTGAAAGTTGGAACGAGTTGAATCGGTGGAAAAATGTAGAAACTAGAAGTGAAAAACTAAATTTTGTGAAATTTTGCAAAATTTTGTGCAAATTTTAAAAGTGAAAACGTGAAATTTTTGAATTTGGCAAGTTTGGGAATGTCCCCAATGTGATTTGAATGTGTTGAAATAAGTGAATTTCAAACTGGAACAACAAAAATGTGAAATGTTGAATCTGCCATTAAGAATGAATGGGGAAAAAAATGCCACAAAATCGTGAATTTTGTGAAAACGGAAAATTTTTCGAACAAAAAAAATGTAAGCAGCCGTGTCATGAATATTTGGAATAAGTGAAAAGTGGAACGGAGTGAATCGGTTGAAGTATGTGGAAGGAGTTAAGCGTCAAAAAAGTGAGCGGAATAAGTAGAATAATAATAATAATAATAATAAAGGACAGCAATAACAATAGTGTGAAGGTCTTCACCTTCACACTAATAATAATAATAATAAAGGACAGCAATAACAATAGTGTGAAGGTCTTCACCTTCACACTAACTAGAATTTGCAATTCCTGAAGAAATTGCGTGTGAAGGTGAAGAGGTTGAATAACTACTTGGGGAATGTTGCAGAATGATGTTGAAAAGAGTTGAATCGGTTGAAAAATGTAGAAATTACAAGGGAAAAAGGAAATTTGGGAAAATTGGGTGTGAATTTCAAAATTGAAAATTTGGAATTTTGGGTAAGTGGGAAGTTGTGGAATAGGTAGGAAAATGATGAACAGTTGAAAGGTATAATGGGTTGAATAAGTTGAAAATGTAGAAATTAGAGTAGAAAAACAAAATTGTAGAGAATTTTTGGTAAGTGGGAAGTTGTGGAATAGGAAGGCAAAAGAGGAACAGTTGAAAGTTGGAACGAGTTGAATCGGTTAAAAAATGTAGAAGTTAGAGCAAATCTTGAATCCTAATAGAGAATGAATGGGAATTAAAAGAAAAAAAAATTGCACCAAAAGTTTCAGAAATTTGGAACAAAAGGAAAAAAACGGATTCAGGAGGTTCACTTTTGGGGTTAAAATGTTGAAATGGGTTTAATCGGGCAAAATTTGCAAAAGTTAGCGCAAATGTAGGTATTTAGGGCACTTAATGTTGAAATATGGTCATTTCCGGTTTGATTTGGGTCACTTCCGGTTTGATTAGAGGCACTTCCGGTCTAGCTGAGGTCACTTCCGGTTTATTTGGGGTCACTTCCGGTTTAAAAAGGTCACTTCCGGTTTGATTTGAGATACTTCTGGTACATTCTGGGTTCATTGGGGGCACTTCAGGGTCAATCCAAGATGGCCGCCACACTGGAAGTGGGGGTCAAGGGGGTGAATATGGTAAGCATAAGGTGAACAAAGTGAATAAAGTTGGAATGGGTTGAATCAGTTCAAAAATGTAGAAATTAGAGTAGAAAAACAAAATTGCAGAAAATTTTTGGTAAGTGGGAAGTTGTGGAATAGGAAGGCAAAAGATGAACAGTTGAAAGTTGGAACGAGTTGAATTGGTTAAAAAATGTAGAAGTTAGAGCAAATCTTGAATCCTAATAAAGAATGAATGGGAATTAAAAGACAAAAAATTGCGCCAAAATTTTTTGAAATTCGGAACAAAAGGAAAAAAAACGGCTTCAGGAGGTTCACTTTTGGGGTTAAAATGTTGAAACGGGTTTAATCGGCCAAAATTTGCAAAAGTTAGCGCAAATATAGGTATTTAGGGCACTTAATGTTGAAATATGGTCACTTCCGGTTTGATTTGGGTCACTTCTGGTCTATTTGGGTCACTTCCGGTTTGATTAGAGGCACTTCCGGTCTAGCTGAGGTCACTTCCGGTTTATTTGGGATCACTTCCGGTTTAAAAAGGTCACTTCCGGTTTAAGAAGGTCACTTCCGGTTTGATTTGGCGTCACTTCCGGTTTACCTGTGGTCACTTCCGATTCATTTTGGGTCACTTCCGGTTTGATTTGGGTCACTTCCGGTCTATTTGGGTCACTTCCGGTTTGATAAGAGGCACTTCCGGTCTAGCTGAGGTCACTTCTGGTTTATTTGGGGTCACTTCCGGTTTAAAAAGGTCACTTCCGGTTTGATTTGGGGTCACTTCCGGTTTGATTTGGGGTCACTTCCGGTTTACCTGAGGTCACTTCCGGTTCATTTGGGGTCAATTCCGGTTTGATTTGGGGCACTTCCAGTTCATTCCGGGTTCATTGGGGCACTTCAGGGTCAATCCAAGATGGCCGCCACTCTGGAAGTGGGGGTCAAGGGTTGAATTGTGGAAGTGGGGGTGAAGGGGGTGAATATGGTAAGCATAAGGTGAACAAAGTGAATAAAGTTGGAATGGGTTGAATCGGTTGAAAAATGTAGAAATTAGAAGGGAAAAACTAAATTTTGGGAAAATTTGGTGTGAATTTCAAAATTGAAAATTTGGAAATTTTGCTAAGTGGGAAGGTGTGGAATAGGTAGGCAAAAGATGAACAGTTGAAAGTTGGAACGAGTTGAATCGGTGGAAAAATGTAGAAACTAGAAGTGAAAAACTAAATTTTGTGAAATTTTGCAAAATTTGGTGCAAATTTTAAAAGTGAAAACGTGAAATTTTTGAATTTGGCAAGTTTGGGAATGTCCCCAATGTGATTTGAATGTGTTGAAATAAGTGAATTTCAAACTGGAACAACAAAAATGTGAAATGTTGAATCTGCCATTAAGAATGAATGGGGAAAAAAATGCCACAAAATCGTGAATTTTGTGAAAACGGAAAATTTTTCGAACAAAAAAAATGTAAGCAGCCGTGTCATGAATATTTGGAATAAGTGAAAAGTGGAACGGAGTGAATCGGTTGAAGTATGTGGAAGGAGTTAAGCGTAAAAAAAGTGAGCGGAATAAGTAGAATAATAATAATAATAATAATAATAATAACTAGAATTTGCAATTCCTGAAGAAATTGCGTGTGAAGGTGAAGAGGTTGAATAAATACTTGGGGAATGTTGCAGAATGATGTTGAAAAGAGTTGAATCGGTTGAAAAATGTAGAAATTACAAGGGAAAAAGGAAATTTGGGAAAATTCGGTGTGGATTTCAAAATTGAAAATTTGGAATTTTGGGTAAGTGGGAAGTTGTGGAATAGGTAGGAAAATGATGAACAGTTGAAAGGTGGAATGGGTTGAATAAGTTGAAAATGTAGAAATTAGAGTAGAAAAACAAAATTGTAGAGAATTTTTGGTAAGTGGGAAGTTGTGGAATAGGAAGGCAAAAGAGGAACAGTTGAAAGTTGGAACGAGTTGAATCGGTTAAAAAATGTAGAAGTTAGAGCAAATCTTGAATCCTAATAGAGAATGAATGGGAATTAAAAGAAAAAAAAATTGCACCAAAAGTTTCAGAAATTTGGAACAAAAGGAAAAAAACGGATTCAGGAGGTTCACTTTTGGGGTTAAAATGTTGAAATGGGTTTAATCGGGCAAAATTTGCAAAAGTTAGCGCAAATGTAGGTATTTAGGGCACTTAATGTTGAAATATGGTCATTTCCGGTTTGATTTGGGTCACTTCCGGTTTGATTAGAGGCACTTCCGGTCTAGCTGAGGTCACTTCCGGTTTATTTGGGGTCACTTCCGGTTTAAAAAGGTCACTTCCGGTTTGATTTGAGATACTTCTGGTACATTCTGGGTTCATTGGGGGCACTTCAGGGTCAATCCAAGATGGCCGCCACACTGGAAGTGGGGGTCAAGGGGGTGAATATGGTAAGCATAAGGTGAACAAAGTGAATAAAGTTGGAATGGGTTGAATCAGTTCAAAAATGTAGAAATTAGAGTAGAAAAACAAAATTGCAGAAAATTTTTGGTAAGTGGGAAGTTGTGGAATAGGAAGGCAAAAGATGAACAGTTGAAAGTTGGAACGAGTTGAATTGGTTAAAAAATGTAGAAGTTAGAGCAAATCTTGAATCCTAATAAAGAATGAATGGGAATTAAAAGACAAAAAATTGCGCCAAAATTTTTTGAAATTCGGAACAAAAGGAAAAAAAACGGCTTCAGGAGGTTCACTTTTGGGGTTAAAATGTTGAAACGGGTTTAATCGGCCAAAATTTGCAAAAGTTAGCGCAAATATAGGTATTTAGGGCACTTAATGTTGAAATATGGTCACTTCCGGTTTGATTTGGGTCACTTCTGGTCTATTTGGGTCACTTCCGGTTTGATTAGAGGCACTTCCGGTCTAGCTGAGGTCACTTCCGGTTTATTTGGGATCACTTCCGGTTTAAAAAGGTCACTTCCGGTTTAAGAAGGTCACTTCCGGTTTGATTTGGCGTCACTTCCGGTTTACCTGTGGTCACTTCCGATTCATTTTGGGTCACTTCCGGTTTGATTTGGGTCACTTCCGGTCTATTTGGGTCACTTCCGGTTTGATAAGAGGCACTTCCGGTCTAGCTGAGGTCACTTCTGGTTTATTTGGGGTCACTTCCGGTTTAAAAAGGTCACTTCCGGTTTGATTTGGGGTCACTTCCGGTTTGATTTGGGGTCACTTCCGGTTTACCTGAGGTCACTTCCGGTTCATTTGGGGTCAATTCCGGTTTGATTTGGGGCACTTCCAGTTCATTCCGGGTTCATTGGGGCACTTCAGGGTCAATCCAAGATGGCCGCCACTCTGGAAGTGGGGGTCAAGGGTTGAATTGTGGAAGTGGGGGTGAAGGGGGTGAATATGGTAAGCATAAGGTGAACAAAGTGAATAAAGTTGGAATGGGTTGAATCGGTTGAAAAATGTAGAAATTAGAAGGGAAAAACTAAATTTTGGGAAAATTTGGTGTGAATTTCAAAATTGAAAATTTGGAAATTTTGCTAAGTGGGAAGGTGTGGAATAGGTAGGCAAAAGATGAACAGTTGAAAGTTGGAACGAGTTGAATCGGTGGAAAAATGTAGAAACTAGAAGTGAAAAACTAAATTTTGTGAAATTTTGCAAAATTTGGTGCAAATTTTAAAAGTGAAAACGTGAAATTTTTGAATTTGGCAAGTTTGGGAATGTCCCCAATGTGATTTGAATGTGTTGAAATAAGTGAATTTCAAACTGGAACAACAAAAATGTGAAATGTTGAATCTGCCATTAAGAATGAATGGGGAAAAAAATGCCACAAAATCGTGAATTTTGTGAAAACGGAAAATTTTTCGAACAAAAAAAATGTAAGCAGCCGTGTCATGAATATTTGGAATAAGTGAAAAGTGGAACGGAGTGAATCGGTTGAAGTATGTGGAAGGAGTTAAGCGTAAAAAAAGTGAGCGGAATAAGTAGAATAATAATAATAATAATAATAATAATAACTAGAATTTGCAATTCCTGAAGAAATTGCGTGTGAAGGTGAAGAGGTTGAATAAATACTTGGGGAATGTTGCAGAATGATGTTGAAAAGAGTTGAATCGGTTGAAAAATGTAGAAATTACAAGGGAAAAAGGAAATTTGGGAAAATTCGGTGTGGATTTCAAAATTGAAAATTTGGAATTTTGGGTAAGTGGGAAGTTGTGGAATAGGTAGGAAAATGATGAACAGTTGAAAGGTGGAATGGGTTGAATAAGTTGAAAATGTAGAAATTAGAGTAGAAAAACAAAATTGTAGAGAATTTTTGGTAAGTGGGAAGTTGTGGAATAGGAAGGCAAAAGAGGAACAGTTGAAAGTTGGAACGAGTTGAATCGGTTAAAAAATGTAGAAGTTAGAGCAAATCTTGAATCCTAATAGAGAATGAATGGGAATTAAAAGAAAAAAAAATTGCACCAAAAGTTTCTGAAATTTGGAACAAAAGGAAAGAAACGGCTTCAGGAGGTTCACTTTTGGGGTTAAAATGTTGAAATGGGTTTAATCGGGCAAAATTTGCAAAAGTTAGCGCAAATGTAGGTATTTAGGGCACTTAATGTTGAAATATGGTCATTTCCGGTTTGATTTGGGTCACTTCCGGTTTGATTAGAGGCACTTCCGGTCTAGCTGAGGTCACTTCCGGTTTATTTGGGGTCACTTCCGGTTTAAAAAGGTCACTTCCGGTTGAAAAAGGTCACTTCCGGTTTGATTTGGGGTCACTTCCGGTTTGATTTGGGGTCACTTCCGGTTTACCTGAGGTCACTTCCGGTTCATTTGGGGTCAATCCCGGTTTGATTTGGGGCACTTCCAGTTCATTCCGCGTACATTGGGGCACTTCAGGGTCAATCCAAGATGGCCGCCACTCTGGAAGTGGGGGTCAAGGGTTGAATTGTGGAAGTGGGGGTGAAGGGGGTGAATATGGTAAGCATAAGGTGAACAAAGTGAATAAAGTTGGAATGGGTTGAATCGGTCGAAAAATATAGAAATTAGAAGGGAAAAACTAAATTTTTGGAAAATTTGGTGTGAATTTCAAAATTGAAAATTTGGAAATTTTGCTAAGTGGGAAGGTGTGGAATAGGTAGGCAAAAGATGAACAGTTGAAAGTTGGAACGAGTTGAATCGGTGGAAAAATGTAGAAATTAGAAGTGAAAAACTAAATTTAGTGAAATTTTGCAAAATTTTGTGCAAATTTTAAAAGTGAAAACGTGAAATTTTTGAATTTGGCAAGTTTGGGAATGTCCCCAATGTGATTTGAATGTGTTGAAATAAGTGAATTTCAAACTGGAACAACACAAATGTGAAATGTTGAATCTGCCATTAAGAATGACTGGGGAAGAATTTGCCGGAATTTTGTGAATTTTGCGAAAACGGAAAATTTTTTGAACGAAAAAAATGTAAGCACCCGTGTCATGAATATTTGGAATCAGTGAAAAGTGGAATGGAGTGAATCGGTTGAAGTATGTGGAAGTAGTTAACGGACAAAAAAGTGAGCGGAATAAGTAGAATAATAATAATAACTAGAATTTGCAATTCCTGAAGAAATTGCGTGTGAAGGTGAAGAGGTTGAATAAATACTTGGGGAATGCTGCAGAATGATGTTGAAAAGAGTTGAATCGGTTGAAAAATGTAGAAATTACAAGGGAAAAAGGAAATTTGGGAAAATTGGGTGTGAATTTCAAAATTGAAAATTTGGAATTTTGGGTAAGTGGGAAGTTGTGAAATAGGTAGGAAAATGATGAACAGTTGAAAGGTGGAATGGGTTGAATAAGTTGAAAATGTAGAAATTAGAGTAGAAAAACAAAATTGTAGAGAATTTTTGGTAAGTGGGAAGTTGTGGAATAGGAAGGCAAAAGAGGAACAGTTGAAAGTTGGAACGAGTTGAATCAGTTAAAAAATGTAGAAGTTAGAGCAAATCTTGAATCCTAATAGAGAATGAATGGGAATTAAAAGAAAAAAAAATGCACCAAAAGTTTCTGAAATTTGGAACAAAAGGAAAAAAACGGCTTCAGGAGGTTCACTTTTGGGGTTAAAATGTTGAAATGGGTTTAATCGGGCAAAATTTGCAAAAGTTAGCGCAAATGTAGGTAATTAGGGCACTTAATGTTGAAATATGGTCATTTCCGGTTTGATTTGGGTCACTTCTGGTTTGATTAGAGGCACTTCCGGTCTAGCTCAGGTCACTTCCGGTTTATTTGGGGTCACTTCCGGTTTAAAAAGGTCACTTCCGGTTGAAAAAGGTCACTTCCGGTTTGATTTGGGGTCACTTCCGGTTTGATTTGGGGTCACTTCCGGTTTACCTGAGGTCACTTCCGGTTCATTTGGGGTCAATCCCGGTTTGATTTGGGGCACTTCCAGTTCATTCCGCGTACATTGGGGCACTTCAGGGTCAATCCAAGATGGCCGCCACTCTGGAAGTGGGGGTCAAGGGTTGAATTGTGGAAGTGGGGGTGAAGGGGGTGAATATGGTAAGCATAAGGTGAACAAAGTGAATAAAGTTGGAATGGGTTGAATCGGTCGAAAAATATAGAAATTAGAAGGGAAAAACTAAATTTTTGGAAAATTTGGTGTGAATTTCAAAATTGAAAATTTGGAAATTTTGCTAAGTGGGAAGGTGTGGAATAGGTAGGCAAAAGATGAACAGTTGAAAGTTGGAACGAGTTGAATCGGTGGAAAAATGTAGAAATTAGAAGTGAAAAACTAAATTTAGTGAAATTTTGCAAAATTTTGTGCAAATTTTAAAAGTGAAAACGTGAAATTTGTGAATTTGGCAAGTTTGGGAATGTCCCAAATGTGATTTGAATGTGTTGAAATAAGTGAATTTCAAACTGGAACAACAAAAATGTGAAATGTTGAATCTGCCATTAAGAATGAATGGGGAAGAATTTGCCGGAATTTTGTGAATTTTGCGAAAACGGAAAATTTTTTGAACGAAAAAAATGTAAGCACCCGTGTCATGAATATTTGGAATCAGTGAAAAGTGGAATGGAGTGAATCGGTTGAAGTATGTGGAAGTAGTTAACGGACAAAAAAGTGAGCGGAATAAGTAGAATAATAATAATAACTAGAATTTGCAATTCCTGAAGAAATTGCGTGTGAAGGTGAAGAGGTTGAATAAATACTTGGGGAATGATGCAGAATGATGTTGAAAAGGGTTGAATCGGTTGAAAAATGTAGAAATTACAAGGGAAAAAGGAAATTTGGGAAAATTGGGTGTGAGTTACAAAATTGAAAATTTGGAATTTTGGGTAAGTGGGAAGTTGTGGAATAGGTAGGAAAATGATGAACAGTTGAAGGGTCGAATGGGTTGAATAAGTTGAAAAATGTAGAAATTAGATTAGAAAAACAAAATTGTAGAGAATTTTTGGTAAGTGGGTAGTTGTGGAATAGGAAGGCAAAAGAAGAACAGTTCAAAGTTGGAACAAGTTGAATCGGTTAAAAAATGTAGAAGTTAGAGCAAATCTTGAATCCTAATAGAGAATGAATGGGAATTAAAAGAAAAAAAATTGCACCAAAATTTTTTGAAATTTGGAACAAAAGGAAAAAAAACAGCTTTAGGAGGTTCACTTTTGGGGTTAAAATGTTGAAATGGGTTTAATCGGGCAAAATTTGCAAAAGTTAGCGCAAATGTAGGTATTTAGGGCACTTAATGTTGAAATATGGTCACTTCCGGTTTGATTTGGGTAACTTCCGGTCTATTTGGGTCACTTCCGGTTTGATTAGAGGCACTTCCGGTCTAGCTGAGGTCACTTCCGGTTTATTTGGGGTCACTTTCGGTTTTAAAAGGTCACTTCCGGTTTGATTTGGGGTCACTTCCGGTTTGATTTGGGGTAACTTCCGGTTTACCTGAGGTCACTTCCGGTTCATTTGGGGTCAATTCCGGTTTGATTTGGGGCACTTCCGGTTCATTCCGAGTTCATTGGGGCACTTCAGGGTCAATCCAAGATGGCCGCCACTCTGGAAGTGGGGGTCAAGGGTTGAATTGTGGAAGTGGGGGTGAAGGGGGTGAATATGGTAAGCATAAGGTGAACAAAGTGAATAAAGTTGGAATTGGTTGAATCGGTTGAAAAATGTAGAAATTAGAAGGGAAAAACTAAATTTTTGGAAAATTTGGTGTCAATTTCAAAATTGAAAATTTGGAAATTTTGCTAAGTGGGAAGGTGTGGAATAGGTAGGCAAAAGATGAACAGTTGAAAGTTGGAACGAGTTGAATCGGCGGAAAAATGTAGAAATTAGAAGTGAAAAACTGAATTTAGCGAAATTTTGCAAAATTTTGTGCAAATTTTAAAAGTGAAAACGTGAAATTTTTGAATTTGGCAAGTTTGGGAATGTCCCCAATGTGATTTGAATGTGTTGAAATAAGTGAATTTCAAACTGGAACAACAAAAATGTGAAATGTTGAATCTGCCATTAAGAATGAATGGGGAAAAAATTGCCATAAAATCGTGAATTTTGTGAAAACGGAAAATTTTTTGAACGAAAAAAATGTAAGCACCTATGTCATGAATATTTGGAATAAGTGAAAAGTGGAACGGAGTCAATCGGTTGAAGTATGTGGAAGTAGTTAACGGACAAAAAAGTGAGCGGAATAAGTAGAATAATAATAATAACTAGAAAATGCAATTTCTGGAGAAATTGCGTGTGAAGGCGAAGACTTTGAATCACTTCTTGGGGAATGATGCCGAATGATGTTGAAATGAGTTGAATTTCTTGAGAAATGTGGAAAATAGAAGTGTAATACTAAATTTTTGAGAATATGGTTGAATTTCAAATTTGATTTTTGGAATTTTTGGTAAGTGGAAAGTTGTGGAATAGGCAGGCAAAGGATGAACAGTTGAATGTTGGAACGGGTTGAATCGGTTAAAAAATGTAGAAGTGAGAGCAAATGTTGAATCCCCATAGAGAATGAATGGGAATTAAAAGAAAAAGCAATTGCGCCAAAATATTTTGAAATTTGGAACAAAACGTAAAAAAACAGCTTCAGGAGGTTCACTTTTGGGGTTAAAATGTTGAAACGGGTTCAATCGGACAAAAAATGCAAAAGTTAGCGCCTAATGTAGCTATTTATGACAGTTAATGTTGAAATAAGTTCACTTCCGGGGTGATTTGGGTCACTTCCGGTCTATTTGGGTCACTTCCGGTCTGATTAGAGGCACTTCCGGTCCAGCTGAGGTCACTTCCGGTTTATTTGGGGTCACTTCCGGTTTAAAAAGGTCACTTCCGGTTTAAAAAGGTCACTTCCGGTTTGATTTGGGGTCACTTCCGGTTTACCTGAGGTCACTTCCTGTTTACCTAAGGTCACTTCCGGTTTGATTTGGGCCACTTCCGGTTCATTCTAGGTTCATTGGGAGCACTTCAGGGTCAATCCAAGATGGCCGCCACACTGGAAGTGGGGGTCAAGGGTTGAATTTTGTAAGCATAGCGGAAGTGGGGGTGAAGGGGGTGAATATGGTAAGGATGAGGTGACCAAAGTGAATAAAGTTGGAATGGGTTGAATCGGTTGAAAAATGTAGAAATTAGAGTAGAAAAACCAAATTTTGTAGAATTTGGTTGAATTTCAAAATTGAAAATTTGGAAATTTTGGTAAGTGGGAAGGTGTGGAATAGGTAGGCAAAAGATGAACAGTTGAAAGTTGGAATGGGTTGAATCGGTTGAAAAACGTAGAAGTTAGAGTAGAAAAACGAAATTTTGGAGAATTTGGTTGAATTTCAAATTTGAAATTTTGGAATTTTTGATAGGTGAGAAGTTGTGGAATAGGCAGGCAAAAGATGAACAGTTGAAAGTTGGAATGGGTTGAATCGGTTGAAAAATGTAGAAATTAGAGTAGAAAAACGAAATTACGAAGAATTTGGTTGAATTTCAAATTTGAAAATTTGGAATTTTTTTGTAAGTGGGAAGTTGTGGAATAGGTAGGCAAAAGATGAACAGTTGGAAGTTGGAACGGGTTCAATCGGTCGAAAAATGTAGAAATTAGAGGTGAAAAACGAAATTTCGTGAAATTTTGTCGGAATTTTTAACGTGAAAACGTGAAATTTTTGAATTTGGGAATTTTGGGAATGTCGAGAATCATTCCGAATGTGGTTTGAATGTGCTGAATGAGGTGAATTTAAAAGGGGAATGACGTAAATGTGAAATGTCGAATCTGCCATTGAGAATGAATGGGGAAAAATTTGTCGTAAATTCGCGAATTTTGCGAAATCGGAAAATTTTCGGAACGAGAAAAATGGAAGCACTCATCTCGTGAATATTTGGAATACGTCAAAAGTGGAACGGAGTGAATCGGATGAATTATGTGGAAGAAGAAGCGGGACAAAAAAGTGGCGGGAATAAAATAGAAGAATAATAATAATAATAATAGAGAATGGTGTAGAATAACATATGTGTGAAGGCCATCGCCTTCACACAATAAAGGACAGCAATAACAATAGTGTGAAGGTCTTCACCTTCACACTAATAATAATAATAAAGGACAGCAATAACAATAGTGTGAAGGTCTTCACCTTCACACTAAATAAAGGACAGCAATAACAATAGTGTGAAGGTCTTCACCTTCACACTAATAAAGGACAGCAATAACAATAGTGTGAAGGTCTTCACCTTCACACTAATAAAGGACAGCAATAACAATAGTGTGAAGGTCTTCACCTTCACACTAATAATAAAGGACAGCAATAACAATAGTGTGAAGGTCTTCACCTTCACACTAATAAAGGACAGCAATAACAATAGTGTGAAGGTCTTCACCTTCACACTAATAATAGAGAATGGTGTAGAATAACATATGTGTGAAGGCCATCGCCTTCACACAATAATAATAATAATAGAGAATGGTGTAGAATAACATATGTGTGAAGGCCATCGCCTTCACACAATAATAATAATAATAGAGAATGGTGTAGAATAACATATGTGTGAAGGCCATCGCCTTCACACAATAATAGAGAATGGTGTAGAATAACATATGTGTGAAGGCCATCGCCTTCACACAAAAATGCAATTTCTGGAGAAATTGCGTGTGAAGGCGAAGACTTTGAATCACTTCTTGGGGAATGCTGGCGAATTATGCTGAAACGAGTTGAATTACTTGAGAAATGTAGAAAATAGAGGTGAAAAACGGAATTTTGGAGAATTTGGTGGAATTTCAGAATTTTGGAGAATTTGGTTGAGTTTAAAATCTTAAAATGTGGAATTTATGGCAAGTGGAAATTTGGGGAATAGGTAGAAAAAAGATGAAGAGTTGAAAGTTGGAATGGGTTGAATCGGTTGAACAATGTGAAAATTAGAGTAGAAAAACACATTTTCGGAGAATTTGGTTGAATTTCAAATTTCAAAATTTGGAATTTTTTGTAAGGGGAAGTTGTGGAATAGGTAAGCAAAAGATGAAGAGTTGAAAGTTGGAATGGGTTGAATCGGTAGAGAAATGTAGAAATGAGAGTAGAAAAACGAAATTTTGGAGAATTTGGTTGAATTTCAAATTTGGGATTTTTGGTAAGTGGGAAGTTGTGTGATACGTAGGCAAAAGATGAAGAGTTGAAAGTTGGAATCGGTTGAATCGGTTGAAAAATGTACAAATTAGAGTCGAAAAACGAAATTTTGCAGAATTTGGTTGAATTTCAAATTTGGAATTTTTGGTAAGTGGGAAGTTGTGAAATAGGTAAGCAAAAGATGAAAAGTTGAAAGTTGGAATGGATTGAATCGGTTGCACAATGTAAAGATTAGAGTAGAAAAAACAAAATGTTTGAGAATTTGGTTGAATTTCAAATTTTTAATTTTTAATTTTTGGTAAGTGGGAAGTTGTGGAATAGGTAGGCAAAAGATGAAGAGTTGAAAGTTGGAATGGGTTGAATCGGTTGAACAATGTAGAAATTACAGTAGAAAAACGAAATTTTGGAGATTTTGGTTGAATTTCAAATTTGGAATTTTTGGTAAGTCGGAAGTTGTGGAATAGGTAGGCAAAAGATGAAGAGTTGAAAGTTGGAATGGGTTGAATCGGTTGAACAATGTGGAAATTAGAGTAGAAAAACAAAATGTTGGAGAATTTGGTTGAATTTCAAATATGGAATTTTTGGTAAGTGGGAAGTTGTGGAATAGGTAGGCAAAAGATGAAGAGTTGAAAGTTGGAATGGGTTGAATCGGTTGAACAATGTAGAAATTAGATTAGAAAAACGAAATTTTGGAGAATTTGGTTGAATTTCAAATTTGGAATTTTTGGTAAACGGGAAGTTGTGGAATAGGTAGGCAAAACATGAACAGTTGAAAGTTGGAATGAGTTGAATCGGTTAAAAAAATGTAGAAATTAGAGTAGAAAAACAAAATTTTTGAGAATTTGGTTGAATTCCAAATTTGGAATTTTTGGTAAGTCGGAAGTTGTGGAATAGGTAGGCAAAAGATGAAGAGTTGAAAGTTGGAATGGGTTGAATCGGTTGAACAATGTAGAAATTAGAGTAGAAAAACAAAATGTTGGAGAATTTGGTTGAATTTCAAATATGGAATTTTTGGTAAGTGGGAAGTTGTGGAATAGGTAGGCAAAAGATGAAGAGTTGAAAGTTGGAATGGGTTGAATCGGTTGAACAATGTAGAAATTAGATTAGAAAAACGAAATTTTGGAGAATTTGGTTGAATTTCAAATTTGGAATTTTTGGTAAACGGGAAGTTGTGGAATAGGTAGGCAAAACATGAACAGTTGAAAGTTGGAATGAGTTGAATCGGTTAAAAAATGTAGAAATTAGAGTAGAAAAACAAAATGTTGGAGAATTTGGTTGAATTTCAAATATGGAATTTTTGGTAAGTGGGAAGTTGTGGAATAGGTAGGCAAAACATGAACAGTTGAAAGTCGGAATGAGTTGAATCGGTTGAAAAATGTAGAAATTAGAGTAGAAAAACAACATTTTTGAGAATTTGGTTGAATTCCAAATTTGAAAATTTGGAATTTTTCATAAGTTGGAAGTTGTGGAATAGTTAGAAAAAGATGAACAGTTGAAAGTTGGAATGGGTTGAATGGGTTGAAAAACGTAAAAGTTAGAGTGGAAAAACGAAATTTTGGAGAATTTGGTTGAATTTCAAATTTGGAATTTTTGGTAAGTGGGAAGTTGTGGAATAGGTAGGCAAAAGATGAACAGTTGAAAGTTGGAATGAGTTGAATCGGTTGAACAATGTAGAAATTACAGTAGAAAAACGAAATTTTGGAGATTTTGGTTGAATTTCAAATTTGGAATTTTTGGTAAGTCAGAAGTTGTGGAATAGGTAGGCAAAAGATGAAGAGTTGAAAGTTGGAATGGGTTGAATCGGTTGAACAATGTAGAAATTACAGTAGAAAAACGAAATGTTGGTTAAATTTCAAATTTGGAATTTTTGGTAAGTCGGAAGTTGTGGAATAGGTAGGCAAAAGATGAAGAGTTGAAAGTTGGAATGGGTTGAATCGGTTGAACAATGTAGAAATTAGAGTAGAAAAACAAAATGTTGGAGAATTTGGTTGAATTTCAAATATGGAATTTTTGGTAAGTGGGAAGTTGTGGAATAGGTAGGCAAAAGATGAAGAGTTGAAAGTTGGAATGGGTTGAATCGGTTGAACAATGTAGAAATTAGAGTAGAAAAACGAAATTTAGAAAGATTTGGTTGAATTTCAAATTTGGAATTTTTGGTAAACGGGAAGTTGTGGAATAGGTAGGCAAAACATGAACAGTTGAAAGTTGGAATGAGTTGAATCGGTTGAAAAATGTAGAAATTAGAGTAGAAAAACAAAATTTTTGAGAATTTGGTTGAATTCCAAATTTGAAAATTTGGAATTTTTCATAAGTTGGAAGTTGTGGAATAGTTAGAAAAAGATGAACAGTTGAAAGTTGGAATGGGTTGAATGGGTTGAAAAACGTAAAAGTTAGAGTGGAAAAACGAAATTTTGGAGAATTTGGTTGAATTTCAAATTTGGAATTTTTGGTAAGTGGGAAGTTGTGGAATAGGTAGGCAAAAGATGAACAATTGAAAGTTGGAATGAGTTGAATCGGTTGAACAATGTAGAAAAAAGTGGAATGATGTAAATGTGAAATGTCGAATCTGCCATTAAGAATGAATGGGGAAAAATTTGTCGTAAGTTCGCGAATTTTGCGAAATCGGAAAATTTTCGGAACGAGAAAAATGGAAGCGCTCATCTCGTGAATATTTGGAACACGTCAAAAGTGGAACGGAGTGAATCGGATGAATATATGTGGAAGAAGAAGCGGGACAAAAAAGTGTGGAGAATAAAATAGAATAATAATAATAATAATAATAATAATAATAATAATAGAGAATGGTGTAGAATAACATATGTGTGAAGGCCATCGCCTTCACACAATAATAATAGAGAATGGTGTAGAATAACATATGTGTGAAGGCCATCGCCTTCACACAATAATAATAATAATAGAGAATGGTGTAGAATAACATATGTGTGAAGGCCATCGCCTTCACACAATAATAATAATAACTAGAATTTGCAATTCCTGAAGAAATTGCGTGTGAAGGTGAAGAGGTTGAATAAATACTTGGGGAATGTTGCAGAATGATGTTGAAAAGAGTTGAATCGGTTGAAAAATGTAGAAATTACAAGGGAAAAAGGAAATTTGGGAAAATTGGGTGTGAATTTCAAAATTGAAAATTTGGAATTTTGGGTAAGTGGGGAGTTGTGGAATAGGTAGGAAAATGATGAACAGTTGAAAGGTGGAATGGGTTGAATAAGTTGAAAATGTAGAAATTAGAGTAGAAAAACAAAATTGTAGAGAATTTTTGGTAAGTGGGAAGTTGTGGAATAGGAAGGCAAAAGAGGAACAGTTGAAAGTTGGAACGAGTTGAATCGGTTAAGAAATGTAGAAGTTAGAGCAAATCTTGAATCCTAATAGAGAATGAATGGGAATTAAAAGAAGAAAAAATTGCACCAAAAGTTTCTGAAATTTGGAACAAAAGGAAAGAAACGGCTTCAGGAGGTTCACTTTTGGGGTTAAAATGTTGAAATGGGTTTAATCGGGCAAAATTTGCAAAAGTTAGCGCAAATGTAGGTATTTAGGGCACTTAATGTTGAAATATGGTCATTTCCGGTTTGATTTGGGTCACTTCCGGTTTGATTAGAGGCACTTCCGGTCCAGCTGAGGTCACTTCCGGTTTATTTGGGGTCACTTCCGGTTTAAAAAGGTCACTTCCGGTTGAAAAAGGTCACTTCCGGTTTGATTTGGGGTCACTTCCGGTTTGATTTGGGGTCACTTCCGGTTTACCTGAGGTCACTTCCGGTTCATTTGGGGTCAATCCCGGTTTGATTTGGGGCACTTCCAGTTCATTCCGCGTACATTGGGGCACTTCAGGGTCAATCCAAGATGGCCGCCACTCTGGAAGTGGGGGTCAAGGGTTGAATTGTGGAAGTGGGGGTGAAGGGGGTGAATATGGTAAGCATAAGGTGAACAAAGTGAATAAAGTTGGAATGGGTTGAATCGGTTGAAAAATGTAGAAATTAGAAGGGAAAAACTAAATTTTGGGAAAATTTGGTGTGAATTTCAAAATTGAAAATTTGGAAATTTTGCTAAGTGGGAAGGTGTGGAATAGGTAGGCAAAAGATGAACAGTTGAAAGTTGGAACGAGTTGAATCGGTGGAAAAATGTAGAAACTAGAAGTGAAAAACTAAATTTTGTGAAATTTTGCAAAATTTTGTGCAAATTTTAAAAGTGAAAACGTGAAATTTTTGAATTTGGCAAGTTTGGGAATGTCCCCAATGTGATTTGAATGTGTTGAAATAAGTGAATTTCAAACTGGAACAACAAAAATGTGAAATGTTGAATCTGCCATTAAGAATGAATGGGGAAAAAAATGCCACAAAATCGTGAATTTTGTGAAAACGGAAAATTTTTCGAACAAAAAAAATGTAAGCAGCCGTGTCATGAATATTTGGAATAAGTGAAAAGTGGAACGGAGTGAATCGGTTGAAGTATGTGGAAGGAGTTAAGCGTCAAAAAAGTGAGCGGAATAAGTAGAATAATAATAACTAGAATTTGCAATTCCTGAAGAAATTGCGTGTGAAGGTGAAGAGGTTGAATAAATACTTGGGGAATGTTGCAGAATGATGTTGAAAAGAGTTGAATCGGTTGAAAAATGTAGAAATTACAAGGGAAAAAGGAAATTTGGGAAAATTGGGTGTGAATTTCAAAATTGAAAATTTGGAATTTTGGGTAAGTGGGAAGTTGTGGAATAGGTAGGAAAATGATAAACAGTTGAAAGGTGGAATGGGTTGAATAAGTTGAAAATGTAGAAATTAGAGTAGAAAAACAAAATTGTAGAGAATTTTTGGTAAGTGGGAAGTTGTGGAATAGGAAGGCAAAAGAGGAACAGTTGAAAGTTGGAACGAGTTGAATCGGTTAAAAATGTAGAAGTTAGAGCAAATCTTGAATCCTAATAGAGAATGAATGGGAATTAAAAGAAAAAAAAATTGCACCAAAAGTTTCTGAAATTTGGAACAAAAGGAAAAAAACGGCTTCAGGAGGTTCACTTTTGGGGTTAAAATGTTGAAATGGGTTTAATCGGGCAAAATTTGCAAAAGTTAGCGCAAATGTAGGTATTTAGGGCACTTAATGTTGAAATATGGTCATTTCCGGTTTGATTTGGGTCACTTCCGGTTTGATTAGAGGCACTTCCGGTCTAGCTGAGGTCACTTCCGGTTTATTTGGGGTCACTTCCGGTTTAAAAAGGTCACTTCCGGTTGAAAAAGGTCACTTCCGGTTTGATTTGGGGTCACTTCCGGTTTGATTTGGGGTCACTTCCGGTTTACCTGAGGTCACTTCCGGTTCATTTGGGGTCACTTCCGGTTTGATTTGGGTCACTTCCGGTCTATTTAGGTCACTTCCGGTTTGATTAGAGGCACTTCCGGTCTATTTAGGTCACTTCCGGTTTGATTAGAGGCACTTCCGGTCTAGCTGAGGTCACTTCCGGTTTATTTGGGGTCACTTCCGGTTGAAAAAGGTCACTTCCGGTTTGATTTGGGGTCACTTCCGGTTTACCTGAGGTCACTTCCGGTTCATTTGGGGTCAATTCCGGTTTAATTTGGGGCACTTCCAGTTCATTCCGGGTTCATTGGGGCACTTCAGGGTCAATCCAAGATGGCCGCCACTCTGGAAGTGGGGGTCAAGGGTTGAATTGTGGAAGTGGGGGTGAAGGGGGTGAATATGGTAAGCATAAGGTGAACAAAGTGAAAAAAGTTGGAATGGGTTGAATCGGTTGAAAAATGTAGAAATTAGAAGGGAAAAACTAAATTTTGGGAAAATTTGGTGTGAATTTCAAAATTGAAAATTTGGAAATTTTGCTAAGTGGGAAGGTGTGGAATAGGTAGGCAAAAGATGAACAGTTGAAAGTTGGAACGAGTTGAATCGGTGGAAAAATGTAGAAACTAGAAGTGAAAAACTAAATTTTGTGAAATTTTGCAAAATTTTGTGCAAATTTTAAAAGTGAAAACGTGAAATTTTTGAATTTGGCAAGTTTGGGAATGTCCCCAATGTGATTTGAATGTGTTGAAATAAGTGAATTTCAAACTGGAACAACAAAAATGTGAAATGTTGAATCTGCCATTAAGAATGAATGGGGAAAAAAATGCCACAAAATCGTGAATTTTGTGAAAACGGAAAATTTTTCGAACAAAAAAAATGTAAGCAGCCGTGTCATGAATATTTGGAATAAGTGAAAAGTGGAACGGAGTGAATCGGTTGAAGTATGTGGAAGGAGTTAAGCGTCAAAAAAGTGAGCGGAATAAGTATAATAATAATAACTAGAATTTGCAATTCCTGAAGAAATTGCGTGTGAAGGTGAAGAGGTTGAATAAATACTTGGGGAATGTTGCAGAATGATGTTGAAAAGAGTTGAATCGGTTGAAAAATGTAGAAATTACAAGGGAAAAAGGAAATTTGGGAAAATTGGGTGTGAATTTCAAAATTGAAAATTTGGAATTTTGGGTAAGTGGGAAGTTGTGGAATAGGTAGGAAAATGATGAACAGTTGAAAGGTGGAATGGGTTGAATAAGTTGAAAATGTAGAAATTAGAGTAGAAAAACAAAATTGTAGAGAATTTTTGGTAAGTGGGAAGTTGTGGAATAGGAAGGCAAAAGAGGAACAGTTGAAAGTTGGAACGAGTTGAATCGGTTAAAAAATGTAGAAGTTAGAGCAAATCTTGAATCCTAATAGAGAATGAATGGGAATTAAAAGAAAAAAAAATTGCACCAAAAGTTTCTGAAATTTGGAACAAAAGGAAAGAAACGGCTTCAGGAGGTTCACTTTTGGGGTTAAAATGTAGAAACGGGTTTAATCGGTCAAAATTTGCAAAAGTTAGCGCAAATGTAGGTATTTTGGGCACTTAATGTTGAAATATGGTCACTTCCGGTTTGATTTGGGTCACTTCCGGTCTATTTGAGTCACTTCCGGTTTGAATAGAGGCACTTCCGGTCTAGCTGAGGTCACTTCCGGTTTATTTGTGGTCACTTCCGGTTCAAAAAGGTCACTTCCGGTTTAAAAAGGTCACTTCCGGTTTGATTTGGGGTCACTTCCGGTTTACCTGAGGTCACTTCCGGTTCATTTGGGGTCACTTCCGGTTTGATTTGGGGTCACTTCCGGTTTACCTGAGGTCACTTCCGGTTCATTTGGGGTCAATTCCGGTTTGATTTGGGGCACTTCCAGTTCATTCCGGGTTCATTGGGGCACTTCAGGGTCAATCCAAGATGGCCGCCACTCTGGAAGTGGGGGTCAAGGGTTGAATTGTGGAAGTGGGGGTGAAGGGGGTGAATATGGTAAGCATAAGGTGAACAAAGTGAATAAAGTTGGAATGGGTTGAATCGGTTGAAAAATGTAGAAATTAGAAGGGAAAAACTAAATTTTGGGAAAATTTGGTGTGAATTTCAAAATTGAAAATTTGGAAATTTTGCTAAGTGGGAAGGTGTGGAATAGGTAGGCAAAAGATGAACAGTTGAAAGTTGGAACGAGTTGAATCGGTGGAAAAATGTAGAAACTAGAAGTGAAAAACTAAATTTTGTGAAATTTTGCAAAATTTTGTGCAAATTTTAAAAGTGAAAACGTGAAATTTTTGAATTTGGCAAGTTTGGGAATGTCCCCAATGTGATTTGAATGTGTTGAAATAAGTGAATTTCAAACTGGAACAACAAAAATGTGAAATGTTGAATCTGCCATTAAGAATGAATGGGGAAAAAAATGCCACAAAATCGTGAATTTTGTGAAAACGGAAAATTTTTCGAACAAAAAAAATGTAAGCAGCCGTGTCATGAATATTTGGAATAAGTGAAAAGTGGAACGGAGTGAATCGGTTGAAGTATGTGGAAGGAGTTAAGCGTCAAAAAAGTGAGCGGAATAAGTAGAATAATAATAACTAGAATTTGCAATTCCTGAAGAAATTGCGTGTGAAGGTGAAGAGGTTGAATAAATACTTGGGGAATGCTGCAGAATGATGTTGAAAAGAGTTGAATCGGTTGAAAAATGTAGAAATTACAAGGGAAAAGGAAATTTGGGAAAATTCGGTGTGAATTTCAAAACTGAAAATTTGGAATTTTGGGTAAGTGGGAAGTTGTGGAATAGGTAGGAAAATGATGAACAGTTGAAAGGTGGAATGGGTTGAATAAGTTGAATGGGTCGAATAAGTTGAAAAAAGTAGAAATTAGAGTAGAAAACCAAAATTGAACAGTTGAAAGTTGGAACGAGTTGAATCGGTTAAAAAATGTAGAAGTTAGAGCAAATCTTGAATCCTAATAAAGAATGAATGGGAATTAAAAGAAAAAAAAATTGCGCCAAAATCTTTTGAAATTTGGAACAAAAGGAAAAAAACGGCTTCAGGAGGTTCACTTTTGGGGTTAAAATGTAGAAACGGGTTTAATCGGTCAAAATTTGCAAAAGTTAGCGCAAATGTAGGTATTTTGGGCACTTAATGTTGAAATATGGTCACTTCCGGTTTGATTTGGGTCACTTCCGGTCTATTTGAGTCACTTCCGGTTTGAATAAAGGCACTTCCGGTCTAGCTGAGGTCACTTCCGGTTTATTTGTGGTCACTTCCGGTTTAAAAAGGTCACTTCCGGTTTAAAAAGGTCACTTCCGGTTTGATTTGGGGTCACTTCCGGTTTACCTGAGGTCACTTCCGGTTCATTTGGGGTCAATTCCGGTTTGATTTGGGGCACTTCCAGTTCATTCCGGGTTCATTGGGGCACTTCAGGGTCAATCCAAGATGGCCGCCACTCTGGAAGTGGGGGTCAAGGGTTGAATTGTGGAAGTGGGGGTGAAGGGGGTGAATATGGTAAGCATAAGGTGAACAAAGTGAATAAAGTTGGAATGGGTTGAATCGGTTGAAAAATGTAGAAATTAGAAGGGAAAAACTAAATTTTGGGAAAATTTGGTGTGAATTTCAAAATTGAAAATTTGGAAATTTTGCTAAGTGGGAAGGTGTGGAATAGGTAGGCAAAAGATGAACAGTTGAAAGTTGGAACGAGTTGAATCGGTGGAAAAATGTAGAAACTAGAAGTGAAAAACTAAATTTTGTGAAATTTTGCAAAATTTTGTGCAAATTTTAAAAGTGAAAATGTGAAATTTTTGAATTTGGCAAGTTTGGGAATGTCCCCAATGTGATTTGAATGTGTTGAAATAAGTGAATTTCAAACTGGAACAACAAAAATGTGAAATGTTGAATCTGCCATTAAGAATGAATGGGGAAAAAAATGCCACAAAATCGTGAATTTTGTGAAAACGGAAAATTTTTCGAACAAAAAAAATGTAAGCAGCCGTGTCATGAATATTTGGAATAAGTGAAAAGTGGAACGGAGTGAATCGGTTGAAGTATGTGGAAGGAGTTAAGCGTCAAAAAAGTGAGCGGAATAAGTAGAATAATAAATAATAATAATAAAGGACAGCAATAACAATAGTGTGAAGGTCTTCACCTTCACACTAATAATAATAATAAAGGACAGCAATAACAATAGTGTGAAGGTCTTCACCTTCACACTAATAATAATAACTAGAATTTGCAATTCCTGAAGAAATTGCGTGTGAAGGTGAAGAGGTTGAATAAATACTTGGGGAATGTTGCAGAATGATGTTGAAAAGACTTGAATCGGTTGAAAAATGTAGAAATTACAAGGGAAAAAGGAAATTTGGGAAAATTGGGTGTGAATTTCAAAATTGAAAATTTGGAATTTTGGGTAAGTGGGAAGTTGTGGAATAGGTAGGAAAATGATGAACAGTTGAAAGGTGGAATGGGTTGAATAAGTTGAAAATGTAGAAATTAGAGTAGAAAAACAAAATTGTAGAGAAGTTTTGGTAAGTGGGAAGTTGTGGAATAGGAAGGCAAAAGAGGAACAGTTGAAAGTTGGAATGAGTTGAATCGGTTAAAAAATGTAGAAGTTAGAGCAAATCTTGAATCCTAATAGAGAATGAATGGGAATTAAAAGAAAAAAAAATTGCACCAAAAGTTTCTGAAATTTGGAACAAAAGGAAAGAAACGGCTTCAGGAGGTTCACTTTTGGGGTTAAAATGTTGAAATGGGTTTAATCGGGCAAAATTTGCAAAAGTTAGCGCAAATGTAGGTATTTAGGGCACTTAATGTTGAAATATGGTCATTTCCGGTTTGATTTGGGTCACTTCCGGTTTGATTAGAGGCACTTCCGGTCCAGCTGAGGTCACATCCGGTTTATTTGGGGTCACTTCCTGTTGAAAAAGGTCACTTCCGGTTGAAAAAGGTCACTTCCGGTTTGATTTGGGGTCACTTCCGGTTTGATTTGGGGTCACTTCCGGTTTACCTGAGGTCACTTCCGGTTCAATTGGGGTCAATCCCGGTTTGATTTGGGGCACTTCCAGTTCATTCCGCGTACATTGGGGCACTTCAGGGTCAATCCAAGATGGCCGCCACTCTGGAAATGGGGGTCAAGGGTTGAATTGTGGAAGTGGGGGTGAAGGGGGTGAATATGATAAGCATAAGGTGAACAAAGTGAATAAAGTTGGAATGGGTTGAATCGGTCGAAAAATATAGAAATTAGAAGGGAAAAACTAAATTTTTTGAAAATTTGGTGTGAATTTCAAAATTGAAAATTTGGAAATTTTGCTAAGTGGGAAGGTGTGGAATAGGTAGGCAAAAGATGAACAGTTGAAAGTTGGAACGAGTTGAATCGGTGGAAAAATGTAGAAATTAGAAGTGAAAAACTAAATTTAGTGAAATTTTGCAAAATTTTGTGCAAATTTTAAAAGTGAAAACGTGAAATTTTTGAATTTGGCAAGTTTGGGAATGTCCCCAATGTGATTTGAATGTGTTGAAATAAGTGAATTTCAAACTGGAACAACAAAAATGTGAAATGTTGAATCTGCCATTAAGAATGAATGGGGAAAAAAATGCCACAAAATCGTGAATTTTGTGAAAACGGAAAATTTTTCGAACAAAAAAAATGTAAGCAGCCGTGTCATGAATATTTGGAATAAGTGAAAAGTGGAACGGAGTGAATCGGTTGAAGTATGTGGAAGGAGTTAAGCGTCAAAAAAGTGAGCGGAATAAGTAGAATAATAATAATAATAACTAGAATTTGCAATTCCTGAAGAAATTGCGTGTGAAGGTGAAGAGGTTGAATAAATACTTGGGGAATGCTGCAGAATGATGTTGAAAAGAGTTGAATCGGTTGAAAAATGTAGAAATTACAAGGGAAAAGGAAATTTGGGAAAATTGGGTGTGAATTTCAAAACTGAAAATTTGGAATTTTGGGTAAGTGGGAAGTTGTGGAATAGGTAGGAAAATGATGAACAGTTGAAAGGTGGAATGGGTTGAATAAGTTGAATGGGTTGAATAAGTTGAAAAAAGTAGAAATTAGAGTAGAAAACCAAAATTGAACAGTTGAAAGTTGGAACGAGTTGAATCGGTTAAAAAATGTAGAAGTTAGAGCAAATCTTGAATCCTAATAAAGAATGAATGGGAATTAAAAGAAAAAAAAATTGCGCCAAAATCTTTTGAAATTTGGAACAAAAGGAAAAAAACGGCTTCAGGAGGTTCACTTTTGGGGTTAAAATGTAGAAACGGGTTTAATCGGTCAAAATTTGCAAAAGTTAGCGCAAATGTAGGTATTTTGGGCACTTAATGTTGAAATATGGTCACTTCCGGTTTGATTTGGGTCACTTCCGGTCTATTTGAGTCACTTCCGGTTTGAATAGAGGCACTTCCGGTCTAGCTGAGGTCACTTCCGGTTTATTTGTGGTCACTTCCGGTTTAAAAAGGTCACTTCCGGTTTAAAAAGGCCACTTCCGGTTTGATTTGGGGTCACTTCCGGTTTACCTGAGGTCACTTCCGGTTCATTTGGGGTCACTTCCGGTTTGATTTGGGTCACTTCCGGTCTATTTAGGTCACTTCCGGTTTGATTAGAGGCACTTCCGGTCTATTTAGGTCACTTCCGGTTTGATTAGAGGCACTTCCGGTCTAGCTGAGGTCACTTCCGGTTTATTTGGGGTCACTTCCGGTTGAAAAAGGTCACTTCCGGTTTGATTTGGGGTCACTTCCGGTTTGATTTGGGGTCACTTCCGGTTTACCTGAGGTCACTTCCGGTTCATTTGGGGTCAATTCCGGTTTGATTTGGGGCACTTCCAGTTCATTCCGGGTTCATTGGGGCACTTCAGGGTCAATCCAAGATGGCCGCCACTCTGGAAGTGGGGGTCAAGGGTTGAATTGTGGAAGTGGGGGTGAAGGGGGTGAATATGGTAAGCATAAGGTGAACAAAAGGAATAAAGTTTGAATGGGTTGAATCGGTTGAAAAATGTAGAAATTAGAAGGGAAAAACTAAATTTTGGGAAAATTTGGTGTGAATTTCAAAATTGAAAATTTGGAAATTTTGCTAAGTGGGAAGGTGTGGAATAGGTAGGCAAAAGATGAACAGTTGAAAGTTGGAACGAGTTGAATCGGTGGAAAAATGTATAAACTAGAAGTGAAAAACTAAATTTTGTGAAATTTTGCAAAATTTTGTGCAAATTTTAAAAGTGAAAACGTGAAATTTTTGAATTTGGCAAGTTTGGGAATGTCCCCAATGTGATTTGAATGTGTTGAAATAAGTGAATTTCAAACTGGAACAACAAAAATGTGAAATGTTGAATCTGCCATTAAGAATGAATGGGGAAAAAAATGCCACAAAATCGTGAATTTTGTGAAAACGGAAAATTTTTCGAACAAAAAAAATGTAAGCAGCCGTGTCATGAATATTTGGAATAAGTGAAAAGTGGAACGGAGTGAATCGGTTGAAGTATGTGGAAGGAGTTAAGCGTCAAAAAAGTGAGCGGAATAAGTAGAATAATAATAATAACTAGAATTTGCAATTCCTGAAGAAATTGCGTGTGAAGGTGAAGAGGTTGAATAAATACTTGGGGAATGTTGCAGAATGATGTTGAAAAGAGTTGAATCGGTTGAAAAATTTAGAAATTACAAGGGAAAAAGGAAATTTGGGAAAATTGGGTGTGAGTTACAAAATTGAAAATTTGGAATTTTGGGTAAGTGGGAAGTTGTGGAATAGGTAGGAAAATGATGAACAGTTGAAAGGTCGAATGGGTTGAATAAGTTGAAAAATGTAGAAATTAGATTAGAAAAACAAAATTGTAGAGAATTTTTGGTAAGTGGGTAGTTGTGGAATAGGAAGGCAAAAGAAGAACAGTTCAAAGTTGGAACAAGTTGAATCGGTTAAAAAATGTAGAAGTTAGAGCAAATCTTGAATCCTAATAGAGAATGAATGGGAATTAAAAGAAAAAAAATTGCACCAAAATTTTTTGAAGTTTGGAACAAAAGGAAAAAAACAGCTTTAGGAGGTTCACTTTTGGGGTTAAAATGTTGAAATGGGTTTAATCGGGCAAAATTTGCAAAAGTTAGCGCAAATGTAGGTATTTAGGGCACTTAATGTTGAAATATGGTCACTTCCGGTTTGATTTGGGTCACTTCCGGTCTATTTGGGTCACTTCCGGTTTGATTAGAGGCACTTCCGGTCTAGCTGAGGTCACTTCCGGTTTATTTGGGGTCACTTCCGGTTTAAAAAGGTCACTTCCGGTTTGATTTGGGGTCACTTCCGGTTTGATTTGGGGTCACTTCCGGTTTACCTGAGGTCACTTCCGGTTCATTTGGGGTCAATTCCGGTTTGATTTGGGGCACTTCCAGTTCATTCCGGGTTCATTGGGGCACTTCAGGGTCAATCCAAGATGGCCGCCACTCTGGAAGTGGGGGTCAAGGGTTGAATTGTGGAAGTGGGGGTGAAGGGGGTGAATATGGTAAGCATAAGGTGAACAAAGTGAATAAAGTTGGAATGGGTTGAATCGGTTGAAAAATGTAGAAATTAGAAGGAAAAAACTAAATTTTGGGAAAATTTGGTGTGAATTTCAAAATTGAAAATTTGGAAATTTTGCTAAGTGGGAAGGTGTGGAATAGGTAGGCAAAAGATGAACAGTTGAAAGTTGGAACGAGTTGAATCGGTGGAAAAATGTAGAAACTAGAAGTGAAAAACTAAATTTTGTGAAATTTTGCAAAATTTTGTGCAAATTTTAAAAGTGAAAACGTGAAATTTTTTAATTTGGCAAGTTTGGGAATGTCCCCAATGTGATTTGAATGTGTTGAAATAAGTGAATTTCAAACTGGAACAACAAAAATGTGAAATGTTGAATCTGCCATTAAGAATGAATGGGGAAAAAAATGCCACAAAATCGTGAATTTTGTGAAAACGGAAAATTTTTCGAACAAAAAAAATGTAAGCAGCCGTGTCATGAATATTTGGAATAAGTGAAAAGTGGAACGGAGTGAATCGGTTGAAGTATGTGGAAGGAGTTAAGCGTCAAAAAAGTGAGCGGAATAAGTAGAATAATAATAATAACTAGAATTTGCAATTCCTGAAGAAATTGCGTGTGAAGGTGAAGAGGTTGAATAAATACTTGGGGAATGTTGCAGAATGATGTTGAAAAGAGTTGAATCGGTTGAAAAATGTAGAAATTACAAGGGAAAAAGGAAATTTGGGAAAATTGGGTGTGAATTTCAAAATTGAAAATTTGGAATTTTGGGTAAGTGGGAAGTTGTGGAATAGGTAGGAAAATGATGAACAGTTGAAAGGTGGAATGGGTTGAATAAGTTGAAAATGTAGAAATTAGAGTAGAAAAACAAAATTGTAGAGAATTTTTGGTAAGTGGGAAGTTGTGGAATAGGAAGGCAAAAGAGGAACAGTTGAAAGTTGGAACGAGTTGAATCGGTTAAAAAATGTAGAAGTTAGAGCAAATCTTGAATCCTAATAGAGAATGAATGGGAATTAAAAGAAAAAAAAATTGCACCAAAAGTTTCTGAAATTTGGAACAAAAGGAAAAAAACGGCTTCAGGAGGTTCACTTTTGGGGTTAAAATGTTGAAATGGGTTTAATCGGGCAAAATTTGCAAAAGTTAGCGCAAATGTAGGTAATTAGGGCACTTAATGTTGAAATATGGTCATTTCCGGTTTGATTTGGGTCACTTCCGGTTTGATTAGAGGCACTTCCGGTCTAGCTCAGGTCACTTCCGGTTTATTTGGGGTCACTTCCGGTTTAAAAAGGTCACTTCCGGTTTAAAAAGGTCACTTCCGGTTTGATTTGGGGTCACTTCCGGTTTACCTGAGGTCACTTCCGGTTCATTTGGGGTCACTTCCGGTTTGATTTGGGTCACTTCCGGTCTATTTAGGTCACTTCCGGTTTGATTAGAGGCACTTCCGGTCTATTTAGGTCACTTCCGGTTTGATTAGAGGCACTTCCGGTCTAGCTGAGGTCACTTCCGGTTTATTTGGGGTCACTTCCGGTTTAAAAAGGTCACTTCCGGTTTGATTTGGGGTCACTTCCGGTTTGATTTGGGGTCACTTCCGGTTTACCTAAGGTCACTTCCGGTTTGATTTGAGATACTTCTGGTTCATTCTGGGTTCATTGGGGGCACTTCAGGGTCAATCCAAGATGGCCGCTACACTGGAAGTGGGGGTCAAGGGGGTGAATATGGTAAGCATAAGGTGAACAAAGTGAATAAAGTTGGAATGGGTTGAATCAGTTCAAAAATGTAGAAATTAGAGTAGAAAAACAAAATTGCAGAAAATTTTTGGTAAGTGGGAAGTTGTGGAATAGGAAGGCAAAAGATGAACAGTTGAAAGTTGGAACGAGTTGAATTGGTTAAAAAAATGTAGAAGTTAGAGCAAATCTTGAATCCTAATAAAGAATGAATGGGAATTAAAAGACAAAAAATTGCGCCAAAATTTTTTGAAATTCGGAACAAAAGGAAAAAAAACGGCTTCAGGAGGTTCACTTTTGGGGTTAAAATGTTGAAACGGGTTTAATCGGCCAAAATTTGCAAAAGTTAGCGCAAATATAGGTATTTAGGGCACTTAATGTTGAAATATGGTCACTTCCGGTTTGATTTGGGTCACTTCCGGTCTATTTGGGTCACTTCCGGTTTGATTAGAGGCACTTCCGGTCTACCTGAGATCACTTCCGGTTTATTTTGGGTCACTTCCGGTTTAAAAAGGTCACTTCCGGTTTAAAAAGGTCACTTCCGGTTTGATTTGGGGTCACTTCCGGTTTACCTTAGGTCACTTCCGGTTCATTTTGGGTCAATTCCGGTTTGATTTGGGGCACTTCCGGTTCATTCCGAGTTCATTGGGGCACTTCAGGGTCAATCCAAGATGGCCGCCACTCTGGAAGTGGGGGTCAAGGGTTGAATTGTGGAAGTGGGGGTGAAGGGGGTGAATATGGTAAGCATAAGGTGAACAAAGTGAATAAAGTTGGAATGGGTTGAATAAGTTGAAAAATGTAGAAATTAGAAGGGAAAAACTAAATTTTTGGAAAATTTGGTGTGAATTTCAAAATTGAAAATTTGGAAATTTTGGTAAGTGGGAAGGTGTGGAATAGGTAGGCAAAAGATGAACAGTTCAAAGTTGGAACAAGTTGAATCGGTTAAAAAATGTAGAAGTTAGAGCAAATCTTGAATCCTAATAGAGAATGAATGGGAATTAAAAGAAAAAAAATTGCACCAAAATTTTTTGAAATTTGGAACAAAAGGAAAAAAACAGCTTTAGGAGGTTCACTTTTGGGGTTAAAATGTTGAAATGGGTTTAATCGGGCAAAATTTGCAAAAGTTAGCGCAAATGTAGGTATTTAGGGCACTTAATGTTGAAATATGGTCACTTCCGGTTTGATTTGGGTCACTTCCGGTCTATTTGGGTCACTTCCGGTTTGATTAGAGGCACTTCCGGTCTAGCTGAGGTCACTTCCGGTTTATTTTGGGTCACTTCCGGTTTAAAAAGGTCACTTCCGGTTTGATTTGGGGTCACTTCCGGTTTGATTTGGGGTCACTTCCGGTTTACCTGAGGTCACTTCCGGTTCATTTGGGGTCAATTCCGGTTTGATTTGGGGCACTTCCAGTTCATTCCGGGTTCATAGGGGCACTTCAGGGTCAATCCAAGATGGCCGCCACTCTGGAAGTGGGGGTCAAGGGTTGAATTGTGGAAGTGGGGGTGAAGGGGGTGAATATGGTAAGCATAAGGTGAACAAAGTGAATAAAGTTGGAATGGGTTGAATCGGTTGAAAAATGTAGAAATTAGAAGGGAAAAACTAAATTTTGGGAAAATTTGGTGTGAATTTCAAAATTGAAAATTTGGAAATTTTGCTAAGTGGGAAGGTGTGGAATAGGTAGGCAAAAGATGAACAGTTGAAAGTTGGAACGAGTTGAATCGGTGGAAAAATGTAGAAACTAGAAGTGAAAAACTAAATTTTGTGAAATTTTGCAAAATTTTGTGCAAATTTTAAAAGTGAAAACGTGAAATTTTTGAATTTGGCAAGTTTGGGAATGTCCCCAATGTGATTTGAATGTGTTGAAATAAGTGAATTTCAAACTGGAACAACAAAAATGTGAAATGTTGAATCTGCCATTAAGAATGAATGGGGAAAAAAATGCCACAAAATCGTGAATTTTGTGAAAACGGAAAATTTTTCGAACAAAAAAAATGTAAGCAGCCGTGTCATGAATATTTGGAATAAGTGAAAAGTGGAACGGAGTGAATCGGTTGAAGTATGTGGAAGGAGTTAAGCGTCAAAAAAGTGAGCGGAATAAGTAGAATAATAATAATAATAATAATAATAATAATAAAGGACAGCAATAACAATAGTGTGAAGGTCTTCACCTTCACACTAATAATAATAATAATAATAAAGGACAGCAATAACAATAGTGTGAAGGTCTTCACCTTCACACTAATAACTAGAATTTGCAATTCCTGAAGAAATTGCGTGTGAAGGTGAAGAGGTTGAATAAATACTTGAGGAATGTTGCAGAATGATGTTGAAAAGAGTTGAATCGGTTGAAAAATGTAGAAATTACAAGGGAAAAAGGAAATTTGGGAAAATTGGGTGTGAATTTCAAAATTGAAAATTTGGAATTTTGGGTAAGTGGGAAGTTGTGGAATAGGTAGGAAAATGATGAACAGTTGAAAGGTGGAATGGGTTGAATAAGTTGAAAATGTAGAAATTAGAGTAGAAAAACAAAATTGTAGAGAATTTTTGGTAAGTGGGAAGTTGTGGAATAGGAAGGCAAAAGAGGAACAGTTGAAAGTTGGAACGAGTTGAATCAGTTAAAAAATGTAGAAGTTAGAGCAAATCTTGAATCCTAATAGAGAATGAATGGGAATTAAAAGAAAAAAAAATTGCACCAAAAGTTTCTGAAATTTGGAACAAAAGGAAAGAAACGGCTTCAGGAGGTTCACTTTTGGGGTTAAAATGTTGAAATGGGTTTAATCGGGCAAAATTTGCAAAAGTTAGCGCAAATGTAGGTATTTAGGGCACTTAATGTTGAAATATGGTCATTTCCGGTTTGATTTGGGTCACTTCCGGTTTGATTTGAGGCACTTCCGGTCTAGCTGAGGTCACTTCCGGTTTATTTGTGGTCACTTCCGGTTTAAAAAGGTCACTTCCGGTTTGATTTGGGGTCACTTCCGGTTTGATTTGGGTCACTTCCGGTCTATTTAGGTCACTTCCGGTTTGATTAGAGGCACTTCCGGTCTATTTAGGTCACTTCCGGTTTGATTAGAGGCACTTCCGGTCTAGCTGAGGTCACTTCCGGTTTATTTGGGGTCACTTCCGGTTTAAAAAGGTCACTTCCGGTTTGATTTGGGGTCACTTCCGGTTTGATTTGGGGTCACTTCCGGTTTACCTGAGGTCACTTCCGGTTCATTTGGGGTCAATTCCGGTTTGATTTGGGGCACTTCCAGTTCATTCCGGGTTCATTGGGGCACTTCAGGGTCAATCCAAGATGGCCGCCACTCTGGAAGTGGGGGTCAAGGGTTGAATTGTGGAAGTGGGGGTGAAGGGGGTGAATATGGTAAGCATAAGGTGAACAAAGTGAATAAAGTTGGAATGGGTTGAATCGGTTGAAAAATGTAGAAATTAGAAGGGAAAAACTAAATTTTGGGAAAATTTGGTGTGAATTTCAAAATTGAAAATTTGGAAATTTTGCTAAGTGGGAAGGTGTGGAATAGGTAGGCAAAAGATGAACAGTTGAAAGTTGGAACGAGTTGAATCGGTGGAAAAATGTATAAACTAGAAGTGAAAAACTAAATTTTGTGAAATTTTGCAAAATTTTGTGCAAATTTTAAAAGTGAAAACGTGAAATTTTTGAATTTGGCAAGTTTGGGAATGTCCCCAATGTGATTTGAATGTGTTGAAATAAGTGAATTTCAAACTGGAACAACAAAAATGTGAAATGTTGAATCTGCCATTAAGAATGAATGGGGAAAAAAATGCCACAAAATCGTGAATTTTGTGAAAACGGAAAATTTTTCGAACAAAAAAAATGTAAGCAGCCGTGTCATGAATATTTGGAATAAGTGAAAAGTGGAACGGAGTGAATCGGTTGAAGTATGTGGAAGGAGTTAAGCGTCAAAAAAGTGAGCGGAATAAGTAGAATAATAATAATAATAATAATAAAGGACAGCAATAACAATAGTGTGAAGGTCTTCACCTTCACACTAATAATAATAATAAAGGACAGCAATAACAATAGTGTGAAGGTCTTCACCTTCACACTAACTAGAATTTGCAATTCCTGAAGAAATTGCGTGTGAAGGTGAAGAGGTTGAATAAATACTTGGGGAATGCTGCAGAATGATGTTGAAAAGAGTTGAATCGGTTGACAAATGTAGAAATTACAAGGAAAAAAGGAAATTTGGGAAAATTGTGTGTGAATTTCAAAATTGAAAATTTGGAATTTTGGGTAAGTGTGAAGTTGTGGAATAGGTAGGAAAATGATGAACAGTTGAAAGGTGGAATGGCTTAAATAAGTTGAAAAATGTAGAAATTAGAGTACAAAAACAAAATTGCAGAGAATTTTTGGTAAGTGGGAAGTTGTGGAATAGGAAGGCAAAAGAGGAACAGTTGAAAGTTGGAACGAGTTGAATCGGTTAAAAAATGTAGAAGTTAGAGCAAATCTTGAATCCTAATAGAGAATGAATGGGAATTAAAAGAAAAAAAATTCCACCAAAATTTTTTGAAATTTGGGACAAAAGGTAAAAAAGGCTTCAGGAGGTTCACTTTTGGGGTTAAAATGTTGAAACGGGTTTAATCGGGCAAAATTTGCGAAAGTTAGTGCAAATGTATGTATTTAGGGCACTTAATGTAGAAATATGGTCACTTCCGTTTTGATTTGGGTCACTTCCGGTCTATTTGGGTCACTTCCGGTTTGATAAGAGGCACTTCCTGTCTAGCTGAGGTCACTTCCGGTTTAAAAAGGTCACTTCCGGTTTAAAAAGGTCACTTCCGGTTTGATTTGGGGTCACTTCCGGTTTGATTTGGGGTCACTTCCGGTTTACCTAAGGTCACTTCTGGTTTACCTAAGGTCACTTCCGGTTTGATTTGAGATACTTCTGGTTCATTCTGAGTTCATTGGGGGCACTTCAAGGTCAATCCAAGATGGCCGCCACACTGGAAGTGGGGGTCAAGGGGGTGAATATGGTAAGCATAAGGTGAACAAAGTGAATAAAGTTGGAATGGGTTGAATCGGTTCAAAAATGTATAAATTAAAGTAGAAAAACAAAATTGCAGAGAATTTTTGGTAAGTGGGAAGTTGTGGAATAGGAAGGCAAAAGATGAACAGTTGAAAGTTGGAACGAGTTGAATTGGTTAAAAAATGTAGAAGTTTGAGCAAATCTTGAATCCTAATAGAGAATGAATGGGAATTAAAAGAAAAAAAATTGCGCCAAGATTTTTGGAAATTTGGAACAAAAGGAAAAAAACGGCTTCAGGAGGTTCACTTTTGGGGTTAAAATGTTGAAACGGGTTTAATCGGCCAAACTTTGTAAAAGTTAGCCCAAATGTAGGTATTTAAGGCATCTAATGTTGAAATATGGTCACTTCCGGTCTATTTGGGTCACTTCCGGTTTGATTAGAGGCACTTCCGGTCTACCTGAGGTCACTTCCGGTTTATTTGGGGTCACTTCCGGTTTAAAAAGGTCACTTCCGGTTTGATTTGGGGTCACTTCCGGTTTACCTGAGGTCACTTCCGGTTCATTTTGGGTCAATTCCGGTTTGATTTGGGGCACTTCCGGTTCATTCCGAGTTCATTGGGGCACTTCAGGGTCAATCCAAGATGGCCGCCACTCCGGAAGTGGGGGTCAAGGGTTGAATTGTGGAAGTGGGGGTGAAGGGGGTGAATATGGTAAGCATAAGGTGAACAAAGTGAATAAAGTTGGAATGGGTTGAATCGGTTGAAAAATGTAGAAATTAGAAGGGAAAAACTAAATTTTTGGAAAATTTGGTGTGAATTTCAAAATTGAAAATTTGGACATTTTGGTAAGTGGGAAGGTGTGGAATAGGTAGGCAAAAGATGAACAGTTGAAAGTTGGAACGAGTTGAATCGGTGGAAAAATGTAGAAATTAGAAGTGAAAAACTAAATTTTGTGAAATTTTGCAAAGTTTTGTGCAAATTTTAAAAGTGAAAACGTGAAATTTTTGAATTTGGCAAGTTTGGGAATGTCCCCAATGTGATTTGAATGTGTTGAATTAAGTGAATTTCAAACTGGAGCAACGTAAATGTGAAATGTTGAATCTGCCATTAAGAATGAATGGGGAAGAATTTGCCGGAATTTTGTGAATTTTGCGAAAACGGAAAATTTTTTGAACGAAAAAAATGTAAGCACCCGTGTCATGAATATTTGGAATCAGTGAAAAGTGGAATGGAGTGAATCGGTTGAAGTATGTGGAAGTAGTTAACGGACAAAAAAGTGAGCGGAATAAGTAGAATAATAATAACTAGAAAATGCAATTTCTGGAGAAATTGCGTGTGAAGGCGAAGACTTTGAATCACTTCTTGGGGAATGATGCCGAATGATGTTGAAATGAGTTGAATTTCTTGAGAAATGTGGAAAATAGAAGTGTAATACTAAATTTTTGAGAATATGGTTGAATTTCAAATTTGATTTTTGGAATTTTTGGTAAGTGGAAAGTTGTGGAATAGGCAGGCAAAGGATGAACAGTTGAATGTTGGAACGGGTTGAATCGGTTAAAAAATGTAGAAGTGAGAGCAAATGTTGAATCCCCATAGAGAATGAATGGGAATTAAAAGAAAAAGCAATTGCGCAAAAATATTTTGAAATTTGGAACAAAACGTAAAAAAAACAGCTTCAGGAGGTTCACTTTTGGGGTTAAAATGTTGAAACGGGTTCAATCGGACAAAAAATGCAAAAGTTAGCGCCTAATGTAGCTATTTATGGCAGTTAATGTTGAAATAAGTTCACTTCCGGGTTGATTTGGGTCACTTCCGGTCTATTTGGGTCACTTCCGGTCTGATTAGAGGCACTTCCGGTCCAGCTGAGGTCACTTCCGGTTTATTTGGGGTCACTTCCGGTTTAAAAAGGTCACTTCCGGTTTAAAAAGGTCACTTCCGGTTTGATTTGGGGTCACTTCCGGTTTACCTGAGGTCACTTCCTGTTTACCTAAGGTCACTTCCGGTTTGATTTGGGCCACTTCCGGTTCATTCTAGGTTCATTGGGAGCACTTCAGGGTCAATCCAAGATGGCCGCCACACTGGAAGTGGGGGTCAAGGGTTGAATTTTGTAAGCATAGTGGAAGTGGGGGTGAAGGGGGTGAATATGGTAAGGATGAGGTGACCAAAGTGAATAAAGTTGGAATGGGTTGAATCGGTTGAAAAATGTAGAAATTAGAGTAGAAAAACCAAATTTTGTAGAATTTGGTTGAATTTCAAAATTGAAAATTTGGAAATTTTGGTAAGTGGGAAGGTGTGGAATAGGTAGGCAAAAGATGAACAGTTGAAAGTTGGAATGGGTTGAATCGGTTGAAAAACGTAGAAGTTAGAGTAGAAAAACGAAATTTTGGAGAATTTGGTTGAATTTCAAATTTGAAATTTTGGAATTTTTGATAGGTGAGAAGTTGTGGAATAGGCAGGCAAAAGATGAACAGTTGAAAGTTGGAATGGGTTGAATCGGTTGAAAAATGTAGAAATTAGAGTAGAAAAACGAAATTACGAAGAATTTGGTTGAATTTCAAATTTGAAAATTTGGAATTTTTTTGTAAGTGGGAAGTTGTGGAATAGGTAGGCAAAAGATGAACAGTTGGAAGTTGGAACGGGTTCAATCGGTCGAAAAATGTAGAAATTAGAGGTGAAAAACGAAATTTCGTGAAATTTTGTCGGAATTTTTAACGTGAAAACGTGAAATTTTTGAATTTGGGAATTTTGGGAATGTCGAGAATCATTCCGAATGTGGTTTGAATGTGCTGAATGAGGTGAATTTAAAAGGGGAATGACGTAAATGTGAAATGTCGAATCTGCCATTGAGAATGAATGGGGAAAAATTTGTCGTAAATTCGCGAATTTTGCGAAATCGGAAAATTTTCGGAACGAGAAAAATGGAAGCCCTCATCTCGTGAATATTTGGAATACGTCAAAAGTGGAACGGAGTGAATCGGATGAATTATGTGGAAGAAGAAGCGGGACAAAAAAGTGGCGGGAATAAAATAGAAGAATAATAATAACTAGAAAATGCAATTTCTGGAGAAATTGCGTGTGAAGGCGAAGACTTTGAATCACTTCTTGGGGAATGATGCCGAATGATGTTGAAATGAGTTGAATTTCTTGAGAAATGTGGAAAATAGAAGTGTAATACTAAATTTTTGAGAATATGGTTGAATTTCAAATTTGATTTTTGGAATTTTTGGTAAGTGGAAAGTTGTGGAATAGGCAGGCAAAGGATGAACAGTTGAATGTTGGAACGGGTTGAATCGGTTAAAAAATGTAGAAGTGAGAGCAAATGTTGAATCCCCATAGAGAATGAATGGGAATTAAAAGAAAAAGCAATTGCGCCAAAATATTTTGAAATTTGGAACAAAACGTAAAAAAACAGCTTCAGGAGGTTCACTTTTGGGGTTAAAATGTTGAAACGGGTTCAATCGGACAAAAAATGCAAAAGTTAGCGCCTAATGTAGCTATTTATGGCAGTTAATGTTGAAATAAGTTCACTTCCGGGTTGATTTGGGTCACTTCCGGTCTATTTGGGTCACTTCCGGTCTGATTAGAGGCACTTCCGGTCCAGCTGAGGTCACTTCCGGTTTATTTGGGGTCACTTCCGGTTTAAAAAGGTCACTTCCGGTTTAAAAAGGTCACTTCCGGTTTGATTTGGGGTCACTTCCGGTTTACCTGAGGTCACTTCCTGTTAACCTAAGGTCACTTCCGGTTCGATTTGGGGCACTTCCGGTTCATTCTAGGTTCATTGGGAGCACTTCAGGGTCAATCCAAGATGGCCGCCACACTGGAAGTGGGGGTCAAGGGTTGAATTTTGTAAGCATAGTGGAAGTGGGGGTGAAGGTGGTGAATATGGTAAGGATGAGGTGACCAAAGTGAATAAAGTTGGAATGGGTTGAATCGGTTGAAAAATGTAGAAATTAGAGTAGAAAAACCAAATTTTGTAGAATTTGGTTGAATTTCAAAATTGAAAATTTGGAAATTTTGGTAAGTGGGAAGGTGTGGAATAGGTAGGCAAAAGATGAACAGTTGAAAGTTGGAATGGGTTGAATCGGTTGAAAAACGTAGAAGTTAGAGTAGAAAAACGAAATTTTGGAGAATTTGGTTGAATTTCAAATTTGAAATTTTGGAATTTTTGGTAGGTGAGAAGTTGTGGAATAGGCAGGCAAAAGATGAACAGTTGAAAGTTGGAATGGGTTGAATCGGTTGAAAAATGTAGAAGTTAGAGTAGAAAAACGAAATTACGAAGAATTTGGTTGAATTTCAAATTTGAAAATTTGGAATTTTTTTGTAAGTGGGAAGTTGTGGAATAGGTAGGCAAAAGATGAACAGTTGGAAGTTGGAACGGGTTGAATCGGTCGAAAAATGTAGAAATTAGAGGTGAAAAACGAAATTTCGTGAAATTTTGTCGGAATTTTTAACGAGAAAACGTGAAATTTTTGAATTTGGGAATTTTGGGAATGTCGAGAATCATTCCGAATGTGGTTTGAATGTGCTGAATGAGGTGAATTTAAAAGGGGAATGACGTAAATGTGAAATGTCGAATCTGCCATTGAGAATGAATGGGGAAAAATTTGTCGTAAATTCGCGAATTTTGCGAAATCGGAAAATTTTCGGAACGAGAAAAATGGAAGCACTCATCTCGTGAATATTTGGAATACGTCAAAAGTGGAACGGAGTGAATCGGATGAATTATGTGGAAGAAGAAGCGGGACAAAAAAGTGGCGGGAATAAAATAGAAGAATAATAATAACTAGAAAATGCAATTTCTGGAGAAATTGCGTGTGAAGGCGAAGACTTTGAATCACTTCTTTGGGAATGATGCCGAATGATGTTAAAACGAGTTGAATTTCTTGAGAAATGTGGAAAATAGAAGTGTAATACTAAATATTGGAGAATTTGGTTGAATTTCAAATTTGAAGTTTGGAATTTTTGGTAAGTGGGAGGTTGTGGAATAGGTAGGGAAAAGATGAACAGTTGAATATTGGAACGGGTTGAATTGGTTTAAAAAATGTAGAAGTTAGAGAAAATGTTGAATCCCCATAGAGAATGAATGGGAATGAAAAGAAAAAATAATAATGAAAATTTGGAACAAAACGAAAAAAAACAGCTTCAGGAAGTTCACTTTTGGGGTTAAAATGTTGAAACGGGTTCAATCGGACAAAAAATGCAAAAGTTAGTGACTAATGTAGCTATTTAGGGCAGTTAATGTTGAAATAAGGTCACTTCCGGGGTGATTTGGGTCACTTCCGGTCTATTTGGGTCACTTCCGGTTTGATTAGAGGCACTTCCGGTCTAGCTGAGGTCACTTCCGGTTTATTTGGGGTCACTTCCGGTTTAAAAAGGTCACTTCCGGTTTAAAAAGGTCACTTCCGGTTTGAGTTGGGGTCACTTCCGGTTTACCTAAGGTCACTTCCTGTTTACCTAAGGTCACTTGCGGCTTGATATGGGGCACTTCCGGTACATTCTGGGTTCATTGGGGGCCCTTCCGGGTCAATCCAAGATGGCCGCCACACTGGAAGTGTGGGTGAAGGAGGTGAATATGGTAAGCATAAGGTAAACAAAGTGAATAAAGTTGGAATGGGTCGAATCGGTTGAAAAATGTGGAATAAAGAGTAGAAGAACGAAATTGTAGAGAATTTTTGGTAAGTGGAAAGTTGTGGAATAGGCAGGCAAAGGATGAAGAGTTGAATGTTGGAACGGGTTGAATCGGTTAAAAAATGTAGAAGTGAGAGCAAATGTTGAATCCCCATAGAGAATGAATGGGAATTAAAAGAAATAGCAATTGCGCCAAAATATTTTGAAATTTGGAACAAAACGTAAAAAAACAGCTTCAGGAGGTTCACTTTTGGGGTTAAAATGTTGAAACGGGTTCAATCGGACAAAAAAAGCCAAAGTTAGCGCCTAATGTAGCTATTTAGGGCAGTTAATGTTGAAATAAGTTCACTTCCGGGTTGATTTGGGTCACTTCCGGTCTATTTGGGTCACTTCCGGTTTGAATAGAGGCACTTCCGGTCTAGCTGAGGTCACTTCCGGTTTATTTCGGGTCACTTCCGGTTTAAAAAGGTCACTTCCGGTTTAAAAAGGTCACTTCCGGTGTGATTTGGGGTCACTTCCGGTTTACCTGAGGTCACTTCCTGTTTACCTAAGGTCACTTCCGGATTGATTTGGGGCACTTCCGGTTCATTCTAGGTTCATTGGGAGCACTTCAGGGTCAATCCAAGATGGCCGCCACACTGGAAGTGGGGGTCAAGGGTTGAATTTTGTAAGCATAGTGGAAGTGGGGGTGAAGGTGGTGAATATGGTAAGGATGAGGTGACCAAAGTGAATAAAGTTGGAATGGGTTGAATCGGTTGAAAAATGTAGAAATTAGAGTAGAAAAACCAAATTTTGTAGAATTTGGTTGAATTTCAAAATTAAAAATTTGGAAATTTTGGTAAGTGGGAAGGTGTGGAATAGGTAGGCAAAAGATGAACAGTTGAAAGTTGGAATGGGTTGAATCGGTTGAAAAACGTAGAAGTTAGAGTAGAAAAACGAAATTTTGGAGAATTTGGTTGAATTTCAAATTTGAAATTTTGGAATTTTTGGTAGGTGAGAAGTTGTGGAATAGGCAGGCAAAAGATGAACAGTTGAAAATTGGAATGGGTTGAATCGGTTGAAAAATGTAGAAACTAGAGGTGAAAAACGAAATTTCGTGAAATTTTGTCGGAATTTTTAACGTGAAAACGTGAAATTTTTGAATTTGGGAATTTTGGGAATGTCGAGAATCATTCCGAATGTGGTTTGAATGTGCTGAATGAGGTGAATTTAAAAGGGGAATGACGTAAATGTGAAATGTAGAATCTGCCATTGAGAATGAATGGGGAAAAATTTGTCGTAAATTCGCGAATTTTGCGAAATCGGAAAATTTTCGGAACGAGAAAAATGGAAGCGCTCATCTCGTGAATATTTGGAATACGTCAAAAGTGGAACGGAGTGAATCGGATGAATTATGTGGAAGAAGAAGCGGGACAAAAAAGTGTGGAGAATAAAATATAATAACTAGAAAATGCAATTTCTGGAGAAATTGCGTGTGAAGGCGAAGACTTTGAATCACTTCTTGGGGAATGCTGGCGAATTATGCTGAAACGAGTTGAATTACTTGAGAAATGTAGAAAATAGAGGTGAAAAACGGAATTTTGGAGAATTTGGTGGAATTTCAGAGTTTTGGAGAATTTGGTTGAGTTTAAAATCTTAAAATGTGGAATTTATGGCAAGTGGAAATTTGGGGAATAGGTAGGAAAAAGATGAAGAGTTGAAAGTTGGAATGGGTTGAATCGGTTGAAAAATGTACAAATTAGAGTCGAAAAACGAAATTTTTCCGAATTTGGTTGAATTTCAAATTTGGAATTTTTGGTAAGTGGGAAGTTGTGAAATAGGTAAGCAAAAGATGAAAAGTTGAAAGTTGGAATGGATTGAATCGGTTGCACAATGTAAAGATTAGAGTAGAAAAACAAAATGTTTGAGAATTTGGTTGAATTTCAAATTTTTAATTTTTAATTTTTGGTAAGTGGGAAGTTGTGGAATAGGTAGGCAAAAGATGAAGAGTTGAAAGTTGGAATGGGTTGAATCGGTTGAACAATGTAGAAATTAGAGTAGAAAAACAAAATGTTGGAGAATTTGGTTGAATTTCAAATATGGAATTTTTGGTAAGTGGGAAGTTGTGGAATAGGTAGGCAAAAGATGAAGAGTTGAAAGTTGGAATGGGTTGAATCGGTTGAACAATGTAGAAATTAGAGTAGAAAAACAAAATGTTGGAGAATTTGGTTGAATTTCAAATATGGAATTTTTGGTAAGTGGGAAGTTGTGGAATAGGTAGGCAAAAGATGAAGAGTTGAAAGTTGGAATGGGTTGAATCGGTTGAACAATGTAGAAATTAGATTAGAAAAACGAAATTTTGGAGAATTTGGTTGAATTTCAAATTTGGAATTTTTGGTAAACGGGAAGTTGTGGAATAGGTAGGCAAAAGATGAAGAGTTGAAAGTTGGAATGGGTTGAATCGGTTGAACAATGTAGAAATTAGAGTAGAAAAACAAAATGTTGGAGAATTTGGTTGAATTTCAAATATGGAATTTTTGGTAAGTGGGAAGTTGTGGAATAGATAGGCAAAAGATGAACAGTTGAAAGTTGGAATGAGTTGAATCGGTTGAACAATGTAGAAATTAGAGTAGAAAAACGAAATTTAGAAAGATTTGGTTGAATTTCAAATTTGGAATTTTTGGTAAACGGGAAGTTGTGGAATAGGTAGGCAAAACATGAACAGTTGAAAGTTGGAATGAGTTGAATCGGTTGAAAAATGTAGAAATTAGAGTAGAAAAACAAAATTTTTGAGAATTTGGTTGAATTCCAAATTTGAAAATTTGGAATTTTTCATAAGTTGGAAGTTGTGGAATAGTTAGAAAAAGATGAACAGTTGAAAGTTGGAATGGGTTGAATCGGTTGAAAAACGTAAAAGTTAGAGTGGAAAAACGAAATTTTGGAGAATTTGGTTGAATTTCAAATTTGGAATTTTTGGTAAGTGGGAAGTTGTGGAATAGGTAGGCAAAAGATGAACAGTTGAAAGTTGGAATGAGTTGAATCGGTTGAACAATGTAGAAAAAAGTGGAATGATGTAAATGTGAAATGTCGAATCTGCCATTAAGAATGAATGGGGAAAAATTTGTCGTAAGTTCGCGAATTTTGCGAAATCGGAAAATTTTCGGAACGAGAAAAATGGAAGCGCTCATCTCGTGAATATTTGGAACGCGTGAAAAGTGGAACGGAGTGAATCGGATGAACTATGTGGAAGAAGAAGCGGGACAAAAAAGTGTGGAGAATAAAATATAATAATAATAACTAGAAAATGCAATTTCTGGAGAAATTGCGTGTGAAGGCGAAGACTTTGAATCACTTCTTGGCGAATGCTGGCGAATTATGCTGAAACGAGTTGAATTACTTGAGAAATGTAGAAAATAGAAGTGAAAAACGGAATTTTGGAGAATTTGGTGGAATTTCAGAATTTTGGAGAATTTGGTTGAGTTTAAAATCTTAAAATGTGGAATTTATGGCAAGTGGAAATTTGGGGAATAGGTAGGAAAAAGATGAAGAGTTGAAAGTTGGAATGAGTTGAATCGGTTGAACAATGTGAAAATTAGAGTAGAAAAACACATTTTTGGAGAATTTGGTTGAATTTCAAATTTCAAAATTTGGAATTTTTTGTAAGGGGAAGTTGTGGAATAGGTAAGCAAAAGATGAAGAGTTGAAAGTTGGAATGGGTTGAATCGGTAGAGAAATGTAGAAATGAGAGTAGAAAAACGAAATTTTGGAGAATTTGGTTGAATTTCAAATTTGGGATTTTTGGTAAGTGGGAAGTTGTGTAATACGTAGGCAAAAGATGAAGAGTTGAAAGTTGGAATGGGTTGAATCGGTTGAAAAATGTACAAATTAGAGTCGAAAAACGAAATTTTGCAGAATTTGGTTGAATTTCAAATTTGGAATTTTTGGTAAGTGGGAAGTTGTGAAATAGGTAAGCAAAAGATGAAAAGTTGAAAGTTGGAATGGATTGAATCGGTTGCACAATGTAAAGATTAGAGTAGAAAAACAAAATGTTTGAGAATTTGGTTGAATTTCAAATTTTTAATTTTTGGTAAGTGGGAAATTGTGGAATAGGTAGGCAAAAGATGAAGAGTTGAAAGTTGGAATGGGTTGAATCGGTTGAACAATGTAGAAATTACAGTAGAAAAACGAAATTTTGGAGATTTTGGTTGAATTTCAAATTTGGAATTTTTGGTAAGTCGGAAGTTGTGGAATAGGTAGGCCAAAGATGAAGAGTTGAAAGTTGGAATGGGTTGAATCGGTTGAACAATGTAGAAATTAGAGTAGAAAAACAAAATGTTGGAGAATTTGGTTGAATTTCAAATATGGAATTTTTGGTAAGTGGGAAGTTGTGGAATAGGTAGGCAAAAGATGAAGAGTTGAAAGTTGGAATGGGTTGAATCGGTTGAACAATGTAGAAATTAGATTAGAAAAACGAAATTTTGGAGAATTTGGTTGAATTTCAAATTTGGAATTTTTGGTAAACGGGAAGTTGTGGAATAGGTAGGCAAAACATGAACAGTTGAAAGTTGGAATGAGTTGAATCGGTTAAAAAATGTAGAAATTAGAGTAGAAAAACAAAATTTTTGAGAATTTGGTTGAATTCCAAATTTGGAATTTTTGGTAAGTCGGAAGTTGTGGAATAGGTAGGCAAAAGATGAAGAGTTGAAAGTTGGAATGGGTTGAATCGGTTGAACAATGTAGAAATTAGAGTAGAAAAACAAAATGTTGGAGAATTTGGTTGAATTTCAAATATGGAATTTTTGGTAAGTGGGAAGTTGTGGAATAGGTAGGCAAAAGATGAAGAGTTGAAAGTTGGAATGGGTTGAATCGGTTGAACAATGTAGAAATTAGATTAGAAAAACGAAATTTTGGAGAATTTGGTTGAATTTCAAATTTGGAATTTTTGGTAAACGGGAAGTTGTGGAATAGGTAGGCAAAAGATGAAGAGTTGAAAGTTGGAATGGGTTGAATCGGTTGAACAATGTAGAAATTAGATTAGAAAAACGAAATTTTGGAGAACTTGGTTGAATTTCAAATTTGGAATTTTTGGTAAACGTGAAGTTGTGGAATAGGTAGGCAAAACATGAACAGTTGAAAGTTGGAATGAGTTGAATCGGTTAAAAAATGTAGAAATTAGAGAAGAAAAACAAAATGTTGGAGAATTTGGTTGAATTTCAAATATGGAATTTTTGGTAAGTGGGAAGTTGTGGAATAGGTAGGCAAAACATGAACAGTTGAAAGTTGGAATGAGTTGAATCGGTTAAAAAATGTAGAAATTAGAGTAGAAAAACAAATTTTTTGAGAATTTGGTTGAATTCCAAATTTGAAAATTTGGAATTTTTCATAAGTTGGAAGTTGTGGAATAGTTAGAAAAAGATGAACAGTTGAAAGTTGGAATGGGTTGAATCGGTTGAAAAACGTAAAAGTTAGAGTGGAAAAATGAAATTTTGGAGAATTTGGTTGAATTTCAAATTTGGAATTTTTGGTAAGTGGGAAGTTGTGGAATAGGTAGCAAAAGATGAACAGTTGAAAGTTGGAATGAGTTGAATCGGTTGAACAATGTAGAAAAAAGTGGAATGATGTAAATGTGAAATGTCGAATCTGCCATTAAGAATGAATGGGGAAAAATTTGTCGTAAGTTCGCGAATTTTGCGAAATCGGAAAATTTTCGGAACGAGAAAAATGGAAGCGCTCATCTCGTGAATATTTGGAACACGTCAAAAGTGGAACGGAGTGAATCGGATGAACTATGTGGAAGAAGAAGCGGGACAAAAAAGTGTGGAGAATAAAATAGAAGAATAATAATAATAACTAGAAAATGCAATTTCTGGAGAAATTGCGTGTGAAGGCGAAGACTTTGAATCACTTCTTGGCGAATGCTGGCGTATTATGCTGAAACGAGTTGAATTACTTGAGAAATGTAGAAAATAGAGGTGAAAAACGGAATTTTGGAGAATTTGGTGGAATTTCAGAATTTTGGAGAATTTGGTTGAGTTTAAAATCTTAAAATGTGGAATTTATGGCAAGTGGAAATTTGGGGAATAGGTAGGAAAAAGATGAAGAGTTGAAAGTTGGAATGAGTTGAATCGGTTGAACAACGTGAAAATTAGAGTAGAAAAACACATTTTTGGAGAATTTGGTTGAATTTCAAATTTCAAAATTTGGAATTTTTTGTAAGGGGAAGTTGTGGAATAGGTAAGCAAAAGATGAAGAGTTGAAAGTTGGAATGGGTTGAATCGGTAGAGAAATGTAGAAATGAGAGTAGAAAAACGAAATTTTGGAGAATTTGGTTGAATTTCAAATTTGGGATTTTTGGTAAGTGGGAAGTTGTGTAATACGTAGGCAAAAGATGAAGAGTTGAAAGTTTGAATGGGTTGAATCGGTTGAAAAATGTACAAATTAGAGTCGAAAAACGAAATTTTGCAGAATTTGGTTGAATTTCAAATTTGGAATTTTTGGTAAGTGGGAAGTTGTGAAATAGGTAAGCAAAAGATGAAAAGTTGAAAGTTGGAATGGATTGAATCGGTTGCACAATGTAAAGATTAGAGTAGAAAAACAAAATGTTTGAGAATTTGGTTGAATTTCAAATTTTTAATTTTTAATTTTTGGTAAGTGGGAAATTGTGGAATAGGTAGGCAAAAGATGAAGAGTTGAAAGTTGGAATGGGTTGAATCGGTTGAACAATGTAGAAATTACAGTAGAAAAACGAAATTTTGGAGATTTTGGTTGAATTTCAAATTTGGAATTTTTGGTAAGTCGGAAGTTGTGGAATAGGTAGGCCAAAGATGAAGAGTTGAAAGTTGGAATGGGTTGAATCGGTTGAACAATGTAGAAATTAGAGTAGAAAAACAAAATGTTGGAGAATTTGGTTGAATTTCAAATATGGAATTTTTGGTAAGTGGGAAGTTGTGGAATAGGTCGGCAAAAGATGAAGAGTTGAAAGTTGGAATGGGTTGAATCGGTTGAACAATGTAGAAATTAGATTAGAAAAACGAAATTTTGGAGAATTTGGTTGAATTTCAAATTTGGAATTTTTGGTAAACGGGAAGTTGTGGAATAGGTAGGCAAAACATGAACAGTTGAAAGTTGGAATGAGTTGAATCGGTTAAAAAATGTAGAAATTAGAGTAGAAAAACAAAATTTTTGAGAATTTGGTTGAATTCCAAATTTGGAATTTTTGGTAAGTCGGAAGTTGTGGAATAGGTAGGCAAAAGATGAAGAGTTGAAAGTTGGAATGGGTTGAATCGGTTGAACAATGTAGAAATTAGAGTAGAAAAACAAAATGTTGGAGAATTTGGTTGAATTTCAAATATGGAATTTTTGGTAAGTGGGAAGTTGTGGAATAGGTAGGCAAAAGATGAAGAGTTGAAAGTTGGAATGGGTTGAATCGGTTGAACAATGTAGAAATTAGATTAGAAAAACGAAATTTTGGAGAATTTGGTTGAATTTCAAATTTGGAATTTTTGGTAAACGGGAAGTTGTGGAATAGGTAGGCAAAACATGAACAGTTGAAAGTTGGAATGAGTTGAATCGGTTAAAAAATGTAGAAATTAGAGTAGAAAAACAAAATGTTGGAGAATTTGGTTGAATTTCAAATATGGAATTTTTGGTAAGTGGGAAGTTGTGGAATAGGTAGGCAAAACATGAACAGTTGAAAGTTGGAATGAGTTGAATCGGTTGAAAAATGTAGAAATTAGAGTAGAAAAACAAAATTTTTGAGAATTTGGTTGAATTCCAAATTTGAAAATTTGGAATTTTTCATAAGTTGGAGGTTGTGGAATAGTTAGAAAAAGATGAACAGTTGAAAGTTGGAATGGGTTGAATCGGTTGAAAAACGTAAAAGTTAGAGTGAAAAAACGAAATTTTGGAGAATTTGGTTGAATTTCAAATTTGGAATTTTTGGTAAGTGGGAAGTTGTGGAATAGGTAGGCAAAAGATGAACAGTTGAAAGTTGGAATGAGTTGAATCGGTTGAACAATGTAGAAAAAAGTGGAATGATGTAAATGTGAAATGTCGAATCTGCCATTAAGAATGAATGGGGAAAAATTTGTCGTAAGTTCGCGAATTTTGCGAAATCGGAAAATTTTCGGAACGAGAAAAATGGAAGCGCTCATCTCGTGAATATTTGGAACACGTCAAAAGTGGAACGGAGTGAATCGGATGAACTATGTGGAAGAAGAAGCGGGACAAAAAAGTGTGGAGAATAAAATATAATAATAATAATAATAATAGAGAATGGTGTAGAATAACATATGTGTGAAGGCCATCGCCTTCACACAATAATAATAGAGAATGGTGTAGAATAACATATGTGTGAAGGCCATCGCCTTCACACAATAATAACTAGAAAATGCAATTTCTGGAGAAATTGCGTGTGAAGGCGAAGACTTTGAATCACTTCTTGGGGAATGATGCTGAATGAAAAGATGAACAGTTGAAAGTTGGAATGGGTTGAATCGGTCAAAAAATGTAGAAATTAGAGGTGAAAAACGGAATTTTGTGAAATTTTGTCGAAATTTTTAACGTGAAAACGTGAAATTTTTGAATTTGGGAATTTTGGGAATGTCGAGAATCATTCCGAATGTGGTTTGAATGTGCTGAATGAGGTGAATTTAAAAGGGGAATGACGTAAATGTGAATTGTCGAATCTGCCATTGAGAATGAATGGGGAAAAATTTGTCGTAAATTCGCGAATTTCGCGAAATCGGAAAATTTTCGGAACGAGAAAAATGGAAGCGCTCATCTCGTGAATATTTGGAATACATCAAAAGTGGAACGGAGTGAATCGGATGAATTATGTGGAAGAAGAAGCGGGACAAAAAAGTGGCGGGAATAAAATAGAAGAATAATAATAATAATAGAGAATGGTGTAGAATAACATATGTGTGAAGGCCATCGCCTTCACACAACTAGAAAATGCAATTTCTGGAGAAATTGCGTGTGAAGGCGAAGACTTTGAATCACTTCTTGGCGAATGCTGGCGAATTATGCTGAAACGAGTTGAATTACTTGAGAAATGTAGAAAATAGAGGTGAAAAACGGAATTTTGGAGAATTTGGTGGAATTTCAGAATTTTGGAGAATTTGGTTGAGTTTAAAATCTTAAAATGTGGAATTTATGGCAAGTGGAAATTTGGGGAATAGGTAGGAAAAAGATGAAGAGTTGAAAGTTGGAATGAGTTGAATCGGTTGAACAATGTGAAAATTAGAGTAGAAAAACACATTTTTGGAGAATTTGGTTGAATTTCAAAATTTGGAATTTTTTGTAAGGGGAAGTTGTGGAATAGGTAAGCAAAAGATGAAGAGTTGAAAGTTGGAATGGGTTGAATCGGTAGAGAAATGTAGAAATGAGAGTAGAAAAACGAAATTTTGGAGAATTTGGTTGAATTTCAAATTTGGGATTTTTGGTAAGTGGGAAGTTGTGTAATACGTAGGCAAAAGATGAAGAGTTGAAAGTTGGAATGGGTTGAATCGGTTGAAAAATGTACAAATTAGAGTCGAAAAACGAAATTTTGCAGAATTTGGTTGAATTTCAAATTTGGAATTTTTGGTAAGTGGGAAGTTGTGAAATAGGTAAGCAAAAGATGAAAAGTTGAAAGTTGGAATGGATTGAATCGGTTGCACAATGTAAAGATTAGAGTAGAAAAACAAAATGTTTGAGAATTTGGTTGAATTTCAAATTTTTAATTTTTGGGAAGTGGGAAATTGTGGAATAGGTAGGCAAAAGATGAAGAGTTGAAAGTTGGAATGGGTTGAATCGGTTGAACAATGTAGAAATTACAGTAGAAAAACAAAATTTTGGAGATTTTGGTTGAATTTCAAATTTGGAATTTTTGGTAAGTCGGAAGTTGTGGAATAGGTAGGCCAAAGATGAAGAGTTGAAAGTTGGAATGGGTTGAATCGGTTGAACAATGTAGAAATTAGAGTAGAAAAACAAAATGTTGGAGAATTTGGTTGAATTTCAAATATGGAATTTTTGGTAAGTGGGAAGTTGTGGAATAGGTAGGCAAAAGATGAAGAGTTGAAAGTTGGAATGGGTTGAATCGGTTGAACAATGTAGAAATTAGATTAGAAAAACGAAATTTTGGAGAATTTGGTTGAATTTCAAATTTGGAATTTTTGGTAAACGGGAAGTTGTGGAATAGGTAGGCAAAACATGAACAGTTGAAAGTTGGAATGAGTTGAATCGGTTAAAAAATGTAGAAATTAGAGTAGAAAAACAAAATTTTTGAGAATTTGGTTGAATTCCAAATTTGGAATTTTTGGTCAGTCGGAAGTTGTGGAATAGGTAGGCAAAAGTTGAAGAGTTGAAAGTTGGAATGGGTTGAATCGGTTGAACAATGTAGAAATTAGAGTAGAAAAACAAAATGTTGGCGAATTTGGTTGAATTTCAAATATGGAATTTTTGGTAAGTGGGAAGTTGTGGAATAGGTAGGCAAAAGATGAAGAGTTGAAAGTTGGAATGGGTTGAATCGGTTGAACAATGTAGAAATTAGATTAGAAAAACGAAATTTTGGAGAATTTGGTTGAATTTCAAATTTGGAATTTTTGGTAAACGGGAAGTTGTGGAATAGGTAGGCAAAACATGAACAGTTGAAAGTTGGAATGAGTTGAATCGGTTAAAAAATGTAGAAATTAGAGTAGAAAAACAAAATGTTGGAGAATTTGGTTGAATTTCAAATATGGAATTTTTGGTAAGTGGGAAGTTGTGGAATAGGTAGGCAAAACATGAACATTTGAAAGTTGGAATGAGTTGAATCGGTTGAAAAATGTAGAAATTAGAGTAGAAAAACAAAATTTTTGAGAATTTGGTTGAATTCCAAATTTGAAAATTTGGAATTTTTCATAAGTTGGAAGTTGTGGAATAGTTAGAAAAAGATGAACAGTTGAAAGTTGGAATGGGTTGAATCGGTTGAAAAACGTAAAAGTTAGAGTGGAAAAACGAAATTTTGGAGAATTTGGTTGAATTTCAAATTTGGAATTTTTGGTAAGTGGGAAGTTGTGGAATAGGTAGGCAAAAGATGAACAGTTGAAAGTTGGAATGAGTTGAATCGGTTGAACAATGTAGAAAAAAGTGGAATGATGTAAATGTGAAATGTCGAATCTGCCATTAAGAATGAATGGGGAAAAATTTGTCGTAAGTTCGCGAATTTTGCGAAATCGGAAAATTTTCGGAACGAGAAAAATGGAAGCGCTCATCTCGTGAATATTTGGAACACGTCAAAAGTGGAACGGAGTGAATCGGATGAATTATGTGGAAGAAGAAGCGGGACAAAAAAGTGTGGAGAATAAAATATAATAATAATAATAATAATAATAATAATAGAGAATGGTGTAGAATAACATATGTGTGAAGGCCATCGCCTTCACACAATAATAATAATAATAATAATAATAGAGAATGGTGTAGAATAACATATGTGTGAAGGCCATCGCCTTCACACAACTAGAAAATGCAATTTCTGGAGAAATTGCGTGTGAAGGCGAAGACTTTGAATCACTTCTTGGGGAATGATGCTGAATGAAAAGATGAACAGTTGAAAGTTGGAATGGGTTGAATCGGTCAAAAAATGTAGAAATTAGAGGTGAAAAACGGAATTTTGTGAAATTTATCGAAATTTTTAACGTGAAAACGTGAAATTTTTGAATTTGGGAATTTTGGGAATGTCGAGAATCATTCCGAATGTGGTTTGAATGTGCTGAATGAGGTGAATTTAAAAGGGGAATGACGTAAATGTGAATTGTCGAATCTGCCATTGAGAATGAATGGGGAAAAATTTGTCGTAAATTCGCGAATTTCGCGAAATCGGAAAATTTTCGGAACGAGAAAAATGGAAGCGCTCATCTCGTGAATATTTGGAATACATCAAAAGTGGAACGGAGTGAATCGGATGAATTATGTGGAAGAAGAAGCGGGACAAAAAAGTGGCGGGAATAAAATAGAAGAATAATAATAATAATAGAGAATGGTGTAGAATAACATATGTGTGAAGGCCATCGCCTTCACACAATAATAGAGAATGGTGTAGAATAACATATGTGTGAAGGCCATCGCCTTCACACAATAACTGGAGAAATTGCGTGTGAAGGCGAAGACTTTGAATCACTTCTTGGGGAATGATGGCGAATGATGTTGAAATGAGTTGAATTTCTTGAGAAATGTGGAAAATAGAAGTGTAATACTAAATTTTGGAGAATTTGGTTGAATTTCAAATTTGAAGTTTGGAATTTGTGGTAAGTGGGAGGTTGTGGAATAGGTAGGCAAAAGATGAACAGTTGAATGTTGGAACGGGTTGAATCGGTTAAAAAATGTAGACGTGAGAGCAAATGTTGAATCTCCATAGAGAATGAATGGGAATTAAAAGAAAAAGCAATTGCGCCAAAATATTTTGAAATTTGGAACAAAACGTAAAAAAACAGCTTCAGGAGGTTCACTTTTGGGGTTAAAATGTTGAAACGGGTTCAATCGGACAAAAAATGCAAAAGTTAGCGCCTAATGTAGCTATTTATGGCAGTTAATGTTGAAATAAGTTCACTTCCGGGTTGATTTGGGTCACTTCCGGTCCATTTGGGTCACTTCCGGTCTGATTAGAGGCACTTCCGGTCCAGCTGAGGTCACTTCCGGTTTATTTGGGGTCACTTCCGGTTTAAAAAGGTCACTTCCGGTTTAAAAAGGTCACTTCCGGTTTGATTTGGGGTCACTTCCGGTTTACCTGAGGTCACTTCCTGTTTACCTAAGGTCACTTCCGGTTTGATTTGGGCCACTTCCGGTTCATTCTAGGTTCATTGGGAGCACTTCAGGGTCAATCCAAGATGGCCGCCACACTGGAAGTGGGGGTCAAGGGTTGAATTTTGTAAGCATAGTGGAAGTGGGGGTGAAGGGGGTGAATATGGTAAGGATGAGGTGACCAAAGTGAATAAAGTTGGAATGGGTTGAATCGGTTGAAAAATGTAGAAATTAGAGTAGAAAAACCAAATTTTGTAGAATTTGGTTGAATTTCAAAATTGAAAATTTGGAAATTTTGGTAAGTGGGAAGGTGTGGAATAGGTAGGCAAAAGATGAACAGTTGAAAGTTGGAATGGGTTGAATCGGTTGAAAAACGTAGAAGTTAGAGTAGAAAAACGAAATTTTGGAGAATTTGGTTGAATTTCAAATTTGAAATTTTGGAATTTTTGATAGGTGAGAAGTTGTGGAATAGGCAGGCAAAAGATGAACAGTTGAAAGTTGGAATGGGTTGAATCGGTTAAAAAATGTAGAAATTAGAGTAGAAAAACGAAATTACGAAGAATTTGGTTGAATTTCAAATTTGAAAATTTGGAATTTTTTTGTAAGTGGGAAGTTGTGGAATAGGTAGGCAAAAGATGAACAGTTGGAAGTTGGAACGGGTTGAATCGGTCGAAAAATGTAGAAATTAGAGGTGAAAAACGAAATTTCGTGAAATTTTGTCGTAATTTTTAACGTGAAAACGTGAAATTTTTGAATTTGGGAATTTTGGGAATGTCGAGAATCATTCCGAATGTGGTTTGAATGTGCTGAATGAGGTGAATTTAAAAGGGGAATGACGTAAATGTGAAATGTCGAATCTGCCATTGAGAATGAATGGGGAAAAATTTGTCGTAAATTCGCGAATTTTGCGAAATCGGAAAATTTTCGGAACGAGAAAAATGGAAGCGCTCATCTCGTGAATATTTGGAATACATCAAAAGTGGAACGGAGTGAATCGGATGAACTATGTGGAAGAAGAAGCGGGACAAAAAAGTGTGGAGAATAAAATAGAATAATAATAATAACTAGAAAATGCAATTTCTGGAGAAATTGCGTGTGAAGGCGAAGACTTTGAATCACTTCTTGGGGAATGATGCCGAATGATGTTGAAATGAGTTGAATTTCTTGAGAAATGTGAAAAATAGAAGTGTAATACCAAATTTTGGAGAATTTGGTTGAATTTCAAATTTGAAGTTTGGAATATTTGGTAAGTGGGAGGTTGTGGAATAGGTAGGCAAAAGATGAACAGTTGAATGTTGGAGCGGGTTGAATTGGTTAAAAAATGTAGAAGTTAGAGCAAATGTTGAATCCCCATAGAGAATGAATGGGAATTAAAAGAAAAAGCAATTGCGCCAAAATATTTAGAAATTTGGAACAAAACGAAAAAAAACAGTTTCAGGAGGTTAACTTTTGGGGTTAAAATGTTGAAACGGGTTCAATCGGACAAAAAATGCAAAAGTTAGCTACTATTGTAGCTATTTAGGGCAGTTAATGTTGAAATAAGGTCACTTCCGGGTTGATTTGGGTCACTTCCGGTCTATTTGGGTCACTTCCGGTTTGATTAGAGGCACTTCCGGTCTAGCTGAGGTCACTTCCGGTTTATTTGGGGTCACTTCCGGTTTAAAAAGGTCACTTCCGGTTTAAAAAGGTCACTTCCGGTTTGATTTGGGGTCACTTCCGGTTTACCTAAGGTCACTTCCTGTTTACCTAAGGTCACTTCCGGTTCGATTTGGGGCACTTCCGGTTCATTCTAGGGTCATTGGGAGCACTTCAGGGTTAATCCAAGATGGCCGCCACACTGGAAGTGGGGGTCAAGGGTTGAATTGTGTAAGCATAGTGGAAGTGGGGGTGAAGGGGGTGAATATGGTAAGGATGAGGTGACCAAAGTGAATAAAGTTGGAATGGGTTGAATCGGTTGAAAAATGTAGAAATTAGAGTAGAAAAACCAAATTTTGTAGAATTTGGTTGAATTCCAAAATTGAAAATTTGGAAATTTTGGTAAGTGGGAAGGTGTGGAATAGGTAGGCAAAAGATGAACAGTTGAAAGTTGGAATGGGTTGAATCGGTTGAAAAACGTAGAAGTTAGAGTAGAAAAACGAAATTTTGGAGAATTTGGTTGAATTTCAAATTTGAAATTTTGGAATTTTTGGTAGGTGAGAAGTTGTGGAATAGGCAGGCAAAAGATGAACAGTTGAAAATTGGAATGGGTTGAATCGGTTGAAAAATGTAGAAACTAGAGGTGAAAAACGAAATTTCGTGAAATTTTGTCGGAATTTTTAACGTGAAAACGTGAAATTTTTGAATTTGGGAATTTTGGGAATGTCGAGAATCATTCCGAATGTGGATTGAATGTGCTGAATGAGGTGAATTTAAACGGGGAATGACGTAAATGTGAAATGTAGAATCTGCCATTGAGAATGAATGGGGAAAAATTTGTCGTAAATTCGCGAATTTTGCGAAATCGGAAAATTTTCGGAACGAGAAAAATGGAAGCGCTCATCTCGTGAATATTTGGAATACGTGAAAAGTGGAACGGAGTGAATCGGATGAATTATGTGGAAGAAGAAGCGGGACAAAAAAGTGTGGAGAATAAAATAGAAGAATAATAATAATAACTAGAAAATGCAATTTCTGGAGAAATTGCGTGTGAAGGCGAAGACTTTGAATCACTTCTTGGGGAATGATGCCGAATGATGTTGAAATGAGTTGAATTTCTTGAGAAATGTGGAAAATAGAAGTGTAATACTAAATTTTTGAGAATATGGTTGAATTTCAAATTTGATTTTTGGAATTTTTGGTAAGTGGAAAGTTGTGGAATAGGCAGGCAAAGGATGAACAGTTGAATGTTGGAACGGGTTGAATCGGTTAAAAAATGTAGAAGTGAGAGCAAATGTTGAATCCCCATAGAGAATGAATGGGAATTAAAAGAAAAAGCAATTGCGCCAAAATATTTTGAAATTTGGAACAAAACGTAAAAAAACAGCTTCAGGAGGTTCACTTTTGGGGTTAAAATGTTGAAACGGGTTCAATCGGACAAAAAATGCAAAAGTTAGCGCCTAATGTAGCTATTTATGGCAGTTAATGTTGAAATAAGTCCACTTCCGGGTTGATTTGGGTCACTTCCGGTCTATTTGGGTCACTTCCGGTCTGATTAGAGGCACTTCCGGTCCAGCTGAGGTCACTTCCGGTTTATTTGGGGTCACTTCCGGTTTAAAAAGGTCACTTCCGGTTTAAAAAGGTCACTTCCGGTTTGATTTGGGGTCACTTCCGGTTTACCTAAGGTCACTTCCTGTTTACCTAAGGTCACTTCCGGTTCGATTTGGGGCACTTCCGGTTCATTCTAGGGTCATTGGGAGCACTTCAGGGTTAATCCAAGATGGCCGCCACACTGGAAGTGGGGGTCAAGGGTTGAATTGTGTAAGCATAGTGGAAGTGGGGGTGAAGGGGGTGAATATGGTAAGGATGGGGTGACCAAAGTGAATAAAGTTGGAATGGGTTGAATCGGTTGAAAAATGTAGAAATTAGAGTAGAAAAACCAAATTTTGTAGAATTTGGTTGAATTCCAAAATTGAAAATTTGGAAATTTTGGTAAGTGGGAAGGTGTGGAATAGGTAGGCAAAAGATGAACAGTTGAAAGTTGGAATGGGTTGAATCGGTTGAAAAACGTAGAAGTTAGAGTAGAAAAACGAAATTTTGGAGAATTTGGTTGAATTTCAAATTTGAAATTTTGGAATTTTTGGTAGGTGAGAAGTTGTGGAATAGGCAGGCAAAAGATGAACAGTTGAAAATTGGAATGGGTTGAATCGGTTGAAAAATGTAGAAACTAGAGGTGAAAAACGAAATTTCGTGAAATTTTGTCGGAATTTTTAACGTGAAAACGTGAAATTTTTGAATTTGGGAATTTTGGGAATGTCGAGAATCATTCCGAATGTGGATTGAATGTGCTGAATGAGGTGAATTTAAACGGGGAATGACGTAAATGTGAAATGTAGAATCTGCCATTGAGAATGAATGGGGAAAAATTTGTCGTAAATTCGCGAATTTTGCGAAATCGGAAAATTTTCGGAACGAGAAAAATGGAAGCGCTCATCTCGTGAATATTTGGAATACGTGAAAAGTGGAACGGAGTGAATCGGATGAATTATGTGGAAGAAGAAGCGGGACAAAAAAGTGTGGAGAATAAAATAGAAGAATAATAATAACTAGAAAATGCAATTTCTGGAGAAATTGCGTGTGAAGGCGAAGACTTTGAATCACTTCTTGGGGAATGATGCCGAATGATGTTGAAATGAGTTGAATTTCTTGAGAAATGTGGAAAATAGAAGTGTAATACTAAATTTTTGAGAATATGGTTGAATTTCCAATTTGATTTTTGGAATTTTTGGTAAGTGGAAAGTTGTGGAATAGGCAGGCAAAGGATGAACAGTTGAATGTTGGAACGGGTTGAATCGGTTAAAAAATGTAGAAGTGAGAGCAAATGTTGAATCCCCATAGAGAATGAATGGGAATTAAAAGAAAAAGCAATTGCGCCAAAATATTTTGAAATTTGGAACAAAACGTAAAAAAACAGCTTCAGGAGGTTCACTTTTGGGGTTAAAATGTTGAAACGGGTTCAATCGGACAAAAAATGCAAAAGTTAGCGCCTAATGTAGCTATTTATGGCAGTTAATGTTGAAATAAGTTCACTTCCGGGTTGATTTGGGTCACTTCCGGTCCATTTGGGTCACTTCCGGTCTGATTAGAGGCACTTCCGGTCCAGCTGAGGTCACTTCCGGTTTATTTGGGGTCACTTCCGGTTTAAAAAGGTCACTTCCGGTTTAAAAAGGTCACTTCCGGTTTGATTTGGGGTCACTTCCGGTTTACCTGAGGTCACTTCCTGTTTACCTAAGGTCACTTCCGGTTTGATTTGGGCCACTTCCGGTTCATTCTAGGTTCATTGGGAGCACTTCAGGGTCAATCCAAGATGGCCGCCACACTGGAAGTGGGGGTCAAGGGTTGAATTTTGTAAGCATAGTGGAAGTGGGGGTGAAGGGGGTGAATATGGTAAGGATGAGGTGACCAAAGTGAATAAAGTTGGAATGGGTTGAATCGGTTGAAAAATGTAGAAATTAGAGTAGAAAAACCAAATTTTGTAGAATTTGGTTGAATTTCAAAATTGAAAATTTGGAAATTTTGGTAAGTGGGAAGGTGTGGAATAGGTAGGCAAAAGATGAACAGTTGAAAGTTGGAATGGGTTGAATCGGTTGAAAAACGTAGAAGTTAGAGTAGAAAAACGAAATTTTGGAGAATTCGGTTGAATTTCAAATTTGAAATTTTGGAATTTTTGATAGGTGAGAAGTTGTGGAATAGGCAGGCAAAAGATGAACAGTTGAAAGTTGGAATGGGTTGAATCGGTTGAAAAATGTAGAAATTAGAGTAGAAAAACGAAATTACGAAGAATTTGGTTGAATTTCAAATTTGAAAATTTGGAATTTTTTTGTAAGTGGGAAGTTGTGGAATAGGTAGGCAAAAGATGAACAGTTGGAAGTTGGAACGGGTTGAATCGGTCGAAAAATGTAGAAATTAGAGGTGAAAAACGAAATTTCGTGAAATTTTGTCGGAATTTTTAACGTGAAAACGTGAAATTTTTGAATTTGGGAATTTTGGGAATGTCGAGAATCATTCCGAATGTGGTTTGAATGTGCTGAATGAGGTGAATTTAAAAGGGGAATGACGTAAATGTGAAATGTCGAATCTGCCATTGAGAATGAATGGGGAAAAATTTGTCGTAAATTCGCGAATTTTGCGAAATCGGAAAATTTTCGGAACGAGAAAAATGGAAGCGCTCATCTCGTGAATATTTGGAATACATCAAAAGTGGAACGGAGTGAATCGGATGAACTATGTGGAAGAAGAAGCGGGACAAAAAAGTGTGGAGAATAAAATAGAAGAATAATAATAATAATAATAATAGAGAATGGTGTAGAATAACATATGTGTGAAGGCCATCGCCTTCACACAATAATAATAATAGAGAATGGTGTAGAATAACATATGTGTGAAGGCCATCGCCTTCACACAATAATAATAGAGAATGGTGTAGAATAACATATGTGTGAAGGCCATCGCCTTCACACAACTAGAAAATGCAATTTCTGGAGAAATTGCGTGTGAAGGCGAAGACTTTGAATCACTTCTTGGGGAATGATGCCGAATGATGTTGAAATGAGTTGAATTTCTTGAGAAATGTGGAAAATAGAAGTGTAATACTAAATTTTTGAGAATATGGTTGAATTTCAAATTTGATTTTTGGAATTTTTGGTAAGTGGAAAGTTGTGGAATAGGCAGGCAAAGGATGAACAGTTGAATGTTGGAACGGGTTGAATCGGTTAAAAAATGTAGAAGTGAGAGCAAATGTTGAATCCCCATAGAGAATGAATGGGAATTAAAAGAAAAAGCAATTGCGCCAAAATATTTTGAAATTTGGAACAAAACGTAAAAAAACAACTTCAGGAGGTTCACTTTTGGGGTTAAAATGTTGAAACGGGTTCAATCGGACAAAAAATGCAAAAGTTAGCGCCTAATGTAGCTATTTATGGCAGTTAATGTTGAAATAAGTTTACTTCCGGGTTGATTTGGGTCACTTCCGGTCTATTTGGGTCACTTCCGGTCTGATTAGAGGCACTTCCGGTCCAGCTGAGGTCACTTCCGGTTTATTTGGGGTCACTTCCGGTTTAAAAAGGTCACTTCCGGTTTAAAAAGGTCACTTCCGGTTTGATTTGGGGTCACTTCCGGTTTACCTAAGGTCACTTCCTGTTTACCTAAGGTCACTTGCGGTTTGATATGGGGCACTTCCGGTACATTCTGGGTTCATTGGGGGCACGTCCGGGTCAATCCAAGATGGCCGCCACACTGGAAGTGTGGGTGAAGCAGGTGAATATGGTAAGCATAAGGTAAACAAAGTGAATAAAGTTGGAATGGGTTGAATCGGTTGAAAAATGTGGAAAAAAGAGTAGAAAAACGAAATTGTAGAGAATTTTTGGTAAGTGGAAAGTTGTGGAATAGGCAGGCAAAGGATGAACAGTTGAATGTTGGAACGGGTTGAATCAGTTAAAAAATGTAGAAGCGAGAGCAAATGTTGAATCCCCATAGAGAATGAATTGGAATTAAAAGAAAAAGCAATTGCGCCAAAATATTTTGAAATTTGGAACAAAACGTAAAAAAACAGCTTCAGGAGGTTCACTTTTGGGGTTAAAATGTTGAAACGGGTTCTATCGGACAAAAAATGCAAAAGTTAGCGCCTAATGTAGCTATTTAGGGCAGTTAATGTTGAAATAAGTTCACTTCCGGGTTGATTTGGGTCACTTCCGGTCTATTTGGGTCACTTCCGGTTTGAGTAGAGGCACTTCCGGTCTAGCTGAGGTCACTTCCGGTTTATTTGGGGTCACTTCCGGTTTAAAAAGGTCACTTCCGGTTTAAAAAGGTCACTTCCGGTTTGATTTGGGGTCACTTCCGGTTTACCTAAGGTCACTTCCTGTTTACCTAAGGTCACTTGCGGTTTGATATGGGGCACTTCCGGTACATTCTGGGTTCATTGGGGGCACTTCCGGGTCAATCCAAGATGGCCGCCACACTGGAAGTGTGGGTGAAGGAGGTGAATATGGTAAGCATAAGGTAAACAAAGTGAATAAAGTTGGAATGGGTTGAATCGGTTGAAAAATGTGGAAAAAAGAGTAGAAAAACGAAATTGTAGAGAATTTTTGGTAAGTGGAAAGTTGTGGAATAGGCAGGCAAAGGATGAACAGTTGAATGTTGGAACGGGTTGAATCGGTTAAAAAATGTAGAAGTGAGAGCAAATGTTGAATCCCCATAGAGAATGAATGGGAATTAAAAGAAAAAGCAATTGCGCCAAAATATTTTGAAATTTGGAACAAAACGTAAAAAAACAGCTTCAGGAGGTTCACTTTTGGGGTTAAAATGTTGAAACGGGTTCAATCGGACAAAAAAAGCCAAAGTTAGCGCCTAATGTAGCTATTTAGGGCAGTTAATGTTGAAATAAGTTCACTTCCGGGTTGATTTGGGTCACTTCCGGTCTATTTGGGTCACTTCCGGTTTGAATAGAGGCACTTCCGGTCTAGCTGAGGTCACTTCCGGTTTATTTCGGGTCACTTCCGGTTTAAAAAGGTCACTTCCGGTTTGATTTGGGGTCACTTCCGGTTTACCTGAGGTCACTTCCTGTTTACCTAAGGTCACTTCCTGTTTACCTAAGGTCACTTCCGGTTCGATTTGGGGCACTTCCAGTTCATTCTAGGGTCATTGGGAGCACTTCAGGGTCAATCCAAGATGGCCGCCACACTGGAATTTGGGGTCAAGGGTTGAATTGTGTAAGCATAGTGGAAGTGGGGGTGAAGGGGGTGAATATGGTAAGGATGAGGTGACCAAAGTGAATAAAGTTGGAATGGGTTGAATCGGTTGAAAAATGTAGAAATTAGAGTAGAAAAACCAAATTTTGTAGAATTTGGTTGAATTTCAAAATTGAAAATTTGGAAATTTTGGTAAGTGGGAAGGTGTGGAATAGGTAGGCAAAAGATGAACAGTTGAAAGTTGGAATGGGTTGAATCGGTTGAAAAACGTAGAAGTTAGAGTAGAAAAACGAAATTTTGGAGAATTTGGTTGAATTTCAAATTTGAAATTTTTGGTAGGTGAGAAGTTGTGGAATAGGCAGGCAAAAGATGAACAGTTGAAAATTGGAATGGGTTGAATCGGTTGAAAAATGTAGAAACTAGAGGTGAAAAACGAAATTTCGTGAAATTTTGTCGGAATTTTTAACGTGAAAACGTGAAATTTTTGAATTTGGGAATTTTGGGAATGTCGAGAATCATTCCGAATGTGGTTTGAATGTGCTGAATGAGGTGAATTTAAAAGGGGAATGACGTAAATGTGAAATGTCGAATCTGCCATTGAGAATGAATGGGGAAAAATTTGTCGTAAATTCGCGAATTTTGCGAAATCGGAAAATTTTCGGAACGAGAAAAATGGAAGCGCTCATCTCGTGAATATTTGGAATACGTCAAAAGTGGAACGGAGTGAATCGGATGAATTATGTGGAAGAAGAAGCGGGACAAAAAAGTGGCGGGAATAAAATAGAAGAATAATAATAACTAGAAAATGCAATTTCTGGAGAAATTGCGTGTGAAGGCGAAGACTTTGAATCACTTCTTGGCGAATGCTGGCGAATTATGCTGAAACGAGTTGAATTACTTGAGAAATGTAGAAAATAGAGGTGAAAAACGGAATTTTGGAGAATTTGGTGGAATTTCAGAATTTTGGAGAATTTGGTTGAGTTTAAAATCTTAAAATGTGGAATTTATGGCAAGTGGAAATTTGGGGAATAGGTAGGAAAAAGATGAAGAGTTGAAAGTTGGAATGGGTTGAATCGGTTCAACAATGTGAAAATTAGAGTAGAAAAACACATTTTTGGAGAATTTGGTTGAATTTCAAAATTCAAAATTTGGAATTTTTTGTAAGGGAAAGTTGTGGAATAGGTAAGAAAAGATGAAGAGTTGAAAGTTGGAATGGGTTGAATCGGTAGAGAAATGTAGAAATGAGAGTAGAAAAACAAAATTTTGGAGAATTTGGTTGAATTTCAAATTTGGGATTTTTGGTAAGTGGGAAGTTGTGTAATACGTAGGCAAAAGATGAGTTGAAAGTTGGAATGGGTTGAATCGGTTGAAAAATGTACAAATTAGAGTAGAAAAATGAAATTTCGCAGAATTTGGTTGAATTTCAAATTTGGAATTTTTTGTAAGTGGGAAGTTGTGAAATAGGTAAGCAAAAGATGAAAAGTTGAAAGTTGGAATGGATTGAATCGGTTGCACAATGTAAAGATTAAAGAAGAAAAACAAAATGTTTGAGAATTTGGTTGAATTTCAAATTTTGAATTTTTTGTAAGTGGGAAGTTGTGGAATAGGTAGGCAAAAGATGAAGAGTTGAAAGTTGAAACGTGTTGAATCGGTTGAACAATGTAGAAATTAGAGTAGAAAAACGAAGTTTTGGAGATTTTGGTTGAATTTCAAATTTGGAATTTTTGGTAAGTCGGAAGTTGTGGAATAGGTAGGCAAAAGATGAAGAGTTGAAAGTTGGAATGGGTTGAATCGGTTGAACAATGTAGAAATTAGAGTAGAAAAACAAAATGGAGAATTTGGTTGAATTTCAAATATGGAATTTTTGGTAAGTGGGAAGTTGGGGAATAGGTAGGCAAAAGATGAAGAGTTGAAAGTTGGAATGGGTTGAATCGGTTGAACAATGTAGAAATTAGATTAGAAAAACGAAATTTTGGAGAATTTGGTTGAATTTCAAATTTGGAATTTTTGGTAAACGGGAAGTTGTGGAATAGGTAGGCAAAACATGAACAGTTGAAAGTTGGAATGAGTTGAATCGGTTAAAAAATGTGGAAATTAGAGTAGAAAAACACAATTTTTGAGAATTTGGTTGAATTTCAAATTTGGAATTTTTGGTAAGTCGGAAGTTGTGGAATAGGTAGGCAAAAGATGAAGAGTTGAAAGTTGGAATGGGTTGAATCGGTTGAACAATGTAGAAATTAGAGTAGAAAAACAAAATGTTGGAGAATTTGGTTGAATTTCAAATATGGAATTTTTGGTAAGTGGGAAGTTGTGGAATAGGTAGGCAAAAGATGAAGAGTTGAAAGTTGGAATGGGTTGAATCGGTTGAACAATGTAGAAATTAGATTAGAAAAACGAAATTTTGGAGAATTTGGTTGAATTTCAAATTTGGAATTTTTGGTAAACGGGAAGTTGTGGAATAGGTAGGCAAAACATGAACAGTTGAAAGTTGGAATGAGAATAATCGGTTAAAAAATGTAGAAATTAGAGTAGAAAAACAAAATTTTTGAGAATTTGGTTGAATTCCAAATTTGGAATTTTTGATAAGTGGGAAGTTGTGAAATAGGTAAGCAAAAGATGAAAAGTTTAAAGTTGGAATGGATTGAATCGGTTGCACAATGTAAAGATTAGAAAAGAAAAACAAAATGTTTGAGAATTTGGTTGAATTTCAAATTTTGAATTTTTGGTAAGTGGGAAGTTGTGGAATAGGTAGGCAAAAGATGAAGAGTTGAAAGTTGGAACGGGTTGAATCGGTTGAACAATGTAGAAATTAGAGTAGAAAAACGAAATTTTGGAGATTTTGGTTGAATTTCAAATTTGGAATTTTTGGTAAGTCGGAAGTTGTGGAATAGGTAGGCAAAAGATGAAGAGTTGAAAGTTGGAATGGGTTGAATCGGTTGAACAATGTAGAAATTAGAGTAGAAAAACAAAATGTTGGAGAATTTGGTTGAATTTCAAATATGGAATTTTTGGTAAGTGGGAAGTTGTGGAATAGATAGGCAAAAGATGAACAGTTGAAAGTTGGAATGAGTTGAATCGGTTGAACAATGTAGAAATTAGAGTAGAAAAACGAAATTTAGAAAGATTTGGTTGAATTTCAAATTTGGAATTTTTGGTAAACGGGAAGTTGTGGAATAGGTAGGCAAAACATGAACAGTTGAAAGTTCGAATGAGTTGAATCGGTTGAAAAATGTAGAAATTAGAGTAGAAAAACAAAATTTTTGAGAATTTGGTTGAATTCCAAATTTGAAAATTTGGAATTTTTCATAAGTTGGAAGTTGTGGAATAGTTAGAAAAAGATGAACAGTTGAAAGTTGGAATGGGTTGAATCGGTTGAAAAACGTAAAAGTTAGAGTGGAAAAACGAAATTTTGGAGAATTTGGTTGAATTTCAAATTTGGAATTTTTGGTAAGTGGGAAGTTGTGGAATAGGTAGGCAAAAGATGAACAGTTGAAAGTTGGAATGAGTTGAATCGGTTGAACAATGTAGAACAAAGTGGAATGATGTAAATGTGAAATGTCGAATCTGCCATTAAGAATGAATGGGGAAAAATTTGTCGTAAGTTCGCGAATTTTGCGAAATCGGAAAATTTTCGGAACGAGAAAAATGGAAGCGCTCATCTCGTGAATATTTGGAACACGTCAAAAGTGGAACGGAGTGAATCGGATGAACTATGTGGAAGAAGAAGCGGGACAAAAAAGTGTGGAGAATAAAATAGAAGAATAATAATAACTAGAAAATGCAATTTCTGGAGAAATTGCGTGTGAAGGCGAAGACTTTGAATCACTTCTTGGCGAATGCTGGCGAATTATGCTGAAACGAGTTGAATTACTTGAGAAATGTAGAAAATAGAGGTGAAAAACGGAATTTTGGAGAATTTGGTGGAATTTCAGAATTTTGGAGAATTTGGTTGAGTTTAAAATCTTAAAATGTGGAATTTATGGCAAGTGGAAATTTGGGGAATAGGTAGGAAAAAGATGAAGAGTTGAAAGTTGGAATGGGTTGAATCGGTTGAAAAATGTACAAATTAGAGTCGAAAAACGAAATTTTTCCGAATTTGGTTGAATTTCAAATTTGGAATTTTTGGTAAGTGGGAAGTTGTGAAATAGGTAAGCAAAAGATGAAAAGTTGAAAGTTGGAATGGATTGAATCGGTTGCACAATGTAAAGATTAGAGTAGAAAAACAAAATGTTTGAGAATTTGGTTGAATTTCAAATTTTTAATTTTTAATTTTTGGTAAGTGGGAAGTTGTGGAATAGGTAGGCAAAAGATGAAGAGTTGAAAGTTGGAATGGGTTGAATCGGTTGAACAATGTAGAAATTACAGTAGAAAAACGAAATTTTGGAGAATTTGGTTGAATTTCAAATTTGGAATTTTTGGTAAACGGGAAGTTGTGGAATAGGTAGGCAAAACATGAACAGTTGAAAGTTGGAATGAGTTGAATCGGTTAAAAAATGTAGAAATTAGAGTAGAAAAACAAAATGTTGGAGAATTTGGTTGAATTTCAAATATGGAATTTTTGGTAAGTGGGAAGTTGTGGAATAGGTAGGCAAAACATGAACAGTTGAAAGTTGGAATGAGTTGAATCAGTTGAAAAATGTAGAAATTAGAGTAGAAAAACAAAATTTTTGAGAATTTGGTTGAATTCCAAATTTGAAAATTTGGAATTTTTCATAAGTTGGAAGTTGTGGAATAGTTAGAAAAAGATGAACAGTTGAAAGTTGGAATGGGTTGAATCGGTTGAAAAACGTAAAAGTTAGAGTGGAAAAACGAAATTTTGGAGAATTTGGTTGAATTTCAAATTTGGAATTTTTGGGAAGTGGGAAGTTGTGGAATAGGTAGGCAAAAGATGAACAGTTGAAAGTTGGAATGAGTTGAATCGGTTGAACAATGTAGAAAAAAGTGGAATGACGTAAATGTGAAATGTCGAATCTGCCATTGAGAATGAATGGGGAAAAATTTGTCGTAAATTCGCGAATTTTGCGAAATCGGAAAATTTTCGGAACGAGAAAAATGGAAGCGCTCATCTCGTGAATATTTGGAATACGTCAAAAGTGGAACGGAGTGAATCGGATGAATTATGTGGAAGAAGAAGCGGGACAAAAAAGTGTGGAGAATAAAATATAATAATAATAATAATAATAATAATAGAGAATGGTGTAGAATAACATATGTGTGAAGGCCATCGCCTTCACACAATAACTAGAAAATGCAATTTCTGGAGAAATTGCGTGTGAAGGCGAAGACTTTGAATCACTTCTTGGGGAATGATGCCGAATGAAAAGATGAACAGTTGAAAGTTGGAATGGGCTGAATCGGTCAAAAAATGTAGAAATTAGAAGTGAAAAACGGAATTTTGTGAAATTTTGTCGAAATTTTTAACGTGAAAACGTGAAATTTTTGAATTTGGGAATTTTGGGAATGTCGAGAATCATTCCGAATGTGGTTTGAATGTGCTGAATGAGGTGAATTTAAAAGGGGAATGACGTAAATGTGAAATGTCGAATCTGCCATTGAGAATGAATGGGGAAAAATTTGTCGTAAATTCGCGAATTTTGCGAAATCGGAAAATTTTCGGAACGAGAAAAATGGAAGCGCTCATCTCGTGAATATTTGGAATACGTCAAAAGTGGAACGGAGTGAATCGGATGAATTATGTGGAAGAAGAAGCGGGACAAAAAAGTGGCGGGAATAAAATAGAAGAATAATAATAACTAGAAAATGCAATTTCTGGAGAAATTGCGTGTGAAGGCGAAGACTTTGAATCACTTCTTGGGGAATGATGCTGAATGAAAAGATTAACAGTTGAAAGTTGGAATGGGTTGAATCGGTCAAAAAATGTAGAAATTAGAGGTGAAAAACGGAATTTTGTGAAATTTATCGAAATTTTTAACGTGAAAACGTGAAATTTTTGAATTTGGGAATTTTGGGAATGTCGAGAATCATTCCGAATGTGGTTTGAATGTGCTGAATGAGGTGAATTTAAAAGGGGAATGACGTAAATGTGAATTGTCGAATCTGCCAGTGAGAATGAATGGGGAAAAATTTGTCGTAAATTCGCGAATTTCGCGAAATCGGAAAATTTTCGGAACGAGAAAAATGGAAGCGCTCATCTCGTGAATATTTGGAATACATCAAAAGTGGAACGGAGTGAATCGGATGAATTATGTGGAAGAAGAAGCGGGACAAAAAAGTGGCGGGAATAAAATAGAAGAATAATAATAACTAGAAAATGCAATTTCTGGAGAAATTGCGTGTGAAGGCGAAGACTTTGAATCACTTCTTGGGGAATGCTGGCGAATTATGCTGAAACGAGTTGAATTACTTGAGAAATGTAGAAAATAGAGGTGAAAAACGGAATTTTGGAGAATTTGGTGGAATTTCAGAATTTTGGAGAATTTGGTTGAGTTTAAAATCTTAAAATGTGGAATTTATGGCAAGTGGAAATTTGGGGAATAGGTAGGAAAAAGATGAAGAGTTGAAAGTTGGAATGAGTTGAATCGGTTGAACAATGTGAAAATTAGAGTAGAAAAACACATTTTTGGAGAATTTGGTTGAATTTCAAATTTCAAAATTTGGAATTTTTTGTAAGGGGAAGTTGTGGAATAGGTAAGCAAAAGATGAACAGTTGAAAGTTGGAATGGGTTGAATCGGTAGAGAAATGTAGAAATGAGAGTAGAAAAACGAAATTTTGGAGAATTTGGTTGAATTTCAAATTTGGGATTTTTGGTAAGTGGGAAGTTGTGTAATACGTAGGCAAAAGATGAAGAGTTGAAAGTTGGAATGGGTTGAATCGGTTGAAAAATGTACAAATTAGAGTCGAAAAACGAAGTTTTGCAGAATTTGGTTGAATTTCAAATTTGGAATTTTTGGTAAGTGGGAAGTTGTGAAATAGGTAAGCAAAAGATGAAAAGTTGAAAGTTGGAATGGATTGAATCGGTTGCACAATGTAAAGATTAGAGTAGAAAAACAAAATGTTTGAGAATTTGGTTGAATTTCAAATTTTTAATTTTTAATTTTTGGTAAGTGGGAAGTTGTGGAATAGGTAGGCAAAAGATGAAGAGTTGAAAGTTGGAATGGGTTGAATCGGTTGAACAATGTAGAAATTACAGTAGAAAAACGAAATTTTGGAGATTTTGGTTGAATTTCAAATTTGGAATTTTTGGTAAGTGGGAAGTTGTGGAATAGGTAGGCAAAAGATGAAGAGTTGAAAGTTGGAATGGGTTGAATCGGTTGAACAATGTAGAAATTAGAGTAGAAAAACAAAATGTTGGCGAATTTGGTTGAATTTCAAATATGTAATTTTTTGGTAAGTGGGAAGTTATGGAATAGGTAGGCAAAAGATGAAGAGTTGAAAGTTGGAATGGGTTGAATCGGTTAAAAAATGTAGAAATTAGAGTAGAAAAACAAAATTTTTGAGAATTTGGTTGAATTCCAAATTTGGAATTTTTGGTAAGTCGGAAGTTGTGGAATAGGTAGGCAAAAGATGAAGAGTTGAAAGTTGGAATGGGTTGAATCGGTTAAAAAATGTAGAAATTAGAGTAGAAAAACAAAATAATGGAGAATTTGGTTGAATTTCAAATATGGAATTTTTGGTAAGTGGGAAGTTGTGGAATAGGTAGGCAAAACATGAACAGTTGAAAGTTGGAATGAGTTGAATCGGTTGAAAAATGTAGAAATTAGAGTAGAAAAACAAGATTTTTGAGAATTTGGTTGAATTCCAAATTTGAAAATTTGGAATTTTTCATAAGTTGGAAGTTGTGGAATAGTTAGAAAAAGATGAACAGTTGAAAGTTGGAATGGGTTGAATCGGTTGAAAAATGTAAAAGTTAGAGTGGAAAAACGAAATTTTGGAGAATTTGGTTGAATTTCAAATATGGAATTATTGGTAAGTGGGAAGTTGTGAAATAGGTAAGCAAAAGATGAAAAGTTGAAAGTTGGAATGGATTGAATCGGTTGCACAATGTAAAGATTAGAGTAGAAAAACAAAATGTTTGAGAATTTGGTTGAATTTCAAATTTTTAATGTTTAAATTTTGGTAAGTGGGAAGTTGTGGAATAGGTAGGCAAAAGATGAACAGTTGAAAGTTGGAATGGGTTGAATCGGTTGAACAATGTAGAAATTACAGTAGAAAAACGAAATTTTGGAGATTTTGGTTGAATTTCAAATTTGGAATTTTTGGTAAGTCGGAAGTTGTGGAATAGGTAGGCAAAAGATGAAGAGTTGAAAGTTGGAATGGGTTGAATCGGTTGAACAATGTAGAAATTAGAGTAGAAAAACAAAATGTTGGAGAATTTGGTTGAATTTCAAATATGGAATTTTTGGTAAGTGGGAAGTTGTGGAATAGATAGGCAAAAGATGAACAGTTGAAAGTTGGAATGAGTTGAATCGGTCGAACAATGTAGAAATTAGAGTAGAAAAACGAAATTTAGAAAGATTTGGTTGAATTTCAAATTTGGAATTTTTGGTAAACGGGAAGTTGTGTAATAGGTAGGCAAAACATGAACAGTTGAAAGTTGGAATGAGTTGAATCGGTTGAAAAATGTAGAAATTAGAGTAGAAAAACAAAATTTTTGAGAATTTGGTTGAATTCTAAATTTGAAAATTTGGAATTTTTCATAAGTTGGAAGTTGTGGAATAGTTAGAAAAAGATGAACAGTTGAAAGTTCGAATGGGTTGAATCGGTTGAAAAACGTAAAAGTTAGAGTGGAAAAACGAAATTTTGGAGAATTTGGTTGAATTTCAAATTTGGAATTTTTGGTAAGTGGGAAGTTGTGGAATAGGTAGGCAAAAGATGAACAGTTGAAAGTTGGAATGAGTTGAATCGGTTGAAGAATGTAGAAAAAAGTGGAATGATGTAAATGTGAAATGTCGAATCTGCCATTAAGAATGAATGGGGAAAAATTTGTCGTAAGTTCGCGAATTTTGCGAAATCGGAAAATTTTCGGAACGAGAAAAATGGAAGCGCTCATCTCGTGAATATTTGGAACGCGTCAAAAGTGGAACGGAGTGAATCGGATGAACTATGTGGAAGAAGAAGCGGGACAAAAAAGTGTGGAGAATAAAATATAATAATAATAATAATAATAATAATAATAATAGAGAATGGTGTAGAATAACATATGTGTGAAGGCCATCGCCTTCACACAATAATAGAGAATGGTGTAGAATAACATATGTGTGAAGGCCATCGCCTTCACACAATAATAATAATAGAGAATGGTGTAGAATAACATATGTGTGAAGGCCATCGCCTTCACACAATAATAGAGAATGGTGTAGAATAACATATGTGTGAAGGCCATCGCCTTCACACAATAATAATAATAATAGAGAATGGTGTAGAATAACATATGTGTGAAGGCCATCGCCTTCACACAATAACTAGAATTTGCAATTCCTGAAGAAATTGCGTGTGAAGGTGAAGAGGTTGAATAAATACTTGGGGAATGCTGCAGAATGATGTTGAAAAGAGTTGAATCGGTTGAAAAATGTAGAAATTACAAGGGAAAAGGAAATTTGGGAAAATTGGGTGTGAATTTCAAAACTGAAATTTTGGAATTTTGGGTAAGTGGGAAGTTGTGGAATAGGTAGGAAAATGATGAACAGTTGAAAGGTGGAATGGGTTGAATAAGTTGAATGGGTTGAATAAGTTGAAAAAAGTAGAAAATAGAGTAGAAAACCAAAATTGAACAGTTGAAAGTTGGAACGAGTTGAATCGGTTAAAAGATGTAGAAGTTAGAGCAAATCTTGAATCCTAATAAAGAATGAATGGGAATTAAAAGAAAAAAAAATTGCGCCAAAATCTTTTGAAATTTGGAACAAAAGGAAAAAAAACGGCTTCAGGAGGTTCACTTTTGGGGTTAAAATGTAGAAACGGGTTTAATCGGTCAAAATTTGCAAAAGTTAGCGCAAATGTAGGTATTTTGGGCACTTAATGTTGAAATATGGTCACTTCCGGTTTGATTTGGGTCACTTCCGGTCTATTTGGGTCACTTCCGGTTTGATTAGAGGCACTTCCGGTCTAGCTGAGGTCACTTCCGGTTTATTTGGGGTCACTTCCGGTTGAAAAAGGTCACTTCCGGTTTGATTTGGGGTCACTTCCGGTTTGATTTGGGGTCACTTCCGGTTTACCTGAGGTCACTTCCGGTTCATTTGGGGTCAATTCCGGTTTGATTTGGGGCACTTCCAGTTCATTCCGGGTTCATTGGGGCACTTCAGGGTCAATCCAAGATGGCCGCCACTCTGGAAGTGGGGGTCAAGGGTTGAATTGTGGAAGTGGGGGTGAAGGGGGTGAATACGGTAAGCATAAGGTGAACAAAGTGAATAAAGTTGGAATGGGTTGAATCGGTTGAAAAATGTAGAAATTAGAAGGGAAAAACTAAATTTTGGGAAAATTTGGTGTGAATTTCAAAATTGAAAATTTGGAAATTTTGCTAAGTGGGAAGGTGTGGAATAGGTAGGCAAAAGATGAACAGTTGAAAGTTGGAACGAGTTGAATCGGTGGAAAAATGTAGAAACTAGAAGTGAAAAACTAAATTTTGTGAAATTTTGTGAAATTTTGTGCAAATTTTAAAAGTGAAAACGTGAAATTTTTGAATTTGGCAAGTTTGGGAATGTCCCCAATGTGATTTGAATGTGTTGAAATAAGTGAATTTCAAACTGGAACAACAAAAATGTGAAATGTTGAATCTGCCATTAAGAATGAATGGGGAAAAAAATGCCACAAAATCGTGAATTTTGTGAAAACGGAAAATTTTTCGAACAAAAAAAATGTAAGCAGCCGTGTCATGAATATTTGGAATAAGTGAAAAGTGGAACGGAGTGAATCGGTTGAGGTATGTGGAAGGAGTTAAGCGTCAAAAAAGTGAGCGGAATAAGTAGAATAATAATAATAACTAGAATTTGCAATTCCTGAAGAAATTGCGTGTGAAGGTGAAGAGGTTGAATAAATACTTGGGGAATGTTGCAGAATGATGAGAGTTGAATCGGTTAAAAAATGTAGAAATTACAAGGGAAAAAGGAAATTTGGGAAAATTGGGTGTGAATTTCAAAATTGAAAATTTGGAATTTTGGGTAAGTGGGAAGTTGTGGAATAGGTAGGAAAATGATGAACAGTTGAAAGGTGGAATGGGTTGAATAAGTTGAAAATGTAGAAATTAGAGTAGAAAAACAAAATTGTAGAGAATTTTTGGTAAGTGGGAAGTTGTGGAATAGGAAGGCAAAAGAGGAACAGTTGAAAGTTGGAACGAGTTGAATCGGTTAAAAAATGTAGAAGTTAGAGCAAATCTTGAATCCTAATAGAGAATGAATGGGAATTAAAAGAAAAAAAAATTGCACCAAAAGTTTCTGAAATTTGGAACAAAAGGAAAGAAACGGCTTCAGGAGGTTCACTTTTGGGGTTAAAATGTTGAAATGGGTTTAATCGGGCAAAATTTGCAAAAGTTAGCGCAAATGTAGGTATTTAGGGCACTTAATGTTGAAATATGGTCATTTCCGGTTTGATTTGGGTCACTTCCGGTTTGATTAGAGGCACTTCCGGTCTATTTAGGTCACTTCCGGTTTGATTAGAGGCACTTCCGGTCTAGCTGAGGTCACTTCCGGTTTATTTGGGGTCACTTCCGGTTTAAAAAGGTCACTTCCGGTTTGATTTGGGGTCACTTCCGGTTTGATTTGGGGTCACTTCCGGTTTACCTGAGGTCACTTCCGGTTCATTTGGGGTCAATTCCGGTTTGATTTGGGGCACTTCCAGTTCATTCCGGGTTCATTGGGGCACTTCAGGGTCAATCCAAGATGGCCGCCACTCTGGAAGTGGGGGTCAAGGGTTGAATTGTGGAAGTGGGGGTGAAGGGGGTGAATATGGTAAGCATAAGGTGAACAAAGTGAATAAAGTTGGAATGGGTTGAATCGGTTGAAAAATGTAGAAATTAGAAGGGAAAAACTAAATTTTGGGAAAATTTGGTGTGAATTTCAAAATTGAAAATTTGGAAATTTTGCTAAGTGGGAAGGTGTGGAATAGGTAGGCAAAAGATGAACAGTTGAAAGTTGGAACGAGTTGAATCGGTGGAAAAATGTAGAAACTAGAAGTGAAAAACTAAATTTTGTGAAATTTTGCAAAATTTTGTGCAAATTTTAAAAGTGAAAACGTGAAATTTTTGAATTTGGCAAGTTTGGGAATGTCCCCAATGTGATTTGAATGTGTTGAAATAAGTGAATTTCAAACTGGAACAACAAAAATGTGAAATGTTGAATCTGCCATTAAGAATGAATGGGGAAAAAAATGCCACAAAATCGTGAATTTTGTGAAAACGGAAAATTTTTCGAACAAAAAAAATGTAAGCAGCCGTGTCATGAATATTTGGAATAAGTGAAAAGTGGAACGGAGTGAATCGGTTGAAGTATGTGGAAGGAGTTAAGCGTCAAAAAAGTGAGCGGAATAAGTAGAATAATAATAATAATAATAACTAGAATTTGCAATTCCTGAAGAAATTGCGTGTGAAGGTGAAGAGGTTGAATAAATACTTGGGGAATGCTGCAGAATGATGTTGAAAAGAGTTGAATCGGTTGAAAAATGTAGAAATTACAAGGGAAAAGGAAATTTGGGAAAATTGGGTGTGAATTTCAAAACTGAAAATTTGGAATTTTGGGTAAGTGGGAAGTTGTGGAATAGGTAGGAAAATGATGAACAGTTGAAAGGTGGAATGGGTTGAATAAGTTGAATGGGTTGAATAAGTTGAAAAAAGTAGAAATTAGAGTAGAAAATCAAAATTGAACAGTTGAAAGTTGGAACGAGTTGAATCGGTTAAAAAATGTAGAAGTTAGAGCAAATCTTGAATCCTAATAAAGAATGAATGGGAATTAAAAGAAAAAAAAATTGCGCCAAAATCTTTTGAAATTTGGAACAAAAGGAAAAAAACGGCTTCAGGAGGTTCACTTTTGGGGTTAAAATGTAGAAACGGGTTTAATCGGTCAAAATTTGCAAAAGTTAGCGCAAATGTAGGTATTTTGGGCACTTAATGTTGAAATATGGTCACTTCCGGTTTGATTTGGGTCACTTCCGGTCTATTTGAGTCACTTCCGGTTTGAAAAGAGGCACTTCCGGTCTAGCTGAGGTCACTTCCGGTTTATTTGTGGTCACTTCCGGTTTAAAAAGGTCACTTCCGGTTTGATTTGGGGTCACTTCCGGTTTGATTTGGGTCACTTCCGGTCTATTTAGGTCACTTCCGGTTTGATTAGAGGCACTTCCGGTCTATTTAGGTCACTTCCGGTTTGATTAGAGGCACTTCCGGTCTAGCTGAGGTCACTTCCGGTTTATTTGGGGTCACTTCCGGTTTAAAAAGGTCACTTCCGGTTTGATTTGGGGTCACTTCCGGTTTGATTTGGGGTCACTTCCGGTTTACCTGAGGTCACTTCCGGTTCATTTGGGGTCAATTCCGGTTTGATTTGGGGCACTTCCAGTTCATTCCGGGTTCATTGGGGCACTTCAGGGTCAATCCAAGATGGCCGCCACTCTGGAAGTGGGGGTCAAGGGTTGAATTGTGGAAGTGGGGGTGAAGGGGGTGAATATGGTAAGCATAAGGTGAACAAAGTGAATAAAGTTGGAATGGGTTGAATCGGTTGAAAAATGTAGAAATTAGAAGGGAAAAACTAAATTTTGGGAAAATTTGGTGTGAATTTCAAAATTGAAAATTTGGAAATTTTGCTAAGTGGGAAGGTGTGGAATAGGTAGGCAAAAGATGAACAGTTGAAAGTTCGAACGAGTTGAATCGGTGGAAAAATGTAGAAACTAGAAGTGAAAAACTAAATTTTGTGAAATTTTGCAAAATTTTGTGCAAATTTTAAAAGTGAAAACGTGAAATTTTTGAATTTGGCAAGTTTGGGAATGTCCCCAATGTGATTTGAATGTGTTGAAATAAGTGAATTTCAAACTGGAACAACAAAAATGTGAAATGTTGAATCTGCCATTAAGAATGAATGGGGAAAAAAATGCCACAAAATCGTGAATTTTGTGAAAACGGAAAATTTTTCGAACAAAAAAAATGTAAGCAGCCGTGTCATGAATATTTGGAATAAGTGAAAAGTGGAACGGAGTGAATCGGTTGAAGTATGTGGAAGGAGTTAAGCGTCAAAAAAGTGAGCGGAATAAGTAGAATAATAATAATAATAATAATAATAATAATAATAAAGGACAGCAATAACAATAGTGTGAAGGTCTTCACCTTCACACTAATAAAGGACAGCAATAACAATAGTGTGAAGGTCTTCACCTTCACACTAATAACTAGAATTTGCAATTCCTGAAGAAATTGCGTGTGAAGGTGAAGAGGTTGAATAAATACTTGGGGAATGCTGCAGAATGATGTTGAAAAGAGTTGAATCGGTTGAAAAATGTAGAAATTACAAGGGAAAAAGGAAATTTGGGAAAATTGGGTGTGAATTTCAAAATTGAAAATTTGGAATTTTGGGTAAGTGGGAAGTTGTGAAATAGGTAGGAAAATGATGAACAGTTGAAAGGTGGAATGGGTTGAATAAGTTGAAAATGTAGAAATTAGAGTAGAAAAACAAAATTGTAGAGAATTTTTGGTAAGTGGGAAATTGTGGAATAGGAAGGCAAAAGAGGAACAGTTGAAAGTTGGAACGAGTTGAATCAGTTAAAAAATGTAAAAGTTAGAGCAAATCTTGAATCCTAATAGAGAATGAATGGGAATTAAAAGAAAAAAAAAATGCACCAAAAGTTTCTGAAATTTGGAACAAAAGGAAAAAAACGGCTTCAGGAGGTTCACTTTTGGGGTTAAAATGTTGAAATGGGTTTAATCGGGCAAAATTTGCAAAAGTTAGCGCAAATGTAGGTAATTAGGGCACTTAATGTTGAAATATGGTCATTTCCGGTTTGATTTGGGTCACTTCCGGTTTGATTAGAGGCACTTCCGGTCTAGCTCAGGTCACTTCCGGTTTATTTGGGGTCACTTCCGGTTTAAAAAGGTCACTTCCGGTTGAAAAAGGTCACTTCCGGTTTGATTTGGGGTCACTTCCGGTTTGATTTGGGGTCACTTCCGGTTTACCTGAGGTCACTTCCGGTTCATTTGGGGTCAATTCCGGTTTGATTTGGGGCACTTCCAGTTCATTCCGGGTTCATTGGGGCACTTCAGGGTCAATCCAAGATGGCCGCCACTCTGGAAGTGGGGGTCAAGGGTTGAATTGTGGAAGTGGGGGTGAAGGGGGTGAATATGGTAAGCATAAGGTGAACAAAGTGAATAAAGTTGGAATGGGTTGAATCGGTTGAAAAATGTAGAAATTAGAAGGGAAAAACTAAATTTTGGGAAAATTTGGTGTGAATTTCAAAATTGAAAATTTGGAAATTTTGCTAAGTGGGAAGGTGTGGAATAGGTAGGCAAAAGATGAACAGTTGAAAGTTGGAACGAGTTGAATCGGTGGAAAAATGTAGAAACTAGAAGTGAAAAACTAAATTTTGTGAAATTTTGCAAAATTTTGTGCAAATTTTAAAAGTGAAAACGTGAAATTTTTGAATTTGGCAAGTTTGGGAATGTCCCCAATGTGATTTGAATGTGTTGAAATAAGTGAATTTCAAACTGGAACAACAAAAATGTGAAATGTTGAATCTGCCATTAAGAATGAATGGGGAAAAAAATGCCACAAAATCGTGAATTTTGTGAAAACGGAAAATTTTTCGAACAAAAAAAATGTAAGCAGCCGTGTCATGAATATTTGGAATAAGTGAAAAGTGGAACGGAGTGAATCGGTTGAAGTATGTGGAAGGAGTTAAGCGTCAAAAAAGTGAGCGGAATAAGTAGAATAATAATAATAACTAGAATTTGCAATTCCTGAAGAAATTGCGTGTGAAGGTGAAGAGGTTGAATAAATACTTGGGGAATGTTGCAGAATGATGTTGAAAAGAGTTGAATCGGTTGAAAAATGTAGAAATTACAAGGGAAAAAGGAAATTTGGGAAAATTGGGTGTGAGTAACAAAATTGAAAATTTGGAATTTTGGGTAAGTGGGAAGTTGTGGAATAGGTAGGAAAATGATGAACAGTTGAAAGGTCGAATGGGTTGAATAAGTTGAAAAATGTAGAAATTAGATTAGAAAAACAAAATTGTAGAGAATTTTTGGTAAGTGGGTAGTTGTGGAATAGGAAGGCAAAAGAAGAACAGTTCAAAGTTGGAAACAGTTGAATCGGTTAAAAAATGTAGAAGTTAGAGCAAATCTTGAATCCTAATAGAGAATGAATGGGAATTAAAAGAAAAAAAATTGCACCAAAATTTTTTGAAATTTGGAACAAAAGGAAAAAAACAGCTTTAGGAGGTTCACTTTTGGGGTTAAAATGTTGAAATGGGTTTAATCGGGCAAAATTTGCAAAAGTTAGCGCAAATGTAGGTATTTAGGGCACTTAATGTTGAAATATGGTCACTTCCGGTTTGATTTGGATCACTTCCGGTCTATTTGGGTCACTTCCGGTTTGATTAGCGGCACTTCCGGTCTAGCTGAGGTCACTTCCGGTTTATTTTGGGTCACTTCCGGTTTAAAAAGGTCACTTCCGGTTTGATTTGGGGTCACTTCCGGTTTGATTTGGGGTCACTTCCGGTTTACCTGAGGTCACTTCCGGTTCATTTGGGGTCAATTCCGGTTTGATTTGGGGCACTTCCAGTTCATTCCGGGTTCATTGGGGCACTTCAGGGTCAATCCAAGATGGCCGCCACTCTGGAAGTGGGGGTCAAGGGTTGAATTGTGGAAGTGGGGGTGAAGGGGGTGAATATGGTAAGCATAAGGTGAACAAAGTGAATAAAGTTGGAATGGGTTGAATCGGTTGAAAAATGTAGAAATTAGAAGGGAAAAACTAAATTTTGGGAAAATTTGGTGTGAATTTCAAAATTGAAAATTTGGAAATTTTGCTAAGTGGGAAGGTGTGGAATAGGTAGGCAAAAGATGAACAGTTGAAAGTTGGAACGAGTTGAATCGGTGGAAAAATGTAGAAACTAGAAGTGAAAAACTAAATTTTGTGAAATTTTGCAAAATTTTGTGCAAATTTTAAAAGTGAAAACGTGAAATTTTTGAATTTGGCAAGTTTGGGAATGTCCCCAATGTGATTTGAATGTGTTGAAATAAGTGAATTTCAAACTGGAACAACAAAAATGTGAAATGTTGAATCTGCCATTAAGAATGAATGGGGAAAAAAATGCCACAAAATCGTGAATTTTGTGAAAACGGAAAATTTTTCGAACAAAAAAAATGTAAGCAGCCGTGTCATGAATATTTGGAATAAGTGAAAAGTGGAACGGAGTGAATCGGTTGAAGTATGTGGAAGGAGTTAAGCGTCAAAAAAGTGAGCGGAATAAGTAGAATAATAATAATAATAAAGGACAGCAATAACAATAGTGTGAAGGTCTTCACCTTCACACTAATAAAGGACAGCAATAACAATAGTGTGAAGGTCTTCACCTTCACACTAATAATAATAATAATAATAATAATAAAGGACAGCAATAACAATAGTGTGAAGGTCTTCACCTTCACACTAATAATAATAATAATAATAATAATAAAGGACAGCAATAACAATAGTGTGAAGGTCTTCACCTTCACACTAATAATAATAAAGGACAGCAATAACAATAGTGTGAAGGTCTTCACCTTCACACTAATAATAATAAAGGACAGCAATAACAATAGTGTGAAGGTCTTCACCTTCACACTAATAAAGGACAGCAATAACAATAGTGTGAAGGTCTTCACCTTCACACTAATAATAAAGGACAGCAATAACAATAGTGTGAAGGTCTTCACCTTCACACTAATAAAGGACAGCAATAACAATAGTGTGAAGGTCTTCACCTTCACACTAATAAAGGACAGCAATAACAATAGTGTGAAGGTCTTCACCTTCACACTAATAAAGGACAGCAATAACAATAGTGTGAAGGTCTTCACCTTCACACTAATAAAGGACAGCAATAACAATAGTGTGAAGGTCTTCACCTTCACACTAATAATAATAATAATAAAGTAGAATAACAATGTGTGAAGGCCTTCGCCTTCACACAATAAAGGACAGCAATAACAATAGTGTGAAGGTCTTCACCTTCACACTAATAATAATAATAATAATAAAGGACAGCAATAACAATAGTGTGAAGGTCTTCACCTTCACACTAATAATAATAATAAAGGACAGCAATAACAATAGTGTGAAGGTCTTCACCTTCACACTAATAAAGGACAGCAATAACAATAGTGTGAAGGTCTTCACCTTCACACTAATAATAATAATAATAAAGGACAGCAATAACAATAGTGTGAAGGTCTTCACCTTCACACTAATAAAGGACAGCAATAACAATAGTGTGAAGGTCTTCACCTTCACACTAATAATAATAATAATAAAGGACAGCAATAACAATAGTGTGAAGGTCTTCACCTTCACACTAATAATAATAAAGGACAGCAATAACAATAGTGTGAAGGTCTTCACCTTCACACTAATAATAATAATAAAGGACAGCAATAACAATAGTGTGAAGGTCTTCACCTTCACACTAATAATAAAGGACAGCAATAACAATAGTGTGAAGGTCTTCACCTTCACACTAATAATAATAAAGGACAGCAATAACAATAGTGTGAAGGTCTTCACCTTCACACTAATAATAATAATAATAATAATAAAGGACAGCAATAACAATAGTGTGAAGGTCTTCACCTTCACACTAATAAAGGACAGCAATAACAATAGTGTGAAGGTCTTCACCTTCACACTAATAATAATAATAAAGGACAGCAATAACAATAGTGTGAAGGTCTTCACCTTCACACTAATAATAATAATAGAGAATGGTGTAGAATAACATATGTGTGAAGGCCATCGCCTTCACACAATAATAGAGAATGGTGTAGAATAACATGTGTGTGAAGGCCATCGCCTTCACACAATAATAGAGAATGGTGTAGAATAACATATGTGTGAAGGCCATCGCCTTCACACAATAATAATAATAGAGAATGGTGTAGAATAACATATGTGTGAAGGCCATCGCCTTCACACAATAATAATAATAATAATAATAGAGAATGGTGTAGAATAACATATGTGTGAAGGCCATCGCCTTCACACAATAATAATAATAGAGAATGGTGTAGAATAACATATGTGTGAAGGCCATCGCCTTCACACAATAATAATAGAGAATGGTGTAGAATAACATATGTGTGAAGGCCATCGCCTTCACACAATAATAATAGAGAATGGTGTAGAATAACATATGTGTGAAGGCCATCGCCTTCACACAATAATAGAGAATGGTGTAGAATAACATATGTGTGAAGGTCATCGCCTTCACACAATAATAGAGAATGGTGTAGAATAACATATGTGTGAAGGCCATCGCCTTCACACAATAATAATAAAGTAGAATAACAATGTGTGAAGGCCTTCGCCTTCACACAACTAGAATTGCAATTCCTGGAGAAATTGCATGTGAAGGCGAAGACCTTCGCACTATTGTTATTCTACTTTTTTCGAAATGAAAGACAGGAAAAATGAAAAAGGGAAATTAATGATGATAAATGATGATGAATAAAGTACATAGGTAAAATGCTGTGTTAAAATGATAAGCAGGAAAAATAAAAAGGGAAATAAATGATGATGAATGAAATTAATGGGAAAAATAAAAAGGGAAATAAATAATGACAAATGATGATAAATAAAATAAATAGGAAAAATGATAAGTGGGAAAAAAAAGATAAATAATCGATGACAACTGATGAAAAAAATAATTGGGGAAAATGACGAGTTACAAATGATAAGTGTTAATAATGATAAGTGGGAAGAATAAAAAGGAAATTAAATTATTATAAAATAAATGGGAAAATGACAAAAGTTACAAATGATAAACGATAAAAATGATAAGCGGGAAGAATATAAAGGAAATCAAATTATTATACAATAAATGGGAAAATGACGAGAGTTACAAATGATAAGCGGGAAGAATAAAAAGGAAAATTATTATTAAAATAAATGGTAAAATGACAAGTTACAAATCATAAGCGTAAAAAATATGAAGCAGTGATTAAAAAGTAAAAAAAACATCACCCACAGTTTGAATCGAACTCACACGGGGAAGCAGCTAGAGTTAAGAAGTGCCCGCGTTACAAACTGAGCTAATTGGTTTTCTTTTTCAGAGTGGTGGAATTCGCTTAATGTGATGAATGTTCATGTTGAATGCGCCATTAAGAATGAATGCGTAATTTTATACCACAAATGTACTAATTATGCAAAAATGACAAATGTTTATAACGAAAAAAACTGCAGCCAGTGTCGTGTGAGTTTGTGTAATGGTGAGACGCCCAATGTGACACATGTAAAATTCGAACCCACGCAGGGAAATGGCTCGTGTTGAAATGCCATTAAGAATGAATGGCGTGAAAGTTTGAACGGGGTGAATCGGTTGAAGCATGTAGGACTAGTTAGGTGCCAAAAAAGTGGGAGGAATAAGTTGAATAATAATAATAATAATAATAATAATAAAGTAGAATAATGTGTGAAGGCCTTCGCCTTCACACGATAATAATAATAATAATAATAATAATAATAAAGTAGAATAACAATGTGTGAAGGCCTTCGCCTTCACACAATAAAGTAGAATAACAATGTGTGAAGGCTTTGCCTTCACACAATAAAGTAGAATAACAATGTGTGAAGGCGAAGCCTTCACACAATAATAAAGGACAGCAATAACAATAGTGTGAAGGTCTTCGCCTTCACACTAATAAAGGACAGCAATAACAATAGTGTGAAGGTCTTCACCTTCACACTAATAATAAAGGACAGCAATAACAATAGTGTGAAGGTCTTCACCTTCACACTAATAATAAAGGACAGCAATAACAATAGTGTGAAGGTCTTCACCTTCACACTAATAATAAAGGACAGCAATAACAATAGTGTGAAGGTCTTCACCTTCACACTAATAATAATAATAAAGGACAGCAATAACAATAGTGTGAAGGTCTTCACCTTCACACTAATAATAATAAAGAACAGCAATAACAATAGTGTGAAGGTCTTCACCTTCACACTAATAATAAAGGACAGCAATAACAATAGTGTGAAGGTCTTCACCTTCACACTAATAAAGGACAGCAATAACAATTGTGTGAAAGTCTTCACCTTCACACTAATAATAATAAAGGACAGCAATAACAATAGTGTGAAGGTCTTCACCTTCACAAAAAAAGTGAGCGGAATAAGTAGAATAATAATAATAATAATAATAATAATAATAATAATAATAATAATAAAGGACAGCAATAACAATAGTGTGAAGGTCTTCACCTTCACACTAATAATAATAATAAAGGACAGCAATAACAATAGTGTGAAGGTCTTCACCTTCACACTAATAATAATAATAATAATAAAGGACAGCAATAACAATAGTGTGAAGGTCTTCACCTTCACACTAACTAGAATTTGCAATTCCTGTAGAAATTGCGTGTGAAGGTGAATAAGTTGAATAAATACTTGGGGAATGTTGCAGAATGATGTTGAAACGAGTTGAATCGGTTGAAAAATGTAGAAATTAGAGTAGAAAAACGGAATTTTGGAGAATTTGGTTGAATTTCAAATTTGAAAGTTTGGAGTTGTGGAATAGGTACGCAAAAGATGTACAGTGGAAAGTTGGAATGGGTTGAATCGGTTGAAAAATGTAGAAATTAGAGTAGAAAAACGAAATTTTAGAGAATTTGGTTGAATTTCTAAAATGGAATTTTTGGTAAGTGGGAAGTTGTGGAATAGGTAGGCAAAAGATGAACAGGTGAAAGTTGGAATGGGTTGAATCAGTTGAAAAATGTAGGAATTAGAATAGAAAAAAAAACGAAATTTAGGAGAATTTGGTTGAATTTCAAATTTGAAAAAGTGTATTTAAGGCACTTAATGTTGAAATACGACACTTCCGGTCTAGCTGAGGTCACTTCCGGTTTATTTGGTGTCACTTCCGGTTTAAGAAGGTAACTTCCGGTTTATTTTGGGTCACTTCCGGTTTGATTTGGGGTCACTTCCGGTTTACCTTAGGTCACTTCCGATTCATTTGGGGTCACTTCCGGTTTGATTTGGGTCACTTTCGGTCTATTTGGGTCACTTCCGGATTGAATAGAGGCACTTCCGGTCTAGCTGAGGTCACTTCCGGTTTATTTGGGTAACTTCCGGCTTAAAAAGGTCACTTCCGGTTTAAAAAGGGCACTTCCAGTTTAATTTGGGGTCACTTCCGTTTACCTGTGGTCACTTCCGGAGCATTTGGGGTCACTTCCGGATTGATTTGGGTCACTTCTGGTCTATTTGGGTCACTTCCGGTTTGAATAGAGGCACTTCCGGTCTATCTGAGGTCACTTCCGGTTTATTTTGGGTCACTTCCGGTTTAAAAAGGTCACTTCCGGTTTAAAAAGGGCACTTCCAGTTTAATTTGGGGTCACTTCCGTTTACCTGTGGTCACTTCCGGAGCATTTGGGGTCACTTCCGGATTGATTTGGGTCACTTCTGGTCTATTTGGGTCACTTCCGGTTTGAATAGAGGCACTTCCGGTCTATCTGAGGTCACTTCCGGTTTATTTTGGGTCACTTCCGGTTAAAAAAGGTCACTTCCGGTTTGATTTGGGGTCACTTCCGGTTTTATTTGGGGTCACTTCCGGTTTACCTAAGGTCCCTTTCTATTTACCTAAGGTCACTTCCGGTTTGATTTGGGGCACTTCCAGTTCATTCCGGGTTCATTGGGGCACTTCAGGGTCAATCCAAGATGGCCGCCACTCTGGAAGTGGGGGTCAAGGGTCGAATTGTGAAAGCATATTGGAAGTGAGGGTGAAGGGGCTGAATATGGTAAGCATAAGGTGAACACAGTGAATAAAGTTGGAATGGGTTGAATCGGTTGAGAAATGTAGAAGTTAGAGAAGAAAAACGAAATTTTGGAGAATTTGGTTGAATTTCAAATTTGGAATTTTTGGTAAGTGGGAAAGTTGTGGAATAGGTAGGCAAAAGATGAACAGTTGAAAGTTAGAATGGTTGAATCGGTTGAAAAATGTAGAAATTAGAGTAGAAAAACGAAATATTGGAGAATTTGGTTGAATTTCAAATTTGAAAGTGGAATTTTTGGTAAGTGGGAAGTTGTGGAATAGGTAGGCAAAAGATGAACAGGTGAAAGTTGGAACGGGTGGAATCGGTTAAAAAATGTTAGAACAAATGTTGAATCCCTATAGAGAATGAATGGGAATTAAAAAAAAAAAGCTTCACACTAATAATAATAATAAAGTGAATGGTGTAGAATAACATATGTGTGAAGGCCATCGCCTTCACACAATAATATTAAAGTGAATGTAGTAGATTAACACCCGTAAGGCGGATCGTTCCTGTGCCAAAGAAACCTGCACCGTCTTGCTTCAATGACTACCGCCCTGTGGCACTGACGCCCATCAACATGAAGTGCTTTGAGCGGCTTGTCATGGAGCACATCAAATCCGTTCTCCCCCCCACCATTGACCCTTTCCAGTTTGCGTACCGTGCCAAACGGTCCTCTGAGGATGCCATCTGCTCTGCCCTCCACTCGGCCCTCACCCACCTGGAGAGAAAGGACTCATATGTGAGGTTGCTGTTTGTGGACTTCAGCTCTGCCTTCAACACCATTGTGCTGCAGCGACTCATCTGCAAACTCGACAAGCTGGGCCTCAGTACCTCCCTCTGCAACTGGCTACTGGACTTCCTCTGTCAGAGGCCTCAGGTGGTGCGTGTTGGCGACAAGATCTCCGCCAGCATCACGCTGAGCACGGGGGCCCCCCAGGGCTGCGTGCTCAGTCCATTGTTCTTCACCCTGCTGACGCATGACTGCACTGCGACCTACAGCGACAACCGCATAGTGAAGTTTGCTGACGACACGACTCTGGTGGGTCTCAAGGGGGATGAAACTCGGTACAAGTCGGAAGTTGACCTTCTGACCATGTGGTGCAGGGACAACAACCTCCTGCTGAACGTAAACAAGACCAAGGAATTCGTTGTTGACTTCCGGAAGGGTCACACAAAACACCTGCCGCTGATCATCGACGGTGCTGTGGTAGAGAGTGTGAGCTGCACCAAGTTCCTGGGGGTGCACATCAGTGAGGACCTCTCCTGGTCCGCAAACAACTCGTCACTGACAAAGAAAGCTCAGGCGTGCATGTGCTTCTCAGGCAGTCCTGTCTACATTCTACAGTTGCATCGCTGTCTGGGGTGGTAACTGCACTGAACAGAACTTGAAGGCCCTGCAGCGCATAGTGAATATGGCTGGTAAGATTATTGGTGCTTCGCTCCCCTCCCTGAAGGACATTTACACCTCCCATCTCGCCCGCAAGGCAACCTCGATTGCGAGAGATGTGAGTCACCTGGCTCACTCTTTGTTTGACCTTCTGCCCTCTGGGAAAAGGTACAGGAGCCTGCGCTCCCGCACCACTAGACTCGCCAACAGCTTCTTTCTCCAGGCTGTTAGGACCCTGAACTCGCTACCCCCTTCTGCGTAGGGTGCGGCACTGTTGCGCTATTTTCTGGAATGTCTGCTGTACGCTCACTTGCTCCTTTTTGCTCCTCTTATTTATTTGTTGTGTTATCTATTCATTATTTATTCAGCACGCTGTTGTTTACTTGTTTACTTGATTGTCTGTTGTGGGCCATGTCTTGTCACCGTGGGATAGGGGGGAACGAAATTTCGGTTTCTTTGGGTGTCTTTGGCATGTGGAGAAATTGACAATTAAGCTGACTTTGACTTTGATAACATATGTGTGATAATAATAAAGGACAGGAATAACAATAGTGTTAAGGTCTTCACCTTAACAGTAATAAAGGACAGGAATAACAATAGTGTGAAGGTCTTCACCTTCACACTAATAATAATAAAGGACAGGAATAACAATAGTTTGAAGGTCTTCACCTTCACACTAATAATAAAGGACAGGAATAACAATAGTGTGAAGGTCTTCACCTTCACACTAATAATAATAAAGGACAGGAATAACAATGGTGTGAAGGTCTTCACCTTCACACTAATAATAAAGGACAGCAATAACAATAATGTGAAGGTCTTCACCTTCACACTAGTATTAATAAAGAACACGAATAACAATAGTGTGAAGGTCTTCACCTTCACACTAATAATAATAAAGTGAATGGTGTAGAATAACATATGTGTGAAGGCCATCGCCTTCACACAATAATAAAGTGAGTGGTGTAGAATAATGTGTGAAGGCCATCGCCTTCACACAAAAATAATAAAGTGAATGGTGTAGAATAACATATGTGTGAAGGCCATCGCCTTCACATAATAACAACTCCAGACTATACAAATAATATACGATATATTGTGGCTGAGTGATTATAGATAATCATTTCGATTGATATTGGGAGGGACTGTGGTGGATAAAAACATTTTTTTCCAAGTATGGATTTAGCACTTGAATAACCTTTTTTAAATATATACAGTGCAGTATATAAAATCTAAAAAAATCTCAAATTTGGGGCTGTGGGTGAGGTGCTTGGATTAAAAAAAAAAAATTAAAAATCGTCCTTATTTACTACCTACAGCATTTTTCAAGCCTCAATACCAAATGTAAATCACAGAAGGATTGCACTGTGTTGATTTGATCCACAGAGAATGATCAGTTTTGTCCATTGTGGTCAATTGTTTAATAGGCTGAGTTTCCCCTAGTTGATGCAGCAAATGCATTCGTCTACTCCCCCCTAGACTGGATGTGCCCAGTACCTAATGTACTACATATGCACACGTGTGATGTCTGTAAATTGAAGTCACCCGCTGAGCCACTGAGTGCGCCGTTTCAAATGGAGTTCCCTTCAAGTTGCTCTCCAGCATCCTTGCTCTCAAGTCGGTGGGCAGCTAATGAAATCTGGAAGCAATAGGATGAAAGAGATGAGCTGTTTATAGTCAGCCGTGCACTCCTTTTCTCTTATTGTTGACCGTCCGTCTTAATCTCCCAGACACCCTTTTCTCACCGTGAGGAAATCATGTTATTAGATCCCCTCCTCTGGCTCATTTGTCATCCTGCTTGTCCAGCCCTCCAGAGAGGAGCTGGGAGAAGAAGTGGGGGTGCAAGGGAAGACTATCAACAAGCACAAGGCTAAATCATCAATATTAATTTCCTGGCCCCTGACCGAGTCTTTGTCATATTTTTTACATCAGATTAATATTCCTCATTAGTTACGTTACTGCTTACAGTTCAGTTGAGTTTAACGGAAAAGTTTGGGTTCGGGTTAAGCTTAATCTGTCTTATGTTTCCATCATCAGGTGTGGAGCTATAGCTGTGTCGGCACGTTCATAAATACATAATGTAGCATGTGGCTAGTGCAATACAATGTAACCTACCCGTGAACTCAACCGAGAGAAGCAATGTGGAGATAGCAGCACATTCTGTAAAGTTGAAACTGCCTTTCATCTATTGCAAGTCATATATTTTTTTATGTATACCGTAATTTCCGGACTATAAGCCGCACCGGACTATAAACCGCACCAGCTAAAATTCAGGGTTATTTTTGTTTTTTTCTTACATAAGCCGCGCCGCCATTTAAGCCTCAGGGTTCAAAGTAACGTTCTGAATAAAATGCATTAAAAGTTCACATTCATTACAACTTGTTTTTGGTGAGCAAAATGTCAGAAGAATTGAATTTAAATGCTGATTGATTGGGTTTTAATACAATGCAGATGGTCCAAACAGCGCCACTGCTTTGTGTAATCTCTGAGTCACATAGCACAGTAAGAGACAGGGTTTAGAGCCCTTTGACGCAGGTCACCTAGCGTGCATTCCTACTAAAGCTCATAATAGCCACAAGCAACATAGCCAGAATAAGCAGCAGCCATAGTAGTGTTTCAAAATAGTATTTTTGTTCTTTTTTTTCTTCAAGATACCGCACGACAGTGGTCCACAGCCTTTTTACGAGTGTATAAAAGTGATCAAATCATCACAAAAATCACAAAAAAAAACTTATATAAGCCGCACCTGACTATAAACCGCAGGGTTCAAAATTTTGGAAAAAAGTCGCGGCTTATAGTCCGGAAATTACGGTAATGATGTGGTATAAGCCTGCTCTGATTAATAAACAGTGGGCAGCATGTCTACGATCTGGTTATATTGCCATTGGCTGATAAACCAACACCAAGATTCTGAAAATTGATACAGAATATGATTTCAGTGGTATACAAACATTACTTTTTTTTGTGTTTCAAGAGTATCTAAAATCCTCTAAAATTACTCTGCTTACGAACCAGAATTAGTATAATTTGGGATTTTTCATGGCAGCGTCTTTTTTTTTTTAATTGAGTTAGTTTTATTGGGTTTTTAGATGCCATTTGTCAGTATTTATTGGTTTTAATTAGATAAAGAAATGCTTTATTTTAGTTTAGTTTTTATTAGTTTTAGTATCAGTTTAATTTTTTAATATGTGGACTATTTGTCGAGTGCAAGATAAAACGTAAAAAAACGTCAGTACGTTTTGTGTAATAACGTAAGATACAATTGTAAAATGACTGTGACCTTCCTTCAGACACACAATAGCACAGTAGTTAAATACAGTTCAAATTAACCCCAAAGGTTTATATACAATATTTACAAAGGTGAAAATAAAGGCCATTTTCATTGCTTGGCACAAAAAGAGCTGTTATGATGAAAAAAAAAAAATCGAAAAATGTTTATTTAATACATAATATGCCTCTTTCCGTGATCAGCAGGGACAGACGCCTCACCACCTTTGACCTTAAACATGATTATAAATACAAAGACGAGAGCTAGATGGCTGGATAAATTGAAGGCAACACATAAAAACATGGTAAATACAACACCCGCAAGCCCCCCTAATGCCCTGATGTTGCTTTTACAACACTGACAGGGGTTTTTAGTGTGACGTGCTTGGCTGACAAACTTCAACCGCTGTCGTTTTTGTTTTTGTCGCAAAAGTGCTTTGTATCAACCTGCCTGCTTGACGGTGCACTGCCTTTCCCGCACCACATAGACACTCAGTCATTGCCCCAGTGCAGTCCCAATAAGTCACAACAGTAAACAAGTCGGTGTTCACAGTGTGCTGTCAGCGCCTCAGCCACATCTCTTTAATCTACCCTCTTTGAGCTGCCTTGGTTTTCCTTGCCGCCAAGGCGTATAGGAGGGAGACAGTCGGCTAATTACAATAAACAAATATGCTCAGAGCTGCCTCTGTGAGCTTGGCATAGGTTAACAACTGTGCTATAAATGTTAAATGAAGCTTTAAATAGGAAAGATTGGCGCAGTTTCCATAGTGATCTCAGCTGTGTACTTTCTTGCTTGGCAAAGTTTAAATTAATCTTAGACTGGAATCTGCGATACACACAAGAAAGAGCGATGGTTTGCTACCCCGAGGGCCTGTTTGATGTCTCTGTCATGTTTTCCCTCAATTACTGTAACTTTGGGCTTGTCGAAGCCTCGCCCGGATCTTTGCTGTAATGAAATCTAGTACACTAGCGTTAATGTCATCACGCATTAGACACAACTGCATTCACCCTTTAATGATGACTTCTCTCTCTCTCTCTCTCTCTCTCTCTCTCTCTCTCTCTCTCTCTCTCTCGCTCTCTCGCTCTCTCGCTCTCTTGCTCTCTCGCTCTCTCTCGCTCTCTCTCTGGCTCTCTGCAACAGGTGGGACAGTCAAAATGATGCATAGTAGGTGCAGCATGGAGCTGTATTGATGGACATGTTAACAGACAGCGGTCTCACACTCATTGTGAAGACTTTCCAGGCCGATGTGGCAGATGACACAGGTGAAATTGTATTACTTGACTTGCACATTATGTACTGTGCTCTGCAAAAAAAAGATAATAGTCCACCTCTGAATTTGTTTTTTGCTACAATGTCCATTTACAGTGAAACGTCAAAGGACTTCTGGGAAGCTGGTCGAAACTGAACTTTTTTCTCATGAGAATAAATGTAAACATGGTTCCATAGGCAAACTGTGACCTTCAAATGGTTTTCGTTCATTTGTTTTCTATTAGAATTGTCAAAAACACTCCCTTTCATTACTCAATAAGCTTTAACGATTTCAAAATTACTTTAAGAATAAACGCAAACTATTTGTGCCACACCAATGCCTTTTTACAATGTTTCTACAGTTCTGAATAGCATCGACCATGTGAGAATTAATTCAACTTCGCATAACTATCTGAGGTTAAACGCACAACCCAATAGTTGTTAGCAGATCTGCCTCACAGCGAGTTTTGAATTTTGGGCTCTGGCCTTCCTGTCGGTTGGGTGCGGGGGTGGTCGGAGCTAAATGAAATGAGCTTTGTGGTTCGCTGATTTAGCACTGCTTTCAAGGACAAGCTTAAAAACGAGTCGTGCGCACTGTTTTGAGCAGGGAAAACATTGATTTTTAGATACCGTATTTGCCGGTGTATTGGTCGACCTTTTTCGATCCAAAATCGACCGAAAAAAATCGACCTCGACTTATACACCGAGTCATAAAATTTAACTTCGTATTCATCACTTCAAATGTGATGGTAACCAAGGCCGTTTCTCATGCATCTCATTGTGCGTTGCACTTAGAAAATTTGAACCGGCCGGCGTGCGCGAGTGCGCGGCCCGCTGGAAGTCGAATGAGGCTCAGCGATCTCCTCCGCGGTGCTTATAAACAGCCGATCCGCTCGGCGGGGGCTATTTTCGGCCACTCGGCGCGTGCGCACGGCCTCCCGGATGTGCCGGGCGGCGTGCGCGAGTGCGCGGCCCGCTGGAAGTCGAATGAGGCTCAGCGATCTCCTCCGCGGTGCTTATAAACAGCCGATCCGCTCGGCGGGGGCTATTTTCGGCCACTGGGCGCGTGCGCACGGCCTCCCGGATGTGCCGGGCGGGTGCGCGAGCTCGCCGGCCGCTGGAAGTCGAATGAGGCTCCGCGATCTCCTCCGCGGTGCTCATAAACAGCCGATCCGCTCGGCGGGGGCTATTTTCGGCCACTTGGCGCGTGCGCACGGCCTCTCGGATGTGCCGGGCGGGTGCACGAGCTCGCCGGCCGCTGGAAGTCGAATGAGGCTCCGCGATCTCCTCCGCGGTGCTTATAAAGTGCCGATCCGCTCGGCTTGGAGCTATTTCCGGCCTCCCGTTGGTGCCGGGCGGCGTGCGCGAGCTCGCCGGCCGCTGGAAGTCGAATGAGGCTCCGCGATCTCCTCCGCGGTGCTTATAAACAGCTGCATGCGCACGGCCTCCCGGAATTTGAACACATTTCGTCAATAAATTTCGCATATTGAATTTTGAAGTTTAATATAATGCAACAAACGCGGCTCGGTGGCGCACTGGGTAGCACGTCCGCCTCACAGTTAGGAGGGTGCGGGTTCAATTCCACCTCCGGCCCTCCCTGTGTGGAGTTTGCATGTTCTCCCCGGGCCCGCGTGGGTTTTCTCCGGGCACTCCGGTTTCCTCCCACATTCCAAAAACATGCTTGGTAGGCCGATTGAAGACTCCAAATTGTCCCTAGGTGTGAGTGTGAGTGCGATTGGTTGTCTGTCTCTGTGTGCCCTGCGATTGGCTGGCAACCAGTTCAGGGTGTCCCCCGCCTACTGCCCGATGACAGCTGGGATAGGCTCCAGCACGCCCGCGACCCCCGTGGGGACTAAGCGGTTCAGAAAATGGATGGATGGATGGATAATGCAACAATTGAGCTCGACTTATACAAAGGATATATCATAAAATCGTAAATTTCCGTTGAATTTTAGGGGGTCGACTTATACACCGAGTCGACCTGTACACCGGCAAATACGGTATCTTGAATGTCGAGATATTTAGATCTAGCTATGATAACAATCATTCAGTCCCACATTTTTTTTTGATGCGTTAAATCGATATAGCAATATTCAACACCCATATTGCATCTTTTTCCAACATTGTGCAGCCCTAATGACCAGCGATACCAGGTGCACTTTAATTGGTCAACAAAGGGACGTGCATTGCTAACACAATCACGTCCACTTCAAATGTCCTTTGCAGGTTTTGCAGATTAGATTCCCATTAAACATGAAATATTAAAGATGATGCCATTGTTTCTTTGCATTTTTCATGTCTGAGTGTAAGCAAGAACACTTGCATTTCTGAAGACAAAAATCAGTACTATCATCAAAGAAAATAAAAGTTCATAAAAATATATGTATTATTTTAAAGCTCTAAGCCTCAGTTGGTGGGCAACGTAGTTCATTTCCATAGGTGTGATTGTGAATGGTTGTTCTTCTGTGTGTGCCCTGCAATTGGCTGGCGAGCGGTTCAGGATTTGCCCCGCCTGCCGCCCAATCAGCTGGGATAGGCCCCATCACACCCGCGACCCCCCTGAGGTTAAGCGGTTCACAGTTTAAAATATTAATTAAAGATGAAAAACTGCTTGTGGCTTTGCAACCTGTGATTGATTGGCATGGAGTAGCATGTCAATAGTCAGCTACATGTGATTGAGTCTTGAAGGAGCTTTTAGCCCAGAATTTCATTCATGATGCAAAATTATGTCGACTCGTAGATGAAAGCCACTTATTTTGGAGACAATGCTGGAATAGAAGCAGGAAGGGAAGACAGGTTCTGGGATAAGGACCGCCATGAATCATGCTGCACTTACTCACCGCTTATTATGAACATCCTGTACCGCCTGCATTGATTTTTCCCCACCATTCACACAGCATATATCTTCTAGTGAAGATGGAGCAATAGGTAGCAAACAGCTTCTGTAGTTGGCCTAGCAGCTGGATGAGTGAACGCCCCAGGTGGCTGAGCTGAGGGAACAGCTACATCAGCATTTTGTGAATGTAAGGGCCTCGATATATAACAAGGATAAGGCGCGCGGGACTTGCAAAGGAAGCAGATAGTGAGTAGAACAGGGACTAAGTCAGCATGGAGAGGGAGAAGTGATGAAGATGTCATACATGGAGGGGAACTATATTAAAAAAAAAAAAAAAAAAGTCAGCCTATCAGCTATTTTCATTCGCACTCTTCTCCGGTGATATTGAAGCGATTTACTTCCACCAAGGCAGTTAAGTTTCATCGCTGTAGGGCTTCATTTGTTTGTCTGTCTTTTACTTTTGGTCATTGATTAATGTAGGTATTCTTTTAGTGTTGCATGGTATATTATGTAATTTATAAAGCACTTATTTAATCCTAATTATAGTGCATTGAACCTACGTAAGCCAATGTTTGTCAGGAATGAAAGTAATTATATTAAATTGACAGTGCAGAAACCAAAACAGTTATTGTATCTTTGATATTTACACGGATCATTTCATGGTAATGACTATGCTAATTAAATTTAGGTTAAAATGTCTTATCTAATGTATGGGTCTGATGGAATGAATGTTTGACTTTGAGACAATGTGGACATGAGCGCCTTCACTTGCAGTATGTCCGGTATGTGCTGAAAGAAGAGCCCAGTCTAATCAGGTCTCATCCAGGTTGGCAGAGGGTTAGGCTGTCTAGCGTGGTCAGGCGCGGCAGGGCTGAGGATCCCGACCGTTCACCGCCGCCTGCCAGCAATCCATGTCTCTCCATATGGTCGGTGTGAGTGGAAGGGCCAGAGTGCATGAGCTGTTTCTCATCCAGCCTCGGTTCCTATTCAAACGCAACTTGTCCTACAACAGGATCAGCTCCATATATGAACATCTTGCTATGTGAGAAAAAACATACTGCATCGTGGCGGCTGTAGTCCTTGTCTTGTTCACATCTGCCAGGTTACATGTAGAAGGAACATGAGATTGTAGCTAGCTAGTGCTTGTGTGGCTTCCGATCTCCATTTGACCTTTAAAGGGCTAGAGACACCGGTATATGTATAAATTGGTTTTAGTTAGCTTATGGGCTTATAAATATAAATTGACGCTCGAAACAACGAAAAGGAAGCTGTTGCTCTGAAAAATGTAATTTAAATTTGCCGCACAGACGAGTTTGACTGCACCGAGCCGCCAGCCGGAAGTGACGTCTCATGACGTCTCAAGTTGTACGCGTTTAGCTTCAGTGAATGTAAACAAAAAGAGAAGAGGGGCCAGTGCGGAGACGTCGGGCCAGGTTTGCGGCCAACCCAGCTCGTCTCGCCGTGCCTTCCATTATCCTGGCGTACGTTCGTTCGCGGGACGACAAGATGGGTTGCGTTCGCCTGATAGGATCCACGAACCGGACAGTGCGTGCCTGCTGTGTGCTCGTGTTCACAGTGGCCTGGTTGACTGTCATCTTTCCGGACTCTGCTGTGCATCGGGAGCGGCTAGCGTGCTATCACTCTTATTGTTCATCTTCTTGTTTTATTTTTCCTGTGTTGTTTACTTGTATGTGCGTTGTGAACTCTGTCTTATCTTTCCGGACTCTGCTGTGCATCGGGAGCGGCTAGCGTGCTATCACTCTTATTGTTCATCTTCTTTTTATTTCGTTTTATTTTTCCTGTGTTGTTTACTTGTATGTGCGTTGTGAACGCTGTCTTGTCACCCTGGGATAGTGAGAAACGTAATTTCGATCTCTTTGTGTGTCTTGACATGCGGAGGAATTGACAATAAAGGAGACTTTGAGACTTTGACTTTGAAAAGTATGTCGAAGCGTGACGGGAGGGGCACAATTCAGAAAACGTGCTCAGCTCGTCGAAAAAATGCGATTTAAGAAATAAAATTAAAAATGCGCCTAAAACCTAAACCAAACGCTGCAGATGTTCATTTCTTCAGTCGCAGTGGTCAACTCGGCACTCTACTCTTTTTACTATGCCAACCTAACCACAGTGACGGGAGAGGCACAATTCAGAAAACGTGCTCAGCTCGTCGAGAAAATGCGATTTAAGCAATAAAATTAAAAATGCTTATAAAACCTAAACCAAACGTTGCAGGTGGTCATGTCTTCATGTGCCGAGATCAACTCGGCACTCTAAAGCCCCCAAGAGCACTTTTTACTATGCCAACCTAACCAGAGTGACGGGAGGGGCACAATTCAGAAAATGTGCTCAGCTCAGCCCAAGTGAACTGCTAGATTCATATTCTGCGTCAAAAGAGGTTTCTGAATCGGATAAAATGATGCTAATATTGCCGCTAGAAACGGAGCTGTCGCTATCATCTGCCATGTTGTTTGGGTTTGTTGACATCCAGATGTACAACTTGTGACGTCACAGTAATGGCGCCGCCAGTTTGGCTTCGTGCGGGACCCGATCGATAAACTGGCATTTCATTTCAGCTTTATTCTTAGTAATCGGTGTCCATTTTTAATTGCCAATGCGGCAAATGTGTTCACTTTATACATTCTATCAAATTCCGTTCTAATTGAAAAAAAAAAAAGGGATGTCTCTCGCCCTTTAATGTCAAACATGATTTGTCAGCTAACGTCATTGCTGTGTGTGGGTGTGTGTGCGTGCGTGTGTGTGTGTTTGTACCTGTCTGACTGATCTGTGGCACATTCTGAACAGCTGAAGAGCTAATGGTCCAGCTGGAGACAGATGGCCCCTTGATAACACTATACCCCCGAAGCCAATAACGCACATGCTTCAGTCACACACATGCACGCACACATTCCAGGCATGCACACACTAGATATGAATTTTTAATCTCATATAAACCCAGTCCAAATACATTTTGAATATGCATTTAATGTGTGTTGGCAAATTGAAAAGACTGGTTGGTATTGTAGGATTCCCACATCCTGACTGAGTAGTGGTGAATACTACTGCTGTAGATTATTTGTAACAATTTTACTTGCGGTCAGAATAATTAAACAATAACATGACAAAAATATTTGAAAAGTAATGAAATAAAATACAGGAGATGCTGATTATTGAAGGTATTAAAGTGTACATACTGCGACAGACGATGTTTTGCTAAGTCTAATTTGCTCTGAGTAACTAATCTGAAAATGGCCGCGAGCTGTTTTACTGTGGGATAACTGGCCTACTGAGGCAAAAGCATTCATTCAAGTTACAACGGCCTGCAAGACTGACTTTGATGGCTTTTGGCAGATTAGATAGAAAAGGCTACACATAAACTGAAATTTGATTTAGACAGAATATGTAACAGTGCTGTCGAGAGAAATTCTATGAAATGTGGAGACGAGACTATTAGACATAAACTAATTCAAAACAGAATTTAGGTTGTAAATGTAGGTCAATGCTTTTGATAGCGCAGGGAAGGCCTGTCGGGCCCTGATACAGCACCACTGTTTTATACAATTTTAGATACTTTAGATAGCAGGCAGAGCGTATTTGCAAGGCTCAAAATAAGCAGTTTGACATCGCAATTTGTGGACTGAAAATAACTTTGAAGCACTAATGGAATAAGCGCCAATGGAAGTGATTTTCAGCCACAAACCCGAATAGCAAAAATGAGGGATGAGAAACAGGAGGACCAACAATATTTATATCTTTCTGCGTGTGTGGTCCATTTTTGTTTAATTGTTTAATTTAACTCAGTTAATTAAAAGTAAATTCCATACTATCCAAATAGTCTCAATAATCCCCTAATTGATTTATTGTTTATTGTCCTAATATTTCTGAGTTTCCTGCAAATTAAAGAAATGTTTGGCACCATTTAACAGAAAATATATCGTAATTGCTGTGATGTTCTTACAAGCTGACAAGTTGCTGTTTTTTTCACTTTTCTGACGATGAGAGGAAGCATATTTCTCAGGGGATTAGCATGGTTTAATGATGTAGCATACACGTATGCTTTTCATGACCAGCGGGCTTGTTGCAACATTTGTGCGGGACGGAAGCCCATGAGACGCGCTCTTGCAAATTTCATTACCTTGCTGAATCACTCAGATCATATGCATATTCAAAGATGTGCCCAACAGCAACACACCCATGGTGAATACTGTTTGTTCAGCGCTCTTCCCCTGAAGCATTTACCATTACATCAATAATGATTTGGCACATCTATTCAAAGATGGGTGACATTACTAGTTAACCTCTATGAATGCATTATTTTTTTCTTTTTGATTGGAATTTTAATTTTCCAATAGAAATAAGTGTGGTGTCTCAGCATAGGGATTGCAAACAGAGGCAGGTGTGGATCATTTTACTTCGACAATTTCCAGCATATGGGCTTGCTATGTCCCAAGTGAACGTACCTGCCTCCACTGCTGTGATCTAATTATGCAGCGCAAACACATTTATCTGCCTGCTGCCACAAGCTTGCTTCTGTGTGTTTTGATTGTTCCTCATCAGTTTTCAACTAGTAAACAATGTCCCAATCAGCTTTGTAAAAAACACCCAAAAAATAAAACTATGAATTTTGTCACTGACATGTTTGTAATTGTGGGTGTCTTTGAGACACTTTATGTATATACACCGTGATAGTGAACTGCTCCCTGTGCGCTTAATGACTCCTTTGATTCAGTAACTAACAATGTGTGTTTGCTGTGTCCACCATACACGTAAATACACAAATACATGCATACACGCCTGGCACTGTATTGATAAATGGATGTAAGAATGCACCGCAAGACCAGCCACAAAAAAAAAAAACACAATGAAAAGCAGCCCACCGACAGACAAAGTCTTCTGAATTTTTGCCATGATTCCAAAACAGTTGCAGTTGTATTGCTTTCATAACATTTCACAAAAATATTCAATTTCACTGACAAAAATATTCAATATGCATAAGCCAGCACTGTAATATCGGTTGCGGTTTAATTCATACTGTCATGTTTGTTTTAAAATTCTGCACTCTGGTTCTTAATTAATAATAATTGTTTCAAGGGCACAGACAAAAAATACAATTTTTACTTGTCAAGCAACTTATATATATTTTCTTTTTCCCAGCAGGGGTATGTGACCAGAGTGGTGACCTGAGTCTAAGCAGACTTGATGCTGCTCTCCCACCCCCACCTCCTCCTGCAGTGGAGTCATCCCGGCGGCTCTGCCCAGCCCACCAGAGACCCACGCTCACGTCACCGACACTCTCCTTCCCTCTCCCCCTTGGCACTGACCCCTCTTTGGGTCTGACAGCAGCTCCATGCCCTCCCTCCCATGAGGTTCCGAGCCTCGTCCCTCATTTTCAACACACCCCGAGTGCCGCCTCGCTTCCTAACCCAGCTGTTAGCTCCTGGGGCCCGATGGGAGATACCCAGAAGAGCATCCGGTTACCTGCTGCCACCTCTCTGTCACTGACAATGATGGAGCCTGACAACGTATCTACCCTGACAGAGGAGTGTCTCCTTCAGCCGGGCCGCACCTGCCTCGGTTGCTTCATTGAGAACTGTGACGCCACCTCCGAGCAGAACCCACCACACGAGCCTAGCACGAGCCCTAATTCAGAAACTGGACTAAGTGTACGGATAGGGGACGTAAACCGGGAGGATTTCTCTGACATCAACAACATCAGCATCCGGTGCCTGAGCCATGCGGGGGAGGCAGTGAGTCACTACGGAGAACAGCTCCTCTCTGATCAGCTACTTAATTTTCCCCTGCCGAAAGCCTCTGATGAAGGCAAGCGGGTGCAAGGAAACAAAGCTACAAATGACTGTGACGACCCCCAGGACGATGCGACAACCAAGAACTTATATGAAGGACTGTTACTGGACAAAGTCAGTGGGGAGGAGGTACTGTTGGCTAACGCCAGCCAGGACTGGGGTTACTTTGAATCCTTCATCAGCGAGAGTAAGATGGAGCTCCTGGATCTATGTTCTAAGAACGAGCTGTCAGTCAACCTCTTCTCTGAGGAAGATGTTGACAATTTATTTGATGATGAAGATGACGACTCTACGTTAAGCAGTGACGTTTGTTCACTAAAGATTCGTTACGAGTCGTTTCAGGACAACATGAGGGAAAAAACAAATGTGCTCCAGGAGGAGACACAGTTTAATTTTTTCCCTAGTGTCCTGGCCAACTGTGCCAAGAAAGAAGAAGGAGTAGGAGTCTTGAGGAGGAGTGTTGATGAGCTGCAGCCCAAATCCGATGAGCTCGTCCTGCAACCAGAACAGGAGGAAAACCCAGGAGACTGCAGCAGCCAGAGCCCTCTTGATGGCTCCCAAGGCTCACCTATGTCAACTCCTAAAGTGAGCTATGTAATAGACTTTAATTCTACAGAGGAATCGGGGGAATTCAGCGACGACAGCTCCTGCACTGGCTCCTCCTCAGACACCGTGCAGGAGGGCAAATTTAAGAAGGGTCACTCCAAAAGATTCCTCAGTCCTTCAAATCCACTCAATTATGGTTTGCGTTCCAAAAGAAAGGTTCGATACAGTGATGATTACTTATATGACGTTGACTCACTTGAGAGTGAGAAGAATGCAGAGAAAAAAGAGAAACCACCGCCTGGTCAGAAAGAAGAGGAAGACGTAGACTGGTGTCCCAAAAAACGGAGGAAATCGTGTCGTAAAGAGCCGCCCGTGGTCATCAAATACATCATCATCAACAGGTTTAAAGGGGAGAGACTCATGTCGGTGAAACTGGGCAAATTTAACCCCGCGGATAGTAGCGTGAGCTTAAATGCCGACACAATAAGCAAATACCAAACGCTGGCTCCACTGAAGGATTACTGGCAGGCGAAGCAACGAGACAGACAGGAGCGGCTCAAGCTGGTCGCCAGAGATAGACAGCAACGTGGTTTTCATCTCAACGGACGCCACCATCGTCCTTTTAATTCCAGTCATCTTAAAAGAAAATACAAGATTGCAAACAGATTAAAGGTTCAGAGGATTCACACTGTAGAGCGATCGGTCATTGTGCACGGTTCTCTGCCCTCTGATCAGGCCCAAGGGGGCGTCACTAAAGAGGAGGGCACCCTTATGTTAGGGGGAATAGCAGCAGCTCCCGACATACCAGTCACATTGGACTTAAACTCCATCTCTGACCCAGTTGTAATCAAGAGTCGCTCGCAGGAGAGGGAGGAGAGAGAGGGGAGGAGGTTGGGAAGGAATAAAATAGTCCGGATAAGAAAATTCAAAAGCGAAGCCAGACTGAGAAGCCTGAAAATGAAAGCAGCAGAAGGAGAAGATAGGAAGAGCGTGACAAATGAAACGGATGCCCATGCAGCAAACACTGAGGAATTTACTGTTGGGGCAACAGACGCAAGCATTAACTCAACCACAGGCAAACCAGATTTCTCTGACAATGCGATCGCGAGTGACACCGATAAGGTGAAGTTTCCATTTGTTTCATCCTCCTGTCCTGCGAGCAAAGCCTCACCCTCAGAGGAGGTGGAAACTGGGGTTCCTGTCATCCCAGGGGGCTACCTACAGACCCTGCTAGATGCCACAGACTCCTCTGGAGGGACATCTATCCCATATTTCCCTCAACAGCCCTCTAGGCAACAGTATCCTGTGGGCCTTTCCCTAGAGGAGAAGCAATTTTGCTCCCTTCAACTCGCTCAAAGCTGTGTACTCTCCCCTCCTTCAGAATCGGAGCTCCAACAGTCCCCCCAGAATTGCCCCAGTTTCCCCCAAATGTGGCATCCACAGCTCTGCGCCAATCCTAACCAAAACTTTGGACCTGACACCCCTGAGACCCCTATCTTACCCAACAGCTTCCCAGCCGCCGTACCCGTAAGTGAGAGCCTACCCGTTTCTAACTACAGCCAAGTGAGCCCCGAGGGCGAGCGGGTACTATACAAGAAGAATTACCTGACTGAGCCTGGACTCCAGCCTGGGTCAGATCTGCAAGTATGCCAGTCAACCTGTGTAGAGCGCCAGGTGCAATACCAGAGAGGGTCTCTGTGCACTGACAACGGAAGACTCATCAGCTACGACTCGGTAGGTTCCCTATCAGCTTCCTCGAGCAATTACAGTTCACTAAGCCTCAAATCGTGCGAGCGAGAGGGTGAGGAAGAGGGCCGAGACAGTTTTTTAGCTCACTGCAGTCCTAAAATGGTGATTCAGCAGAGTATGGATGCCCTTACGCCACTTAGGGAGTCCTCAGACCTGCTGGACATCTCCAACTTTACCCCTGACAAATTTAGACACTCGTCATTGTCGGAGCTTTCCCCGCCGGAGACGCCCAACCTCTCGCCGCAGGTTGCGGGACGTGAGATGAAGATACCAGGGAATGTCGGAAAGTATCAGGATGTGAACGATACGTCCACGGAGCGCAACAGGGACGTCAAGTGGAACTGTGACATTATGCAGCACACGGGAAATGCCTACACAGTGGAGGACAGTCAGTTTCCACTGCACAACTTTAATAGCCAGGATGTCTTATGTTTAGATAAAAAAGGGAAACTGGGGGCGACAGAATTTAATGAACAGACTGATAAAATGTCAGGGGCCAAAAACATCAAGTCAAAGCGGAAAGGCAACTACAAACAGGCAGCTACGGTACAGAGCCCAAAGAAAGTTCGGGCCCCCAGAACCCCCAAGTCAGAAAAAGTAAAGACCCCCAAGCAGAATTCCCGTTCAACCAAAAAGATTAAGGCCATGTTAGAGGGGAAGGCGGCCAAGAACCAGGCAGATGGGTGCGACTTAGGCCTGACTGACAGCACAAGCGGCGGGGACTGGTCTGGCACTGGCTGGTCAGAGGGCAACAGTCTCGTCGCAGACGACCAGAGAGAGTTTGAGGAGCCCTCCAATATCCTGTCCAACATCGTTTCTGGCATGGCTGAGGTCCAGAGATTCATGATGGCCTCCATTGAGCCGCTGTGGAATCCCATGTCTGAGGCTGATGCACCCTTTGATGCCAATAGCCTCAACCTAAAGACCCTTAAAATCTTGGCAGGCACTGAGTCCGATCTGAAGAAAAAGGGTGCCGCGCTAACAGGGCCTGGGAGAGGCAGGAAGGCAGGGGGGAAAGGAGGGAAAAACCAGGCCAAATTCAACCCCACTCATCCCTTATTCCCTCAACTGGCTCTGGGTTGTGACATGTTTGACAAACCCAACTTTATCAACCCCGGGCCTGCGCACAAAAAGTTGTACCGTCACAAGACCAGTGCAAAGTTTCCTCGCATTGAAACGCTGAAGGGGAAGCGAGCGGAGAGAGACCCAAATAAGGACATAGCACTGATGAGCTCTTTTGAGAAACTGAGGTAATATTTCATTATCAGCTGCTGTTGACCCCCCTTTTCTCTTCCCCCCCCACGATACCTGAGCCCTCCCTCACAAGCATACCTACACTGACGCTATGCCAGAGCTGCATGAGAACTAAGTTCCCCCTTGATTTCTCTCACTTCCTTTATTCCCCCAAAAGGAAATTAATATCTGCATGAAAAATTTCTTGTACGTTGCAAACTACCTATTGAGTGATTGTGTCGAGCTTGATTGAGATTTAAAAACGACCATGGCTGCATTTTCCTCGCTTTTGTTGTTTCTGCTTTGTTTGTTCTTCTTATAGTTGTTGGGTTTTGTTTATGTTTTTGTTTTGTTTTTTTCTTATTTTTGTCTGGGGAAAAAAAAAGAGAATAACCCTTGAAAAATTGTTGGGTAAGCTTTTTGAGGAGCTTTCTTTTTTTGTATTTTCTCAGCAACAACATGCTCCCCTGAAGTATGTATTTATACCCTTTCCCTCTGAAGATGTAGCTGTATACATAAATGCATTGAGTGACATCTACGCACCCCTCCTCCTCATTTGTTTTTGTATGCAGAATGTGGATGTCCTGTTGTTGCCGTCCTTCATACACTGCCTGGCTCATTTCAAGAGGGAAACCTACAATTAATGAGCCCTATTTAATCCCAAGGCATCTTGAAAACGCAAGATGGGACCATTTTGTATTGATGACATATCAGACGTCTTTTTTCCTCTTGAGGCCGGAATGACTTTCTTTTGTCAAGCACTTATTTTTCTTCTGGAGCCTTGAGGAACTGGTTATCTACATTTACATTTTTACGCCTCGCAAAGTCATAGAAGCTTCACCCTCAGAGTATTTTTGTCACTGTTGCTGTACAGGGACATGCAATATTTGCAACAAAAAAAATAAAAGAAAAAAACACGGAGATAATTATACCTTAAAATTAATGTGCCAAAAGTAACAATGCTGTGTAGACGACCTCTTATATATGTGTGAATATTTGGCTGTTCCTATTTTTTATCTACCGGAATATTGGCTCCTTACAGACACCACAACAAGAATTCTTTGTTTGGGACTCTGTCTCTCTCTTTGTCTCTCTCTCACTCTCTCTCTCTGTCTCACTCTCTCTCTGTCTCTCCTCTCTCGTGTGATGAAAGGCACCAACAGCTGGCAGTGGTACACCACCACTCACTAAACCAAATCAGAAACACTCTTCTTACCCAACACCCCCACCACCACCACCATCATCACTTTGTTTGCCAAATTCAATTTACCTCAACATCGCACTGAAAAGCAACAAGCGAGAGAAACAAAAGGGGAAATCTTCTCTGAAGGCCACTGAAGAGGATGAGAGGAAGATGCATTCAAACAAGCTTTCTGTGAACCAAGGAGATTGTCATTAGGATGTTTGAGGCTAAGCAAGGAAATTATTTGTCAGTTGGGGCTGAGCCTCACTGAATAGCTCTTTTGGACTGAAGATTCAAGGCAGTTTATGACACACATTTGGATGCACGTGTCAGTCCCAAATGGCAGTCGGGCCTTTGCAGTTAAGATTTCATGTGAATGTGAAAGCAGTTTTTGTTACAAATGCAATCAGCGATCTTGTAAATGAAGAAAAGCAAAGAAGTCTTTTCGTGGATTCCATGTCTTTGAATAAATCCAAAATGATGACGTCAATTTAATTTTCTTCACATTCTTGTGGAGTTTTATTTTTAAATTCATGTATTATTTTGCACCATTGGCATATTCACTTTTTGCTTGCTTTTTTTCATGGAATATCATTGTTTACTTATCATCGCAGTTTTTGGTCAGGTTTTGGCAAAAAGTCAATACAATATGCATATAGTAGTGCATAATTTAAAGTAAAAAAAAAAAGGTAAAAATGCTCTATCCGGTACCATTTTTTAATTGACCGCTATTCATTTGCGATTTAGCTTCCAGGATTCAACCTTAAATACAATCAATGTGTTACGAATGGCTGCAAAAAAAAAAAAAAACATTTTATATGTACTTAAAGAAGGTGCAGCTTCTTTTACAGATATATACACCAGACAAAGGCCTGTGTTATTTTTTTGGACATTCTATTTAAAGGCGATGAGTGCAGACATGCAAGCTTGACTTATAAACGGGCCTTGTCACAAAGGACATTGTGGCACAAGGATGATAGTAATAAGATCAAAATCAAACTTTATTGCTTTTATGTTTTTGTTTTTCCCTTTGCCATGATCCTGCTTTTCCTCCAGAATATCAGTGTTAGGACCAAGACGAGCTGCTGATGGGAAGCTCCCATGGGTTACAAAACCCATTTAGTTTGCCTTCTCTCATTTCTGCCTATTGTCAAATTGAATGTACTTATCTAAGTTTTGATTTTTTTCCGTTTGTTTTCAAAATGTGCCACTGTTGAGCTGCCTCATTTTAATGGTGCTGAGAAAGCTGACATTTTGTTTTGTTTCTTTTCCCAGAGTTAACAAAAAAAGAAATGCAAACTAGATTAGGTTCCTAATCCTCCTTATGAATGTATATTAAAATTTTATGTTTGATGTATTCACTTCATGATTCTTTGACATTGATTGGAATTACTTTTGCTCTTTTCATTAAAATATTGCCAAGCTTTATATATACTGTCTAGAGTTGTTACCAGAAGGAATCTTAATGAACTCTTGACACAACAAAATCTTGTATATTTTTTGTGTGCCAATTTGTAACATATTTTGTAAGTGTATATTTTTCTTAGAAAGTGCTGTGAAGTATTTGTGTGTGTGAGTAACCTTTTATGCGCCTCGATGGGCAGTGGAAAGGATATACAATGAGTTTCTGGTTTTAAAAACCAAAATATGAAAGTATCAACAAAAAACTAGAAATATTTACATTTTGTTGGGAGTTTTTGTAATAAGACCATGATCTTGTTGTGTGAGTGTTGTGTTAATGTGTAAAACACAAATAAGCAAAGAAAAAAAAGAAAACTTTGGAGAGAAAAAAATATATAATTTGTGAACAATTTGCTGTTTTATAGATTTTCATGTAAATTATTTGAGTTTTCTTTTCTTTTTTTTTTCTTTTTTGTTTGTTTGTTTTGTTGTAACTGTTGCAAAGGTTTTAAATATTTGTGATCAAGCCTGTATGGTGATAATGTAATATTGGTAACTTGCTGAGTTTTGTAATAATGTTTATGGAGTAAATATACAAATTAAAATAAGATTTTGAATGCTGCTTTCTGAAGAGAATCGGGTTGTGTTATTTCACTGTTTTCAGTATAATCAGTGTTATTTACTTCTTGATGATGGATGGATGGATGGATGGATGGATGGATGGATGGATGGATGGATGGATGGATGGATGGATGGATGGATGGATGGATGGATGGATGGATGGATGGATGGATGGATGGATGGGTTTAGGTAGGTAGGTAGGTAGGTAGGTAGGTAGGTAGGTAGGTAGGTAGGTAGGTAGGTAGGTAGGTAGGTAGGTAGGTAGATAGATAGATAGATTTAGATGTCAGAACTAATTAGCACTCAGGGTCAGGGATAGCTCGAGTGATTGCTCATCCATAATTCCGAGCTGGGCACTGTGGTCCACACTGCAACTCATTCTGGCATGCTTAATTGGAACTGGAGCTACTGTCTGAGACTATAAACACACCTTGTGATGTATGCCTCTGAAATTGTCAGGTAATATTAATATTGTGTTTGTTTTCTAGTCGCATGTAACAGTTAAACGAGCAAGCCAATTATAAAATAAAATATGTCATGTAATGGATCAGGTATATAACTTCAGTGAGATATTGTCAGTGATTGTCTGTTTTTTCTTCAGAGTATGTTTTTCCCAGTCAACAAAATCATTGTGTGCATTGCGTGCTGGATTAAATTATTTTTTAACTGTATGAGCAGCTCTATTAAGGTGGCATATTATAACACCTTGTAAGATAATTATATTTGTGTGCAATAGAAAGGTAAACAGATGTAGAATAAATATACAATAGATAGTTAACATAATTAGTAACAGCTATTGAGTGCAACAACCGAGAACATGTTAAAGTCAAATGTCAAACTTAGCAACAATACATACTATATATTGGTCATAGAAATTTGGAAGTCGGATCACTAGTATCTCAAGACATCAGTATAGTCTTATTCAGGGGTCACCAACCTTTCTTAAACCGAGAGCTACTTCCTGGGTACTGATTAAGGCAAAGGGCTACTAGTCTGACACACACTTCTGAAATGCCAATTTGCTCAATTTGGTTTTCACTATGTGTTATTATTGTCATTTCCAGTTCACATGTAAGTGTGATTTTAACAAGAACAGTTCAAATATAGTCAAACCTTGGTTTTTGACCACAATCCGTTCCAGAAGGCGGTTCGAGAAGCAAATCGGTTGAATTCCGAATCTATTTTTCCCATTACAAATAATGGAAAAAAATTAATCCGTTTCAAGACAAAAAAAACCCCCGTCTTTTTAAAGCATTTTTTCATTTGCGCATATTTGTCCGATCGTGCAACTGCAGCGCACCGCCGAACGCGCAACCGTAGCGCGTCGCCCACCGCGCAACTGCACCGGGCTGGTCGCATTATTGTGACAGAGCCGTCGCTGAAATTTAGCAAATAATTTTAAAGTCCTGATGTACTTTCCACACTTTAAGTGGACCTAAGTGCGCAGGGAGCTTAATTTTGTCCGATCGCGCAACTGCAGCGCACTGCCAAACGCGCAACTGCACCGTGCTGGTCGCGTTATTGTGAAAGAGCCGTTGCTAAAATTTAGAAAATATTTTTCAAGTCCTGATGTACTTTCCAAATTTTAAGTGGATCTCAGTGCGCAGGGAGCTTAATTTGGTCCGATCGCGCAACCGCAGCGCGCCGGGCGCTCACTGTCGCATTGCTTTAAGAGCGTCTTTGGGTTTTAGGATGGCTTTACTGCTCCCACTTGCTTTCTTTGGAGGCATGATTAATACAATTCTCAAAGTAACGAAAATACAATAACAACGGAGTCAGTCGGCATCCGGGCCGCGCGGTCGGATTTTCTCGGGTCCTCCCTGCTCATCTCGCGAGGTTCGACCTCCGAATTTTTTGTTCGAATCCCGATTTGTTCGAGAACCAGGACGTTCTAAAACCGAGGTTTGACTGTAAAATAAATAGATGCAGCTCACTGACAAGTGCCGCTATTTGAGCTAATTTTAGAACAGTCCTGCGGGCGACTCATGCGGTCCTCACGGGCGACCTGGTGCCCGGGGGCACCGTGTTGGTGACCCCTGGTCTAATTAAATAAAACAATTGGTGAAAATTCTGGCACAAAATGCCACTTATGTGTTGTTTCGATCTTTTCTGTCAAAAAAGGTGTTCCAGCAATCATATGCCTTTTTTTTTCTTTTTTTAATAGGAAAAGAAGGATGTAGACAACAGATGTGCTTCTGTAACAGTTTTATTTACTCGAATTTTATGCACTAAAACATGGGTGTCAAACTCGTTTTTTTCGCAGGCCGCATTGTAGTCATAGCTTCTTTCGGAGGGCCATTATGATTGTCAACCCAAATAAATGTAAGAGCACCTCATATTATATACAGTAAAAGCTACAAAACAAACTGACAAATAACTCGTTTTCAATTCAGACGAGTAAAAACTGGTCAAATATTTTAAAAAAAAGATATTAAAAGTGAAGACAATTTGCAATTCTAGTAATGACACACAGATTTGATGCACAATTTGTCTTTGCGGGCCACATAAAATGATGTGGCCGGCCGTATCTGGCCCCCGGGCTTGAGTTTGACACCTGTGCCCTATGGCCAGATTGTGAGCTGTGATATGTTGGTTACAAATGCACTCCGAATAATAATGTTGCTGACACATTGCTGTCAAAAATGGTTGTTTTCCAAATAAAGACAACGCAAACATTATATAAATATCTCAATATGAAGGGGATCTGTTGGTGGAAAAGAGATTATTTTCACATCTATTTTATTTGGTATCTTAAGTGACGCTTTCGGGACTTGACAGGCACATTAACATAAAGAAGAAACATTTCCGTGTAAATGCGTTTGTGTCGCCAGGCAGTAGTTTGCATTGTAGCCACACCATGACGCTGTGACTGAACTGTGATTCGTTTCAAACCAAACAACACACTCCTATTTCGGAGCCAATTCTATGTCCTGAACTTGGTCTATCAGGCAGCGGCTTTTCCAATGATTCGACGTATAAAATAGCCGTGTTACGTCTTCAGATACCCCTGCGATACTAAACTGGGGGAAAATACATTTCAGGGACCGGAAAACCGCGGTAGCGTTCCCAAAAGAAACAAAATGGACTCTTGAAACTACACAGCGTTACAGTCAATAATTTTCAGAGGTTATCGGAAGCACCACTGGGACCTACGATTATAAGATTAGTCTGGTCACCGAACAGGTAATATAATAGTGACATTCAGAGGAACGGTGTATGTTTCCTGGTAATATTATTTCCAGCGGACTAAATCGGCGCTGATCTGCTTGCTGAGTATTGGTTGAGAACGCAGCTGTTGTCCGCTTAGTTAGCTCAACAGTGGCTATCCATGACACTACACTTTATGAATTTGGAACAAACCCATCCCGTGGTTGAACGTTAATGGAGCTTTGTCAACTAACCGCTTTACGATTGCAATTGACCTTGCCTGGTATGTGTCCACGACAATGTTGCGATACTAACAACTCCTACAAAGTAAATCGCTCTCGTAACGTAAATTGAAAGGCCCATTTGAACCTTACATAGCTAGCTGCTGCTCCGCTAGTTAGCATCGAACCCATTTAGCCCCTTGTCTCGGCTTGTTCGACTATAAGGCTAATGATACACGTTATAAATTGATTCATTAACGGTAAATGTTTATCATGTGGTTCCAACCACATTATTTGCAGTAGCACAACAGCGTCCGTGTTCAATTTGCGTGTTTAGCTCTATGTATGTAAACTAAGCTATTGATGCCATTTTATGACTTCCACCTCTATTCATGAAAGTCTTACATTGAAATGAGACAGACCACTCGTCTGTTATGCAGTATATACATGTATGTTCCATAGACGGCTTGGCCGTTTCGAGGGAATTGAAATGCTGATTTGAAGTTTGGGGTTTTGTAATCTCTAATTCACCGAGCATCGACCTGGAATATTATGACAACAAATTGTACTGTTGCCACTATATTACAGTTGAATTCAAAAGATCTAGAATGAGGCTGTTTCATTTAGTGAACCACAGATTTTTTTTAAATCACCTGATTTGTCAACAACAGTGACCACTAACAATTAAAATGGTTCCTGTGGATTTTGAAAAAGTCCCTAAATTACCAAATGCCACATTTTATTTCTAATGCCGCCAGAAAAGTCTTGAATTTAGCTTGTATTAAGATGTAGACACCATGTCGTGAACCATTATTACATATAATAATTGTGTTTGATGCAGCATCTAAATCTTGCTGGAGCCTGGAGAATCTTCCCGGACCTCCTCCCCTTCTGAATCAATGGAAGGGTCTGACAGTTCAGAGCAGAATGGCAGTGACCAGCCCGAGTCGCAGCGCAGGAGGCAGCTCGATCGTCTTGGCAGAGAAGAAGCCTTCTACCAGTTTGTCAACAATCTCAGTGATGAGGACTACCGTCTCATGAGGGACAACAATCTTTTGGGCACCCCAGGTAATATTTGATTTCATGGGTAGTTGATTTCACTGATCAATTGGTCATCTCAATTTCTAATTTCTGATGTTTAATCCAAAGGTTGGCCTAAGGCTGCCTAAACATTTTGTTCCGTATGTCCAATAAGTAATCTGCTGGTTTAGGTGTCAGTGGCTTGATTCAAACCACATGGTTTAAGTGACAGATTTCCCAAAAAGGGCTTGGTTTAGTTTTGTGTCATAGCAACATTTATTTCTTTTTTATAGATTTAAGGATTCGACCTTAGCAAAATATGCCAGTCAATCACAGTTTTTCAACTGTTAGTGTGAATAAGAACCACTGAGTCATCATGGTTAGACAAGTGTGCACTATTTATGTGATCATCAGTACTCCCCCCCCCCCCCCCCACTCTCTCCACAATCAGTTAAACTTTTTTTTATTTTTTGCCTGTACTATGGGAAGATGGTGTTAAGCTCAAGAAGCTTGGTTTTCACACTATGATAAAAATGCCACAAGTTTGGCGCTCTACTGAAGACACCAATCCGTTTGTGTCCCAGGACAGTGGGAGGGAGAGTATAAGTTTGGAGCATCCTTTAGCGGATCACCCTGCGAGGCGAGGGCATTGACTGGACAGTGGCATGCCCTGGTAAGTCGAGGTCTTAAGCATTGTCCTGTTGCTGTGCTTGAAAGAAACAAAACAGCTCTACAGATGAGTATTTTTGAAAAGACTATGGCAGTGTTTCCCAACCACTGTGCCGCGGCACACTGGTGTGCCGTGAGAGACGTTCAGCTGTGCCGCGGGACTGTCCAATATTAATTACGGAGCGCATTGTAAACAGGATCGCCAAACCACTGGCCAGTTTGCGCAAGGCCTGGTCAGCCACTTGCTAATCGTGCATGTGTGGAGAATCGGAGAATCTTGAGATTTCATATTGTGTCGATATGATTGTATTGCATCGGCACATATTCAGTTTATGTGTGTGTTGCTGTGTGCTTTTGCTAACAGTGACAGACACTATGACGGTTGTGGTGCGTTTGTGGTCCAATGGAAATCAGAGAATGCAGTTCAACCGGAGAACCTGGATTGGTTATTTTTCACATACGTAAAATAAGCAGTCAAGTCGAGACTCCTCGACTGTGATAGCCACTCAGCTGCTGTCAGAACAGCAGAGCGTCTTTAAAAGTGACTTTGTTCTTATTGTTGCAATATTTACAGACCTAGTCTAAAACAGTAAACAGAATCACGTTGATTCTTTTATTTTAATCACAATCACTTTAAATAGTTTATTTCTTACACCGTCTAAATCCTTTTTAAAAAACTGTCACTTTTATTTAAAAAAAGGAATACAATTTAAAGAATATTTAGTATTTATTTCTATTAAATTATTCGACTCTCCATACATATATAGGAATAGGACTCTACATGTTTCGTTGTAATATAACTAATTTTAATATAGGAGCTTAACAGATTTTTGTTGGCGGTGTGCCGCAAGATTTTTTCCAATGAAAAGGTGTGCCATGAATGAAAAAAGGTTGGGAAACACTGGACTATGGGATGAATTTGCAACTCCTTTGTCCTGTGTATTTATTGCAGTATGGCACCTCTAGAAACGTTGCGACTTACAAAGAATGGGGCAAATAAATGGAAAATGGATTTGTTCACTGTTTAGGTGTTAAGTGTTTCTGATTCTATTTCTGTTGTGGAAGACGATAAAAGGTTTTGTATTCTGTTGGAATATGTTTCTTCAAAATTTACTGATCTTTGGATTTAAGTGCAAAACGGTGTGCACGTTAGTGTCTTAGTCGCTGTTTGGAATGAACAAATGACATTGCCTAAGGGAATTATGAGCTTAGACAAAGAGCAATTCGTCTGTTTGATAACATGCTCTTCTTGTGTTTGTAATTATTTTCCAGGGGAGGCAACCGAGGACGAGTTGTTCAGTAGACTTCAGAATATCAAAAATGGTGCAGAGCAGCAGAGTAACACGCCTCGTACCGAAAATGTGGAAGAGCCCATTGGTAACTTTTCCTTTAAAATGTAATTGGTAATATAGAGATGAACTTGAAATGTTTTGACATCTCTCTCTAAATTGTAGAACAACCAGAAACCTCAGAAGACCCTGCGAATGGAGATAGTCTCCTGGAATGGCTGAACACTGTGAGGCGCACAGGCAACACAACCAGAACTGGTCATCGTGGAAACCAGTCATGGAGGGCAGTAAGTCAGACCAATCCAAACAGTGGAGACTTCCGCTTCAGCCTGGAAATCAGCGTGAATCGCACCTTAGCTGAGCAACAGGCAGCTGCCCAAGGAGAGCAACAGCCTACGGAGTCTCAAGAAGCGGAAGGAAATGCAGAACCACCCGTTCTTATGGAGACAGGAGTGGTGGAAGAACCAGTTGTTGAGGAGATGGCTGTCGTTGTAGAGGCAGAACCTGAGCCTCAGCCAGAGCCTGAGCCCGAGCCTGAGGTGCTTGTTTCGTATGAGACACATGGAGAACCTCCCATCTCACCAGTTGTCGTGCCAGTTCAACCTACGCTTTCCGTATCCCTACGTAGAGGACACAGAAGGGCTCGCAGCCGCAGTTCGGAACCATGCAGAACCCGGGCTCGTACAGCCAGAAGCCGTTCCCCTCTTCGATTAGATCAGCTCGAAGAGCTCCCCAATCCCCGCTTAGCGCAAATGTCTCAAGGCCCCAGCACCGATATCAGCACTCCACCCGTGCCTCAAGTGGAAGGTAGTTCTCGGACTCGACAGCATGTTGTTTCTAGGCAAAGTGCTGCTGAGAGGGATAGTCCGCAGTCCCAGCCTGAAACTGAACAAACGCCTGAGAGCCAAAGTGTTTCCTCTAATGAAGGAGAAAGTGGCGTCGAAGGGGGTGCAACGGGACGACGTCCCCCTACTATCATGCTTGATCTCCAGGTGCGTCGCGTGCGTCCCGGCGAGTATCGCCAACGGGACAGCATTGCCAGTCGGACCCGTTCGCGCTCGCAGAACTCAAACAACACATTTCTGTATGAAAGTGAGCGTGGTGGATTTCGTAGGACTTTCTCCCGCTCGGAGCGCGCCGGTGTGCGAACCTACGTCAGCACAATTCGCATCCCTATCCGCAGAATCTCGGATGCGGGTTTGGGAGAGGCGACTTCAATGGCTCTCCAGTCTATGATTCGACAGATCATGACGGGCTTTGGCGAGCTCGGCTACCTCATGGATTCAGACTCTGATTCTTCCGATTCCAATCGTGCAGCCAATGCATCGGCAGATTTGGCTGAAAACTCCAATAACCCCGACGCTAGCACTCTTGAGGCTCCCGTTGTTGACGAACCACCCGCGGTCACCGGTGTCAGGGCAAGGACGGTTGAGACCGATATGGATGAAGGACTTGCCGCTGCTCCACCGGCACCCGGCGGCCGGGCTCGACCTCGACCGCCCATCAACCTTGAGGAGCCAAGCTCATTGCCCCTTCTTCGATTGGCTCACTTCTTTCTGTTAAATGATGAAGATGAGGACCAACCCCAAGGGCTGACCAAAGAACAGATCGACAACCTCGCCATGCGCAACTTTGGCGAGAGTGACGCCTTGAAGACTTGCAGTGTGTGTATAACGGAATATGCGGAAGGAAACAAGCTCCGTAAGCTTCCTTGCTCTCACGAGTATCATGTGCACTGCATCGATCGCTGGCTGTCAGAGAACTCCACCTGCCCCATCTGTCGCAGGGCTGTTCTGGTGTCTACCAATCGAGAGAGCATAGTGTAGTTCATGGCAGCCTTCTCACACAAATGATATTGTAACCCAAGTTCAAAGAAAAGAGTCATGGTTGAAATCTATACCATCCATTCCATTTGCAAGTTTAGCTTGATGTAGTCACCAGTTTGATTTGGGTTGACCCACGCTGGCACAGGCGGAGGTTAGGGTTGCAGTGGTAGTCTGGTTGTCGGATACAATGCGTATACATTTTCTTTCCAACGAAGAATCTACCTTTGTACATCTTTCTCCTTCCCAATTAATCTTTATTTCCAAGTTGCATATTAAAGAATGTTTGGAAGTTTTAGCTACAGTCATACAGTATAGAAAAGATCGGGTACAACGTGCGTTATACCTGCAGTTGGTTATTGTGCATGGAAATTGGCTTACCATTGCAACCCTAGTCTGGACCCTAGCAACGTCAATAAACTTCACTATTACAAATCTAGTTTTCACCTATACAAAGTTAGCCCCACACTGCGCATGCTGTTTGAATCTTAACCCCCTAGCGACTGTTCAGTTTTTGCACTGAATCTAGTTGTGTGTTTGTGAGAGAGAGAGCCACGATTCTCAAGAAAAAAAAACATCTGTTCATAAAATCAGTTCGAGCAGCTCAAACTGCCCCCCTTTTGTTCGCTCCAAAACAATGCCTTATCTGCCATAAAGTCTGTTGGTAAAGTTCAATTACTCCTGGTCAAAGTATTAGCTGTAAATAGGCTTGATTTTGAGTCATGCTTTGTATTAGTGGTCTTATTTTTGGATTGTAAATCATCTGTGAGATTCGGGGTTTATTGGCCAATGTTTGTGTCTACTAGGGCAACCCTCAATTTACATTCAAACAGATTTGGGATCAGTCTACCAATTTTATGCAGTGATTGTTTCGGCCAAATGAGGACATTGCTGCTCTGCCATTTCATGTATACACAGCCATCTGTATTAATTATGGCATGATGTACATGTGTAATTGTTTTATAAAATGCAGTACGTAGATGCTTGTTCAGGCAAAAAGAACATAGAAAACAGGTCACATAAAATACGGGATTTGTGTAAATTTGGCCAATACAAAAATCTCGATCCTAGGAGTTAAGAGATGTGTCATTGTCTCTATTGGTTGTACATATTGGTTTAAAATTGTGCTGTTGACATGTTATTGTTCAACATGTTACCAGTACTGAAAAGCATAACATGCTTGGTTTCTGTGTCAACGGTTCGATTAGTTTCTAGTCTACTTTCATACAGAGCGAAATGCGATGCGGCTCCACCGTCACAATTCAAGATGGAATATTCACAGTAATTTGCAAACTTTTTCATCACACAAAAACTGTTAGAGATTTCCAGCCTCAGATGCCCATTACAGTGTGCAATAAATGCAAAAGTCAAAGGACACAGACCAATTATGCTATCATCAAATCTGTTGTCAATGGTTGCATTCACTAATAAAAATTTATCGCCTTATTAAATGTGTTGAAATTTCTATTTTGGAGGATTTCGGCATTGATGGCAATATTGATGAACAATAGCACAGGCAAGGAAGTGGAGGACAACATTCCACTCATCCAGGTCTTTGTTATCACACTTTGTTTTGCAGCCATTGAAAATTAATGCAAGATTTTGTCATTGTTGAAGACCACAAACTTGTGTATTAAACATGTAAACCATATGTTCTCTTTTAGGCCATGCTTGGCCTTGTTCTGTGATCCACCCGATTTGACTGGGTTTGAATGGAAACTAACTGCTGAATTAAACAAGTTATGCCACTATTTCATCGTAGGTATCGAGTTTGTGAATATTGTCTATGTGCAGGCTCACATTGCTGAGGTTAAAAGGGGCAATTTTTACATTGGGACATAGATACAGCGCAATCAGATCATACGGCATACACATGTACGGTGCTCTGAAGATCAACCGAAGCCTCTCCAGCTCTACTTATGGTTGTTGGTGTGTTTTCAAGCAGCCTGCTCTCCATCGAATTGCATTTACCCATCTGATCTTTTTCTCCATTGAAAGTTCTCATTCCGGTTTTGTCCCTTTGGAACAATGCAATTAACCTTGCACGTTCAGGGAAAATGGGAAGTATTGAGCCAATGGAAACATGAGGAAAACATGTAAACTTAACATTGGAAGGCCAGAGGCAGAGCTGATATTTAGTTCCCAACAGTCAAGTTCTGAGGCAAATGTGCTAAACTCTATCTGCTGTGACATTCACGTTTTTTTCTTAATTTATTTAATTTATTTTCATTTTATTTTACATATACAGTAGAAACTGGCTATTTGAATTGGAGGATGGGGCCTGCCCACAAATAATGAAAAAATGCGCATAATTGGGGGAAAATAACGAGATTTTTTTTTTTCATCTCCGTGGAGATAAACCACGAATAAGCATTATCCACGAAAAACGGGGATTGGCCACATCTCAGTGTTAATCACCAAATGATTCCCGAGCGCGGCACCGCTGCTGCTCACTGCTCCCTTCTCCCCCAGGGGATGGATCAAAATCACATGAGGATGGGTTAAATGCAGAGGACAAATTTCACCACACCCAGATGTGTGTGTGATGATGATCATTGGGACTTTTAACTTTTAATAATAATAATAAAATACGTGCTATTGTTGATGATCAAATAGTTGAACGGATGATAACAATGTGTGCTAAGCCAGTGTTTTCCAACCTTTTTCGAGTCAAGGCACACTTTTTTTATTGAAAAAATCCCGCGGCACACCACCAGCTGAAAATGTGAAAAAAACAACTAATATTTACAATATAAGTGTTATATTGTTATTATAAGCTTTTTTTTAACATTGAAGAATGACGTTGAATCGGACATCTTGAATAGTAATCAAATAAAAACAAAGACAAAAAGTATTTCACAATCGTTCATATTTATTTTCACTCAGTGTGAAACCTGGGCCTGTTTGGATAAACACAGAGCAGATATCCTGGCAGGAATCGATGAAAGACACACACGAAGCTCTTCCTCCACAGCTCTAAGTCTTTCTCTGTTTTTAGTTTTTACAGCAGTCGGGTTGAAAAGCTCACCTCACACAGATATGTTGTGGAAAATGGGAGCAACGTCAAAATAGCTTTGTGGGCCAGCATGGGGAACTCCTTGGCAGCTGCCAACCAGAAACTGTCCAAAGGTTGATCAGCAAAGCTTAGCTTGAGACCACGATCTTGTTTAAGTTCAGTTAGTTCCTCCTGCTCCTGTAAAGTCATGTCCTTTCCAACAGCTGATGCTGAGCTAAATGGGTCCCTAACCCAGTCAAGGTACGCTGTGGTGGCTAAAGAGAAATAAAATGACATCTTCTGCTCAAGAATTTTCAAATGTTTAACTATTATCTCACACAGTGCAGCAGTATTAACATCTCGCCATTTCTTGGTGAGTGGGAACATTTCAAGATTGCCACGTTCCACATGTTGCTGCCAGAGTTGCACCTAGGAACGGAATCCATTTATTTTATCTGTGCTTGTAAGCAGGTTTTCATTTCGGCCTTGCATTCGTGTGTTCAGTTCATTCAGATGATAAAAAATATCTGCCAGGTATGCCAGCCTTGCACACCACTCATCACTTGCAAGCAGCTTTGCGTAATCGGACCCCTCGTTTGTCAAAAACACTTTAAGTTCCTCTCACAGCTCATACACACGGGCCAGCACCTTGCCGCGCGACAACCATCGGACCTCCATATGAAACAGCAAGGCTTTATGCTCCGTTCCCATTTCCTCACATAAAGCCGCAAATATGCGAGTTTTCACAGGTCGTTACTTTACAAAGTTTACCATGCACACAACATCATCCGACACAGGAACGAGGTCTGCCGGTAAAGTCTTGGCTACGAGGGCTTCGCGGTGTAAAAAACAGTGCGTAATGATCACATCTTTTCACCACATACCAAGCACAATGGAGTAGGTGCCGTTGCATCTCCGGTAAAAGTAAATCCAAATCAAAGATAGTTTTCGTTGTATTGCCTTGTCTTTGCTTTCTTTTTACCTCCACTCATACTAGGGCCCTCATCTGGGTCCGGATTTTGTCCATGGCCCAGTACAGTGTCAGCATTTTTTCTCTTCAAAAACTTCTCCGTCACTTTCACTATCGACTCCGTCTCGCTATCCACAATGACAACGTCGCCGTCAATGCTGCCTGCCGCTGCATCCATGCGTCACCAATTTTCTCGTCTGCAAGCACAAGGCAAATCGTTAACTGCTGCTGCCACCTTCTGATATGGAAGAGTCCTACATGATTACTCTGCCGGGCGCTACACCGCACAGGCACACAAATTGGAGAATTTCCCACGGCACCCCTGACAATATTTTGCGGCCAGTGTGCCGCGGCACCCCGGTTGAAAAACACTGTTTTATTGTATTTTTTTTCAGCATGGCAGTTGGTCAAGAATGTTTGTAGTTTAAATAATTATAATTAATTTGTTAATTTCAGGCAGTGATGCACTTTGAATCTGTTCTGTTACAGACTCAAAAACAATGCTATTAATAAAGTTATTCTTTATTGTAAGTTGATCTTTCTTTTATATTTATTTTTTGTTTTATTTAATGTTAATAAGGGTACAAGCATGGGGGTGTGAATTTCTTTTTTCTCCCTGGGGGGCATCACAGAAAATAATTGAGAAGCACTGACTTCGTGTGATATGGCTGCTGTTAGAATTTGTACCCTCTCTAATTTTGCTTGGTGAGGGGGGAACTTGCTACACTTGGTTAAACCACCCCCAGGAAGACACAGAAAAAGTGAGTTGATTGTTAACAAAATTAGCTGAAAAATAAATCAAGTCCAAATAATGAATCAATTTATATTTAAAAATGTTACAATAATTTTCCATTTCCAAGTTTGCAGACCAACTGTAATACCGCCACGGACCACTGGAGGGCCGTGGACCACCAGTAGACATCCATCCAGCCATTTTCTGTACCGCTTTGTCCCCACAGGGGTAGCGGGCGTGCTGGAGCCTATCTTAGCTGTCATCGGGCAGTAGGCGGGGGACACTCTGAACTGGTTGCCAGCCAATCGCAGGGTACACAGAGACGAACAACCATTCGCACTCACACATAAGAACACTTCAGAGTGCTCAATCGGCCTACCAAGCATCTTTTTGGGATGTGGAAGGAAACCGGAGTGCCTGGAGAAAACCCACGCGGACACGGGGAGAACATGCAAGCTCCACACAGGGAGGGCGGGAGGTGGAATCGAACCCGCACCCTCCTAACTGTGAGGCGGACATGCTAACCAGTGCACTACCGAGCCACCTCCACTGGTGGACAGTCGCTGATAAAAGACATACTGATGACATAAGCACAACTCTAGGCTTCTAGAAAAGGCTACCACTCACAAAGAGCCACAAAAGAAAACCAACAAGTGCTACAAGTTATAAGTCATCAAAGGCAAAGCAACAAAGACAATATGCAGGGACAAAAGAAAACTAACTACAGGCCAGCTGGTGAGAGGCCGAAATAATGTAAATTATGTTAATGTCCTAAATGATCCAGAGGTCCGCCACACAGCCCCCCTTAATACCCAGAAGAACACTTCAAAACACACAAAAAGCCACCACAGGGTCCACCAACCAACCGGTTTAAAGGCAATGTACAATGACTTCATGCAAAACACTACCGCTTTTTCTCTATAGGCACCACCATAATCAATAAAAAGTGAATCCTTAGCGGTGCTACTTTAAGGGAACACAAAAGCAAAGATGGTTAGAATATAGCCCATTTTATGTATTTTATGATGAAGAAAATGAAAAAAGTTAACATTTTCTATTTTATTCATTAATTTTGGAGAAATAATTGAACAACTAATTACTCAGGAAATGCCCTCTTTTAAGGAGAAATATAGGAACACACCCCTCCCCTCCATGTCTTGGTTGATGTCATTGAGGGAAGGGTTCACAATTTCCCCCATTGGAAATCATTGTACATACATGGCTTATAATGTCAAAATGACCCTAAGCCTCCTCGCTGAGCGGCTTGTTGGCTGATGCGTTCCAAGGCAAGCCTCCTTGCTGAGCAGCAAGCGTAATTTTTTCATCTTCCTGGAATATATGTACATTGATTCTTTCTTGTAGCGTATTTCAGCGTACCCAGCCACAACACGTATATTAGGCATTTTTGCTGCCTTAAATGTTAAAAAATACTGTATTCCAAAACAACAGAACGTTGACTAAGCATAGTAAGCAAGCCAGAAAACAATAACATGCCTTCGCTTCCTTCTCTGACATAGTCAGGCTGATGTGTCAATCAAGTTTACTCCACCCAAAACATGGGTCTTAGTAGTGATGGGTCGATGAGGACTCATCAAGTGTTTCGACACATCACCAAACTGTATTGATACTGTGTCGATACTGTGTCACTGAGTGCTGATACCTGCTGGACTTAAAAATACTACAGGCGACCTAGTTGACACACTCAACTGACACTGATTTGATGACCTAGTATATACATTAGTTAATTTAAGTAATTATATTTTATATTGTATTCTTTCACATATTCATTTAAATCTAAAATATATTTTCTTTTTTGTTACAGTCAATCAATAATGTGAACATGTATCATAACATGAAAATCTAAGTGAACGTGTTGTGAAAGAGGATGCTTGTGCACTGGGATTTGTTTGTTACAATTTTTTTATTTAAAACAATAAGTGTTTCCAATGTTTTGAAATTTAGCCTGTTGTGCTTTTTGGACACAATTTCTCCAGCCGTTGAAAACACCCGCTCACACGGCACAGATGAGGCTGGAGTGCAGTGTAATGAGTATATTGATTGTCCCAGTATCTGACTTGGGTCTGCTCTATAATTCTTGATAACTTCGAGGGTGGAACGCAAAAGATCAAATATTGTTTTGGCAGATTTATCCCGTTGACAATGCGCTTCCTTCAACAGATCTTTGGCGCGCTTCCTTGACAGGCGATGTTAGGGTTGATAGATTAGTTTGATCCTATGCTTATGTTGGAATGTAACCTGTAATACTTAACCAAATGTGTCCTGTCTTATCAAAGTAGTAGAACAAAGTGCTAACATCTTTTGAACTGATTGACCAGCTGCAGAGGAAGCAATCAAAGTTGTTCTGTTTACACAACATCGTAAAACAGCCCCCTGCTATGCTTTGACCAGAGGCTTCAACCCCATCCTGTTCACTCTCACCCCCACCCTGTTTCTCGCAATAAAAATGCTCTTGCAAGAGGCCTGAGTCAGACCTCATTCGAGCATCGCTGTATGCACAGCGACGAATGACTCTCCACTTGTAAGTGCTTAAAAGGGCATACTTTCTCCTGTGTGGTTCTTGCAAAATAAGTTAGAGTGAGCACCACTCAAACATTTTGGTGCCGTGACCCGGATCCCTCACATCCCCACTGCTGGTGGACAGAGGACAACGTGCTGCATTGTCGACAAGCCAGCGTCCATTAGGAGGCCCTGGAAAAGAAAGATCTGGGAAGGAAATTCTTCGCTGGGCCAGCATCTTAGGTCTGCCTTCGTCTGACAACAGTGGATTGACAGGATCCGGAAGTGCAACGAACCAGGGGACAAGTAAGTAAAAGCCCTAAAGTAAAATATATGAAACACGTAAAAGTGCACAGGAAAATATACAAGTAAATAGGCAGGACAGAAGATCTTAAGTCTTGTGGAAGGAGGGGGTGTTGTAGAGTCCCCCTCCGGATGAAGTGGCTCTTCTGGAGCAGTGGTTCTCAAACTGTTTTATATATTTTTGTAAAATCTCACGTACCCCCTAAAGTACCTCCGTGTACCCCCATTTGACAACCACTGTTATAAAAAGTACTACTTCGCGTTGGCAGGGCTGGGTAATAGGACTGCTGTCTTTAGTTCCCAGGGAAGGAGGGGGTGTTGTAGGGTCCCCCTCCGGATGAAGCAGCTCTTTTTTTTTAAAGAGGACTTCGCGTAGGCAGGGATAGAAAACTTGTGTGGTTGAGAGAGTGACTGGTAGGATAAATTGACGAAAGAGCAGTACTAGCAAATAACACAGGCAGGAAATTTGTTGAAAGGTCGATTTAAACCGGCATTGAGGATCCTCAAAAGAAAAATTTTGAAAAAAAATTGTACAAAAGATAAAAAGGTAAAGACCCAATGATTGTCCCACACACATCTGGGTGTGGTGAAATTTGTCTCTGCATTTAACCCATTCCAATTCATTTCTAAAGGTAGTTTAGCAGCGGAGCTGCGCCCGGGAATCATTTGGTGATCTAACCCCCCAATTCCAACCCTTCATACTGAGTGCCAAGCAGGGAGGCAATGGGTCCCATTTTTATAGTCTTTGGTATGACCCGGCCGGGGTTTGAACCCACAACCTTCCAGTCTCACTACCACTAGGCCACTGAGCTAAAATACCAAATTAAGATGGGAAATAAAAACGGTACATCTCTAGCTCTTGAAGGAGATGAAAAGTATATGGCGAGTAGATTTCTTAATTGTATGCAATACATGCCGAATTGGAAGAAAAAGTATGGAGCAGAAAGAAAGTTGATTATTGAAATGTGGAAGAAGTGGTAAAAGTTTTGGAAGAGAGTGTGGCTGGGAAGAAAAGTAATTGAGGAAAGAAAAGAGAGAGAATTGAAATGTGCTAGAGTGTGGTTGAAAGCTTCACAAGAGAGAAGAGAACAAATTCAAGAGACAAAACATATAAAGATGAAAAGTGATGAGGTCACAAATGTTTGTCAGACCAGAATACAATAAGGCCCCAGTGCGCAGGTGCAAGGCCGCAGCTCAAGCAAAGGGGCAAGAGGAGCTTCCGCTCCGATGCAAATCCATCCATCCATCCATCCATCCATCCATCCATCCATCCATCCATCCATCCATCCATCCATCCATCCATCCATCCATCCATCCATCCATCCATCCATCCATCCATTTTCTGAACCGCTTAGTCCCCACGGGGGTCGCGGGCGTGCTGGAGCCTATCCCAGCCGTCATCGGGCAGTAGGCGGGGGACACCCTGAACCGGTTGCCACCCAATCGCAGGGCACACAGAGACAAACAACCATTCGCACTCGCACTCACACCTAGGGACAATTTGGAGTGATCAATCGGCCTACCAAGCATGTTTTTTGGGATGTGGGAGGAAACCGGAGTGCCCGGAGAAAACCCACGCGGGCTCGGGGAGAACATGCAAACTCCGCACAGGGAGGGCCGGAGGTGGAATCGAACCCGCACCCTCCTAACTGTGAGGCGGACGTGCTACCCAGTGCGCCACCGAGCCGCCCCCGATGCAAATCATGTATCCAAATTTAAAAGACCTGAAGACAGCAAAACGTGTCATTGTCAGATTATTAGAAGATTTTCTAGATTATTAGAACTCCTGTACATTCAAGACGTATGACAATGCTGATTGTATGCCCAATGACGAATGACCAGAGATAAAATTGTGTGTGCACACTAAAGTTAAAATTTGCAAATCAAGTGGTAAAGAAATACAACTTGCTTCTAAAAGATAAATAAAGAATTAGAATGTGCTGTCCTCGCGTGTGTGGGCGGGAACCAGCTCATGATCGACTGCAGAAAATGGCCAGCCTGTGACAATTCATTGGTGACGGGGCCCCACCCCTCGCGCGCGAGAGCTGTGCATGTGTGTGTGTATGTGTTAAAATGATGAAATTGGCAAAACATTTAGGGCAAAGAAATTTGCTAGACTGTGGTCTATCCAATTTGCACCGCAAAACAGAAAAAATTTTGAAAAATAAAAATGAGAGGAAAAGAGAGAAATCTGTTTGCGGGTAGAAACTGATCCACACTAGAATAGTGAAATTCGGAAAAAAAAAAAAAAAAACAGAACATGCTTTCAGGAATTGGATGAGGCAAAATTGTGAATTTAAGACATTTCACTGCTACATTTAATAGGAATAATTGATTCGCTGTGTTATAAGATTATACAAACTTCTATATGTGAGTTAAATCCGAGAGATTGAGTTATGAATGTTGTGTGGAGAGCTTGGATAAATTGAGACCAATGTGATGGAAAGACTCCTTTTTGGAGACTGTGTGAGGTGCAAATGAGCAAGGATGAATGATTGCCTGAATGAAAGGAAAATACAGGTTGAATGGTTGAAGTTGTTGGAGACTACTATGGAAAATTAGTAGACCGACTTTGAAGAAAGAGTGATTTTGAGTAAGTTAAATGCTAAGAGAGAGAGAGAAAAAGTTGCTTTTGGATTGCTAATTAACTAGAGAAAAAACAGGAGAACCAGTAACATGCAGAAGATGTGTGAACCGGGAAATTGAGAAGCGTTTTGGAAAGAAAGTCAAGTTAAATGATGATAGAATCATATGTAGTAAAGAACACATCCTCCCAAAAAGTTTGCCAAGGTGTGAGGCATGGGTGTTGCCAAGCCTCAGAAGGAGGGAGGGAGTAGGACAGATAGTGAAAGATAGTAATAATACAACACTTTACGACATATGGATTCTCTAATACACTTGGCGTCATACCATTAAGTTAAAATTTTCTCAAGCTTTTCAAACTTTTGCTTGAAGCAATCGGAAGATGTTTGAAAAGTGACAAAATAAGCTATGAGGAAGTGGTGTAGCTGTTGGAAGGGCATGCGCTTATGCGCTTCCCTGGCTAATCAACACTTGTTTGAATGAAAAGGAGGAGGGGGTATTGGCTGGGCTTCCTGAAAAACTGTGGACAAAGGATGTAGGACTTTTAACGTCCATTCCCCCAGTACAAATCCAACCAAGATCAGAGAATCTCCTTTAAAACAGGAGGCAACAAATGGGATAGCCCCTGTCATAAATGGTCTTTGGTTAGGAGGAATCATTAAGAAGTGCTCAAACTCTTCTCGCAAACACTCCTATTTGCTCAGTTCAAAAGGGCAATAAAATTGACTAGTGAATGATACAACATTTGCAAAAAGCAGACAAAGAACAGTCCTTGGCAGATAGCATGATCAGAGCACTCAAACTGAAAGATGTGTCAAATGCAATGAAGGAATGGGGTCGAAATACAAAATGGTCCTGCCTAGCTACAAAAACAGATATGCTCAAACCTCATTGAAGAAAGTACATAAGCAGACAAGTATATTCACATATTAAATCGATAAAAGAAACATTTTAAGCATATAATTATACCTACACACCAAATCAATAAAGAAGACATTTTTGATAGGGGGTAATGACAAAGGTTTTTATAACTTTATGACCTGATATGTATTTCTGAGCACTTTGAAATAACAAATGTTTTTTGATATATTGCCTGAATAGCTTGATGACCCTTAAGGAACTGTTTAATGCATGCCTGATGATTTTCTAAATCACGGACACTGCTAAAGTTGCCTAAAAATGTTCAGGACTTGATTATATCTTATGTTTTGACTAATGCTAGACACCAGTTTTCGATTACTACTGAACGTTCTGGACAGAGTGAAATATTTTGTCTAACAAAGAAAAGATATGGTTAGAAGCATGATTAAACTAAGAATATGATGACGTAAGCAAGCACATGGAGTATCAAAAGAACAAACAAACAAAAACATGGTAAGTGGTGAGTACAAACTTTGCATAGTCAGGGAACATTAATAAATTGATGATGTCACAGCCAAAAGCTCACATAATTCCATACAAAATGACAAAATTGAAAGAATGATGAATGGGCGGTGTGCGACAGTGGGCGAAGTGGATGTATGTGCAAGAATGGTTTACAGGGAGGACACTTGGAGGTAAAACCTGTAGAGCTGCCAGAGGAAGAGCGGCAGGAGGAAAACAACCAAGAACCTAGCCAAAGGTGATCGCTAAGGCAGAAAGACGGGATGGAAGACAACAGCCCCCACACACACCGAATCGCCCATAATCAGCACCCACCCCCACGGAACCAGCTCTCACCGAACCAGTACCCACTCCCATGGAATCAAACTCTCCTGCGAACTTGCCACACCCCCTGACTCATCACCCATCAAACTCGGCCCACACTGGCATGTGCAACTGAATATAAGCTGACCAAAGAGCCTTGAACGTTGCCTTTTCTGAATGGAGACTTTCTGCTCTTGAGCGAAAGGCCCAGCGCTGTATTGTACTTTCCTGAAAACAGAGCTTTCTTAACAAGAATTGTGATTGAACTCAACCAACCTGTGTAAGTCTAAATTTTGTTTCAGTGTCTTAGCCTTTTCCTAAAACTGAAGAAATAAAACAAGCACGCGGTGAGTAAATTGGATAACAGGACATTGGCTACGGCTTTTGCCGTGAGGCGCGGAGAGCGCGCTTCCCAAATTGTGGACCAAAAATCCAACAGCAAATTTACTGCCGCCTGATCTTTCTTCCCCACAGGTCAGCAACCGCTCCAAGCCAGGAGACTCGGACGACATGAAGGTCGTCAAAAAGGACAAACTAGGCCAGCCATGGTGGGAGGGACCATTCCAAGTCTTGCTGACTACCCCACTGCACTGGACATTGCTATATGGCCCAACTGGTTTCACCTCAGCCACTGGACGTAACAGAGAGTGCTGGACCCCGTCCGGGGGAAAGTCTGACTACAAAGGGGCCTCATCGTTTTGGGGGGGGGGGGGGGGGGGGGGGGGGGGCGTCTCAATTTTAGTGAAGAATCGAATCCATAAGATCCCCACTCTGGCTAGGCAATGGGAAATATCGGTGTCTCTGCCATCCTAGTAGCAACGGGGCTCCACATGTCAGGTGGATCCTCTGTTGCGTTGTGGCATGGTCTATGGGCTCATCTGAATAGACCAATTGACAATGTCGACTGAGGAAAAAGATGGTCACATAATGAGAACTTTGAGGACTGGTCATGGGACCCCAAAAACCCACACGAAACCAACACTTGGTACCGGTGTGTGACGTTCAGTGTGAGATCCCACACACAGAAGGTATGCTATGTGTGTTCCAAACACCCCCTTCCTCCACGCAAGTTCACCTGGAGGCCAGAACAATGACTGTCACTGAAGCAAAATGCATGGCCTCTGAGGGAGGGGTTGGATTTCAACACTGTGCTGTCACAGTGATGCTACCCCTGCCGTCCTGGACTCACAGAAAAGAACTGTCACGTCGCCCCCAACTGCTCCACTATGTGTCTGTTGTCTTGGTTTCTGTCTGTGTGCTCGCCCCTCCCCTCCTGTGTGCCCATGATCAGTGTGATTGTTCCCACCTGCCTCTCGTTACCTGTCTTGTATAAAAGTCCTGTCTGCCCCTCCCTCCCGGTCGGATCATTGGTATTGGTATTGGTATTGGTATTGTTATTGGTTTGGTTTTGGTCATTGGTTTTGGTTCCTGTCGTTCGGTGTGTTGTCCTGTCTTGGTGCCGTCATGTCCTGCTGTCTTGTTTCACGTCCCGGTCAGTCAGTCAAGTTATTGTTTGCTATGTCATGTCAGTTGCCTTTTGAGTTCCGCCAATAAACCCTGGTCCAAGTTGCACTTGGTCGTCCTACTCCATGCTCCGTAACCGACCGTGACAGAATGATCCGACCATCACAACGACCAGCGCTTGGACCCCCCTCCACCACCAGCTCCCGCTGCGACGCCCGATCGTCGTCCGAGCTTGTCCCGGCGCCATCAGCTCCGCGACCGTCATCGGACTTCGCTCCCGCGACGCCGGACCCGCGGCCGCCATCGGAGTTCCTCCCGGCACCATCGCCTCTGCGACCGTCGTCGGACTTCGCTGCCGCGACGCCGGACCCGCGGCCGCCATCGGAGTGCTTCTGGCGCCAGCGGCTTTGCGGCCGCGATCGGACTCTGGTGCCGCGACGCCGGACCCACGGCCGCCGTTGGAGTGCCTCCCGGCGTCATCAGACTCACGGCCGCCATCGGTCTCCACCCCTGAGTTGTAGGACCTGCGGGCGTCGCCAGACATCCAAGCCAGCTGCGTCGGACCTGCGATCGTCCCTGGCTCCACTCCCACTGCTGCGGCGCGTGATGGCTCTTGCCGCTGCGCAGAGCCCCGCCTTCCGAGTGTCGCCGATCACTGTACGGACTTTGTGAGTGCCCGCCAATCACGGTACAGACTTCCGGAGTCGCCGCCAATTGCCGTACGGACTTCCTGAGTGGCCGCCGATTGCGGCACTGACTTTTGTATGCCGCTGATTGCGGTTGTGTTTCCCCGAGGTCCCCGCCCGAGTGCGGCTCTGTCCCCTAGGTCCCCGCCCGAGTGCGGCTCTGTCCCCTAAGTCCCCGCCCGAGTGCGGCTCTGTCCCCTAGGTCCCCGCCCGAGTGCGGCTCTGTCCCCTAGGTCCCCGCCCGAGTGCGGCTCTGTCCCCTTGGTCCCCGCCCGAGTGCGGCTCTGTCCCCTAGGTCCCCGCCCGAGTGCGGCTCTGTCCCCTAGGTCCCCGCCCGAGTGCGGCTCTGTCCCCTAGGTCCCCGCCCGAGTGCGGCTCTGTCCCCTAGGTCCCCGCCCGAGTGCGGCTCTGTCCCCTAAGTCCCCGCCCGAGTGCGGCTCTGTCCCCTAGGTCCCCGCCCGAGTGCGGCTCTGTCCCCTAGGTCCCCGCCCGAGTGCGGCTCTGTCCCCTAGGTCCCCGCCCGAGTGCGGCTCTGTCCCCTAAGTCCCCGCCCGAGTGCGGCTCTGTCCCCTAGGTCCCCGCCCGAGTGCGGCTCTGTCCCCTAGGTCCCCGCCCGAGTGCGGCTCTGTCCCCTAGGTCCCCGCCCGAGTGCGGCTCTGTCCCCTAGGTCCCCGCCCGAGTGCGGCTCTGTCCCCGAAGTCACCGCCAGAGTGCGGTTCGGTTCCCCAAGTCGCCGCCCGAGTGCGGTGCGGTTCGGTTCCCCAAGTCGCCGCCCGAGTGCGGCGCGGTTCGGTTCCCCAAGTCGCCGCCCGAGTGCGGCGCGGTTCGGTTCCCCAAGTCGCCGCCCGAGTGCGGCGCGGTTCGGTTCCCCTAGTTTTTTTTTTTTTTTGGGGACGTCGGGAGACGTCCCTTGTGGGGGGGGTTCTGTCACGTCGCCCCCAACTGCTCCACTATGTGTCTGTTGTCTTGGTTTCTGTCTGTGTGCTCGCCCCTCCCCTCCTGTGTGCCCATGATCAGTGTGATTGTTCCCACCTGCCTCTCGTTACCTGTCTTGTATAAAAGTCCTGTCTGCCCCTCCCTCCCGGTCGGATCATTGGTATTGGTATTGGTATTGGTATTGGTATTGTTATTGGTTTGGTTTTGGTCATTGGTTTTGGTTCCTGTCGTTCGGTGTGTTGTCCTGTCTTGGTGCCGTCATGTCCTGCTGTCTTGTTTCACGTCCCGGTCAGTCAGTCAAGTTATTGTTTGCTATGTCATGTCAGTTGCCTTTTGAGTTCCGCCAATAAACCCTGGTCCAAGTTGCACTTGGTCGTCCTACTCCATGCTCCGTAACCGACCGTGACAAGAACTTGTGATCCAACTCTTTTGGATTAGTCCCAATGTGACTGTTGGAAGACGATAGATGCCACGAGTGGCCTAATCAAAAAGGGCTACCTGAATTGGACTACTCGTGTTTCATCCAAGAAAATGAAACCCACGAATGCATTAACGACTGCTCTCCAGGAGGAAACTGGATGGGAGCTTTGGACACCACCGCTGAGTGCCAGGATAAGAGAGCCAATTCAAGGCGTCAGGGCTCTCCTACCAACATGGCTGCACCATCGGACGGGACCTACTTCATTCAGAATGGCTCGTGGCTTTGTGGTCACAAGAGCTGTCCGATGCTCCCCGCCAACTGGACACGAGTGTGTGCACGAGTGTGGGTGACCGACCACACCTACAGGATACAACATCATCAGCTAACGACAGCACACAACTCTTCTGGACGTCGACGCAAGGCTGTTGCAGCCTTTGAACCACATTACCCTGTCTGGGGTGCGAATGTCCCTGACAGCCACGAAGTGTGGTCCGTCGGAGACAGTGTCGTTCATGCTTTCCTTGGATCGGAGTTGGAAAGCAATCACTTTTCATCGAGACACTGAACTATCGTTTCCAATATTTTCTGAATCTCTCTCGCTGCAGATCAATGATGGATAAAACAGGGAGATTCAGGCTATTAGACTGATGATCTTGCAAAACAGGTTGATTCTGGACTGGATGACTGCAGAGCAAGGTGGCCTGTGCCACATCATTGGGACTTCCTGTTGCACATACATTCCAGGAGTTAATGACACTCACATCAACGACGCCGTGAACTCACTGAGGAACTTACAGCAGGTCATGTCAAAAGACAAAGTCCCACATCAATGGGATTTCTTTTCATGGCTATTCTCCGGAGCCTGAAGGCAACTGCTGTTGAAACTTGTCTCCTTTTTTTTTTTTTTTTTCCGGTTCAAGATGGCGGCGCGTGCACACGCAGCGGCCACTCTCTGTCCCGTTCGGTGTTTTGTGAGTGTTTACTGAGTGTTTGTCCGGCAGTTTTGTATATGTTCGTCTCGTGTGATACGTCGTGCTACTAGTGCGGCGGGCATGTTCTGCTCAACATCGGCGGAAGTGGGTTTTATGGCGTTCTGGACTTTGGTGCGGAGAGATTAAGGGCACTCGGACTGGTTCGTCATGGAGCGACGCCGGACTGGCCTGCTCTTCCTCCCCCGGTAGGACTGCGTCGTGAGCTCGGACTGCTCCGTCCTGGAGCATTGTTGAGATGCGTCGGCAGCGGGTCTGCGAGGCAGCGGAAGAGGGGCCAGCGCGGAGACGTCGGGCCAGGCTTGCGGCCAACCCAGCTCGCCCAGCCGTGCCTTCCATTCTCCTGGCGTACGTTCGTTGGCGGGACGACAAGATGGGTTGCGTTCGCCTGATAGGATCCACGAACCGGACAGTGCGTGCCTGCTGTGTGCTCGTGTTCACAGTGGCCTGGTTGACTGTCATCTTTCCGGACTCTGCTGTGCATCGGGAGCGGCTAGCGTGCTATCACTCTTATTGTTCATCTTCTTGTTTTATTTGTCCTGTGCTGTTTACTTGTATGTCCGTTGTGAACTCTGGCTTGTCACTCTGGGATAGTGAGAAACGTAATTTCGATCTTGACATGCGGAGGAATTGACAATAAAGGAGACTTTGACTTTGACTTTGACTCCTGTGATTTTTGTTGTGCTCATTTACGACTTGTGTTATCTCATGTTTGAAGTCAGCTGTATTAAGATCTGTGTCTTCTACCGTAGCTAAAGTGCGAATACAGCATCTCGGGCATGTTGAATGTGATGATTTTAATGCGCTGCGGACAGAAGATTGCGATAATGCTGATTAGCTGAACATTTTTCACAGTAACTTGATGATTTGACCATTAAAAATGCCTCGCAAATGATGAATACAATGATGTTTCTGTGTTTTTATTTTTATTCTTCTATCTTCATTATATTTTCTTGCTTATGTTTGTTGATTGGGGTGACATAATCATATGATAAACAGGAGGGATATGTTAAGGTTGATAGATTAGTTTGATCCTATGCTTATGTTGGAATGTAACCTGTAATAATTAACCAAATGTGTCCTGTCTTAACAAAGTAGTACAACAAAGTGCTAAGATCTTTTGAACTGATTGACCAGCTGCAGAGGAAGCAAGTTGTTCTGTTTACACAACATTGTAAAACAGCCCCCTGCTATGCTTTGACCAGAGGCCAGGGGCTTCAACCCCATCCTGTCCACTCTCACCCTCACAATGTTTCTCTCAATAAAAATGCTCTTGCAAGAGGCCTGACTCAGACCTCATTCGATCATCGCTGTATGCACAGCGACGAATGACTCTCCACTTGCAAGTGCTTAAAAGGGCATACTGTCTCCCGTGTGGTTCTTGCAAAATAAGTTAGAGTGAGCACCATTCTAACAGGTGATACTGCTGCTGTTATATACGCTAATGTTGGAGTCGGTTTACTGTCCTTTTAAAACACGGCCACATTTTTCAAACTTAAAAACACTGACTTATTGTAATAGTTAATTTAAACTTTAAAAACTGTATCTGCATTCAAGGACCTTTTTTTGTAGCCATATGAAAAGAATTGCCAAAAATGATTCAAAATGCAAGATCTGGAAAGGCCACTTCAATTTGAGACGAACACATCAATAACCTACAATTTGGAGGGTAATCTGTGTATATCACCTATAGAAAATCCATTCAAAATTATATTCAAATTATACACCCTTGACTGTCACGTCTCGTCCCCAACTGCTCCACTATGTGTCTGTTGTCTTGGTTTCTGTCTGTGCTCGCCCCTCCCCTCCTGTGTGCCCATGATCAGTGTGATTGTTCCCACCTGCCTCTCGTTACCTGTCGTGTATAAAAGTCCTGTCTGCCCCTCACTCCCTGTCGGATCAATGGTATTGGTTGCTGCTGGTTTTGGTTGCTGTCGTGTCGTCTTCATGTCCTTTTGGTTCCTGTCGGTTTCAAGTATGTTTTGGTTGGGAAGTCATGTTGTTTTGTTAAGTCATGTCAGTTTACCGAGTCTGTATTTTGAGTTCCGCCAATAAACCCTGGTCCAAGCTGCACTTGGTCGTCCTGCTCCATGCTACACCCGACCGTGACAGAATGATCCGACCACTAAAACGACCAGCGCTTGGACCCCCCTTCACCACCAGCTCCCGCTGCGACGCCCGATCCACATCCGAGCATGTTCCGGCGCCATCGGACTCGCGGCCACCACCGGGCTCCATCCCAGCGTTGCAGGACCTGCGGGCGTCGCCAGATTTCGGGCCAGCTGCGCCGGAGCCGCGATCGTCCCTGGCCCCACTCCCACTGCTGTGGCGCGTGGTGGCTCATGCTGCTGCCACAGCTCCGCCTTCCGATTGACGCTGATCGCGATCTGGACTTTTAAATGCCGCCGATTGCGGCACTGACTTTCGTATGCCACTGATTGCGGTTCTGTTTCCCCGAGTCGCCGCAGAGTGCGGTTGTGTTTCCCCGAGTTTCCGCCGAGCGCGATTCTGTCCCCGAAGTCGCCGCCCGAGCGCGGTTCTGTCGCCGCCCGAGCGCGGTTCTGTCCCCCAAGTCGCCGCCCGAGCGCGGTTCTGTCCCCCAAGTCGCCGCCCGAGTGCGGTTCGGTTCCCCAAGTCGCCGCCCGAGTGCGGTGCGGTTCGGTTCCCCAAGTCGCCGCCCGAGTGCGGTGCGGTTCGGTTCCCCAAGTCGCCGCCCGAGTGCGGTGCGGTTTGGTTCCCCTAGGTTTTTTTTTTTTTTGGGACGTCGGGAGATGTCCCTTGTGGGGGGGGGGGGGTTTCTGTCACGTCTCGTCCCCAACTGCTCCACTATGTGTCTGTTGTCTTGGTTTCTGTCTGTGTGCTCGCCCCTCCCCTCCTGTGTGCCCATGATCAGTGTGATTGTTCCCACCTGCCTCTCGTTACCTGTCGTGTATAAAAGTCCTGTCTGCCCCTCACTCCCTGTCGGATCATTGGTATTGGTTGCTGCTGGTTTTGGTTGCTGTCGTGTCGTCTTCATGTCCTTTTGGTTCCTGTCGGTTTCAAGTATGTTTTGGTTGGGAAGTCATGTTGTTTTGTTAAGTCATGTCAGTTTACCGAGTCTGTATTTTGAGTTCCGCCAATAAACCCTGGTCCAAGCTGCACTTGGTCGTCCTGCTCCATGCTACACCCGACCGTGACACTTGACCAAGGGTCCTCTTCAATTCCCTTCTCAATTTGCCTGTAAATTTGCAGTAAAAAACACACCAATAAACTCACACAGGATGAAATTATGACAAATCCAAGTTAATGTGTCACAATTTCCATGATATTTCAAATGGTGTCACTTCTCACAAAGACTTTAGACTAGCGCAACCGGAATATTACTCTGAAAATAGCAGTTTGAGCAGCAGAATAGCTCCTAGTAATTTTTTCCCCCTGAATTGTGCAGGATTTTAGACAAATTTAATGTGCTGTGTGTGTGTGCGTGTTTGCGCGTGCGTGTGTTGTCCTCATTTCCAGAATTCACATGAACATTTGGTAAAGCGTGGGTTCTGCATTTGGCCAGAAGATGGTAGTAGAGGTCCATGAGTCTGGTTCCAGAGTCACTCGTGCCTAACAGGCAGCACAGAGTTGAACCTAAATAAAACTGACTCTTTCACCACTGATTATCCTTTTTAAGGATCATATCCTTCTTTAAGTCCCACTGACCAAACTGTATTGCAACTGCAAAAATGTATTGCATTTTCCATTTACTTTTCATTTTAGAGGCGATATTCACCGTGGGCTGTTTGTTGCACTTGCCACTCCTGGGTGTCCATGGTAATAATCACAGCATGTGAGCTTGTTGTAATTGACAATAAACCTAATAACTCTCCCTGGGAGGTTGACTGTTTCAAACTAATGAACAGGAGGTGCTGGCTGTGCAGGCTCAATCCCATTCTCAATTTCCAACAATAATATTTAAACAATGCATCCAATGCATCCAATGCAACAATGCATATTTAAACAATGCATAATAACTGTACCCATTTTTTTATCTCGACATATACTGATTACAAGCATTTCACAAAATTAGGCCTCTGGCTTTAAACCATCACAGTGACGGATACAGTAAACACGCAGTGGGTGTCACATAGTTAGGGAGTTAGTTTAGTTACTTGAGGGGAGCAGTTATATTACTCAAAGAAACCACAGATAGGCATGGGCTGGTTTCAGATTCTGACACGATGATGACTGTGAGAATAAAACAACATGGTTTGAAGGAGTAGCTACTGTTAGCGTGATGCTCACTCTAACTTCTTTGCAAGAACCACACTGGAGACAGTTTGCCCTTTAGTACTTGCAAATGGAGAAAACCTTCGTCACCTTGTAGCATATACAGATGTGACCGAAAAGTAGTCTGACTGAGGCCTCTTGCAAGAGCATATTTATTGAGAGAAAGCAGGGTGGGGGTGAGAGTGGACAAGTTTGGTGGTCACCTCAGCAACTGGTTAATCAGTGCAGAGAGTGTCAGCTCTTTGTTTTACAAGGTTGTGGAAACAGAAACTAATGGAGCATTTTAGATAACTAACTAAGCAAGAATGTTTCCACACCATTTGGAAAGTTTCCACAACTGAATGTGGAAACTTTCCAGAGTCAAGGAAAGGTGAAAGGTTTAAACACAGTTAATAATTCTAGTCTACATTCCAACATAATCATACGATCAAAATAATTTGTTAACCCTAACAGCTACTTCTTTGTATTTTGAAGTAGCTTCAAACAATAAACTACTAGTTCGCCATGGCAGAGAGTTGATAGTATTTTGCAGACTGTAGTCACTCTAAGGTGACAAACAATTTCAACACAACAATGCAATCAAATTAACACTACAGTGACTTTGTCAAAGAGTGTTGTTCATGTAAATATGAAATCATAATAGAACTTTTGCCTCCTATATCTGCCAGTTGCACCAACAACTTTAGTGGGAGGGGTTGCGTCACTTTGCCTGAACGAATGACTCCCAGAAAGAAAGAAAGAAAATATACAGCTCGTACCACTGTTGGAAAAATTCAGCGGTTTTGAAACCATGACTTTTTTAAACAATGGTAACTGGTGCATGATCAACCACAGTTGTGTATTCGAGTGGGTGTTAGTGTTTTTTTTAATAGTATTTTTTAGTATATGTTTTGCAACATGGTAAATCATTTGATCTATATACAATGTTTTGAATATTATATTTTTGAGGTGAGAATATTGGCGCTTGTTATATGTGACGGAATCTACAGCCTGTCACAACAGCTCCATTAATGTCTGTTAATCTATAGTTCTTTTACCTTCCACCATTAAGTATTCTTTTCGCATTTCCATTATTACAGGCATGATACTATTTGGCAGAAAGTATCAATGTCTAAACAGCATCTCCCCGGATGGCAGAGAGGAACAAGAATCTCCGCTAAAATTCAATACAATGAAACAAGAGAGAGGACTAAAAAAACATGCATAGAATCCGATCACCCCTCCGTGAGTTGTCACCTTATCGTGGTAGAGGGGTTTGCGTGCCCCTATGATCCTAGGACCCATGTTGCCTGGGGCTTCATGCCCCTGGTAGGGTCGCCCATGGCAAAAGGGTCCTAGGTGAGGGGCCAGACAAAGCACGGCTCAGAAGACCCCTTATGATGAATAAAATAAATGGACCTAGTTTTCCCTCGTCCGGACGCGGGTCACCGGGGCCCCCCTCTGGAGCCAGGCCTGGAGGTGGGGCTCGAAGGCGAGCGCCTGGTGGGCGGGCCTTCACCCATGGGGCCCGGCCGGGCACAGCCCGAAAAGAAAACGTGGGTCTCCCTTCCCATGGGCTCACCTCCTGTAGGAGGGGCCAACGGGGTCAGGTGCAAAGCGAGCTGGGCGGCGGCCAAAGGCAGGGACCTTGGCGGTCCGATCCCCGGCTGCAGAAGCTGGCTCTTGGGACATGAAATGTCACCTCTCTTGCTGGAAAGGAGCCCGAGCTGGTGTGTGAGGCAGAAAAGTTCCGACTAGACATAGCCGGACTTGCCTCCACACATAGTTTGGGCTCTGGTACAAGCCCTCTCGAGAGGGGCTGGACTCTCTTCCACTCTGGAGTTGCCCACGGTGAGGGGCGTCGAGCAAGTGTGGGCATACTTATTGCCCCCCGGCTGGGCGCCTGCAAATTGGGGTTCACCCCGGTGAACGAGAGGGTAGCCTCCCTCCGTGGGGGGACGGGTCCTGACTGTTGTTTGTGCCTATGCACCGAACAGCAACTCAGAGTACCCACCCTTTTGGGGGTCCTTAGAGCAGGCATGTCCAGAGTCTGGCCTGCGGGCCAAATCCGGCCCCCGGTCATATTTCATACGGCCCACAGCTTCGGTCTTATAATGTATGTATTCATGGCCCGCCTGCACTGTCAAACTGAATAAAAAAAATCATGAAACTTGAAATTGTAAATCCTCCTATTACCTAAAGGTGGCAGCACCAGCCCTCTCCGCTCATTTCTGCCATGGCGACTGCAAAGAAAACAAGGAAAGTTGACATTGAGGGCCGTCGCTTTCAAGAGAAATGGGAATTACAATACTTCTTCACTGAAAATCAAGGCAATTGTGTTTTTCTAATTCGTAAAGAGACTGTTGCCTTGCTTAAGGATTTCAACCTAAAGAGACACCATCAGACTAAACATGCTAACACATACGACAAGCTAACAGGGAGTGACCGCGCTGATAAAGTGAAGCAGCTCCAAGGTGAACTGGCATCACAGCAGTGATTCATCACGTGGGGCTGTGAGTCAAAAGTAAATCAAAAGTAAAAATTACTTAATATTAAATATTACGAAGTGGCCACTACTGTTGAAGTTATGAACCTGTAGACGTGACACAAACTATTACTTTCTGAAAAATATTGTAAATGACAAGAGCAAAATTCACTTATTTTAAGTTTTAATAATAGACAACTTGGCATTACTTATAACTCCTGTTTAAAATGTTCATGAGGCAAAAATAATTTTAAACTCTTGTAAATTAAATTATTTCATACAGTTTGTTCAATGTTATATGACTTCAGATATGAATGAAAGGCAGAAATTGGTTTTAAAGTTGTTCACATCTGCCTGAGTGGCTTATATTTGGTTATTTTGTCATTTAAAAAATAAAGACAATTGGGACAATGAAATTTGTGTCATAACAGTATGTATTTGCATGAAATTTCTGTAGTTATAAAATGTCTGAAAAAGGTATTGGCCTCTGGGCCCCTTCACTTTATCAAATCTGGCCCTCCTTGCATAAAGTTTGGACACCCCTGCCTTAGAGGAAGTGCTAGAGAGCGCTCCTTCTGGGGACTCTATCGTTCTACTGGGTGACTTCAATGCTCACGTGGGCAATGACAGTGAGACCTGGAAGGGCGTGATTGGGAGGAACGCCCCCCCCCTCTGTACCTGAGAGGTGTTCTATTATTGGACTTCTGTGCTCGACACCATGTTCAAACGTAAGGGTGTCCATGTGTACACTTGGCACCAGGACACCCTAGGCCACGGTTCGATGATCGACTTTGTAGTCGTGTCATATTTTGGACACTCGGGTGAAGAGAGGGGCTGTCAAATGATCACCACCTGGTGGTGGGTTGGCTCTGATGGTGGGGGAAGATGCCGGTCCGACCTGGCAGACCCAAACGCTCTGTGAGGGTCTGCTGGGAACGTCTAGCAGATTCCCCTGTCAGGAAGAGCTTCAAATCCCACCTTTGGCAGAGTTTTTCCCACGTCCCGGGGGAGGCGGGGGACATTGAGTCCGAGTAGACCATGTTCCGTGCCTCCATTGTTGAGGCAGCCGACCAGAGCTGTGGCCGTAAGGTGGTCGGTGCCTGTCATGGCGGCAATCCCTGAACCCGCTGGTGGACACCGGCGGTAAGGGATGCCGTCAAGCTGAAGGAGTCCTATTGGGCCGTTTTGGCCTGTGAGACTTCGGAGGCAGCCGACAGATACCGGATTGCCGAGTGGAACGCGGCTTCGGCGGTTGCTGAGGCAAAAACCCGGGCGTGGGAGGAGTTTGGCGAGGCCATGGAGAATGACTTTCGGACGGCTTCGAGGAGATTCTGGTCCACCATCCGGTGTCTCAGGACGAGGAAGCAGTGTACCGTCAACACTGTTTACAGTGTAGATGGCGTGCGTGCTGCTGACCTCGACTCGGGACGTCGTGAGTCGGTGGGTAGAATACTTCGAAGACCTCCTCAATTCCACTGACACGCCTTCCATTGGGGTGGTGGTTCCCCTCTTTATGAAGGGGGACCAAAGGGTGTGTTCCAACTACAGAGGATTCATACTCCTCAGCCTCCCTGGTAAGGTCTATTCAGGGGTGCTGGAGAGGAGGGTCTGTCGGGAGGTCGAACTTCGGATTCAGGAGGAGCAGTGTGGCTTTCGTCCTGGCCGTGGAACAGTGGACCGGCTCTACACCCTCGGCAGGATCCTTGAAGGGGCATGGGAGTTCGCCCAACCAGTCCACAAGTGTTTTGTGGACTTGGAGAAGGCGTTCGACCATGTCCCCGGGAAGTTCTCTGGATGGTGCTTCGGGAGTACAGGATGCCAAGCCAACTAATAAGGGCGGTTCGGTCCCTGTATCACCGATGTCAGAGTTTGGTTCGCATTTCCGGCAGTAAGTCGGATTCGTTCCTAGTGAGGGTTGGACTCCGCCTTTGTCACCAATTCTGTTCATAACTTTTATGGACAGAATTTCTAGGCGCAGCCGAGGCGTTGAGGGTGTCCGGTTTGGGGACCTCAGCATTGCGTCTCTGCTTTTAGCAGACGACGTGGTGCTGTTGGCTTCTACAAGCCGTGATCTCCAGCTCTCACTGGAGGGGTTTGCAGCCGAGTGTGAAGCGGTCGGGATGAAGGTCAGCACCTCCAAATCCGAATCCACGGTCCTCGGTCGGATTAGGGTAAAATGCCCTCTCCGGCTTGGGGATGAGATCCTGCCCCAAGTGGGGGAGTTCAAGTATCTAGGGGTCTTGTTCACGAGTGAGGGCAGGATGGACAGCGAGATCGACAGGCGGATCGGTGCAGCGTCAGTAGTAATGCGGACTCTGTACCGGTCTGTCGTGGTGAAGAGAGAGCTGAGCCAAAAGGCAAAGCTCTCAATTTACCGGTCGATCTATGCTCCTACCCTCACATATGGTCACGAGCTATGGGTCGTGAACGAAAGAACGAGATCCAGGATACAAGCGGCCGACATGAGTTTCCTCCGCAGGGTGTCCAGGCTCTCCCTCAGAGATAAGGTGAGAAGCTCAGTCATCCGGGAGAGACTCGGAGTAGAGCCGCTGCTCCACCTCATTCAGAGGAGGAGCCAGATGCTCGGGCATCTCATCAGGATGCCTCTTGGATGCTTCCCTGGGGAGGTGTTCTGGGCATGTCCCACCAGTAGGAGACCTCGTGGTCGACTCAGGATGCGCTGGAGCGGGAAATTGCCTCCCTCTGGCGGACACGGCGAAAAATTACACCGCCTTTCGCACTTAGCGCACACTCGCATTGCTCTGCGTCCGATGACACTTTGCGCGGGTAAACGGCGGGAGTAACTATAACTCTCTTAAGGTAGGCTCATTTGACATTTTTTTTAACCGTTCGTGGAGGCGACCGGGCCCAACGGGAGGCCGTGCGCATGCGCAAAGTGGCCGAATAGTGCTTCGGCAGCGCCGGGTGACTCCTCATAGGCTCTCCGGCAAGCACGGTGGAGCTCTGGTGGTCCTCCGCGGGACTTCCATCAGCTGGCGTGCTCACGCACGCCGCCCGGGACCACCGGGAGGCCGTGCGCACGCACCAGGTGGCCGAAAAGAGCTCCAGCCGAGCGGATCGGCACTTTACAAGCACCGTGGATGAGATCGCGGAGCCTTTTTTGACTTCCAGCGGGCCGCGCGCACACGACGAGCGGCGCCGGTGACCGTCCAGCTCCATCTGGTACCTTGCACGGCCCTCCTCTTCCCCCCGCGCGGACTTCCGGGCGCTCGGGTTGACTTTCCAGTGCTGCCGGTGAAGCTGTAGCGGGGAATTACCTCCCTCTGGCGGACACGCGAGAAATTACACCAGCCGGCCAAACGGCGGAGTAACTGTGACTGTCAAATAATGTATAATTTCCATTCGTTTATAATTATTATATTTACATTGTTTATATGTGATGTGTGATTTATATAATTATTATGCATATAATGTTATAATTATGTTACACTTGTTATATTATCATTATACGGTCATATCAGCAGAAGTTGGCCTGGGCTCCGGGGGAAGAGGCCGATCTTTCGCCATTGTGGATGACCGGGGAACCCGCCAAGGCGGACACATCACGGCGCAAAAGCCGTTGGCACTTAGAATTTTTTTTTGCCAAAGTTGACCGAATTTTCGCCATTCGTGGCCGACCGGGGAACAAGCGAAGGGGGATACAATTTCAAGGGAAGCGTGGGTAGCTGGTCTGCGGGCCAATTGGGGTCCCGTAAACTGCCGGGCGCGGACGCTGACCCACGCCGGGCCAGAGCCACCGAGAGGCGGATGAGCTTTCCCGGAAGCCCCGCTGGCCGGTCCGCGGGCCGAACGGGGTCCCGTAACCTACCGGTAGCGGACGCGGACCCACGCCGGGCCGGAGCCACCCAGAGGCGGACACACTCTCTAACGAGCCCCACCGGCCGGTCCGCGGGGGGAATGGCGCCCTCTGGCGGACACGCCGTTGTAAATGAATGGGGTTTGGCAGTGCATTTTCGCCAAAGTTGACCCGCGCTCCAGGGGAAGAGGCCGAATTTTCGCCATCTGTGGCCGGCCGGGGAACCAGCGAAGGCAGATCCGATTTCAAGGAAAGCCCGGGTAGCTGGTCCGCGGGCCAATTGGGGTCCCATAAACTACCGGTCGCGGACGCCAACCCGCGCCGGGCCAGAGCCACCGAGAGGCGGATGAGCTTTCACGGGCGCCCCGCTGGCCGGTCCGCGGGCCAAACAGGGTCCCGTAACCTACCGACGGAGGACGCCGACCCACGCCGGGCAAGAGCCACCTAGAGGTAGATGAGCTTTCACGGATGCCCCGCCGGCCTGTCCGCGGGCCAAACGGGGTCCCGTAACCTACCGACAGAAGACGCCGACCCACGCCGGGTCAGAGCCACCGAGAGGCGGATGAGCTTTCACGGACGCACCGCCGGCCGGTCCGCGGGTCAAACGGGGTCCCGTAACCTACCGACGGAGGACGCCGACCCACGCTGGGTCAGAGCTACCGAGAGGCGGATGAGCTTTCACGGACGCCCCGCCGGCCGGTCCGCGGGCCAAACGGGGTCCCGTAACCTACCGACAGAGGACGCCGACCCACGCCGGGCCAGAGCCACCGAGAGGCGGATGAGCTTTCACGGACGCCCCGCCAGCCGGTCCACGGGCCAAACGGGGTCCCGTAACCTACCGACAGAGGACGCCGACCCACGCCGGGCCAGAGCCACCGAGAGGCGGATGAGCTTTCACGGACGCCCCGCCGGCCGGTCCGCGGGCCAAACTGGGTTCCGTAACCTGCCGACAGAGGACGCCGACCCACGCCGGGCCAGAGCCACCGAGAGGCGGACACACTCTCTAACAAGCCGGTCCGCGGGGGGAATGGCGCCCTCTGGCGGACATGCCGTTGTAAATGAATGGGGTTTGGCACTTAGTGCATTTTTCGCCCAGCGGCACCGACAGGCTGCTGGGCGGCCGCTTCCACGGCCCGGTCCTACTCTACGGAGGGGCTTGCCACCTCCGCTGGGGGCCATGTGATCTCGCTGGATGCCCGAGGACCTTCCACGAGGCCCGGCCGCAGCTTTTACGCACGCCCGCTCCTAGTTTTTGGTGGAAGTGGGAGGCCGGCGCTCGGCAGCTTGCTGCCCGAGGACCTTCCGCGAGGCCTGGCCACAGCTTTTACGCACGACCGCTCCTATTCTCTGGCTCCGGCTTCGCCCACACCGCGACATGGAAGTCGGCCGGTGGCGGTCCGGGATGGTGCTTGGGGACCGGCGGGGCCTACGGCGCACACCGCGAACGGCCGGTGGCGGTTGCCTGGTGGCGGTCGGCTGGTAACGGTCGGGGGGTGGTGCTTGGGGATGGTGGCGGTTGGCTGGTGGCGGTCGGGGGGTGGCGCTTGGGGATGGTGGCGGTCACCTGGTGGGGGTCGGCTGGTGGCGGTCGGGGGGTGGCGCTTGGGGATGGTGGCGGTCGCCTGGTGGCGGTCGGCTGGTGGCGGTCGGGGGGTGGCGGTCGGGGGGTGGCGCTTGGGGATGGTGGCGGTCGGCTGGTGGCGGTCGGGGGGTGGCGGTCGGGGGGTGGCGCTTGGGGATGGTGGCGGTCGCCTGGTGGCGGTTGGCTGGTGGCGGTCGGGGGGTGGCGGTCGGGGGGTGGCGGTTGGGGATGGTGGCGGTCGCCTGGTGGTGGTCGCCTGGTGGCGGTCGGGGGGTGGCGGTCGGGGGGTGGCGCTTGGGGATGGTGGCGGTCGGCTGGTGGCGGTCAGCTGGTGGCGGTCGGCTGGTGGCGGTCGGGGGTGGCGCTTGGGGATGGTGGCGGTCGGCTGGTAGCGCTTGGGGATGGTGGCGGTCGGCTGGTGGAGGTCGGGGGGTGGCGGTTGGGGGGTGGCGCTTGGGGATGGTGGCGGTCGCCTGGTGGTGGTTGGCTGGTGGCGGTCGGGGGGTGGCGGTCGGGGGGTGGCGGTTGGGGATGGTGGCGGTCGCCTGGTGGTGGTCGCCTGGTGGCGGTCGGGGGGTGGCGGTCGGGGGGTGGCGCTTGGGGATGGTGGCGGTCGGCTGGTGGCGGTCAGCTGGTGGCGGTCGGCTGGTGGCGGTCGGGGGTGGCGCTTGGGGATGGTGGCGGTCGGCTGGTAGCGCTTGGGGATGGTGGCGGTCGCCTGGTGGCGGTCGGCTGGTGGCGGTCGGCTGGTGGCGGTCGGGGTTTACGGGGGTTTACTTTACGGTGGTTGAGTCGTTGGCACTTTGAAAATATTTGCCAAACTTGGCCCGACTTCCAGGGGAAGAGGCCGAATTTTCACTTGTTCAGGCCGACCGGAGGAACCAGCTGAGTCGGACACTTTACGGCGGTTGAGTCGTTGGCACTTAGAAAATTTTCACATATTCCAGCAAACACACACATCGGCTTTTTCGCCGTCGCTGTCCGGCCAGGGCACCGTGGTAGCTCGGACAGTTCGTGTGACAGCTTCCGCTGGCACTTAGAACATTTCTCAAAATAAACATAAACAGTCCTGCACATACGTGCCGACTATATTTTGCGAAAGGGGTGTAAAGGTAATGAGTACACTAACTGGGGGGACCAACTCATACCCCTGGTACCTCACAGATCCCCCCTGGTGCCTAAAAGCACAGCCCTGGTACCTCAGAGATCCCCCCTGGTACCTAAAAGCGTACCCCTGGTACCTCAGAGAGCCCGAATTGTCACATTTTGTGGCCAACCGGGGGAACCTGCTGAGGCGGACACTTTACCGAGCGAGAGCCGATGGCACTTAGAAAATATTCGCAGAAGTTGGCAGGACTTCCAGAGCGAGAGGCCGAATTTTTACATTCCGTGGCCAACCGAGGTAACCAGACGAGGCGGACACTTTACCGAGCAAGAGCCGATGGCATTTAGACAATATTCGCCACAGTTGGCCGGACTTCCAGAGGAAGAGGCCGAAAACTCGTCATTTGTGGCCGACTGGGGAACCAGCGAAGGCGGATACAATTTCAATCGAAGCCTGGGTAGCTGGTCCGCGGGCCAAACGGGGTCCTGTAAGCTACCGGTCGCGGACGCGAACCCACGCCGGGCATGAGCCACCGAGAGGCGGATAGGCATTCATGGAGGTCCCGCCAGCTGGTCCGCGGGCCAAACTGGGTCCCGTAAGCTACCGGTCGCGGACGCGAACCCACGCTAGCAGAGAGCCGCCGACAGGCGGGTAGGCATTCATGGAGGTCCCGCCAGCTGGTCCGCGGGCCAAACAGGGTCCCGTAAGCTACCTGTCGCGGACGCGAACCCACGCTGGCCCAGAGCCACCGAGAGGCGGATAGGCATTCACGGAGGTCCTGCCGGCTGGTCCGCGGGCCAAACGGGGTCCCGTAAGCTACCGGTCGTGCACGCGAACCCACGCCGGCCCAGAGCCACCGAGAGGTGGATAGGCATTAACGGAGGTCCCGCAGGCTGGTCCGCGGGCCAAACGGGGTCCCGTAAGCTACCGAGCGCGGACGCGAACCCACGTCGGGCCAGAGCCACCGAGAGGCGGATAGGCATTCACGGAGGTCCCGCCGGCTGGTCCGCGAGCCAAACGCGGTTTCGTAATCTACCGGTCTCGGACGCGAACCCACACCGGCAGAGAGCCACCGAGAGGCGGGTAGGCATTCATGGAGGTCCCGCCGGCTGGTCCGCGGGCCAAACGGGGTCCCGTAAGCTACCGGTCGCGGACGCGAACCCACGCCGGGCCAGAGCCACCGAGAGGCGGGTAGGCATTCACGGAGGTCCCGCCGGCTGGTCCGCGGGCCAAACGGGGTCCCGTAAGCTACCGGTCGCGGACGCGAACCCACGCCGGGCATGAGCTTCCAGGGGACCTCCAGCCGGTTCTCCGGGTGCTTTCCTCCTCACTTTTTAAGCCGGCCGAGGCTTCCAGCACCTCGGCTAAGCGTTTTCCACGGCCCGCTGATCTTCCCGGAGGTCGTAACGGGGAATTACCTCCCTCTGGCGGATACGGCGAGTAAATACACCGCCTCTTGCACTTAGCGCACACTCGCATCGCTCCGGGTCCGATGACACTCTGCGCGGGTAAACGGCGGGAGTAACTATAACTCTCTTAAGGTAGCCTCACTTGACATTTTTGTGGCGGGTGTTGACGCGATGTGATTTATGCCCAGTGCTCTGAATGTCAAAGTGAACAAATTCAATGAAGCGCGGGTAAAGGGCGGGATAACTATGACTCTCTTAAGCATGTAGGCCGGGGGTCACGGGACATGGCAGTCGCCCATGGGGAGCAGTCGGATGCGGGCTGCTCCTCGGCTGTCAGTCGCGTCATGTAAGATTGCACCTCCACGTGGTGCCCGCTGGTAACGGCTGTGCGGCCTTTAGTACACACCGCATTTGGGAGCCGGCTAACGCAATCAGCTTAAGGGGGAACGGCGCCCTCACATTATCCTCCTGCACAATGAGTGACAAGGTTCCGGCCAGAATTGCCGTGCTGGCTCATCAAATCGGCAGGAGTGCAGTATTTGGAAGGGGCTGCACGGCCTGGGCGACCTTCCTGACCCAAAAGGTGAGAATTTCTCCCTGAGCGCTATTTGGTGTCCGTAGCGTCTCGGAGTCCATGCCAGTCTGATATCTCTGATGGTGGGGATGAAATTGCGAGGCTGCATGGCTCCAGGGCTTATGTCTGTTCCCGGCTTTGGCCCTACTGTAGTTCTCCCCAGGGTGGCCGCTTGTTCCCAGTGACCACACTTACCCCTTCCCCTCCCCGCCCGCCCCTGTCTGTTCCCGACGGCAGCTGTGTACCCTGCTTTCCCCAAAGACATGACCGAATGGCAACATAAGCTCGCCTTGGAGAGGGCCCCTGCTGGCCCCGGCCTTGATCGGCGTTGGGCGGACGGTTCCTCTCCCTGTGAGTCGCGTTATAACACCTGGTTATCGGGCTTGTGCGTTCGCTCAGCGCCTGGCTGGCGGCCCTGGTGTGTCCGTATGGTAGCAAAACAGAGAAGACCCTGATGTACTGATAGATGCAGTACCACTTGGTGGAAAGGTCCGGGGGTCGGGCGGGTCGAGCGGGTGTCGCGTGACACTCGCTGGCGTGTCTAGCCTCCGCGGAATGATGTTTCTCAAACCCTAATGAGGTGCGAGCGAGGCTGATAGCTGAGCGGTGGCACGACGTGTTGCTGGCCACGTACCTCCAAGTTGAATTATCCAAGAATGGGCCATATGCTGAATTTCTGGACAGGCCATGGGCTCTGACCCTGATTTGATCCCACAGTATAGAGGAGAAGACGTATACCCAGGGGCGCCGGCCTGGGATATCAAGAGCGGTGGAGGCGCAGTTCGGAGGGGGGCTGCGCTGCTCGAGTATACCCCCCATGGCGAGTTTGAGGTTGGGCGTGCCATGTTCCTACTCAACCACCACGGGGACCAACCACCGGAGGATTGTTAGGGATCCCCAATGGCTTGTAGTCACTTCTACGAGCCACGGCTGCGAAAACTCCTTTGGTTCGGAAGTCCGTATACACAGCTGCACAGGTCGAGGTCACAGTCAGTCTGGCCGTAGGAGCGGGTGGATACAGGCTGGCAAAGCTTCTGACAACTCCTCTGTGGAACATGGCGTCCGTCCTCTCGTAATGAGAGCAGGGGCGGCGGGCGCCGTTTATGGGCCACAGCTCGTTGGGAGAGCGTGGTAATCAGTGCTCCCCGGCCAATTTATGCGATGTGGAGCGCTTGAAGGTCGGTGATGCACGGTGAAGGTGCTCGTTGAGGGTAGAGCATTTATGGGTAACAAGTGAGGAGGAATGGGAGGTCCCTGTGTGACGATACGGCAGGCAGCGGGTGAATTTTTGCACCGCTGCTGCGCTAGTTGAGGAAGTAGGTCAGAGGCCTGAACTGACCGAGTCTCCTGCTTCGGGTGCCATGTCGGGCCACGGGGCTGCATGGTGTCGATCTTGGCTAGTAGAAAGCTCAGTGTCCGGCCCAGGCAGGATCAGGGACAGGCTCCCTGGGCTGGGTTCGGCAAGGAAGCAACTGCGAGGCTGTTTGCAACATGAATGATACGTGGAGCCACTTGGCAGACTTTAACGGGTCCGAGGCCCGGTCGTTGCTGTTGCTGGCTGGCCCCTAGGGCTGGGTGCCAGAGTGGGCGCGTGCCTGCTGTGGAGGGGTTAAGTGGCACGGCGGCGGCTGCGCTTATTGGCCTCATGACTGTTCTTGCGGCCCGGTTCTTATAATTTATCCTGCATGTCATGGGAACTAAGCTGTGTTTGACATGGAATCTGGCGATTTGTCGCCTGAGTGTTAACTGCTCGTCAGGGTGGGTCGTGGTGGCACCCGTGCCCGGCTCATATATTTGTGTGGTTCTCTCGACCATACGCTCGAACGCTAACGCCTGCATTCATGGGGCGATTGCCGAAGTCGCCGCGCTGGCTCATGTCTATGTGCTGACCCGGTTGATCTGTCTTGCCCCTTGGGTAGATCTCTGGACAGAATCGGGTGTGGGTCCGTAACCAGGGGTACGGGTGGAAGGGAAGGGGCGGGTAGCGAAACGCGGGTGATGCGCCCAGGTTAGTCCGCGGTCTGGATGTCATGGCTTTGCGTGCACGTATGAGTGCGTGGTGCCCGTTGGTAACGGACGTGCGTTTCCTTATACACAGCGCATTTGGGGCCGGCTAACGCAATCAGCTTAGGGGGGAACTGCGCCCGCACATTACCCTCCCGCACAGTGCGTGACAAGGTTCCGGCCAGAATTGCCGTGCTGGCTCAACAAATCGGCAGGCGTGCAGTTATTTGAAAGGGGCTGCACGGCCTGGGCGACCTTCCTGACCCGAAAGGTGAGAGATTCTCCCTGAGTGTAATGTCTCGGACTCTGCGGCAGTCTGATATCTCTGATGGTAGGGATGAAACTCCTGCCTGTTCCCGACAGGGGCTCATGAATACTCCCTCCCGAGGGTGGCTGAAGAGACCAAGCAGCCACACTTAACCTCTTCCGGCGGCGTGTTTGAGGTTGGGCACGTCGTGTGCGCTTCAACCTCTCCGGTGGCCACGGGGACCAACCACCGGATGATTGCTTGGGGTCCCAACCGGCCTGTAGTCACTTCTACAGGCCACGGCTGAGAAAAATCCTTTGGTTTGGAAGTCCGTATACACAGCTGCACAGGTCGGGGTCACAGTCAGTCTGGCCGTAGGAGCGGGTGGATCCAGGCTGGCGAAGCCTCTGATAACTTCTCCGTGGACCATGGCGTCCGCCCTCTCGTAATGAGGGTAGGGTCGGCGGGCGTCGGATATGGGCCACAGCTCGTTGGGAGAGCCGGGTATACAGTGCCCCACGGCCACTTTGATGCGGTGTGGACCGCACGCGGTCGATGGTGGCACGGTGCAGATGCTTAATGTGGGTAAGAGCATGTTGGGTGAAACGAGTGAGGAGGAATGGGAGGTCCCTGTGCGACGATACGGTAGGCAGCGAATGAATAATTGGACCGCTGCTGCGCTAGTCGAGGAAGTAGGTCGGGGGCCTGAACCGACCGAGTCTCCTGCTTCGGATGCCATGTCGGGCCGCGGGGCTGCATGGGTCGATCTTGGCTAGTGGGATGCTCAGTGGCGGGCCCAGGCAGGAACAGGGATAGGCTCCCTGGGCTGGGTCCGGCGAGGAAGCAACTGCGAGGCTGTTTGCAACGTGAACGATACGTGGAGTCACCCCCGAACTCTCAAGGAGTCCGACACCGGTTGTTGTAGCTGCTGGCTGCCCCTAGGGCTGGGTGCCACTGCGGATGCGTACCTGTGGTGGCGGGGGTAAGCCCCACACTGACGACTGCGTTTATCGGCTACGAGGGAGCTTCTGTGACTCGGTTTCTTATGATCTTCTCCTGCATGTATTGGGGAACTAGGCGATATTGAGCATGGAATCGGGCGACTCGTCGCCCGAGTGTGGGCTGCTCGCAGGGTGGGTTGTGGCAGCACCTGTGCCCAACTCATATTTATTAGCGTGGATTCTCTCATCCACGCGACTCGAACGCTAACGCCCGCATTCCTCTGGGACGCATGCCGCTGCGTCATGTCGGCTCGTGCTAGGCTCTGACCCGAACGGTCGGTCTAATGGAGGGACGTTGTCTTACTCCTGTGGGCGACTCACCGGACAGTGCTGAATACGGGTCTGCGACCAGGGGGTGTGGGTGGAAGGGAAGGGGCGGATAGTGCGACGCGGTGGTGTGGTCAGGCTGGTCCGCGGCCTGGTCAGCCACCAACTCGGTGATGCGAGATGGCGAGAGGGGCCTCCAGGCTATCCGTTTTGACTCCCGAACAGGTCAGGTGCACCTGGAACTCTGTCGGTCTTTTGGTTGGTGGTATGATCCTCGGACTAGCGAGGCGGTGCAGGGGCCTGCCTGGTAGGTGTACTGACACTGGAGCGTGGATCCGGAGCGGTATGGGGAGCCGTTCCGGCTGCTGGTGCGGGTGCGTCGGTTGTTCCGAACTGCCCGTATGCTAAAGGTCCAGCTCAGAGCGCCTTGGGTCTGGGCGTGATGCGAGCCTCCGTTGTAACGAGGTGCTCGGTTGTGGGACCTGCGATGCCTCAGGCTGTGAGGTACGTTAAGGACCCTGACCGGGTACGATCGCACGTCGGTAGGTGTACGCTCCGCCGAGGGGTCCCGTGTGGGACAACTCGGGGAGGTTCTGAGTTGGTCTGGAGGTATGCGACCCTGTGGCCTGTGGGACCGGACGGTGGCGATGGGAAGTAGCCGATGTCACTGCACGTGGTGGTGGCCGGCTTAGGAGCGGCTTCTCCATTTGGCGCCTTGTGGACCGTCGGACCCACGTTGAGGGTCACCCGCTAGGGCAGTGTTTCCCAACCTTTTTTTGAACGAATCGTTCACTCACGAGCCAACACTAACAGCAACACACACATAAATTGAGTATATGCCGATGCCACAACATGAAATCTCAAAATTCTCCGATATGCCACGCATGCACGATTAGCCTTGCGGAAACTGACCTGTGGTTTGGTAATCCTGTTTACAATTCGCTCGGTATTTAATGTTGGACAATTTCCCACGGAACATCTCTCACGTGAAACCGGTGTGCCGCGGCACACTGGTTGGGAAACACTGCGCTAGGGAGTAGGGGTGTCCCTACGGCGGGCATCGGCAGGTGGTGATCAGAGCCTACTGGGACAGTCCAGGTTCCGAAGTTGGTGAAGTGGGGCTGGATGGGAAACAGCCGCACGGATCTTTCCGTTCTCGATAGGACTGGGGATCACTCCGGAAGCGTGATTCTTTTCGGCCCCAATGATTTCCTGGCGCTGCAGATGCTGCGTTTGATGTGCGGGCAGCCGTAAGGGGATTCGGGGTCAGCTGGGAAGCGACTACCGGTTGGATTGGTCGCGCTTGGGGTGAGATTTTCGGTTTTGGTTGGCTTACTAGAGACGCGAAATTGGAGATGGGTCCGGAACCGTGTAACGGCGGTCCGCCCCAGCGATTGTCTGGGTGCGCTACCTCCGGGAGCGGGGATGGCTAGGGCGGTGGTTGGTAACAGAAGGCTGGATGGGGTCTCGATATGATTAAACTGCGGTTACTCTGTCCCATTTCGGGATAAATGCGACGTATGGAGGATCGTCCGCAAACCATGCATAACGCTCATGTTAGATTGACGCCCTTGACGAGCAAGTATAAAACTCGAAAAGCGTACCGGTGTCGCGGTGTTGGCTCAGCCGGCGGGAGTAACTATGACTCTCTTAAGCATGTAGGCCGGGGGTCACGGGACATGGCAGTCACCCATGGGGAGCAGTCGGATGCGGGCTGCTCCTCGGCTGTCAGTCGCGTCATGTAAGATTGCACCTCCACGTGGTGCCCGCTGGTAACGGCTGTGCGGCCTTTAGTACACACCGCATTTGGGAACCGGCTAACGCAATCAGCTTAAGGGGGAACGGCGCCCTCACATTATCCTCCTGCACAATGAGTGACAAGGTTCCGGCCAGAATTGCCGTGCTGGCTCATCAAATCGGCAGGAATGCAGTATTTGGAAGGGGCTGCACGGCCTGGGCGACCTTCCTGACCCGAAAGGTGAGAATTTCTCCCTGAGCGCTATTTGGTGTCCGTAGCGTCTCGGAGTCAATGCCAGTCTGATATCTCTGATGGTGGGGATGAAATTGCGAGGCTGCGTGGCTCCTGGGCTTATGTCTGTTCCCGGCTTTGGCCCTAATGTAGTTCTCCCCAGGGTGGCTGCTTGTTCCCAGTGGCCACACTTACCCCTTCCCCTCCCCGCCGGCCCCCGTCTGTTCCCGACGGCAGCCGTGTACCCCACTTTTCCCAATAATCTGACCAAATGGCAACATAGGCTCGCCTTGGAGAGGGCCCCTGCTGGTCCCGGCCTTGGTCGGCGTTGGGTGGACGGTTCCTCTCTCTGTGAGTCGCATTATACACCTGGTTATCGGGCTTGTGCGTCTGCTCAGCGCCTTGCTGGCGGGCCTGGTGTCTCCGTATGGTAGCAAGACTGAGAAGACCCTGATGTACTGGTGGACGCAGTACCACTTGGTGTAAAGGTCCGGGGGTTGGGCGGGTCGAGCGGGTGTCGTGTGGCACTCGCTGGCATGTCTGGTCTCCGCGGACTGATGTTTCTCAAACCCTATTGAGGTGCGAGCGAGGCTGCTAGCTGAGCGGTGGCACGACGTGTTGCTGGCCACGTACCTCCAAGTTGAATTATCCAAGAATGGGACATATGCTGAATTTCTGGACAGGCCATGGGCTCTGACCCTGATTTGATCCCACAGTATAGAGGGGAAGACGTATACCCAGGGGCGCCGGCCTGGGATATCAAGAGCGGCGGAGGCGCAGTTCGGAGGGGGGCTGCGCTGCTCGAGTATACCCCCCATGGCGTGTTTGAGGTTGGGCGCGCTATGTTGCTGTTCAACCTCTCCGGTAGGCCACGGGGACCAACCGCCGGGTGATTGCTGGGGTCCCCAACAGGCTGGTAGTCACTTCTACGGGCCACGGTTGCGAAAACTCCTTTGGTTTGGAAGTCCGTATACGCAGCTGCACAGGTCGGGGTCACAGTCAGTCTGGCCGTAGGAGCGGTTGGATACGGGCTGGCGAAGCCTCTGACAACTCCTCTGTGGAACATGGCGTCCGTCCTCTCGTAATGAGAGTAGGGGCGGCGGGCGTCGCTTATGGGCCACTGCTTGTTGGGAGGGCGTGGTAATCAGTGCTCCCCGGCCAGTTTTTATACGGAGTGGACCGATTGTGGGTCAGGGGGGCACGGTGAAGGTGCTCGTTGAGGGTAGAGCATTTATGGGTAACAAGTGAGGAGGAATGGGAGGTCCCTGTGTGACGATACGGCAGGCAGCGGGTGAATTTTTGCACCGCTGCTGCGCTAGTTGAGGAAGTAGGTCAGAGGCCTGAACTGACCGAGTCTCCTGCTTCGGATGCCATGTCGGGCCGCGGCGCTGCATGGTGTCGATCTTGGCTAGTAGAAAGCTCGGTGACCGACCCAGGCAGGATCGGGGACGGACTCCCTGGGCTGGGTTCGGCGAGGAAGCAACTGCGAGGCTGTTTGCAACATGACTGATACGTGGAACCACTTGGCAGATTTTTGGGGGTCCGAGGCCCGGTCGTTGCTGTCTGCTGGCTGGCCCCTGGGGCTGGGTGCCGTAGCGGGTGCGTACCTGCTGTGGAGGGGTTAAGCGGCGCTGCACTTATCGGCTCCGTGACTGTTCTCGTGGCCCGGTTCTTATGATCTTATCCTGCATGTCTTGGGAACTAAACTGTGTTTGACATGGAATCGAGCGATTTGTTGTCTGAGTGTGGACTGCTCGACAGGGTGGGTCGTGGTGGCACCCGTGCCCGGCTCACATAATTGTATGGTTCGCTCAACCATACGCTCGAACGCTGACGCCTGTATCCTATGGGGCGATTGCCGACGTCGCCGAGCCGGCTCATGCCTATGTGCTGACCCGGGTGATCTGTCTTGCGGAGGGACCTTGTCTTACTCCTTTGGGCGGATCACCGGACAGAATCGGGTATGGGTCTGTAACCAGGGGTATGGGTGGAAGGGAGGGGACGGATAGCGAAACGCGGGAGATGCGCCCAGGCTAGTCCGCGGTTTGGGTTGTCATAGCTTTGCGTGCACATATGAGTGCGGGGCCTTCCTGCTGTCCGTCTTGACTCCCAATTACAGGTTGGTGCGCCTGAGCACTCTATTGGTGTCCTGAGGTAGTGGAGTCCCCGCGACGTTATCCGTCTCTTTGGCTCGGATCGTCCTGAGGCGGTGGCAGCATTGCTGTTGCCGGTATGGTGACGGGGCTAATTGAGGGGCGCGATCGTGGGGGTTTCCCCCCGGTAGGCGTAATCTCTGTTCTGATATGCCGGAGAACGTTGCCATGCTTGTGATGAGCTCGTGGCTTTTTTATCCGGCCAGGGCGAGCGAGGGGAGCGCGGAGGGGGGATGGAAGGCCGCGCCGTGAGGGAGTTGTCCGTTGAGCAGGGTGGCTGTCTGCGGTTAGCGATTGGAGATGGGTCCGGAACCGTGTAACGGCGTCCGCCTCAGCGAGTGTCTGGGTGCGCTACCACCGGGAGCGGGGATGGCTAGGTTGGTGGTTGGTAGCAGAGGGCCAGTGGGGGGTCGTAATGATTATACTGCGGGAAACATGCTTCATATATCGTTCAATGCGAAGATGGCTGATCGTCCGCAATCATGCATACGCTCACGTTAGATGGCATTTCTTGACGAGCAAGTATAAAACTCGAAAAGCGTACCGGTGTTGCGGTGTTGGCTCAGACGGCGCTGCGCGCCGGCTTCGCCGGTGTAGCCTCACTTGACATTTTTTTCACGGTTCGTGGAGGCGACCGGTACCGCCGGGAGGCCGTGCGCACGAGCGAATTGGCCGTATAATGATCCAGCGGCCCCGGGTGATTACTATTAGGCTCCCCGGCCGGCATCGTGAAGCTCTGATGGTCCTCCGCGGGACTTGGAGCAGCCGTCGCGCTCGCGCACGCCGCCCGGCACCACCGGGAGGCCGTGCGCACGTGCCAGGTGGCCGGAAATAGCTCCAGCCGAGCGGATCGGCACTTTTTGACTTCCAGCGGGCCACGCGCGCACGACGAATGGCACCGGTGACCGCCCAGCTCCATCTGGTACCTTGCACGGCCCTCCTCTTCCCCCCGCGCGGACTTCCGGGCGCTTGGGTTGACTTTCCAGCGCTGCCGGTGAAGCTGTAGCAGGGAATTACCTCCCTCTGGCGGACACGGCGAGAAATTACATCAGCCAGCCAAACGGCGGGAATAACTATATGTCCTATGAAGTCAAAATTGGGCACCATCATGTGGTGAAATTTGGAATTGCACCAATTTTGCCTGGGAACAAACAAATTAAATAAATCTTAGTGTTGAGACGAGTTGCAAGGCACACCCTCTCTGCCTGGGTGTGTCTCAGCCACACCCAAGGAGGCAGGCTGTTGAGAGCACCAGGTGGGGTTAATTAAAAGGGAGAGTGTTGGAGCTCACGGTAACCTGCCATGATTTAGACAAGGCAGCATTTCCAAAGGGCAGGACTGCAGCGGAAAGCTTGGAAAACAAAACAAAACAAGGAGCCGGTGAGCCTTTGGACATTTGAATATGGGGTTACAGCTCACATCTGGGTGGCTTAGGAAATTAATATGTAAAATTGATATGGGTCATGGTTATGCTCAACATTATAGTGAAATTGTGGTAAATTATGTGGTGTATTCTAAAAAGTGAAAGCTAAAAAAGAAATCGGGAAAAATGTTTGTATGTACTTACCAGGGTTGAAAGCTGTTTGGCTAAGTCATCCTGACTTAGTATTTAAAACCTAAGTATTTGATTTTGGATTGTATTGCTTAATTATGGTTTAGAGTTTGACCATCTATTTGTGTTTATTTTAAGGTTTTTCACCTGTGTTGGCTGTGTTGGCTGTGTTGGCTGTGTTGGCTGTGTTGGCTGTGTTCGGCTGTGTTTGGCTGAAGATGAAAATAAACCAAAGACAAGGAAAAAAAAAACAGTCATGATCACTGAGTGAAGTCCAGTTCAAATCCTTTTGTCCAAGCGCCTTTCAAGTGGGGAGCTGCAGTTTAACCCCACGAAAGTGTGGGCCACTTGACACTTAGTCTTAAATAAGCCACTCCTTCTCAAACAAGTAAACTCTGCCCATTTTGCGCAGTAGATGTTCTGTTAATATCTAGTATTTATACAAAGTCATAATTTAAATTGCTTTCAACCTTCATTCATCGGTTCAACCAACTTTACTCGCTCTTATTACCAACTTCTATCGATTTAACTAAGTGTTTAATACTTCCTATCAGGTCTCAAGTCAAGATTTGGCAAAATACAATTTCAGCAAATCCAATTTTGCCAGGGAACAAAAATAGATTAAAAAAACTAAATTAGTCTTCTTCCCATTAAATAAACAGAAAAGTCTGTCTTGTAACCAGTCCTCTTCAAACAAGTAAAGTGTGCCCATTTTGTGCCGTAGATTTTGTGTTTATGCCTAGTATTTATAAAAAATCATAATTTAAAGGACTTCATTCCTTCATTCACTTTGGAAATTTGGAATTGCAGCACAAATTTTGCCTGGGAAGAAAAGTAGATTAAATAAATTTAATAAGTCTTATTATTTTATTTATTAAATAAATTAAATACGTCTTACTTGTTCCCACTCCTTTTCAAAAAAGTAGTTTAAAACGAGGGCCCTTCACTCAACCTTTAACCCTATTTATTCACCTTCTAGGCTAAGTGTTAAAGGCTAAGTGTTAAAGGCTAAGTGTTAGAGGCTAAGTGCCAGAGGCTAGGCGCCAGTTTTTGTGGGCTGAAGTTTTAGTGGGGTTAGTGTGAATACAATCCAAAAGAATACAACAGAATACAATGCCAAGAGCACTTTTTACTATGCGCACCCAACCAGAGTGACGGGAGGAGCACATTTCAGAAAACGTGCTCAGCTCGTCGAGAAAATGCGATTTAAGCAATACAATTAAAAATGCACCCAAAACCTAAACCAAACGTTGCAGATGGTCATTTCTTCATGCGCAGTGGTCAACGCGGCACTCTCTAGCTGCCAAGAGCACTTTTTACTATGCGCACCCAACAAGAGTTACGGGAGGAGCACATTTCAGAAAACGTGCTCAGCTCGTCGAGAAAATGCGATTTAAGCAATAAAATTAAAAATGCACCCAAAACCTAAACCAAACGTTGCAGGTGGTTATTTCTTCATGCGCAGTGGTCAACGCGGCACTCTCTAGCTGCCAAGAGCACTTTTTACTATGCGCACCCAACCAGAGTGACGGGAGGAGCACATTTCAGAAAACGTGCTCAGCTCGTCGAGAAAATGCAATTTAAGCAATAAAATTAAAAATGCACCCAAAACCTAAACCAAACGTTGCAGATGGTCATTTCTTCATGCGCAGTGGTCAACGCGGCACTCTCTAGCTGCCAAGAGCACTTTTTACTATGCGCACCCAACCAGAGTGACGGGAGGAGCACATTTCAGAAAACGTGCTCAGCTCGACGAGAAATTGCGATTTAAGCAATAAAATTAAAAATGCACCCAAAACCTAAACCAAACGTTGCAGGTGGTTATTTCTTCATGCGCAGTGGTCAACGCGGCACTCTCTAGCTGCCAAGAGCACTTTTTACTATGCGCACCCAACCAGAGTGACGGGAGGAGCACATTTCAGAAAACGTGCTCAGCTCGACGATAAATTGCGATTTAAGCAATACAATTAAAAATGCACCCAAAACCTAAACCAAACGTTGCAGGTGGTCATTTCTTCATGCGCAGTGGTCAACGCGGCACTCTCTAGCTGCCAAGAGCACTTTTTACTATGCGCACCCAACCAGAGTGACGGGAGGAGCACATTTCAGAAAACGTGCTCAGCTCGTCGAGAAAATGCGATTTAAGCAATAAAATTAAAAATGCACCCAAAACCTAAACCAAACGTTGCAGGTGGTTATTTCTTCATGCGCAGTGGTCAACGCGGCACTCTCTAGCTGCCAAGAGCACTTTTTACTATGCGCACCAGACCAGAGTGACGGGAGGAGCACATTTCAGAAAACGTGCTCAGCTCGTCCAGAAAATGCGATTTAAGCAATAAAATTAAAAATGCACCCAAAACCTAAACCAAACGTTGCAGGTGGTTATTTCTTCATGCGCAGTGGTCAACGCGGCACTCTCTAGCTGCCAAGAGCACTTTTTACTATGCGCACCCAACCAGAGTGACGGGAGGAGCACATTTCAGAAAACGTGCTCAGCTCGTCGAGAAAATGCGATTTAAGCAATAAAATTAAAAATGCACCTAAAATCTAAACCAAACGTTGCAGGTGGTTATTTCTTCATGCGCAGCAGTCAACGCGGCATTCTCTAGCTGCCAAGAGCACTTTTTACTATGCGCACACAACCAAAGTGACGGGAGGAGCACATTTCAGAAAACGTACTCAGCTCGTCGAGAAAATGCGATTTAAGCAATAAAATTAAAAATGAACCCAAAACATAAACCAAACGTTGCAGATGTTCATTTTTTCATGCGCAGTGGTCAACGCGGCACTCTCTAGCTGCCAAGAGCACTTTTTACTATGCGCACCCAACCAGAGTGACGGGAGGAGCACATTTCAGAAAACGTGCTCAGCTTGTCCAGAAAATGCGATTTAAGCAATAAAATTAGAAATGCACCCAAAACCTAAACCAAATGTTGCAGGTGGTTATTTCTTCATGCGCAGTGGTCAAGGCGGCACTCTCTAGCTGCCAAGAGCACTTTTTACTATGCGCACCCAACAAGAGTGACGGGAGGAGCACATTTCAGAAAACGTGCTCAGCTCGTCGAGAAAATGCGATTTAAGCAATAAAATTAAAAATGCACCCAAAACCTAAACCAAACGTTGCAGGTGGTTATTTCTTCATGCGCAGTGGTCAACGCGGCACTCTCTAGCTGCCAAGAGCACTTTTTACTATGCGCACCCAACCAGAGTGACGGGAGGAGCACATTTCAGAAAACGTGCTCAGCTCGTCGAGAAAATGCGATTTAAGCAATAAAATTAAAAATGCACCTAAAACCTAAACCAAACGTTGCAGGTGGTTATTTCTTCATGCGCAGTGGTCAACGCGGCACTCTCTAGCTGCCAAGAGCACTTTTTACTATGCGCACCCAACCAGAGTGACGGGAGGAGCACATTTCAGAAAACGTGCTCAGCTCGTCGAGAAAATGCGATTTAAGCAATAAAATTAAAAATGAACCCAAAACATAAACCAAACGTTGCAGATGGTCATTTCTTCATGCGCAGTGGTCAACGCGGCACTCTCTAGCTGCCAAGAGCACTTTTTACTATGCGCACCCAACCAGAGTGACGGGAGGAGCACATTTCAGAAAACGTGCTCAGCTCGTCCAGAAAATGCGATTTAAGCAATAAAATTAGAAATGCACCCAAAACCTAAACCAAACGTTGCAGGTGGTTATTTCTTCATGCGCAGTGGTCAACGCGGCACTCTCTAGCTGCCAAGAGCACTTTTTACTATGCGCACCCAACAAGAGTTACGGGAGGAGCACATTTCAGAAAACGTGCTCAGCTCGTCGAGAAAATGCGATTTAAGCAATAAAATTAAAAATGCACCCAAAACCTAAACCAAACGTTGCAGGTGGTTATTTCTTCATGCGCAGTGGTCAACGCGGCACTCTCTAGCTGCCAAGAGCACTTTTTACTATGCGCACCCAACCAGAGTGACGGGAGGAGCACATTTCAGAAAACGTGCTCAGCTCGTCGAGAAAATGCAATTTAAGCAATAAAATTAAAAATGCACCCAAAACCTAAACCAAACGTTGCAGATGGTCATTTCTTCATGCGCAGTGGTCAACGCGGCACTCTCTAGCTGCCAAGAGCACTTTTTACTATGCGCACCCAACCAGAGTGACGGGAGGAGCACATTTCAGAAAACGTGCTCAGCTCGACGAGAAATTGCGATTTAAGCAATAAAATTAAAAATGCACCCAAAACCTAAACCAAACGTTGCAGGTGGTTATTTCTTCATGCGCAGTGGTCAACGCGGCACTCTCTAGCTGCCAAGAGCACTTTTTACTATGCGCACCCAACCAGAGTGACGGGAGGAGCACATTTCAGAAAACGTGCTCAGCTCGACGATAAATTGCGATTTAAGCAATACAATTAAAAATGCACCCAAAACCTAAACCAAACGTTGCAGGTGGTTATTTCTTCATGCGCAGTGGTCAACGCGGCACTCTCTAGCTGCCAAGAGCACTTTTTACTATGCGCACCCAACCAGAGTGACGGTAGGAGCACATTTCAGAAAACGTGCTCAGCTCGTCGAGAAAATGCGATTTAAGCAATAAAATTAAAAATGCACCTAAAACCTAAACCAAACGTTGCAGGTGGTTATTTCTTCATGCGCAATGGTCAACGCGGCACTCTCTAGCTGCCAAGAGCACTTTTTACTATGCGCACCCAACCAGAGTGACGGGAGGAGCACATTTCAGAAAACGTGCTCAGCTCGTCGAGAAAATGCGATTTAAGCAATAAAATTAAAAATGCACCCAAAACCTAAACCACACGTTGCAGATGGTCATTTATTCATGCGCAGTGGTCAACGCGGCACTCTCTAGCTGCCAAGAGCACTTTTTACTATGCGCACCCAACCAGAGTGACGGGAGGAGCACATTTCAGAAAACGTGCTCAGCTCGTCGAGAAAATGCGATTTAAGCAATAAAATTAAAAATGCACCCAAAACCTAAACCACACGTTGCAGATGGTCATTTCTTCATGCGCAGTGGTCAACGCGGCACTCTCTAGCTGCCAAGAGCACTTTTTACTATGCGCACCCAACCAGAGTGACGGGAGGAGCAGATTTCAGAAAACGTGCTCAGCTCGACCAGAAAATGCGATTTAAGCAATAAAATTAAAAATGCACCCAAAACCTAAATCAAACGTTGCAGGTGGTTATTTCTTCATGCGCAGTCGTCAACGCGGCACTCTCTAGCTGCCAAGAGCACTTTTTACTATGCGCACCCAACCAGAGTGACGGGAGGAGCACATTTCAGAAAACGTGCTCAGCTCGTCGAGAAAATGCGATTTAAGCAATAAAATTAAAAATGCACCTAAAACCTAAACCAAACGTTGCAGGTGGTTATTTCTTCATGCGCAATGGTCAACGCGGCACTCTCTAGCTGCCAAGAGCACTTTTTACTATGCGCACCCAACAAGAGTGACGGGAGGAGCACATTTCAGAAAACGTGCTCAGCTCGACGAGAAAATGCGATTTAAGCAATAAAATTAAAAATGCACCCAAAACCTAAACCAAACGTTGCAGGTGGTTATTTCTTCAGGCGCAGTGGTCAACGCGGCACTCTCTAGCTGCCAAGAGCACTTTTTACTATGCGCACCCAACCAGAGTGACGGGAGGAGCACATTTCAGAAAACGTGCTCAGCTCGTCGAGAAAATGCGATTTAAGCAATAAAATTAAAAATGCACCTAAAACCTAAACCAAACGTTGCAGGTGGTTATTTCTTCATGCGCAATGGTCAACGCGGCACTCTCTAGCTGCCAAGAGCACTTTTTACTATGCGCACCCAACCAGAGTGACGGGAGGAGCACATTTCAGAAAACGTGCTCAGCTCGTCGAGAAAATGCGATTTAAGCAATAAAATTAAAAATGCACCTAAAACCTAAACCAAACGTTGCAGATGGTCATTTCTTCATGCGCAGTGGTCAACGCGGCACTCTCTAGCTGCCAAGAGCACTTTTTACTATGCGCACCCAACCAGAGTGACGGGAGGAGCACATTTCAGAAAACGTGCTCAGCTCGTCGAGAAAATGCGATTTAAGCAATAAAATTAAAAATGCACCTAAAACCTAAACCAAACGTTGCAGGTGGTTATTTCTTCATGCGCAATGGTCAACGCGGCACTCTCTAGCTGCCAAGAGCACTTTTTACTATGCGCACCCAACCAGAGTGACGGGAGGAGCACATTTCAGAAAACGTGCTCAGCTCGTCGAGAAAATGCGATTTAAGCAATAAAATTAAAAATGCACCTAAAACCTAAACCAAACGTTGCAGATGGTCATTTCTTCATGCGCAGTGGTCAACGCGGCACTCTCTAGCTGCCAAGAGCACTTTTTACTGTGCGCACCCAACCAGAGTGACGGGAGGAGCACATTTCAGAAAACGTGCTCAGCTCGTCGAGAAAATGCGATTTAAGCAATAAAATTAAAAATGCACCTAAAACCTAAACCAAACGTTGCAGGTCGTTATTTCTTCATGCGCAGTGGTCAACGCGGCACTCTCTAGCTGCCAAGAGCACTTTTTACTATGCGCACCCAACCAGAGTGACGGGAGGAGCACATTTCAGAAAACGTGCTCAGCTCGTCGAGAAAATGCGATTTAAGCAATAAAATTAAAAATGCACCTAAAACCTAAACCAAACGTTGCAGGTGGTTATTTCTTCATGCGCAGCAGTCAACGCGGCACTCTCTAGCTGCCAAGAGCACTTTTTACTATGCGCACCCAACCAGAGTGACGGGAGGAGCACATTTCAGAAAACGTGCTCAGCTCGTCCAGGAAATGCGATTTAAGCAATAAAATTAAAAATGCACCCAAAACCTAAACCAAACGTTGCAGGTGGTTATTTCTTCATGCGCAGTGGTCAACGCGGCACTCTCTAGCTGCCAAGAGCACTTTTTACTATGCGCACCCAACCAGAGTGACGGGAGGAGCACATTTCAGAAAACGTGCTCAGCTCGTCGAGAAAATGCGATTTAAGCAATAAATTAAAAATGCACCCAAAACCTAAACCAAACGTTGCAGATGGTCATTTCTTCATGCGCAGTGGTACACGCGGCACTCTCTAGCTGCCAAGAGCACTTTTTACTATGCGCACCCAACCAGAGTGACGGGAGGAGCACATTTCAGAAAACGTGCTCAGCTCGTCGAGAAAATGCGCTTTAAGCAATAAGATTAAAAATGCACCTAAAACCTAAACCAAACGTTGCAGGTGGTTATTTCTTCATGCGCAGTGGTCAACGCGGCACTCTCTAGCTGCCAAGAGCACTTTTTACTATGCGCACCCAACCAGAGTGACGGGAGGAGCACATTTCAGAAAACGTGCTCAGCTCGCCGAGAAAATGCGATTTAAGCAATAAAATTAAAATTGCACCTAAAACCTAAACCAAACGTTGCAGGTGGTTATTTCATCATGCGCAGTGGTCAACGCGGCACTCTCTAGCTGCCAAGAGCACTTTTTACTATGCGCACCCAACCAGAGTGACGGGAGGAGCACATTTCAGAAAACGTGCTCAGCTTGTCCAGAAAATGCGATTTAAGCAATAAAATTAGAAATGCACCCAAAACCTAAACCAAATGTTGCAGGTGGTTATTTCTTCATGCGCAGTGGTCAAGGCGGCACTCTCTAGCTGCCAAGAGCACTTTTTACTATGCGCACCCAACAAGAGTGACGGGAGGAGCACATTTCAGAAAACGTGCTCAGCTCGTCGAGAAAATGCGATTTAAGCAATAAAATTAAAAATGCACCCAAAACCTAAACCAAACGTTGCAGGTGGTTATTTCTTCATGCGCAGTGGTCAACGCGGCACTCTCTAGCTGCCAAGAGCACTTTTTACTATGCGCACCCAACCAGAGTGACGGGAGGAGCACATTTCAGAAAACGTGCTCAGCTCGTCGAGAAAATGCGATTTAAGCAATAAAATTAAAAATGCACCTAAAACCTAAACCAAACGTTGCAGGTGGTTATTTCTTCATGCGCAGTGGTCAACGCGGCACTCTCTAGCTGCCAAGAGCACTTTTTACTATGCGCACCCAACCAGAGTGACGGGAGGAGCACATTTCAGAAAACGTGCTCAGCTCGTCGAGAAAATGCGATTTAAGCAATAAAATTAAAAATGAACCCAAAACATAAACCAAACGTTGCAGATGGTCATTTCTTCATGCGCAGTGGTCAACGCGGCACTCTCTAGCTGCCAAGAGCACTTTTTACTATGCGCACCCAACCAGAGTGACGGGAGGAGCACATTTCAGAAAACGTGCTCAGCTCGTCCAGAAAATGCGATTTAAGCAATAAAATTAGAAATGCACCCAAAACCTAAACCAAACGTTGCAGGTGGTTATTTCTTCATGCGCAGTGGTCAACGCGGCACTCTCTAGCTGCCAAGAGCACTTTTTACTATGCGCACCCAACAAGAGTTACGGGAGGAGCACATTTCAGAAAACGTGCTCAGCTCGTCGAGAAAATGCGATTTAAGCAATAAAATTAAAAATGCACCCAAAACCTAAACCAAACGTTGCAGGTGGTTATTTCTTCATGCGCAGTGGTCAACGCGGCACTCTCTAGCTGCCAAGAGCACTTTTTACTATGCGCACCCAACCAGAGTGACGGGAGGAGCACATTTCAGAAAACGTGCTCAGCTCGTCGAGAAAATGCAATTTAAGCAATAAAATTAAAAATGCACCCAAAACCTAAACCAAACGTTGCAGATGGTCATTTCTTCATGCGCAGTGGTCAACGCGGCACTCTCTAGCTGCCAAGAGCACTTTTTACTATGCGCACCCAACCAGAGTGACGGGAGGAGCACATTTCAGAAAACGTGCTCAGCTCGACGAGAAATTGCGATTTAAGCAATAAAATTAAAAATGCACCCAAAACCTAAACCAAACGTTGCAGGTGGTTATTTCTTCATGCGCAGTGGTCAACGCGGCACTCTCTAGCTGCCAAGAGCACTTTTTACTATGCGCACCCAACCAGAGTGACGGGAGGAGCACATTTCAGAAAACGTGCTCAGCTCGACGATAAATTGCGATTTAAGCAATACAATTAAAAATGCACCCAAAACCTAAACCAAACGTTGCAGGTGGTTATTTCTTCATGCGCAGTGGTCAACGCGGCACTCTCTAGCTGCCAAGAGCACTTTTTACTATGCGCACCCAACCAGAGTGACGGTAGGAGCACATTTCAGAAAACGTGCTCAGCTCGTCGAGAAAATGCGATTTAAGCAATAAAATTAAAAATGCACCTAAAACCTAAACCAAACGTTGCAGGTGGTTATTTCTTCATGCGCAATGGTCAACGCGGCACTCTCTAGCTGCCAAGAGCACTTTTTACTATGCGCACCCAACCAGAGTGACGGGAGGAGCACATTTCAGAAAACGTGCTCAGCTCGTCGAGAAAATGCGATTTAAGCAATAAAATTAAAAATGCACCCAAAACCTAAACCACACGTTGCAGATGGTCATTTATTCATGCGCAGTGGTCAACGCGGCACTCTCTAGCTGCCAAGAGCACTTTTTACTATGCGCACCCAACCAGAGTGACGGGAGGAGCACATTTCAGAAAACGTGCTCAGCTCGTCGAGAAAATGCGATTTAAGCAATAAAATTAAAAATGCACCCAAAACCTAAACCACACGTTGCAGATGGTCATTTCTTCATGCGCAGTGGTCAACGCGGCACTCTCTAGCTGCCAAGAGCACTTTTTACTATGCGCACCCAACCAGAGTGACGGGAGGAGCAGATTTCAGAAAACGTGCTCAGCTCGACCAGAAAATGCGATTTAAGCAATAAAATTAAAAATGCACCCAAAACCTAAATCAAACGTTGCAGGTGGTTATTTCTTCATGCGCAGTCGTCAACGCGGCACTCTCTAGCTGCCAAGAGCACTTTTTACTATGCGCACCCAACCAGAGTGACGGGAGGAGCACATTTCAGAAAACGTGCTCAGCTCGTCGAGAAAATGCGATTTAAGCAATAAAATTAAAAATGCACCTAAAACCTAAACCAAACGTTGCAGGTGGTTATTTCTTCATGCGCAATGGTCAACGCGGCACTCTCTAGCTGCCAAGAGCACTTTTTACTATGCGCACCCAACAAGAGTGACGGGAGGAGCACATTTCAGAAAACGTGCTCAGCTCGACGAGAAAATGCGATTTAAGCAATAAAATTAAAAATGCACCCAAAACCTAAACCAAACGTTGCAGGTGGTTATTTCTTCAGGCGCAGTGGTCAACGCGGCACTCTCTAGCTGCCAAGAGCACTTTTTACTATGCGCACCCAACCAGAGTGACGGGAGGAGCACATTTCAGAAAACGTGCTCAGCTCGTCGAGAAAATGCGATTTAAGCAATAAAATTAAAAATGCACCTAAAACCTAAACCAAACGTTGCAGGTGGTTATTTCTTCATGCGCAATGGTCAACGCGGCACTCTCTAGCTGCCAAGAGCACTTTTTACTATGCGCACCCAACCAGAGTGACGGGAGGAGCACATTTCAGAAAACGTGCTCAGCTCGTCGAGAAAATGCGATTTAAGCAATAAAATTAAAAATGCACCTAAAACCTAAACCAAACGTTGCAGATGGTCATTTCTTCATGCGCAGTGGTCAACGCGGCACTCTCTAGCTGCCAAGAGCACTTTTTACTGTGCGCACCCAACCAGAGTGACGGGAGGAGCACATTTCAGAAAACGTGCTCAGCTCGTCGAGAAAATGCGATTTAAGCAATAAAATTAAAAATGCACCTAAAACCTAAACCAAACGTTGCAGGTCGTTATTTCTTCATGCGCAGTGGTCAACGCGGCACTCTCTAGCTGCCAAGAGCACTTTTTACTATGCGCACCCAACCAGAGTGACGGGAGGAGCACATTTCAGAAAACGTGCTCAGCTCGTCGAGAAAATGCGATTTAAGCAATAAAATTAAAAATGCACCTAAAACCTAAACCAAACGTTGCAGGTGGTTATTTCTTCATGCGCAGCAGTCAACGCGGCACTCTCTAGCTGCCAAGAGCACTTTTTACTATGCGCACCCAACCAGAGTGACGGGAGGAGCACATTTCAGAAAACGTGCTCAGCTCGTCCAGGAAATGCGATTTAAGCAATAAAATTAAAAATGCACCCAAAACCTAAACCAAACGTTGCAGGTGGTTATTTCTTCATGCGCAGTGGTCAACGCGGCACTCTCTAGCTGCCAAGAGCACTTTTTACTATGCGCACCCAACCAGAGTGACGGGAGGAGCACATTTCAGAAAACGTGCTCAGCTCGTCGAGAAAATGCGATTTAAGCAATAAATTAAAAATGCACCCAAAACCTAAACCAAACGTTGCAGATGGTCATTTCTTCATGCGCAGTGGTACACGCGGCACTCTCTAGCTGCCAAGAGCACTTTTTACTATGCGCACCCAACCAGAGTGACGGGAGGAGCACATTTCAGAAAACGTGCTCAGCTCGTCGAGAAAATGCGCTTTAAGCAATAAGATTAAAAATGCACCTAAAACCTAAACCAAACGTTGCAGGTGGTTATTTCTTCATGCGCAGTGGTCAACGCGGCACTCTCTAGCTGCCAAGAGCACTTTTTACTATGCGCACCCAACCAGAGTGACGGGAGGAGCACATTTCAGAAAACGTGCTCAGCTCGCCGAGAAAATGCGATTTAAGCAATAAAATTAAAAATGCACCTAAAACCTAAACCAAACGTTGCAGGTGGTTATTTCATCATGCGCAGTGGTCAACGCGGCACTCTCTAGCTGCCAAGAGCACTTTTTACTATGCGCACCCAACAAGAGTGACGGGAGGAGCACATTTCAGAAAACGTGCTCAGCTCGTCGAGAAAATGAGATTTAAGCAATAAAATTAAAAATGCACCCAAAACCTAAACCAAACGTTGCAGGTGGTTATTTCTTCATGCGCAGTGGTCAACGCGGCACTCTCTAGCTGCCAAGAGCACTTTTTACTATGCGCACCCAACCAGAGTGACGGGAGGAGCACATTTCAGAAAACGTGCTCAGCTCGTCGAGAAAATGCGATTTAAGCAATAAAATTAAAAACGCACCTAAAACCTAAACCAAACGTTGCAGATGGTTATTTCTTCATGCGCAGTGGTCAACGCGGCACTCTCTAGCTGCCAAGAGCACTTTTTACTATGCGCACCCAACCAGAGTGACGGGAGGAGCACATTTCAGAAAACGTGCTCAGCTCGTCGAGAAAATGCGATTTAAGCAATACAATTAAAAATGCACCCAAAACCTAAACCACACGTTGCAGATGGTCATTTCTTCATGCGCAGTGGTCAACGCGGCACTCTCTAGCTGCCAAGAGTACTTTTTACTATGCGCACCCAACCAGAGTGACGGGAGGAGCAAATTTCAGAAAACGTGCTCAGCTCGTCCAGAAAATGCGATTTAAGCAATAAAATTAAAAATGCACCCAAAACCTAAACCAAACGTTGCAGGTGGTTATTTCTTCATGCGCAGTCGTCAACGCGGCACTCTCTAGCTGCCAAGAGCACTTTTTACTATGCGCACCCAACCAGAGTGACGGGAGGAGCACATTTCAGAAAACGTGCTCAGCTCGTCGAGAAAATGCGATTTAAGCAATAAAATTAAAAATGCACCTAAAACCTAAACCAAACGTTGCAGATGGTCATTTCTTCATGCGCAGTGGTCAACGCGGCACTCTCTAGCTGCCAAGAGCACTTTTTACTATGCGCACCCAACCAGAGTGACGGGAGGAGCGCATTTCAGAAAACGTGCTCAGCTCGTCGAGAAAATGCGATTTAAGTAATAAAATTAAAAATGCACCCAAAACCTAAACCAAACGTTGCAGATGGTCATTTCTTCATGCGCTGTGGTCAACGCGGCACTCTCTAGCTGCCAAGAGCACTTTTTACTATGCGCACCCAACCAGAGTGACGGGAGGAGCACATTTCAGAAAACGTGCTCAGCTCGACGAGAAAATGCGATTTAAGCAATAAAATTAAAAATGCAGCCAAAACCTAAACCAAACGTTGCAGGTGGTTATTTCTTCATGCGCAGTGGTCAACGCGGCACTCTCTAGCTGCCAAGAGCACTTTTTACTATGCGCACCCAACCAGAGTGACGGGAGGAGCACATTTCAGAAAACGTGCTCAGCTCGTCGAGAAAATGCGATTTAAGCAATAAAATTAAAAATGCACCTAAAACCTAAACCAAACGTTGCAGGTGGTTATTTCTTCATGCGCAATGGTCAACGCGGCACTCTCTAGCTGCCAAGAACACTTTTTACTATGTGCACCCAACCAGAGTGACGGGAGGAGCACATTGAAGAAAACGTGCTCAGCTCGTCGAGAAAATGCGATTAAGCAATAAAATTAAAAATGCACCTAAAACCTAAACCAAACGTTGCAGATGATCATTTCTTCATGTGCAGTGGTCAACGCGGCACTCTCTAGCTGCCAAGAGCACTTTTTACTATGCGCACCCAACCAGAGTGACGGGAGGAGCACATTTCAGAAAACGTGCTCAGCTCGTCGAGAAAATGCGATTTAAGCATTAAAATTAAAAATGCACCCAAAACCTAAACCGCACGTTGCAGATGGTCATTTCTTCATGCGCAGTGGTCAACGCGGCACTCTCTAGCTGCCAAGAGCACTTTTTACTATGCGCACCCAACCAGAGTGACGGGAGGAGCACATTTAAGAAAACGTGCTCAGCTCGTCCAGAAAATGCGATTTAAGCAATAAAATTTAAAATGCACCCAAAACCTAAACCAAACGTTGCAGGTGGTTATTTCTTCATGCGCAGTGGTCAACGCGGCACTCTCTAGCTGCCAAGAGCACTTTTTACTATGCGCACCCAACCAGAGTGACGGGAGGAGCACATTTCAGAAAACGTGCTCAGCTCGTCGAGAAAATGCGATTTAAGCAATAAAATTAAAAATGCACCCAAAACCTAAACCAAACGTTGCAGGTGGTTATTTCTTCATGCGCAGTGGTCAACGCGGCACTCTCTAGCTGCCAAGAGCACTTTTTACTATGCGCACCCAACAAGAGTGACGGGAGGAGCACATTTCAGAAAACGTGCTCAGCTCGTCGAGAAAATGCGATTTAAGCAATAAAATTAAAAATGCACCCAAAACCTAAACCAAACGTTGCAGGTGGTTATTTCTTCATGCGCAGTGGTCAACGTAGACCTCTCTAGCTGCCAAGAGCACTTTTTACTATGCGCACCCAACCAGAGTGACGGGAGGAGCGCATTTCAGAAAACGTGCTCAGCTCGTCGAGAAAATGCGATTTAAGTAATAAAATTAAAAATGCACCCAAAACCTAAACCAAACGTTGCAGATGGTCATTTCTTCATGCGCAGTGGTCAACGCGGCACTCTCTAGCTACCAAGAGCACTTTTTACTATGCGCACCCAACCAGAGTGACGGGAGGAGCACATTTCAGAAAACGTGCTCAGCTCGACGAGAAAATGCGATTTAAGCAATAAAATTAAAAATGCACCCAAAACCTAAACCAAACGTTGCAGGTGGTTATTTCTTCATGCGCAGTGGTCAACGCGGCACTCTCTAGCTGCCAAGAGCACTTTTTACTATGCGCACCCAACCAGAGTGACGGGAGGAGCACATTTCAGAAAACGTGCTCAGCTCGTCGAGAAAATGCGATTTAAGCAATAAAATTAAAAATGCACCTAAAACCTAAACCAAACGTTGCAGGTGGTTATTTCTTCATGCGCAATGGTCAACGCGGCACACTCTAGCTGCCAAGAACACTTTTTACTATGTGCACCCAACCAGAGTGACGGGAGGAGCACATTTAAAAAAACGTGCTCAGCTCGTCGAGAAAATGCGATTTAAGCAATAAAATTAAAAATGCCCCTAAAACCTAAACCAAACGTTGCAGATGTTCATTTCTTCATGCGCAGTGGTCAACGCGGCACTCTCTAGCTGCCAAGAGCACTTTTTACTATGCGCACCCAACCAGAGTGACGGGAGGAGCGCATTTCAGAAAACGTGCTCAGCTCGTCGAGAAAATGCGATTTAAGCAATAAAATTAAAAATGCACCCAAAACCTAAACCAAACGTTGTAGATGGTCATTTCTTCATGCGCAGTGGTCAACGCTGCACGCTCTAGCTGCCAAGAGCACTTTTTACTATGCGCACCCAACCAGAGTGACGGGAGGAGCACATTTCAGAAAACGTGCTCAGCTCGACGAGAAAATGTGATTTAAGCAATAAAATTAAAAATGCACCCAAAACCTAAACCAAACGTTGCAGGTGGTTATTTCTTCATGCGCAGTGGTCAACGCGGCACTCTCTAGCTGCCAAGAGCACGTTTTACTATGCGCACCCAACCAGAGTGACGGGAGGAGCACATTTCAGAAAACGTGCTCAGCTCGTCGAGAGAATGCGATTTAAGCAATAAAATTAAAAATTGCACCTAAAACCTAAACCAAACTTTGCAGGTGGTTATTTCTTCATGCGCAGCAGTCAACGCGGCACTCTCTAGCTGCCAAGAGCACTTTTTACTATGCGCACCCAACCAGAGTGACGGGAGGAGCACATTTCAGAAAACGTGCTTAGCTCGTCGAGAAAATGCGATTTAAGCAATAAAATCAAAAATGCACCTAAAACCTAAACCAAACGTTGCAGGTGGTTATTTCTTCATGCGCAGTGGTCAACGCGGCACTCTCTAGCTGCCAAGAGCACTTTTTACTATGCGCACCCAACCAGAGTGACGGGAGGAGCACATTTCAGAAAATGTGCTCAGCTCGTCGAGAAAATGCGATTTAAGCAATAAAATTAAAAATGCACCTAAAACCTAAACCAAACGTTGCAGGTGGTTATTTCTTCATGCGCAGTGGTCAACGCGGCACTCTCTAGCTGCCAAGAGCACTTTTTACTATGCACACCCAACCAGAGTGACGGGAGGAGCTCATTTCAGAAAACGTGCTCAGCTCGTCGAGAAAATGCGATTTAAGCAATAAAATTAAAAATGCACCCAAAACCTAAACCAAACGTTGCAGGTGGTTATTTCTTCATGCGCAGTGGTCAACGCGGCACTCTCTAGCTGCCAAGAGCACTTTTTACTATGCGCACCCAACCATTGTGACGGGAGGAGCACATTTCAGAAAACGTGCTCAGCTCGTCGAGAAAATGCATTTTAAGCAATAAAATTAAAAATGCACCTAAAACCTAAACCAAACGTTGAAGATGGTCATTTATTCATGCGCAGTGGTCAACGCGGCACTCTCTAGCTGCCAAGAGCACTTTTTACTATGCGCACCCAACCAGAGTGACGGGAGGAGCACATTTCAGAAAACGTGCTCAGCTCGTCCAGTAAATGCGATTTAAGCAATAAAATTAAAAATGCACCCAAAACTTAAACCAAACGTTGCAGGTGGTTATTTCTTCATGCGCAGTGGTCAACGCGGCACTCTGGAGCACATTTCAGAAAACGTGCTCAGCTCGTCGAGAAAATGCTATTTAAGCAATAAAATTAAAAATGCACCCAAAACCTAAACCAAACGTTGCAGATGGTCATTTCTTCATGCGCAGTGGTCAACGCGGCACTCTCTAGCTGCCAAGAGCACTTTTTACTATGCGCACCCAACCAGAGTGACGGGAGGAGCACATTTCAGAAAACGTGCTCAGCTCGTCGAGAAAATGCGATTTAAGCAATAAAATTAAAAATGCACCTAAAACCTAAACCAAACGTTGCAGGTGGTTATTTCTTCATGCGCAGTGGTCAACGCGGCACTCTCTAGCTGCCAAGAGCACTTTTTACTATGCGCACCCAACCAGAGTGACGGGAGGAGCACATTTCAGAAAACGTGCTCAGCTCGTCGAGAAAATGCGATTTAAGCAACAAAATTAAAAATGCACCTAAAACCTAAACCAAACGTTGCAGGTGGTTATTTCTTCATGCGCAGTGGTCAACGCGGCACTATCTAGCTGCCAAGAGCACTTTTTACTATGCACACCCAACCAGAGTGACGGGAGGAGCACATTTCAGAAAACGTGCTCAGCTCGTCGAGAAAATGCGATTTAAGCAATAAAATTAAAAATGCACCCAAAACCTAAACCAAACGTTGCAGATGGTCATTTCTTCATGCGCAGTGGTCAACGCGGCACTCTCTAGCTGCCAAGAGCACTTTTTACTATGCGCACCCAACCAGAGTGACGGGAGGAGCACATTTCAGAAAACGTGCTCAGCTCGACGAGAAAATGTGATTTAAGCAATAAAATTAAAAATGCACCCAAAACCTAAACCAAACGTTGCAGGTGGTTATTTCTTCATGCGCAGTGGTCAACGCGGCACTCTCTAGCTGCCAAGAGCACGTTTTACTATGCGCACCCAACCAGAGTGACGGGAGGAGCACATTTCAGAAAACGTGCTCAGCTCGTCGAGAAAATGCGATTTAAGCAATAAAATTTAAAATGCACCCAAAACCTAAACCAAACGTTGCAGGTGGTTATTTCTTCATGCGCAGTGGTCAACGCGGCACTCTCTAGCTGCCAAGAGCACTTTTTACTATGCGCACCCAACCAGAGTGACGGGAGGAGCACATTTCAGAAAACGTGCTCAGCTCGTCGAGAAAATGCGATTTAAGCAATAAAATTAAAAATGCACCTAAAACCTAAACCAAACGTTGCAGGTGGTTATTTCTTCATGCGCAGTGGTCAACGCGGCACTCTCTAGCTGCCAAGAGCACTTTTTACTATGCGCACCCAACAAGAGTGACGGGAGGAGCACATTTCAGAAAACGTGCTCAGCTCGTCGAGAAAATGCGATTTAAGCAATAAAATTAAAAATGCACCCAAAACCTAAACCAAACGTTGCAGGTGGTTATTTCTTCATGCGCAGTGGTCAACGCGGCACTCTCTAGCTGCCAAGAGCACTTTTTACTATGCGCACCCAACCAGAGTGACGGGAGGAGCACATTTCAGAAAACGTGCTCAGCTCGTCCAGAAAATGCGATTCAAGCAATAAAATTAAAAATGCACCCAAAACCTAAACTAAACGTTGCAGGTGGTTATTTCTTCATGCGCAGTGGTCAACGCGGCACTCTCTAGCTGCCAAGAGCATTTTTTACTATGCGCACCCAACCAGAGTGACGGGAGGAGCACATTTCAGAAAACGTGCTCAGCTCGTCGAGAAAATGCGATTTAAGCAATAAAATTAAAATTGCACCTAAAACCTAAACCAAACGTTGCAGGTGGTTATTTCTTCATGCGCAGTGGTCAACGCGGCACTCTCTAGCTGCCAAGAGCACTTTTTACTATGCACACCCAACCAGAGTGACGGGAGGAGCACATTTCAGAAAACGTGCTCAGCTCGTCGAGAAAATTCGATTTAAGCAATAAAATTAAAAATGCACCCAAAACCTAAACCAAACGTTGCAGGTGGTTATTTCTTCATGCACAGTGGTCAACGCGGCACTCTCTAGCTGCCAAGAGCACTTTTTACTATGCGCACCCAACCATTGTGACGGGAGGAGCACATTTCAGAAAACGTGCTCAGCTCGTCGAGAAAATGCATTTTAAGCAATAAAATTAAAAATGCACCTAAAACCTAAACCAAACGTTGCAGATGGTCATTTATTCATGCGCAGTGGTCAACGCGGCACTCTCTAGCTGCCAAGAGCACTTTTTACTCTGCGCACCCAACCAGAGTGACGGGAGGAGCACATTTCAGAAAACGTGCTCAGCTCGTCCAGAAAATGCGATTTAAGCAATAAAATTAAAAATGCACCCAAAACTTAAACCAAACGTTGCAGGTGGTTATTTCTTCATGCGCAGTGGTCAACGCGGCACTCTGGAGCACATTTCAGAAAACGTGCTCAGCTCGTCGAGAAAATGCTATTTAAGCAATAAAATTAAAAATGCACCCAAAACCTAAACCAAACGTTGCAGATGGTCATTTCTTCATGCGCAGTGGTCAACGCGGCACTCTCTAGCTGCCAAGAGCACTTTTTACTATGCGCACCCAACCAGAGTGACGGGAGGAGCACATTTCAGAAAACGTGCTCAGCTCGTCGAGAAAATGCGATTTAAGCAACAAAATTAAAAATGCACCTAAAACCTAAACCAAACGTTGCAGGTGGTTATTTCTTCATGCGCAGTGGTCAACGCGGCACTCTCTAGCTGCCAAGAGCACTTTTTACTATGCGCACCCAACAAGAGTGGCGGGAGGAGCACATTTCAGAAAACGTGCTCAGCTCGTCGAGAAAATGCGATTTAAGCAATAAAATTAAAAATGCACCTAAAACCTAAACCAAACGTTGCAGATGATCATTTCTTTATGCGCAGTGGTCAACGCAGCACTCTCTAGCTGCCAAGAGCACTTTTTACTATGCGCACCCAACCAGAGTGACGGGAGGAGCACATTTCAGAAAACGTGCTCAGCTCGTCGAGAAAATGCGATTTAAGCAATAAAATAAAAAATGCACCTAAAACCTAAACCAAACGTTGCAGGTGGTTATTTCTTCATGCGCAGTGGTCAACGCGGCACTCTCTAGCTGCCATGAGCAGTTTTTACTATGCGCACCCAATCAGAGTGACGGGAGGAGCACATTTCAGAAAACGTGCTCAGCTCGTCGAGAAAATGCGATTTAAGCAATAAAATTAAAAATGCACCTAAAACCTAAACCAAACGTTGCAGGTGGTTATTTCTTCATGCGCAGTGGTCAACGCGGCACTCTCTAGCTTCCAAGAGGACTTTTTACTGTGCGCACCCAACCAGAGTGACGGGAGGAGCACATTTCAGAAAACGTGCTCAGCTCGTCGAGAAAATGCGATTTAAGCAATAAAATTAAAAATGCACCTAAAACCTAAACCAAACGCTGCAGGTGGTTATTTCTTCATGCGCAGTGGTCAACGCGGCACTCTCTAGCTGCCAAGAGCACATTTTACTATGCGCACCCAACCAGAGTGACGGGAGGAGCACATTTCAGAAAACGTGCTCAGCTCGTCGAGAAAATGCGATTTAAGCAATAAAATTAAAAATGCACCTAAAACCTAAACCAAACGTTGCAGGTGGTTATTTCTTCATGCGCAGCAGTCAACGCGGCACTCTCTAGCTGCCAAGAGCACTTTTTACTATGCGCACCCAACCAGAGTGACGGGAGGACCACATTTCAGAAAACGTGCTCAGCTCGTCCAGAAAATGCGATTCAAGCAATAAAATTAAAAATACACCTAAAACCTAAACTAAACGTTGCAGGTGGTTATTTCTTCATGCGCATTGGTCAACGCGGCACTCTCTAGCTGCCAAGAGCACTTTTTACTATGCGCACCCAACCAGAGTGACGGGAGGAGCACATTTCAGAAAACGTGCTCAGCTCGTCGAGAAAATGCGATTTAAGCAATAAAATTAAAAATGCACCTAAAACCTAAACCGAACGCTGCATATGGTCATTTCTTCATGCGCAGTGGTCAACGCGGCACTCTATACCTGCCAAGAGGACTTTTTACTATGCACACCCAACCAGAGTGACGGGAGGAGCACATTCCAGAAAACGTGCTCAGCTCGTCGAGAAAATGCAATTTAAGCAATAAAATTAAAAATGCACCCAAAACCTAAACCAAACGTTGCAGATGGTCATTTCTTCATGCGCAGTGGTCAACGCGGCACTCTCTAGCTGCCAAGAGCACTTTTTACTATGCGCACCCAACCAGAGTGACGGGAGGAGCACATTTCAGAAAACGTGCTCAGCTCGACGAGAAAATGCGATTTAAGCAATAAAATTAAAAATGCACCTGAAACCTAAACCAAACGTTGCAGATGGTCATTTCTTCATGTGCAGTGGTCAACGCGGCAATCTCTAGCTGCCAAGAGCACTTTTTACTATGCACACCCAACCAGAGTGACGGGAGGAGCACATTTCAGAAAACGTGCTCAGCTCGTCGAGAAAATGCGATTTAAGCAATAAAATTAAAAATGCACCTAAAACCTAAACCAAACGTTGCAGGTGGTTATTTCATCATGCACAGTGGTCAACGCGGCACTCTCTAGCTGCCAAGAGCACTTTTTACTATGCGCACCCAACCAGAGTGACGGGAGGAGCACATTTCAGAAAACGTGCTCAGCTCGTCGAGAAAATGCGATTTAAGCAATAAAATTAAAAATGCACCTAAAACCTAAACCAAACGTTGCAGGTGGTTATTTCTTCATGCGCAGCAGTCAACGCGGCACCCTCTAGCTGCCAAGAGCACTTTTTACTATGCGCACCCAACCAGAGTGACGGGAGGAGCACATTTCAGAAAACGTGCTCAGCTCGTCGAGAAAATGCGATTTAAGCAATAAAATTAAAAATGCACCTAAAACCTAAACCAAACGTTGCAGGTGGTTATTTCTTCATGCGCAGCAGTCAACGCGGCACTCTCTAGCTGCCAAGAGCACTTTTTACTATGCGCACCCAACCAGAGTGACGGGAGGAGCGCATTTCAGAAAACGTGCTCAGCTCGTCGAGAAAATGCGATTTAAGCAATAAAACTAAAAATGCACCTAAAACCTAAACCAAACGTTGCAGGTGGTTATTTCTTCATGCACAGTGGTCAACGTGGCACTCTCTAGCTGCCAAGAGCACGTTTTACTATGCGCACCCAACCAGAGTGACGGGAGGAGCACATTTCAGAAAACGTGCTCAGCTCGTCGAGAAAATGCGATTTAAGCAATAAAATTAAAAATGCACCTAAAACCTAAACCAAACGTTGCAGATGGTCATTTCTTCATGCGCAGTGGTCAACGCGGCACTCTCTAGCTGCCAAGAGCACTTTTTACTATGCGCACCCAACCAGAGTGACGGGAGGAGCACATTTCAGAAAACCTGCTCAGCTCGTCGAGAAAATGCGATTTAAGCAATACAATTAAAAATGCACCTAAAACCTAAACCAAACGTTGCAGGTGGTTATTTCTTCATGCACAGTGGTCAACGCGGCACTCTCTAACTGCCAAGAGCACTTTTTACTATGCGCACCCAACCAGAGTGACGGGAGGAGCACATTTCAGAAAACGTGCTCAGCTCGTCGAGAAAATGCGATTTAAGCAATAAAATTAAAAATGCACCTAAAACCTAAACCAAACGTTGCAGGTGGTTATTTCTTCATGCGCAGTGGTCAACGCAGCACTCTCTAGCTGCCAAGAGCACTTTTTACTATGCGCACCCAACCAGAGTGACGGGAGGAGCACATTTCAGAAAACGTGCTCAGCTCGTCGAGAAAATGCGATTTAAGCAATAAAATTAAAAATGCACCTAAAACCTAAACCAAACGTTGCAGATGATCATTTCTTTATGCGCAGTGGTCAACGCAGCACTCTCTAGCTGCCAAGAGCACTTTTTACTATGCACACCCAACCAGAGTGACGGGAGGAGCACATTCCAGAAAAGGTGCTCAGCTCGTCGAGAAAATGCGATTTAAGCAATAAAATTAAAAATGCACCTAAAACCTAAACCAAACGTTGCAGATGATCATTTCTTTATGCGCAGTGGTCAACGCAGCACTCTCTAGCTGCCAAGAGCACTTTTTACTATGCGCACCCAACCAGAGTGACGGGAGGAGCACATTTCAGAAAACGTGCTCAGCTCGTCGAGAAAATGCGATTTAAGCAATAAAATAAAAAATGCACCTAAAACCTAAACCAAACGTTGCAGGTGGTTATTTCTTCATGCGCAGTGGTCAACGCGGCACTCTCTAGCTGCCATGAGCAGTTTTTACTATGCGCACCCAATCAGAGTGACGGGAGGAGCACATTTCAGAAAACGTGCTCAGCTCGTCGAGAAAATGCGATTTAAGCAATAAAATTAAAAATGCACCTAAAACCTAAACCAAACGTTGCAGGTGGTTATTTCTTCATGCGCAGTGGTCAACGCGGCACTCTCTAGCTTCCAAGAGGACTTTTTACTGTGCGCACCCAACCAGAGTGACGGGAGGAGCACATTTCAGAAAACGTGCTCAGCTCGTCGAGAAAATGCGATTTAAGCAATAAAATTAAAAATGCACCTAAAACCTAAACCAAACGCTGCAGGTGGTTATTTCTTCATGCGCAGTGGTCAACGCGGCACTCTCTAGCTGCCAAGAGCACATTTTACTATGCGCACCCAACCAGAGTGACGGGAGGAGCACATTTCAGAAAACGTGCTCAGCTCGTCGAGAAAATGCGATTTAAGCAATAAAATTAAAAATGCACCTAAAACCTAAACCAAACGTTGCAGGTGGTTATTTCTTCATGCGCAGCAGTCAACGCGGCACTCTCTAGCTGCCAAGAGCACTTTTTACTATGCGCACCCAACCAGAGTGACGGGAGGACCACATTTCAGAAAACGTGCTCAGCTCGTCCAGAAAATGCGATTCAAGCAATAAAATTAAAAATACACCTAAAACCTAAACTAAACGTTGCAGGTGGTTATTTCTTCATGCGCATTGGTCAACGCGGCACTCTCTAGCTGCCAAGAGCACTTTTTACTATGCGCACCCAACCAGAGTGACGGGAGGAGCACATTTCAGAAAACGTGCTCAGCTCGTCGAGAAAATGCGATTTAAGCAATAAAATTAAAAATGCACCTAAAACCTAAACCGAACGCTGCATATGGTCATTTCTTCATGCGCAGTGGTCAACGCGGCACTCTATAGCTGCCAAGAGGACTTTTTACTATGCACACCCAACCAGAGTGACGGGAGGAGCACATTCCAGAAAACGTGCTCAGCTCGTCGAGAAAATGCAATTTAAGCAATAAAATTAAAAATGCACCCAAAACCTAAACCAAACGTTGCAGATGGTCATTTCTTCATGCGCAGTGGTCAACGCGGCACTCTCTAGCTGCCAAGAGCACTTTTTACTATGCGCACCCAACCAGAGTGACGGGAGGAGCACATTTCAGAAAACGTGCTCAGCTCGACGAGAAAATGCGATTTAAGCAATAAAATTAAAAATGCACCCAAAACCTAAACCAAACGTTGCAGATGGTCATTTCTTCATGTGCAGTGGTCAACGCGGCAATCTCTAGCTGCCAAGAGCACTTTTTACTATGCACACCCAACCAGAGTGACGGGAGGAGCACATTTCAGAAAACGTGCTCAGCTCGTCGAGAAAATGCGATTTAAGCAATAAAATTAAAAATGCACCTAAAACCTAAACCAAACGTTGCAGGTGGTTATTTCATCATGCACAGTGGTCAACGCGGCACTCTCTAGCTGCCAAGAGCACTTTTTACTATGCGCACCCAACCAGAGTGACGGGAGGAGCACATTTCAGAAAACGTGCTCAGCTCGTCGAGAAAATGCGATTTAAGCAATAAAATTAAAAATGCACCTAAAACCTAAACCAAACGTTGCAGGTGGTTATTTCTTCATGCGCAGCAGTCAACGCGGCACCCTCTAGCTGCCAAGAGCACTTTTTACTATGCGCACCCAACCAGAGTGACGGGAGGAGCACATTTCAGAAAACGTGCTCAGCTCGTCGAGAAAATGCGATTTAAGCAATAAAATTAAAAATGCACCTAAAACCTAAACCAAACGTTGCAGGTGGTTATTTCTTCATGCGCAGCAGTCAACGCGGCACTCTCTAGCTGCCAAGAGCACTTTTTACTATGCGCACCCAACCAGAGTGACGGGAGGAGCACATTTCAGAAAACGTGCTCAGCTCGTCGAGAAAATGCGATTTAAGCAATAAAATTAAAAATGCACCTAAAACCTAAACCAAACGTTGCAGGTGGTTATTTCTTCATGCACAGTGGTCAACGTGGCACTCTCTAGCTGCCAAGAGCACGTTTTACTATGCGCACCCAACCAGAGTGACGGGAGGAGCACATTTCAGAAAACGTGCTCAGCTCGTCGAGAAAATGCGATTTAAGCAATAAAATTAAAAATGCACCTAAAACCTAAACCAAACGTTGCAGATGGTCATTTCTTCATGCGCAGTGGTCAACGCGGCACTCTCTAGCTGCCAAGAGCACTTTTTACTATGCGCACCCAACCAGAGTGACGGGAGGAGCACATTTCAGAAAACCTGCTCAGCTCGTCGAGAAAATGCGATTTAAGCAATACAATTAAAAATGCACCTAAAACCTAAACCAAACGTTGCAGGTGGTTATTTCTTCATGCACAGTGGTCAACGCGGCACTCTCTAACTGCCAAGAGCACTTTTTACTATGCGCACCCAACCAGAGTGACGGGAGGAGCACATTTCAGAAAACGTGCTCAGCTCGTCGAGAAAATGCGATTTAAGCAATAAAATTAAAAATGCACCAAAAACCTAAACCAAAGGTTGCAGGTGGTTATTTCTTCATGCGCAGTGGTCAACGCAGCACTCTCTAGCTGCCAAGAGCACTTTTTACTATGCGCACCCAACCAGAGTGACGGGAGGAGCACATTTCAGAAAACGTGCTCAGCTCGTCGAGAAAATGCGATTTAAGCAATAAAATTAAAAATGCACCTAAAACCTAAACCAAACGTTGCAGATGATCATTTCTTTATGCGCAGTGGTCAACGCAGCACTCTCTAGCTGCCAAGAGCACTTTTTACTATGCACACCCAACCAGAGTGACGGGAGGAGCACATTCCAGAAAAGGTGCTCAGCTCGTCGAGAAAATGCGATTTAAGTAATAAAATTAAAAATGCACCCAAAACCTAAACCAAACGTTGCAGGTGGTTATTTCTTCATGCGCAGCGGTCAACGCGGCACTCTCTAGCTGCCAAGAGCACTTTTTACTATGCGCACCCAACCAGAGTGACGGGAGGAGCACATTTCAGAAAACGTGCTCAGCTCGTCGAGAAAATGCGATTTAATCAATAAAATTAAAAATGCACCTAAAACCTAAACCAAACGTTGCAGGTGGTTATTTCTTCATGTGCAGCCGTCAACGCGGCACTCTCTAGCTGCCAAGAGCACTTTTTACTATGCGCACCCAACCAGAGTGACGGGAGGAGCACATTTCAGAAAACGTGCTCAGCTCGTCGAGAAAATGCGATTTAAGCAATAAAATTAAAAATGCACCTAAAACCTAAACCAAACGTTGCAGGTGGTTATTTCTTCATGCGCAGTGGTCAACGCGGCACTCTCTAGTTGCCAATAGCACTTTTTACTATGCGCACCCAACCAGAGTGACGGGAGGAGCACATTTCAGAAAACGTGCTCAGCTCGTCCAGAAAATGCGATTTAAGCAATAAAATTAAAAATGCACCTAAAACCTAAACCAAACGTTGCAGGTGGTTATTTTTTCATGCGCAGTGGTCAACGCGGCACTCTCTAGCTGCCAAGAGCACTTTTTACTATGCGCACCCAACCAGAGTGACGGGAGGAGCACATTTCAGAAAACGTGCTCAGCTCATCGAGAAAATTCGATTTAAGCAATAAAATTAAAAATGCACCCAAAACCTAAACCAAACGTTGCAGATGGTTATTTCTTCATGCGCAGTGGTCAACGCGGCACTCTCTAGCTGCCAAGAGCACGTTTTACTATGCGCACCCAACCAGAGTGACGGGAGGAGCACATTTCAGAAAACGTGCTCAGCTCGTCGAGAAAATGCGATTTAAGCAATAAAATTAAAAATTGCACCTAAAACCTAAACCAAACTTTGCAGGTGGTTATTTCTTCATGCGCAGCAGTCAACGCGGCACTCTCTAGCTGCCAAGAGCACTTTTTACTATGCGCACCCAACCAGAGTGACGGGAGGAGCACATTTCAGAAAACGTGCTCAGCTCGTCGAGAAAATGCGATTTAAGCAATAAAATCAAAAATGCACCTAAAACCTAAACCAAACGTTGCAGGTGGTTATTTCTTCATGCGCAGTGGTCAACGCGGCACTCTCTAGCTGCCAAGAGCACTTTTTACTATGCGCACCCAACCAGAGTGACGGGAGGAGCACATTTCAGAAAATGTGCTCAGCTCGTCGAGAAAATGCGATTTAAGCAATAAAATTAAAAATGCACCTAAAACCTAAACCAAACGTTGCAGGTGGTTATTTCTTCATGCGCAGTGGTCAACGCGGCACTCTCTAGCTGCCAAGAGCACTTTTTACTATGCACACCCAACCAGAGTGACGGGAGGAGCTCATTTCAGAAAACGTGCTCAGCTCGTCGAGAAAATGCGATTTAAGCAATAAAATTAAAAATGCACCCAAAACTTAAACCAATCGTTGCAGGTGGTTATTTCTTCATGCGCAGTGGTCAACGCGGCACTCTCTAGCTGCCAAGAGCACTTTTTACTATGCGCACCCAACCATTGTGACGGGAGGAGCACATTTCAGAAAACGTGCTCAGCTCGTCGAGAAAATGCATTTTAAGCAATAAAATTAAAAATGCACCTAAAACCTAAACCAAACGTTGAAGATGGTCATTTATTCATGCGCAGTGGTCAACGCGGCACTCTCTAGCTGCCAAGAGCACTTTTTACTATGCGCACCCAACCAGAGTGACGGGAGGAGCACATTTCAGAAAACGTGCTCAGCTCGTCCAGTAAATGCGATTTAAGCAATAAAATTAAAAATGCACCCAAAACTTAAACCAAACGTTGCAGGTGGTTATTTCTTCATGCGCAGTGGTCAACGCGGCACTCTGGAGCACATTTCAGAAAACGTGCTCAGCTCGTCGAGAAAATGCTATTTAAGCAATAAAATTAAAAATGCACCCAAAACCTAAACCAAACGTTGCAGATGGTCATTTCTTCATGCGCAGTGGTCAACGCGGCACTCTCTAGCTGCCAAGAGCACTTTTTACTATGCGCACCCAACCAGAGTGACGGGAGGAGCACATTTCAGAAAACGTGCTCAGCTCGTCGAGAAAATGCGATTTAAGCAATAAAATTAAAAATGCACCTAAAACCTAAACCAAACGTTGCAGGTGGTTATTTCTTCATGCGCAGTGGTCAACGCGGCACTCTCTAGCTGCCAAGAGCACTTTTTACTATGCGCACCCAACCAGAGTGACGGGAGGAGCACATTTCAGAAAACGTGCTCAGCTCGTCGAGAAAATGCGATTTAAGCAACAAAATTAAAAATGCACCTAAAACCTAAACCAAACGTTGCAGGTGGTTATTTCTTCATGCGCAGTGGTCAACGCGGCACTATCTAGCTGCCAAGAGCACTTTTTACTATGCGCACCCAACCAGAGTGACGGGAGGAGCACATTTCAGAAAACGTGCTCAGCTCGTCGAGAAAATGCGATTTAAGCAATAAAATTAAAAATGCACCCAAAACCTAAACCAAACGTTGCAGATGGTCATTTCTTCATGCGCAGTGGTCAACGCGGCACTCTCTAGCTGCCAAGAGCACTTTTTACTATGCGCACCCAACCAGAGTGACGGGAGGAGCACATTTCAGAAAACGTGCTCAGCTCGACGAGAAAATGTGATTTAAGCAATAAAATTAAAAATGCACCCAAAACCTAAACCAAATGTTGCAGGTGGTTATTTCTTCATGCGCAGTGGTCAACGCGGCACTCTCTAGCTGCCAAGAGCACGTTTTACTATGCGCACCCAACCAGAGTGACGGGAGGAGCACATTTCAGAAAACGTGCTCAGCTCGTCGAGAAAATGCGATTTAAGCAATAAAATTAAAAATTGCACCTAAAACCTAAACCAAACTTTGCAGGTGGTTATTTCTTCATGCGCAGCAGTCAACGCGGCACTCTCTAGCTGCCAAGAGCACTTTTTACTATGCGCACCCAACCAGAGTGACGGGAGGAGCACATTTCAGAAAACGTGCTCAGCTCGTCGAGAAAATGCGATTTAAGCAATAAAATAAAACATGCACCTAAAACCTAAACCAAACGTTGCAGGTGGTTATTTCTTCATGCGCAGTGGTCAACGCGGCACTCTCTAGCTGCCAAGAGCACTTTTTACTATGCGCACCCAACCAGAGTGACGGGAGGAGCACATTTCAGAAAATGTGCTCAGCTCGTCGAGAAAATGCGATTTAAGCAATAAAATTAAAAATGCACCTAAAACCTAAACCAAACGTTGCAGGTGGTTATTTCTTCATGCGCAGTGGTCAACGCGGCACTCTCTAGCTGCCAAGAGCACTTTTTACTGTGCGCACCCAACCAGAGTGACGGGAGGAGCACATTTCAGAAAACGTGCTCAGCTCGTCGAGAAAATGCGATTTAAGCAATAAAATTAAAAATGCACCTAAAACCTAAACCAAACGTTGCAGGTGGTCATTTCTTCATGCGCAGTGGTCAACGCGGCACTCTCTAGCTGCCAAGAGCACTTTTTACTATGCGCACCCAACCAGAGTGACGGGAGGAGCACATTTCAGAAAACGTGCTCAGCTTGTCGAGAAAATGCGATTTAAGCAATAAAATTAAAAATGCACCCAAAACCTAAACCACACGTTGCAGATGGTCATTTCTTCATGCGCAGTGGTCAACGCGGCACTCTCTAGCTGCCAAGAGCACTTTTTACTATGCGCACCCAACCAGAGTGACGGGAGGAGCACATTTCAGAAAACGTGCTCAGCTCGTCCAGAAAATGCGATTTAAGCAATAAAATTAAAAATGCACCCAAAACCTAAACCACACGTTGCAGATGGTCATTTCTTCATGCGCAGTGGTCAACGCGGCACTCTCTAGCTGCCAAGAGCACTTTTTACTATGCGCACCCAACCAGAGTGACGGGTGGAGCACATTTCAGAAAACGTGCTCAGCTCGTCGAGAAAATGCGATTTAAGCAATAAAATTAAAAATGCACCCAAAACCTAAACCAAACGTTGCAGATGGTCATTTCTTTATGCGCAGTGGTCAACGCGGCACTCTCTAGCTGCCAAGAGCACTTTTTACTATGCGCACCCAACCAGAGTGACGGGAGAAGCACATTTCAGAAAACGTGCTCAGCTCGACGAGAAAATGCGATTTAAGCAATAAAATTAAAAATGCACCCAAAACCTAAACCAAACGTTGCAGGTGGTTATTTCTTCAGGCGCAGTGGTCAACGCGGCACTCTCTAGCTGCCAAGAGCACTTTTTACTATGCGCACCCAACCAGAGTGACGGGAGGAGCACATTTCAGAAAACGTGCTCAGCTCGTCGAGAAAATGCGATTTAAGCAATAAAATTAAAAATGCACCTAAAATCTAAACCAAACGTTGCAGGTGGTTATTTCTTCATGCGCAATGGTCAACGCGGCACTCTCTAGCTGCCAAGAGCACTTTTTACTATGCGCACCCAACCAGAGTGACGGGAGGAGCACATTTCAGAAAACGTGCTCAGCTCGTCGAGAAAATGCAATTTAAGCAATAAAATTAAAAATGCACCTAAAACCTAAACCAAACGTTGCAGATGGTCATTTCTTCATGCGCAGTGGTCAACGCGGCACTCTCTAGCTGCCAAGAGCACTTTTTACTGTGCGCACCCAACCAGAGTGACGGGAGGAGCACATTTCAGAAAACGTGCTCAGCTCGTCGAGAAAATGCGATTTAAGCAATAAAATTAAAAATGCACCTAAAACCTAAACCAAACGTTGCAGGTCGTTATTTCTTCATGCGCAGTGGTCAACGCGGCACTCTCTAGCTGCCAAGAGCACTTTTTACTATGCGCACCCAACCAGAGTGACGGGAGGAGCACATTTCAGAAAACGTGCTCAGCTCGTCCAGAAAATGCGATTTAAGCAATAAAATTAAAAATGCACCCAAAACCTAAACCACACGTTGCAGATGGTCATTTCTTCATGCGCAGTGGTCAACGCGGCACTCTCTAGCTGCCAAGAGCACTTTTTACTATGCGCACCCAACCAGAGTGACGGGAGGAGCACATTTCAGAAAACGTGCTCAGCTCGTCGAGAAAATGCGATTTAAGCAATAAAATTAAAAATGCACCTAAAACCTAAACCAAACGTTGCAGGTGGTTATTTCTTCATGCGCAGCAGTCAACGCGGCACTCTCTAGCTGCCAAGAGCAATTTTTACTATGCGCACCCAACCAGAGTGACGGGAGGAGCACATTTCAGAAAACGTGCTCAGCTCGTCGAGAAAATGCGATTTAAGCAATAAAATTAAAAATGCACCCAAAACCTAAACCAAACGTTGCAGATGGTCATTTCTTCATGCGCAGTGGTCAACGCGGCACTCTCTAGCTGCCAAGAGCACTTTTTACTATGCGCACCCAACCAGAGTGACGGGAGGAGCACATTTCAGAAAACGTGCTCAGCTCGACGAGAAAATGCGATTTAAGCAATAAAATTAAAAATGCACCTAAAACCTAAACCAAACGTTGCAGGTGGTTATTTCTTCATGCGCAGTGGTCAACGCGGCACTCTCTAGCTGCCAAGAGCACTTTTTACTATGCGCACCCAACCAGAGTGACGGGAGGAGCACATTTCAGAAAACGTGCTCAGCTCGACGAGAAAATGCGATTTAAGCAATAAAATTAAAAATGCACCCAAAACCTAAACCAACGTTGCAGATGGTCAATTCTTCATGTGCAGTGGTCAACGCGGCAATCTCTAGCTGCCAAGAGCACTTTTTACTATGCGCACCCAACCAGAGTGACGGGAGGAGCACATTTCAGAAAACGTGCTCAGCTCGTCGAGAAAATGCGATTTAAGCAATAAAATTAAAAATGCACCTAAAACCTAAACCAAACGTTGCAGGTGGTTATTTCATCATGCACAGTGGTCAACGCGGCACTCTCTAGCTGCCACGAGCACTTTTTACTATGCGCACCCGACCAGAGTGACGGGAGGAGCACATTTCAGAAAACGTGCTCAGCTCGTCGAGAAAATGCGATTTAAGCAATAAAATTAAAAATGCACCTAAAACCTAAACCAAACGTTGCAGATGGTCATTTCTTCATGCCAGTGGTCAACGCGGCACTCTCTAGCTGCCAAGAGCACTTTTTACTATGCGCACCCAACAAGAGTGACGGGAGGAGCACACTTAAGAAAACGTGCTCAGCTCGTCGAGAAAATGCGATTTAAGCAATAAAATTAAAAATGCACCTAAAACCTAAACCAAACGTTGCAGATGATCATTTCTTCATGCGCAGTGGTCAACGCGGCACTCTCTAGCTGCCAAGAGCACTTTTTACTATGCGCACCCAACCAGAGTGACGGGAGGAGCACATTTCAGAAAACGTGCTCAGCTCGTCGAGAAAATGCGATTTAAGCAATAAAATTAAAAATGCACCCAAAACCTAAACCACACGTTGCAGATGGTCATTTCTTCATGCGCAGTGGTCAACGCGGCACTCTCTAGCTGCCAAGAGCACTTTTTACTATGCGCACCCAACCAGAGTGACGGGAGGAGCACATTTCAGAAAACGTGCTCAGCTCGTCGAGAAAATGTGATTTAAGCAATAAAATTAAAAATACACCTAAAACCTAAACCAAACGTTGCAGGTGGTTATTTCTTCATGCGCATTGGTCAACGCGGCACTCTCTAGCTGCCAAGAGCACTTTTTACTATGCGCACCCAACCAGAGTGACGGGAGGAGCACATTTCAGAAAACGTGCTCAGCTCGTCGAGAAAATGCGATTTAAGCAATAAAATTAAAAATTCACCTAAAACCTAAACCGAACGCTGCATATGGTCATTTCTTCATGCGCAGTGGTCAACGCGGCACTCTATAGCTGCCAAGAGGACTTTTTACTATGCACACCCAACCAGAGTGACGGGAGGAGCACATTCCAGAAAACGTGCTCAGCTCGTCGAGAAAATGCAATTTAAGCAATAAAATTAAAAATGCACCCAAAACCTAAACCAAACGTTGCAGATGGTCATTTCTTCATGCGCAGTGGTCAACGCGGCACTCTCTAGCTGCCAAGAGCACTTTTTACTATGCGCACCCAACCAGAGTGACGGGAGGAGCACATTTCAGAAAACGTGCTCAGCTCGTCGAGAAAATGCGATTTAAGCAATAAAATTAAAAATGCACCTAAAACCTAAACCAAACGTTCCAGGTGGTTATTTCTTTATGCGCAGCAGTCAACGTGGCACTCTCTAGCTGCCAAGAGCACTTTTTACTATGCGCACCCAACCAGAGTGACGGGAGGAGCACATTTCAGAAAACGTGCTCAGCTCGTCGAGAAAATGCGATTTAAGCAATACAATTAAAAATGCACCCAAAACCTAAACCAAACGTTGCAGATGGTCATTTCTTCATGCGCAGTGGTCAACGCGGCACTCTCTAGCTGCCAAGAGCACTTTTTACTATGCGCACCCAACCAGAGTGACGGGAGGAGCACATTTCAGAAAACGTGCTCAGCTCGACGAGAAAATGCGATTTAAGCAATAAAATTAAAAATGCACCCAAAACCTAAATCAAACGTTGCAGATGGTCATTTCTTCATGTGCAGTGGTCAACGCGGCAATCTCTAGCTGCCAAGAGCACTTTTTACTATGCGCACCCAACCAGAGTGACGGGAGGAGCACATTTCAGAAAACGTGCTCAGCTCGTCCAGGAAATGCGATTTAAGCAATAAAATTAAAAATGCACCCAAAACCTAAACCAAACGTTGCAGGTGGTTATTTCTTCATGCGCAGTGGTCAACGCGGCACTCTCTAGCTGCCAAGAGCACTTTTTACTATGCGCACCCAACCAGAGTGACGGGAGGAGCACATTTCAGAAAACGTGCTCAGCTCGTCGAGAAAATGCGATTTAAGCAATAAAATTAAAAATGCACCTAAAACCTAAACCAAACGTTGCAGGTGGTTATTTCTTCATGCGCAGTGGTCAACGCGGCACTCTCTAGCTGCCAAGAGCACTTTTTACTGTGCGCACCCAACCAGAGTAACGGGAGGAGCACATTTCAGAAAACGTGCTCAGCTCGTCGAGAAAATGCGATTTAAGCAATAAAATTAAAAATGCACCTAAAACCTAAACCAAACGTTGCAGGTGGTCATTTCTTCATGCGCAGTGGTCAACGCGGCACTCTCTAGCTGCCAAGAGCACTTTTTACTATGCGCACCCAACCAGAGTGACGGGAGGAGCACATTTCAGAAAACGTGCTCAGCTCGTCTAGAAAATTTGATTTAAGCAATAAAATTAAAAATGCACCCAAAACCTAAACCACACGTTGCAGATGGTCATTTCTTCATGCGCAGTGGTCAACGCGGCACTCTCTAGCTGCCAAGAGCACTTTTTACTATGCGCACCCAACCAGAGTGACGGGAGGAGCACATTTCAGAAAACGTGCTCAGCTCGTCCAGAAAATGCGATTTAAGCAATACAATTAAAAATGCACCCAAAACCTAAACCAAACGTTGCAGGTGGTTATTTCTTCATGCGCAGTGGTCAACGCGGCACTGTCTAGCTGCCAAGAGCACTTTTTACTATGCGCACCCAACCAGAGTGACGGGAGGAGCACATTTCAGAAAACGTGCTCAGCTCGTCGAGAAAATGCGATTTAAGCAATAAAATTAAAAATGCACCTAAAACCTAAACCAAACGTTGCAGGTGGTTATTTCTTCATGCGCAGTGGTCAACGCGGCACTCTCTAGCTGCCAAGAGCACTTTTTACTATGCGCACCCAACAAGAGTGACGGGAGGAGCACATTTCAGAAAAAGTGCTCAGCTCGTCGAGAAAATGCGATTTAAGCAATAAAATTAAAAATGCACCCAAAACCTAAACCAAACGTTGCAGGTGGTTATTTCTTTATGCGCAGTGGTCAACGCGGCACTCTCTAGCTGCCAAGAGCACTTTTTACTATGCACACCCAACCAGAGTGACGGGAGGAGCACATTTCAGAAAACGTGCTCAGCTCGTCGAGAAAATTCGATTTAAGCAATAAAATTAAAAATGCACCCAAAACCTAAACCAAACGTTGCAGATGGTCATTTCTTCATGCGCAGTGGTCAACGCGGCACTCTCTAGCTGCCAAGAGCACTTTTTACTATGCGCACCCAACCAGAGTGACGGGAGGAGCACATTTCAGAAAACGTGCTCAGCTCGTCGAGAAAATGCGATTTAAGCAATAAAATTAAAAATGCACCTAAAACCTAAACCAAACGTTGCAGGTGGTTATTTCTTCATGCGCAGTGGTCAACGCGGCACTCTCTAGCTGCCAAGAGCACTTTGTACTATGCACACCCAACCAGAGTGACGGGAGGAGCACATTTCAGAAAACGTGCTCAGCTCGTCGAGAAAATTCGATTTAAGCAATAAAATTAAAAATGCACCCAAAACCTAAACCACACGTTGCAGATGGTCATTTCTTCATGCGCAGTGGTCAACGCGGCACTCTCTAGCTGCCAAGAGCACTTTTTACTATGCGCACCCAACCAGAGTGACGGGAGGAGCACATTTCAGAAAACGTGCTCAGCTCGTCCAGAAAATGCGATTTAAGCAATACAATTAAAAATGCACCCAAAACCTAAACCAAACGTTGCAGGTGGTTATTTCTTCATGCGCAGTGGTCAACGCGGCACTGTCTAGCTGCCAAGAGCACTTTTTACTATGCGCACCCAACCAGAGTGACGGGAGGAGCACATTTCAGAAAACGTGCTCAGCTCGTCGAGAAAATGCGATTTAAGCAATACAATTAAAAATGCACCTAAAACCTAAACCAAACGTTGCAGGTGGTTATTTCTTCATGCGCAGTGGTCAACGCGGCACTCTCTAGCTGCCAAGAGCACTTTTTACTATGCGCACCCAACAAGAGTGACGGGAGGAGCACATTTCAGAAAAAGTGCTCAGCTCGTCGAGAAAATGCGATTTAAGCAATAAAATTAAAAATGCACCCAAAACCTAGACCAAACGTTGCAGGTGGTTATTTCTTTATGCGCAGTGGTCAACGCGGCACTCTCTAGCTGCCAAGAGCACTTTTTACTATGCACACCCAACCAGAGTGACGGGAGGAGCACATTTCAGAAAACGTGCTCAGCTCGTCGAGAAAATTCGATTTAAGCAATAAAATTAAAAATGCACCCAAAACCTAAACCACACGTTGCAGATGGTCATTTCTTCATGCGCAGTGGTCAACGCGGCACTCTCTAGCTGCCAAGAGCACTTTTTACTATGCGCACCCAACCAGAGTGACGGGAGGAGCACATTTCAGAAAACGTGCTCAGCTCGTCCAGAAAATGCGATTTAAGCAATACAATTAAAAATGCACCCAAAACCTAAACCAAACGTTGCAGGTGGTTATTTCTTCATGCGCAGTGGTCAACGCGGCACTGTCTAGCTGCCAAGAGCACTTTTTACTATGCGCACCCAACCAGAGTGACGGGAGGAGCACATTTCAGAAAACGTGCTCAGCTCGTCGAGAAAATGCGATTTAAGCAATAAAATTAAAAATGCACCTAAAACCTAAACCAAACGTTGCAGGTGGTTATTTCTTCATGCGCAGTGGTCAACGCGGCACTCTCTAGCTGCCAAGAGCACTTTTTACTATGCGCACCCAACAAGAGTGACGGGAGGAGCACATTTCAGAAAAAGTGCTCAGCTCGTCGAGAAAATGCGATTTAAGCAATAAAATTAAAAATGCACCCAAAACCTAAACCAAACGTTGCAGGTGGTTATTTCTTTATGCGCAGTGGTCAACGCGGCACTCTCTAGCTGCCAAGAGCACTTTTTACTATGCGCACCCAACCAGAGTGACGGGAGGAGCACATTTCAGAAAACGTGCTCAGCTCGTCGAGAAAATTCGATTTAAGCAATAAAATTAAAAATGCACCCAAAACCTAAACCAAACGTTGCAGATGGTCATTTCTTCATGCGCAGTGGTCAACGCGGCACTCTCTAGCTGCCAAGAGCACTTTTTACTATGCGCACCCAACCAGAGTGACGGGAGGAGAACATTTCAGAAAACGTGCTCAGCTCGACGAGAAAATGCGATTTAAGCAATAAAATTAAAAATGCACCCAAAACCTAAACCAAACGTTGCAGGTGGTTATTTCTTCATGCGCAGTGGTCAACGCGGCACTCTCTAGCTGCCAAGAGCCCTTTTTACTATGCGCACCCAACCAGAGTGACGGGAGGAGCACATTTCAGAAAACGTGCTCAGCTCGTCGAGAAAATGTGATTTAAGCAATAAAATTAAAAGTACACCTAAAACCCAAACCAAACGTTGCAGGTGGTTATTTCTTCATGCGCATTGGTCAACGCGGCACTCTCTAGCTGCCAAGAGCACTTTTTACTATGCGCACCCAACCAGAGTGACGGGAGGAGCACATTTCAGAAAACGTGCTCAGCTCGTCGAGAAAATGCGATTTAAGCAATAAAATTAAAAATGCACCTAAAACCTAAACCGAACGCTGCATATGGTCATTTCTTCATGCGCAGTGGTCAACGCGGCACTCTATAGCTGCCAAGAGGACTTTTTACTATGCACACCCAACTAGAGTGACGGGAGGAGCACATTCCAGAAAACGTGCTCAGCTCGTCGAGAAAATGCGATTTAAGCAATAAATTAAAAATGCACCCAAAACCTAAACCAAACGTTGCAGATGGTCATTTCTTCATGCGCAGTGGTACACGCGGCACTCTCTAGCTGCCAAGAGCACTTTTTACTATGCGCACCCAACCAGAGTGACGGGAGGAGCACATTTCAGAAAACGTGCTCAGCTCGTCGAGAAAATGCGCTTTAAGCAATAAGATTAAAAATGCACCTAAAACCTAAACCAAACGTTGCAGGTGGTTATTTCTTCATGCGCAGTGGTCAACGCGGCACTCTCTAGCTGCCAAGAGCACTTTTTACTATGCGCACCCAACCAGAGTGACGGGAGGAGCACATTTCAGAAAACGTGCTCAGCTCGCCGAGAAAATGCGATTTAAGCAATAAAATTAAAAATGCACCTAAAACCTAAACCAAACGTTGCAGGTGGTTATTTCATCATGCGCAGTGGTCAACGCGGCACTCTCTAGCTGCCAAGAGCACTTTTTACTATGCGCACCCAACAAGAGTGACGGGAGGAGCACATTTCAGAAAACGTGCTCAGCTCGTCGAGAAAATGAGATTTAAGCAATAAAATTAAAAATGCACCTAAAACCTAAACCAAACGTTGCAGGTGGTTATTTCTTCATGCGCAATGGTCAACGCGGCACTCTCTAGCTGCCAAGAACACTTTTTACTATGTGCACCCAACCAGAGTGACGGGAGGAGCACATTGAAGAAAACGTGCTCAGCTCGTCGAGAAAATGCGATTAAGCAATAAAATTAAAAATGCACCTAAAACCTAAACCAAACGTTGCAGATGATCATTTCTACATGCGCAGTGGTCAACGCGGCACTCTCTAGCTGCCAAGAGCACTTTTTACTATGCGCACCCAACCAGAGTGACGGGAGGAGCAAATTTCAGAAAACGTGCTCAGCTCGTCCAGAAAATGCGATTTAAGCAATAAAATTAAAAATGCACCCAAAACCTAAAACAAACGTTGCAGGTGGTTATTTCTTCATGCGCAGTCGTCAACGCGGCACTCTCTAGCTGCCAAGAGCACTTTTTACTATGCGCACCCAACCAGAGTGACGGGAGGAGCACATTTCAGAAAACGTGCTCAGCTCGTCGAGAAAATGCGATTTAAGCAATAAAATTAAAAATGCACCTAAAACCTAAACCAAACGTTGCAGATGGTCATTTCTTCATGCGCAGTGGTCAACGCGGCACTCTCTAGCTGCCAAGAGCACTTTTTACTATGCGCACCCAACCAGAGTGACGGGAGGAGCGCATTTCAGAAAACGTGCTCAGCTCGTCGAGAAAATGCGATTTAAGTAATAAAATTAAAAATGCACCCAAAACCTAAACCAAACGTTGCAGATGGTCATTTCTTCATGCGCAGTGGTCAACGCGGCACTCTCTAGCTGCCAAGAGCACTTTTTACTATTCGCACCCAACCAGAGTGACGGGAGGAGCACATTTCAGAAAACGTGCTCAGCTCGACGAGAAAATGCGATTTAAGCAATAAAATTAAAAATGCACCCAAAACCTAAACCAAACGTTGCAGGTGGTTATTTCTTCATGCGCAGTGGTCAACGCGGCACTCTCCAGCTGCCAAGAGCACTTTTTACTATGCGCACCCAACCAGAGTGACGGGAGGAGCACATTTCAGAAAACGTGCTCAGCTCGTCGAGAAAATGCGATTTAAGCAATAAAATTAAAAATGCACCTAAAACCTAAACCAAACGTTGCAGGTGGTTATTTCTTCATGCGCAATGGTCAACGCGGCACTCTCTAGCTGCCAAGAACACTTTTTACTATGCGCACCAAACCAGAGTGACGGGAGGAGCACATTGAAGAAAACGTGCTCAGCTCGTCGAGAAAATGCGATTAAGCAATAAAATTAAAAATGCACCTAAAACCTAAACCAAACGTTGCAGATGATCATTTCTTCATGCGCAGTGGTCAACGCGGCACTCTCTAGCTGCCAAGAGCACTTTTTACTATGCGCACCCAACCAGAGTGACGGGAGGAGCACATTTCAGAAAACGTGCTCAGCTCGTCGAGAAAATGCGATTTAAGAAATAAAATTAAAAATGCACCCAAAACCTAAACCGCACGTTGCAGATGGTCATTTCTTCATGCGCAGTGGTCAACGCGGCACTCTCTAGCTGCCAAGAGCACTTTTTACTATGCGCACCCAACCAGAGTGACGGGAGGAGCACATTTAAGAAAACGTGCTCAGCTCGTCCAGAAAATGCGATTTAAGCAATAAAATTTAAAATGCACCCAAAACCTAAACCAAACGTTGCAGGTGGTTATTTCTTCATGCGCAGTGGTCAACGCGGCACTCTCTACCTGCCAAGAGCACTTTTTACTATGCGCACCCAACCAGAGTGACGGGAGGAGCACATTTCAGAAAACGTGCTCAGCTCGTCGAGAAAATGCGATTTAAGCAATAAAATTAAAAATGCACCCAAAACCTAAACCAAACGTTGCAGGTGGTTATTTCTTCATGCGCAGTGGTCAACGCGGCACTCTCTAGCTGCCAAGAGCACTTTTTACTATGCGCACCCAACAAGAGTGACGGGAGGAGCACATTTCAGAAAACGTGCTCAGCTCGTCGAGAAAATGCGATTTAAGCAATAAAATTAAAAATGCACCCAAAACCTAAACCAAACGTTGCAGGTGGTTATTTCTTCATGCGCAGTGGTCAACGCGGCACTCTCTAGCTGCCAAGAGCACTTTTTACTATGCGCACCCAACCAGAGTGACGGGAGGAGCACATTTCAGAAAACGTGCTCAGCTCGTCGAGAAAATGTGATTTAAGCAATAAAATTAAAAATACACCTAAAACCTAAACCAAACGTTGCAGGTGGTTATTTCTTCATGCGCATTGGTCAACGCGGCACTCTCTAGCTGCCAAGAGCACTTTTTACTATGCGCACCCAACCAGAGTGACGGGAGGAGCACATTTCAGAAAACGTGCTCAGCTCGTCGAGAAAATGCGATTTAAGCAATACAATTAAAAATGCACCTAAAACCTAAACCAAACGTTGCAGGTGGTTATTTCTTCATGCGCAGTGGTCAACGCGGCACTCTCTAGCTGCCAAGAGCACTTTTTACTATGCGCACCCAACCAGAGTGACGGGAGGAGCACATTTCAGAAAACGTGCTCAGCTCGTCGAGAAAATGCGATTTAAGCAATAAAATTAAAAATGCACCTAAAACCTAAACCAAACGTTGCAGGTGGTTATTTCTTCATGCGCAGTGGTCAACGCGGCACTCTCTAGCTGCCAAGAGCACTTTTTACTATGCGCACCCAACCAGAGTGACGGGAGGAGCACATTTCAGAAAACGTGCTCAGCTCGTCGAGAAAATGCGATTTAAGCAATACAATTAAAAATGCACCTAAAACCTAAACCAAACGTTGCAGGTGGTTATTTCTTCATGCGCAGTGGTCAACGCGGCACTCTCTAGCTGCCAAGAGCACTTTTTACTGTGCGCACCCAACCAGAGTGACGGGAGGAGCACATTTCAGAAAACGTGCTCAGCTCGTCGAGAAAATGCGATTTAAGCAATAAAATTAAAAATGCACCTAAAACCTAAACCAAACGTTGCAGGTGGTCATTTCTTCATGCGCAGTGGTCAACGCGGCACTTTCTAGCTGCCAAGAGCACTTTTTACTATGCGCACCCAACCAGAGTGACGGGAGGAGCACATTTCAGAAAACGTGCTCAGCTCGTCCAGAAAATGCGATTCAAGCAATAAAATTAAAAATGCACCCAAAACCTAAACTAAACGTTGCAGGTGGTTATTTCTTCATGCGCAGTGGTCAACGCGGCACTCTCTAGCTGCCAAGAGCACTTTTTACTATGCGCACCCAACCAGAGTGACGGGAGGAGCACATTTCAGAAAACGTGCTCAGCTCGTCGAGAAAATGCGATTTAGGCTATAAAAGTAAAAATGCACCCAAAACCTAAACCAAACGTTGCAGATGGTCATTTCTTCATGCGCAGTGGTCAACGCGGCACTCTCTAGCTGCCAAGAGCACTTTTTACTATGCGCACCCAACCAGAGTGACGGGAGGAGCACATTTCAGAAAACGTGCTCAGCTCGTCGAGAAAATTCGATTTAAGCAATAAAATTAAAAATGCACCCAAAACCTAAACCAAACGTTGCAGATGGTCATTTCTTCATGCGCAGTGGTCAACGCGGCACTCTCTAGCTGCCAAGAGCACTTTTTACTATGCGCACCCAACCAGAGTGACGGGAGGAGAACATTTCAGAAAACGTGCTCAGCTCGACGAGAAAATGCGATTTAAGCAATAAAATTAAAAATGCACCCAAAACCTAAACCAAACGTTGCAGGTGGTTATTTCTTCATGCGCAGTGGTCAACGCGGCACTCTCTAGCTGCCAAGAGCCCTTTTTACTATGCGCACCCAACCAGAGTGACGGGAGGAGCACATTTCAGAAAACGTGCTCAGCTCGTCGAGAAAATGTGATTTAAGCAATAAAATTAAAAGTACACCTAAAACCCAAACCAAACGTTGCAGGTGGTTATTTCTTCATGCGCATTGGTCAACGCGGCACTCTCTAGCTGCCAAGAGCACTTTTTACTATGCGCACCCAACCAGAGTGACGGGAGGAGCACATTTCAGAAAACGTGCTCAGCTCGTCGAGAAAATGCGATTTAAGCAATAAAATTAAAAATGCACCTAAAACCTAAACCGAACGCTGCATATGGTCATTTCTTCATGCGCAGTGGTCAACGCGGCACTCTATAGCTGCCAAGAGGACTTTTTACTATGCACACCCAACTAGAGTGACGGGAGGAGCACATTCCAGAAAACGTGCTCAGCTCGTCGAGAAAATGCGATTTAAGCAATAAATTAAAAATGCACCCAAAACCTAAACCAAACGTTGCAGATGGTCATTTCTTCATGCGCAGTGGTACACGCGGCACTCTCTAGCTGCCAAGAGCACTTTTTGCTATGCGCACCCAACCAGAGTGACGGGAGGAGCACATTTCAGAAAACGTGCTCAGCTCGTCGAGAAAATGCGCTTTAAGCAATAAGATTAAAAATGCACCTAAAACCTAAACCAAACGTTGCAGGTGGTTATTTCTTCATGCGCAGTGGTCAACGCGGCACTCTCTAGCTGCCAAGAGCACTTTTTACTATGCGCACCCAACCAGAGTGACGGGAGGAGCACATTTCAGAAAACGTGCTCAGCTCGCCGAGAAAATGCGATTTAAGCAATAAAATTAAAAATGCACCTAAAACCTAAACCAAACGTTGCAGGTGGTTATTTCATCATGCGCAGTGGTCAACGCGGCACTCTCTAGCTGCCAAGAGCACTTTTTACTATGCGCACCCAACAAGAGTGACGGGAGGAGCACATTTCAGAAAACGTGCTCAGCTCGTCGAGAAAATGAGATTTAAGCAATAAAATTAAAAATGCACCTAAAACCTAAACCAAACGTTGCAGGTGGTTATTTCTTCATGCGCAATGGTCAACGCGGCACTCTCTAGCTGCCAAGAACACTTTTTACTATGTGCACCCAACCAGAGTGACGGGAGGAGCACATTGAAGAAAACGTGCTCAGCTCGTCGAGAAAATGCGATTAAGCAATAAAATTAAAAATGCACCTAAAACCTAAACCAAACGTTGCAGATGATCATTTCTTCATGCGCAGTGGTCAACGCGGCACTCTCTAGCTGCCAAGAGCACTTTTTACTATGCGCACCCAACCAGAGTGACGGGAGGAGCAAATTTCAGAAAACGTGCTCAGCTCGTCCAGAAAATGCGATTTAAGCAATAAAATTAAAAATGCACCCAAAACCTAAAACAAACGTTGCAGGTGGTTATTTCTTCATGCGCAGTCGTCAACGCGGCACTCTCTAGCTGCCAAGAGCACTTTTTACTATGCGCACCCAACCAGAGTGACGGGAGGAGCACATTTCAGAAAACGTGCTCAGCTCGTCGAGAAAATGCGATTTAAGCAATAAAATTAAAAATGCACCTAAAACCTAAACCAAACGTTGCAGATGGTCATTTCTTCATGCGCAGTGGTCAACGCGGCACTCTCTAGCTGCCAAGAGCACTTTTTACTATGCGCACCCAACCAGAGTGACGGGAGGAGCGCATTTCAGAAAACGTGCTCAGCTCGTCGAGAAAATGCGATTTAAGCAATAAAATTAAAAATGCACCCAAAACCTAAACCAAACGTTGCAGATGGTCATTTCTGCATGCGCAGTGGTCAACGCGGCACTCTCTAGCTGCCAAGAGCACTTTTTACTATGCGCACCCAACCAGAGTGACGGGAGGAGCACATTTCAGAAAACGTGCTCAGCTCGCCGAGAAAATGCGATTTAAGCCATAAAATTAAAAATGCACCTAAAACCTAAACCAAACGTTGCAGGTGGTTATTTCATCATGCGCAGTGGTCAACGCGGCACTCTCTAGCTGCCAAGAGCACTTTTTACTATGCGCACCCAACAAGAGTGACGGGAGGAGCACATTTCAGAAAACGTGCTCAGCTCGTCGAGAAAATGAGATTTAAGCAATAAAATTAAAAATGCACCTAAAACCTAAACCAAACGTTGCAGGTGGTTATTTCTTCATGCGCAATGGTCAACGCGGCACTCTCTAGCTGTCAAGAACACTTTTTACTATGTGCACCCAACCAGAGTGACGGGAGGAGCACATTGAAGAAAACGTGCTCAGCTCGTCGAGAAAATGCGATTAAGCAATAAAATTAAAAATGCACCTAAAACCTAAACCAAACGTTGCAGATGATCATTTCTTCATGCGCAGTGGTCAACGCGGCACTCTCTAGCTGCCAAGAGCACTTTTTACTATGCGCACCCAACCAGAGTGACGGGAGGAGCAAATTTCAGAAAACGTGCTCAGCTCGTCCAGAAAATGCGATTTAAGCAATAAAATTAAAAATGCACCCAAAACCTAAAACAAACGTTGCAGGTGGTTATTTCTTCATGCGCAGTCGTCAACGCGGCACTCTCTAGCTGCCAAGAGCACTTTTTACTATGCGCACCCAACCAGAGTGACGGGAGGAGCACATTTCAGAAAACGTGCTCAGCTCGTCGAGAAAATGCGATTTAAGCAATAAAATTAAAAATGCACCTAAAACCTAAACCAAACGTTGCAGATGGTCATTTCTTCATGCGCAGTGGTCAACGCGGCACTCTCTAGCTGCCAAGAGCACTTTTTACTATGCGCACCCAACCAGAGTGACGGGAGGAGCGCATTTCAGAAAACGTGCTCAGCTCGTCGAGAAAATGCGATTTAAGTAATAAAATTAAAAATGCACCCAAAACCTAAACCAAACGTTGCAGATGGTCATTTCTTCATGCGCAGTGGTCAACGCGGCACTCTCTAGCTGCCAAGAGCACTTTTTACTATGCGCACCCAACCAGAGTGACGGGAGGAGCACATTTCAGAAAACGTGCTCAGCTCGACGAGAAAATGCGATTTAAGCAATAAAATTAAAAATGCACCCAAAACCTAAACCAAACGTTGCAGGTGGTTATTTCTTCATGCGCAGTGGTCACCGCGGCACTCTCTAGCTGCCAAGAGCACTTTTTACTATGCGCACCCAACCAGAGTGACGGGAGGAGCACATTTCAGAAAACGTGCTCAGCTCGTCGAGAAAATGCGATTTAAGCAATAAAATTAAAAATGCACCTAAAACCTAAACCAAACGTTGCAGGTGGTTATTTCTTCATGCGCAATGGTCAACGCGGCACTCTCTAGCTGCCAAGAACACTTTTTACTATGCGCACCAAACCAGAGTGACGGGAGGAGCACATTGAAGAAAACGTGCTCAGCTCGTCGAGAAAATGCGATTAAGCAATAAAATTAAAAATGCACCTAAAACCTAAACCAAACGTTGCAGATGATCATTTCTTCATGCGCAGTGGTCAACGCGGCACTCTCTAGCTGCCAAGAGCACTTTTTACTATGCGCACCCAACCAGAGTGACGGGAGGAGCACATTTCAGAAAACGTGCTCAGCTCGTCGAGAAAATGCGATTTAAGCAATAAAATTAAAAATGCACCCAAAACCTAAACCGCACGTTGCAGATGGTCATTTCTTCATGCGCAGTGGTCAACGCGGCACTCTCTAGCTGCCAAGAGCACTTTTTACTATGCGCACCCAACCAGAGTGACGGGAGGAGCACATTTAAGAAAACGTGCTCAGCTCGTCCAGAAAATGCGATTTAAGCAATAAAATTTAAAATGCACCCAAAACCTAAACCAAACGTTGCAGGTGGTTATTTCTTCATGCGCAGTGGTCAACGCGGCACTCTCTACCTGCCAAGAGCACTTTTTACTATGCGCACCCAACCAGAGTGACGGGAGGAGCACATTTCAGAAAACGTGCTCAGCTCGTCGAGAAAATGCGATTTAAGCAATAAAATTAAAAATGCACCCAAAACCTAAACCAAACGTTGCAGATGGTCATTTCTTCATGCGCAGTGGTCAACGCGGCACTCTCTAGCTGCCAAGAGCACTTTTTACTATGCGCACCCAACCAGAGTGACGGGAGGAGCACATTTCAGAAAACGTGCTCAGCTCGACGAGAAAATGCGATTTAAGCAATAAAATTAAAAATGCACCCAAAACCTAAACCAAACGTTGCAGGTGGTTATTTCTTCATGCGAAGTGGTCAACGCGGCACTCTCTAGCTGCCAAGAGCACTTTTTACTATGCGCACCCAACCAGAGTGACGGGAGGAGCACATTTCAGAAAACGTGCTCAGCTCGTCGAGAAAATGTGATTTAAGCAATAAAATTAAAAATACACCTAAAACCTAAACCAAACGTTGCAGGTGGTTATTTCTTCATGCGCATTGGTCAACGCGGCACTCTCTAGCTGCCAAGAGCACTTTTTACTATGCGCACCCAACCAGAGTGACGGGAGGAGCACATTTCAGAAAACGTGCTCAGCTCGTCGAGAAAATGCGATTTAAGCAATACAATTAAAAATGCACCTAAAACCTAAACCAAACGTTGCAGGTGGTTATTTCTTCATGCGCAGTGGTCAACGCGGCACTCTCTAGCTGCCAAGAGCACTTTTTACTATGCGCACCCAACCAGAGTGACGGGAGGAGCACATTTCAGAAAACGTGCTCAGCTCGTCGAGAAAATGCGATTTAAGCAATAAAATTAAAAATGCACCTAAAACCTAAACCAAACGTTGCAGGTGGTTATTTCTTCATGCGCAGCAGTCAACGCGGCACTCTCTAGCTGCCAAGAGCACTTTTTACTATGCGCACCCAACCAGAGTGACGGGAGGAGCACATTTCAGAAAACGTGCTCAGCTCGTCCAGAAAATGCGATTCAAGCAATAAAATTAAAAATGCACCCAAAACCTAAACTAAACGTTGCAGGTGGTTATTTCTTCATGCGCAGTGGTCAACGCGGCACTCTCTAGCTGCCAAGAGCACTTTTTACTATGCGCACCCAACCAGAGTGACGGGAGGAGCACATTTCAGAAAACGTGCTCAGCTCGTCGAGAAAATGCGATTTAGGCTATAAAAGTAAAAATGCACCCAAAACCTAAACCAAACGTTGCAGATGGTCATTTCTTCATGCGCAGTGGTCAACGCGGCACTCTCTAGCTGCCAAGAGCACTTTTTACTATGCGCACCCAACCAGAGTGACGGGAGGAGCACATTTAAGAAAACGTGCTCAGCTCGTCGAGAAAATGCGATTTAAGCAATAAAATTAAAAATGCACCTAAAACCTAAACCAAACGTTGCAGGTGGTTATTTCTTCATGCGCAATGGTCAACGCGTCACTCTCTAGCTGCCAAGAGCACTTTTTACTATGTGCACCCAACCAGAGTGACGGGAGGAGCACATTTAAGAAAACGTGCTCAGCTCGTCGAGAAAATGCGATTTAAGCAATAAAATTAAAAATGCACCTAAAACCTAAACCAAACGTTGCAGATGATCATTTCTTCATGCGCAGTGGTCAACGCGGCACTCTCTAGCTGCCAAGAGCACTTTTTACTATGCGCACCCAACCAGAGTGACGGGAGGAGCACATTTCAGAAAACGTGCTCAGCTCGTCGAGAAAATGCGATTTAAGCAATAAAATTAAAAATGCACCCAAAACCTAAACCACACGTTGCAGATGGTCATTTCTTCATGCGCAGTGGTCAACGCGGCATTCTCTAGCTGCCAAGAGCACTTTTTACTATGCGCACCCAACCAGAGTGACGGGAGGAGCACATTTCAGAAAACGTGCTCAGCTCGTCCAGAAAATGCCATTTAAGCAATAAAATTAAAAATGCACCCAAAACCTAAACCAAACGTTGCAGGTGGTTATTTCTTCATGCGCAGTGGTCAACGCGGCACTCTCTAGCTGCCAAGAGCACTTTTTACTATGCGCACCCAACCAGAGTGACGGGAGGAGCACATTTCAGAAAACGTGCTCAGCTCGTCGAGAAAATGCGATTTAAGCAATAAAATTAAAAATGCACCTAAAACCTAAACCAAACGTTGCAGGTGGTTATTTCTTCATGCGCAGTGGTCAACGCGGCACTCTCTAGCTGCCAAGAGCACTTTTTACTATGCGCACCCAACCAGAATGATGGGAGGAGCACATTTCAGAAAACGTGCTCAGCTCGTCGAGAAAATGCGATTTAAGCAATAAAATTAAAAATGCACCTAAAACCTAAACCGAACGCTGCATATGGTCATTTCTTCATGCGCAGTGGTCAACGCGGCACTCTATAGCTGCCAAGAGGACTTTTTACTATGCACACCCAACCAGAGTGACGGGAGGAGCACATTTCAGAAAACGTGCTCAGCTCGTCGAGAAAATGCGATTTAAGCAATAAAATTAAAAATGCACCTAAAACCTAAACCAAACGTTGCAGGTGGTTATTTCTTCATGCGCAGTGGTCAACGCGGCACTCTCTAGCTGCCAAGAGCACTTTTTACTGTGCGCACCCAACCAGAGTGACGGGAGGAGCACATTTCAGAAAACGTGCTCAGCTCGTCGAGAAAATGCGATTTAAGCAATAAAATTAAAAATGCACCTAAAACCTAAACCAAACGTTGCAGGTGGTTATTTCTTCATGCGCAGTGGTCAACGCGGCACTCTCTAGCTGCCAAGAGCACTTTTTACTATGCGCACCCAACCAGAGTGACGGGAGGAGCACATTTCAGAAAACGTGCTCAGCTCGTCGAGAAAATGCGATTTAAGCAATAAAATTAAAAATGCACCTAAAACCTAAACCAAACGTTGCAGGTGGTTATTTCTTCATGCGCAGCAGTCAACGCGGCACTCTCTAGCTGCCAAGAGCACTTTTTACTATGCGCACCCAACCAGAGTGACGGGAGGAGCACATTTCAGAAAACGTGCTCAGCTCGTCCAGAAAATGCGATTTAAGCAATAAAATTAAAAATGCACCCAAAACCTAAACCAAACGTTGCAGGTGATTATTTCTTCATGCGCAGTGGTCAACGCGGCACTCTCTAGCTGCCAAGAGCACTTTTTACTATGCGCACCCAACCAGAGTGACGGGAGGAGCACATTTCAGAAAACGTGCTCAGCTCGTCGAGAAAATGCGATTTAAGCAATAAAATTAAAAATGCACCTAAAACCTAAACCAAACGTTGCAGGTGGGTATTTCTTCATGCGCAGTGGTCAACGCGGCACTCTCTAGCTGCCAAGAGCACTTTTTACTGTGCGCACCCAACCAGAGTGACGGGAGGAGCACATTTCAGAAAACGTGCTCAGCTCGTCGAGAAAATGCGATTTAAGCAATAAAATTAAAAATGCACCTAAAACCTAAACCAAACGTTGCAGGTGGTCATTTCTTCATGCGCAGTGGTCAACGCGGCACTCTCTAGCTGCCAAGAGCACTTTTTACTATGCGCACCCAACCAGAGTGACGGGAGGAGCACATTTCAGAAAACGTGCTCAGCTTGTCGAGAAAATGCGATTTAAGCAATAAAATTAAAAATGCACCCAAAACCTAAACCACACGTTGCAGATGGTCATTTATTCATGCGCAGTGGTCAACGCGGCACTCTCTAGCTGCCAAGAGCACTTTTTACTATGCGCACCCAACCAGAGTGACGGGAGGAGCACATTTCAGAAAACGTGCTCAGCTCGTCCAGAAAATGCGATTTAAGCAATAAAATTAAAAATGCACCCAAAACCTAAACCACACGTTGCAGATGGTCATTTCTTCATGCGCAGTGGTCAACGCGGCACTCTCTAGCTGCCAAGAGCACTTTTTACTATGCGCACCCAACCAGAGTGACGGGAGGAGCACATTTCAGAAAACGTGCTCAGCTCGTCGAGAAAATGCGATTTAAGCAATAAAATTAAAAATGCACCCAAAACCTAAACCACACGTTGCAGATGGTCATTTCTTCATGCGCAGTGGTCAACGCGGCACTCTCTAGCTGCCAAGAGCACTTTTTACTGTGCGCACCCAACCAGAGTGACGGGAGGAGCACATTTCAGAAAACGTGCTCAGCTCGTCGAGAAAATGCGATTTAAGCAATAAAATTAAAAATGCACCTAAAACCTAAACTAAACGTTGCAGGTGGTCATTTCTTCATGCGCAGCAGTCAACGCGGCACTCTCTAGCTGCCAAGAGCACTTTTTACTATGCGCACCCAACCAGAGTGACGGGAGGTACACATTTCAGAAAACGTGCTCAGCTCGTCCAGAAAATGCGATTTAAGCAATAAAATTAAAAATGCACCCAAAACCTAAACCAAACGTTGCAGGTGGTTATTTCTTCATGCGCAGTTGTCAACGCGGCACTCTCTAGCTGCCAAGAGCACTTTTTACTATGCGCACCCAACCAGAGTGACGGGAGGAGCACATTTCAGAAAACGTGCTCAGCTCGTCGAGAAAATGCGATTTAAGCAATAAAATTAAAAATGCACCTAAAACCTAAACCAAACGTTGCAGGTGTTTATTTCTTCATGCGCAGTGGTCAACGCGGCACTCTCTAGCTGCCAAGAGCACTTTTTACTGTGCGCACCCAACCAGAGTGACGGGAGGAGCACATTTCAGAAAACGTGCTCAGCTCGTCGAGAAAATGCGATTTAAGCAATAAAATTAAAAATGCACCTAAAACCTAAACCAAACGTTGCAGGTGGTCATTTCTTCATGCGCAGTGGTCAACGCGGCACTCTCTAGCTGCCAAGAGCACTTTTTACTATGCGCACCCAACCAGAGTGACGGGAGGAGCACATTTCAGAAAACGTGCTCAGCTTGTCGAGAAAATGCGATTTAAGCAATAAAATTAAAAATGCACCCAAAACCTAAACCACACGTTGCAGATGGTCATTTCTTCATGCGCAGTAGTCAACGCGGCACTCTCTAGCTGCCAAGAGCACTTTTTACTATGCGCACCCAACCAGAGTGACGGGAGGAGCACATTTCAGAAAACGTGCTCAGCTCGTCCAGAAAATGCAATTTAAGCAATAAAATTAAAAATGCACCCAAAACCTAAACCACACGTTGCAGATGGTCATTTCTTCATGCGCAGTGGTCAACGCGGCACTCTCTAGCTGCCAAGAGCACTTTTTACTATGCGCACCCAACCAGAGTGACGGGAGGAGCACATTTCAGAAAACGTGCTCAGCTCGTCGAGAAAATGCGATTTAAGCAATAAAATTAAAAATGCACCCAAAACCTAAACCACACGTTGCAGATGGTCATTTCTTCATGCGCAGTGGTCAACGCGGCACTCTCTAGCTGCCAAGAGCACTTTTTACTATGCGCACCCAACCAGAGTGACGGGAGGAGCACATTTCAGAAAACGTGCTCAGCTCGTCGAGAAAATGCGATTTAAGCAATAAAATTAAAAATGCACCCAAAACCTAAACCAAACGTTGCAGATGGTCATTTCTTTATGCGCAGTGGTCAACGCGGCACTCTCTAGCTGCCAAGAGCACTTTTTACTATGCGCACCCAACCAGAGTGACGGGAGGAGCACATTTCAGAAAACGTGCTCAGCTTGTCGAGAAAATGCGATTTAAGCAATAAAATTAAAAATGCACCCAAAACCTAAACCACACGTTGCAGATGGTCATTTCTTCATGCGCAGTGGTCAACGCGGCACTCTCTAGCTGCCAAGAGCACTTTTTACTATGCGCACCCAACCAGAGTGACGGGAGGAGCACATTTCAGAAAACGTGCTCAGCTCGTCCAGGAAATGCGATTTAAGCAATAAAATTAAAAATGCACCCAAAACCTAAACCAAACGTTGCAGGTGGTTATTTCTTCATGCGCAGTGGTCAACGCGGCACTCTCTAGCTGCCAAGAGCACTTTTTACTATGCGCACCCAACCAGAGTGACGGGAGGAGCACATTTCAGAAAACGTGCTCAGCTCGTCGAGAAAATGCGATTTAAGCAATAAAATTAAAAATGCACCTAAAACCTAAACCAAACGTTGCAGGTGGTTATTTCTTCATGCGCAGTGGTCAACGCGGCACTCTCTAGCTGCCAAGAGCACTTTTTACTGTGCGCACCCAACCAGAGTGACGGGAGGAGCACATTTCAGAAAACGTGCTCAGCTCGTCGAGAAAATGCGATTTAAGCAATAAAATTAAAAATGCACCTAAAACCTAAACTAAACGTTGCAGGTGGTCATTTCTTCATGCGCAGCAGTCAACGCGGCACTCTCTAGCTGCCAAGAGCACTTTTTACTATGCGCACCCAACCAGAGTGACGGGAGGAGCACATTTCAGAAAACGTGCTCAGCTCGTCCAGAAAATGCGATTTAAGCAATAAAATTAAAAATGCACCCAAAACCTAAACCAAACGTTGCAGGTGGTTATTTCTTCATGCGCAGTTGTCAACGCGGCACTCTCTAGCTGCCAAGAGCACTTTTTACTCTGCGCACCCAACCAGAGTGACGGGAGGAGCACATTTCAGAAAACGTGCTCAGCTCGTCGAGAAAATGCGATTTAAGCAATAAAATTAAAAATGCACCTAAAACCTAAACTAAACGTTGCAGGTGGTTATTTCTTCATGCGCAGTGGTCAACGCGGCACTCTCTAGCTGCCAAGAGCACTTTTTACTATGCGCACCCAACCAGAGTGACGGGAGGAGCACATTTCAGAAAACGTGCTCAGCTCGTCGAGAAAATGCGATTTAAGCAATAAAATTAAAAATGCACCTAAAACCTAAACCAAACGTTGCAGGTGATCATTTCTTCATGCGCAGTGGTCAACGCGGCACTCTCTAGCTGCCAAGAGCACTTTTTACTATGCGCACCCAACCAGAGTGACGGGAGGAGCACATTTCAGAAAACGTGCTCAGCTTGTCGAGAAAATGCGATTTAAGCAATAAAATTAAAAATGCACCCAAAATCTAAACCACACGTTGCAGATGGTCATTTCTTCATGCGCAGTAGTCAACGCGGCACTCTCTAGCTGCCAAGAGCACTTTTTACTATGCGCACCCAACCAGAGTGACGGGAGGATCACATTTCAGAAAACGTGCTCAGCTCGTCCAGAAAATGCAATTTAAGCAATAAAATTAAAAATGCACCCAAAACCTAAACCACACGTTGCAGATGGTCATTTCTTCATGCGCAGTGGTCAACGCGGCACTCTCTAGCTGCCAAGAGCACTTTTTACTATGCGCACCCAACCAGAGTGACGGGAGGAGCACATTTCAGAAAACGTGCTCAGCTCGTCGAGAAAATGCGATTTAAGCAATAAAATTCAAAATGCACCCAAAACCTAAACCACACGTTGCAGATGGTCATTTCTTCATGCGCAGTGGTCAACGCGGCACTCTCTAGCTGCCAAGAGCACTTTTTACTATGCGCACCCAACCAGAGTGACGGGAGGAGCACATTTCAGAAAACGTGCTCAGCTCGTCGAGAAAATGCAATTTAAGCAATAAAATTAAAAATGCACCCAAAACCTAAACCAAACGTTGCAGATGGTCATTTCTTTATGCGCAGTGGTCAACGCGGCACTCTCTAGCTGCCAAGAGCACTTTTTACTATGCGCACCCAACCAGAGTGACGGGAGAAGCACATTTCAGAAAACGTGCTCAGCTCGACGAGAAAATGCGATTTAAGCAATAAAATTAAAAATGCACCCAAAACCTAAACCAAACGTTGCAGGTGGTTATTTCTTCAGGCGCAGTGGTCAACGCGGCACTCTCTAGCTGCCAAGAGCACTTTTTACTATGCGCACCCAACCAGAGTGACGGGAGGAGCACATTTCAGAAAACGTGCTCAGCTCGTCGAGAAAATGCGATTTAAGCAATAAAATTAAAAATGCACCTAAAACCTAAACCAAACGTTGCAGGTCGTTATTTCTTCATGCGCAGTGGTCAACGCGGCACTCTCTAGCTGCCAAGAGCACTTTTTACTATGCGCACCCAACCAGAGTGACGGGAGGAGCACATTTCAGAAAACGTGCTCAGCTCGTCGAGAAAATGCGATTTAAGCAATAAAATTAAAAATGCACCTAAAACCTAAACCAAACGTTGCAGGTGGTTATTTCTTCATGCGCAGCAGTCAACGCGGCACTCTCTAGCTGCCAAGAGCACTTTTTACTATGCGCACCCAACCAGAGTGACGGGAGGAGCACATTTCAGAAAACGTGCTCAGCTCGTCGAGAAAATGCGATTTAAGCAATAAAATTAAAAATGCACCCAAAACCTAAACCAAACGTTGCAGGTCGTTATTTCTTCATGCGCAGTGGTCAACGCGGCACTCTCTAGCTGCCAAGAGCACTTTTTACTGTGCGCACCCAACCAGAGTGACGGGAGGAGCACATTTCAGAAAACGTGCTCAGCTCGTCGAGAAAATGCGATTTAAGCAATAAAATTAAAAATGCACCTAAAACCTAAACCAAACGTTGCAGGTGGTCATTTCTTCATGCGCAGTGGTCAACGCGGCACTCTCTAGCTGCCAAGAACACTTTTTACTATGCACACCCAACCAGAGTGACGGGAGGAGCACATTTCAGAAAACGTGCTCAGCTCGTCTAGAAAATTTGATTTAAGCAATAAAATTAAAAATGCACCCAAAACCTAAACCACACGTTGCAGATGGTCATTTCTTCATGCGCAGTGGTCAACGCGGCACTCTCTAGCTGCCAAGAGCACTTTTTACTATGCGCACCCAACCAGAGTGACGGGAGGAGCACATTTCAGAAAACGTGCTCAGCTCGTCCAGAAAATGCGATTTAAGCAATACAATTAAAAATGCACCCAAAACCTAAACCAAACGTTGCAGGTGGTTATTTCTTCATGCGCAGTGGTCAACGCGGCACTGTCTAGCTGCCAAGAGCACTTTTTACTATGCGCACCCAACCAGAGTGACGGGAGGAGCACATTTCAGAAAACGTGCTCAGCTCGTCGAGAAAATGCGATTTAAGCAATAAAATTAAAAATGCACCTAAAACCTAAACCAAACGTTGCAGGTGGTTATTTCTTCATGCGCAGCAGTGAACGCGGCACTCTCTAGCTGCCAAGAGCACTTTTTACTATGCGCACCCAACCAGAGTGACGGGAGGAGCACATTTCAGAAAACGTGCTCAGCTCGTCCAGAAAATGCGATTTAAGCAATAAAATTAAAAATGCACCCAAAACCTAAACCAAACGTTGCAGGTGGTTATTTCTTCATGCGCAGTGGTCAACGCGGCACTCTGTAGCTGCCATGAGCACTTTTTACTATGCGCACCCAATCAGAGTGACGGGAGGAGCACATTTCAGAAAACGTGCTCAGCTCGTCGAGAAAATGCGATTTAAGCAATAAAATTAAAAATGCACCTAAAACGTAAACCAAACGTTGCAGGTGGTTATTTCTTCATGCGCAGTGGTCAACGCGGCACTCTCTAGCTGCCAAGAGCACTTTTTACTGTGCGCACCCAACCAGAGTGACGGGAGGAGCACATTTCAGAAAACGTGCTCAGCTCGTCGAGAAAATGCGATTTAAGCAATAAAATTAAAAATGCACCTAAAACCTAAACCAAACGTTGCAGGTGGTTATTTCTTCATGCGCAGTGGTCAACGCGGCACTCTCTAGCTGCCAAGAGCACTTTTTACTATGCGCACCCAACCAGAGTGACGGGAGGAGCACATTTCAGAAAACGTGCTCAGCTCGTCGAGAAAATACGATTTAAGCAATGAAATTAAAAATGCACCTAAAACCTAAACCAAACGTTGCAGGTGGTTATTTCTTCATGCGCAGCAGTCAACGCGGCACTCTCTAGCTGCCAAGAGCACTTTTTACTATGCGCACCCAACCAGAGTGACGGGAGGAGCACATTTCAGAAAACGTGCTCAGCTCGTCCAGAAAATGCGATTCAAGCAATAAAATTAAAAATGCACCCAAAACCTAAACTAAACGTTGCAGGTGGTTATTTCTTCATGCGCAGTGGTCAACGCGGCACTCTCTAGCTGCCAAGAGCACTTTTTACTATGCGCACCCAACCAGAGTGACGGGAGGAGCACATTTCAGAAAACGTGCTCAGCTCGTCGAGAAAATGCGATTTAAGCAATAAAATTAAAATTGCACCTAAAACCTAAACCAAACGTTGCAGGTGGTTATTTCTTCATGCGCAGTGGTCAACGCGGCACTCTCTAGCTGCCAAGAGCACTTTTTACTATGCGCACCCAACCAGAGTGACGGGAGGAGCACATTTCAGAAAACGTGCTCAGCTCGTCGAGAAAATGCGATTTAAGCAATAAAATTAAAAATGCACCTAAAACCTAAACCAAACGTTGCAGGTGGTTATTTCTTCATGCGCAGTGGTCAACGCGGCACTCTCTAGCTGCCAAGAGCACTTTTTACTATGCACACCCAACCAGAGTGACGGGAGGAGCACATTTCAGAAAACGTGCTCAGCTCGTCGAGAAAATGCGATTTAAGCAATAAAATTAAAAATGCACCTAAAACCTAAACCAAACGTTGCAGGTGGTTATTTCTTCATGCGCAGCAGTCAACGCGGCACTCTCTAGCTGCCAAGAGCACTTTTTACTATGCGCACCCAACCAGAGTGACGGGAGGAGCACATTTCAGAAAACGTGCTCAGCTCGACGAGAAAATGCGATTTAAGCAATAAAATTAAAAATGCAACTAAAACCTAACCCAAACGTTGCAGGTGGTTATTTCTTCATGCGCAGTGGTCAACGCGGCACTCTCTAGCTGCCAAGAGCACTTTTTACTATGCGCACCCAACCAGAGTGACGGGAGGAGCACATTTCAGAAAACGTGCTCAGCTCGTCGAAAAATGCGATTAAAGCAATAAAATTAAAAATGCACCTAAAACCTAAACCAAACGTTGCAGATGGTCATTTCTTCATGTGCAGTGGTCAACGCGGCACTCTCTAGCTGCCAAGAGCACCTTTTACTATGCGCACCCAACCAGAGTGACGGGAGGAGCACATTTCAGAAAACGTGCTCAGCTCGTCGAGAAAATGCGATTTAAGCAATAAAATTAAAAATGCACCTAAAACCTAAACCAAACGTTGCAGGTGGTTATTTCTTCATGCGCAGTGGTCAACGCGGCACTCTCTAGCTGCCAAGAGCACTTTTTACTATGCGCACCCAACCAGAGTGACGGGAGGAGCACATTTCAGAAAACGTGCTCAGCTCGTCGAGAAAATGCGATTTAAGCAATAAAATTAAAAATGCACCTAAAACCTAAACCAAACGTTGCAGGTGGTTATTTCTTCATGCGCAGCAGTCAACGCGGCACTCTCTAGCTGCCAAGAGCACTTTTTACTATGCGCACCCAACCAGAGTGACGGGAGGAGCACATTTCAGAAAACCTGCTCAGCTCGTCCAGAAAATGCGATTCAAGCAATAAAATTAAAAATGCACCCAAAACCTAAACTAAACGTTGCAGGTGGTTATTTCTTCATGCGCAGTGGTCAACGCGGCACTCTCTAGCTGCCAAGAGCACTTTTTACTATGCGCACCCAACCAGAGTGACGGGAGGAGCACATTTCAGAAAACGTGCTCAGCTCGTCGAGAAAATGCGATTTAAGCAGGAAAATTAAAATTGCACCTAAAACCTAAACCAAACGTTGCAGGTGGTTATTTCTTCATGCGCAGTGGTCAACGCGGCACTCTCTAGCTGCCAAGAGCACTTTTTACTATGCGCACCCAACCAGAGTGACGGGAGGAGCACATTTCAGAAAACGTGCTCAGCTCGTCGAGAAAATGCGATTTAAGCAATAAAATTAAAAATGCACCTAAAACCTAAACCAAACGTTGCAGGTGGTTATTTCTTCATGCGCAGTGGTCAACGCGGCACTCTCTAGCTGCCAAGAGCACTTTTTACTATGCACACCCAACCAGAGTGACGGGAGGAGCACATTTCAGAAAACGTGCTCAGCTCGTCGAGAAAATGCGATTTAAGCAATAAAATTAAAAATGCACCTAAAACCTAAACCAAACGTTGCAGGTGGTTATTTCTTCATGCGCAGCAGTCAACGCGGCACTCTCTAGCTGCCAAGAGCACTTTTTACTATGCGCACCCAACCAGAGTGACGGGAGGAGCACATTTCAGAAAACGTGCTCAGCTCGACGAGAAAATGCGATTTAAGCAATAAAATTAAAAATGCAACTAAAACCTAACCCAAACGTTGCAGGTGGTTATTTCTTCATGCGCAGTGGTCAACGCGGCACTCTCTAGCTGCCAAGAGCACTTTTTACTATGCGCACCCAACCAGAGTGACGGGAGGAGCACATTTCAGAAAACGTGCTCAGCTCGTCGAGAAAATGCGATTTAAGCAATAAAATTAAAAATGCACCTAAAACCTAAACCAAACGTTGCAGATGGTCATTTCTTCATGTGCAGTGGTCAACGCGGCACTCTCTAGCTGCCAAGAGCACCTTTTACTATGCGCACCCAACCAGAGTGACGGGAGGAGCACATTTCAGAAAACGTGCTCAGCTCGTCGAGAAAATGCGATTTAAGCAATAAAATTAAAAATGCACCTAAAACCTAAACCAAACGTTGCAGGTGGCTATTTCTTCATGCGCAGTGGTCAACGCGGCACTCTCTAGCTGCCAAGAGCACTTTTTACTATGCGCACCCAACCAGAGTGACGGGAGGAGCACATTTCAGAAAACGTGCTCAGCTCGTCGAGAAAATGCGATTTAAGCAATAAAATTAAAAATGCACCCAAAACCTAAACCACACGTTGCAGATGGTCATTTCTTCATGCGCAGTGGTCAACGCGGCACTCTCTAGCTGCCAAGAGCACTTTTTACTATGCGCACCCAACCAGAGTGACGGGAGGAGCACATTTCAGAAAACGTGCTCAGCTCGTCGAGAAAATGTGATTTAAGCAATAAAATTAAAAATACACCTAAAACCTAAACCAAACGTTGCAGGTTGTTATTTCTTCATGCGCATTGGTCAACGCGGCACTCTCTAGCTGCCAAGAGCACCTTTTACTATGCGCACCCAACCAGAGTGACGGGAGGAGCACATTTCAGAAAACGTGTTCAGCTCGTCGAGAAAATGCGATTTAAGCAATAAAATTAAAAATGCACCTAAAACCTAAACCAAACGTTGCAGGTGGCTATTTCTTCATGCGCAGTGGTCAACGCGGCACTCTCTAGCTGCCAAGAGCACTTTTTACTATGCGCACCCAACCAGAGTGACGGGAGGAGCACATTTCAGAAAACGTGCTCAGCTCGTCGAGAAAATGCGATTTAAGCAATAAAATTAAAAATGCACCCAAAACCTAAACCACACGTTGCAGATGGTCATTTCTTCATGCGCAGTGGTCAACGCGGCACTCTCTAGCTGCCAAGAGCACTTTTTACTATGCGCACCCAACCAGAGTGACGGGAGGAGCACATTTCAGAAAACGTGCTCAGCTCGTCGAGAAAATGTGATTTAAGCAATAAAATTAAAAATACACCTAAAACCTAAACCAAACGTTGCAGGTGGTTATTTCTTCATGCGCATTGGTCAACGCGGCACTCTCTAGCTGCCAAGAGCACTTTTTACTATGCGCACCCAACCAGAGTGACGGGAGGAGCACATTTCAGAAAACGTGCTCAGCTCGTCGAGAAAATGCGATTTAAGCAATAAAATTAAAAATGCACCTAAAACCTAAACCGAACGCTGCATATGGTCATTTCTTCATGCGCAGTGGTCAACGCGGCACTCTATAGCTGCCAAGAGGACTTTTTACTATGCACACCCAACCAGAGTGACGGGAGGAGCACATTCCAGAAAACGTGCTCAGCTCGTCGAGAAAATGCAATTTAAGCAATAAAATTAAAAATGCACCCAAAACCTAAACCAAACGTTGCAGATGGTCATTTCTTCATGCGCAGTGGTCAACGCGGCACTCTCTAGCTGCCAAGAGCACTTTTTACTATGCGCACCCAACCAGAGTGACGGGAGGAGCACATTTCAGAAAACGTGCTCAGCTCGTCGAGAAAATGCGATTTAAGCAATAAAATTAAAAATGCACCTAAAACCTAAACCAAACGTTGCAGGTGGTTATTTCTTCATGCGCAGTGGTCAACGCGGCACTCTCTAGCTGCCAAGAGCACTTTTTACTATGCGCACCCAACCAGAGTGACGGGAGGAGCACATTTCAGAAAACGTGCTCAGCTCGTCGAGAAAATGCGATTTAAGCAATAAAATTAAAAATGCACCCAAAACCTAAACCAAACGTTGCAGGTGGTTATTTCTTCATGCGCAGTGGTCAACGCGGCACTCTCTCGCTGCCAAGAGCACTTTTTACTATGCGCACCCAACCAGAGTGACGGGAGGAGCACATTTCAGAAAACGTGCTCAGCTCGTCCAGAAAATGCGATTTAAGCAATAAAATTAAAAATGCACCCAAAACCTAAACCAAACGTTGCAGGTGGTTATTTCTTCATGCGCAGTGGTCAACGCGGCACTCTCTAGCTGCCATGAGCACTTTTTACTATGCGCACCCAATCAGAGTGACGGGAGGAGCACATTTCAGAAAACGTGCTCAGCTCGTCGAGAAAATGCGATTTAAGCAATAAAATTAAAAATGCACCTAAAACCTAAACCAGACGTTGCAGGTGGTTATTTCTTCATGCGCAGCGGTCAACGCGGCACTCTCTAGCTGCCAAGAGCACTTTTTACTATGCGCACCCAACCAGAGTGACGGGAGGAGCACATTTCAGAAAACGTGCTCAGCTCGACGAGAAAATGCGATTTAAGCAATAAAATTAAAAATGCACCTAAAACCTAACCCAAACGTTGCAGGTGGTTATTTCTTCATGCGCAGTGGTCAACGCGGCACTCTCTAGCTGCCAAGAGCACTTTTTACTATGCGCACCCAACCAGAGTGACGGGAGGAGCACATTTCAGAAAACGTGCTCAGCTCGTCGAGAAAATGCGATTTAAGCAATAAAATTAAAAATGCACCTAAAACCTAAACCAAACGTTGCAGATGGTCATTTCTTCATGTGCAGTGGTCAACGCGGCACTCTCTAGCTGCCAAGAGCACCTTTTACTATGCGCACCCAACCAGAGTGACGGGAGGAGCACATTTCAGAAAACGTGCTCAGCTCGTCGAGAAAATGCAATTTAAGCAATAAAATTAAAAATGCACCTAAAACCTAAACCAAACGTTGCAGGTGGTTATTTCTTCATGCACAGTGGTCAACGCGGCACTCTCTAGCAGCCAAGAGCACGTTTTACTATGCGCACCCAACCAGAGTGACGGGAGGAGCACATTTCAGAAAACGTGCTCAGCTCGTCGAGAAAATGCGATTTAAGCAATAAAATTAAAAATGCACCTAAAACCTAAACCAAACGTTGCAGATGGTCATTTCTTCATGCGCAGTGGTCAACGCGGCACTCTCTAGCTGCCAAGAGCAATTTTTACTATGCGCACCCAACCAGAGTGACGGGAGGAGCACATTTCAGAAAACGTGCTCAGCTCGTCGAGAAAATGCGATTTAAGCAATAAAATTAAAAATGCACCCAAAACCTAAACCAAACGCTGCAGATGGTCATTTCTTCATGCGCAGTGGTCAAGGCGGCACTCCCTAGCTGCCAAGAGCACTTTTTACTATGCACACCCAACCAGAGTGACGGGAGGAGCACATTCCAGAAAACGTGCTAAGCTCGTCGAGAAAATGCGATTTAAGTAATAAAATTAAAAATGCACCCAAAACCTAAACCAAACGTTGCAGATGGTCATTTCTTCATGCGCAGTGGTCAACGCGGCACTCTCTAGCTGCCAAGAGCACTTTTTACTATGCGCACCCAACCAGAGTGACGGGAGGAGCACATTTCAGAAAACGTGCTCAGCTCGTCGAGAAAATGCGATTTAAGCAATAAAATTAAAAATGCACCTAAAACCTAAACCAAACGTTGCAGGTGGTTATTTCTTCATGCGCAGTGGTCAACGCGGCACTCTCTAGCTGCCAAGAGCACTTTTTACTATGCGCACCCAACCAGAGTGACGGGAGGAGCACATTTCAGAAAACGTGCTCAGCTCGTCGAGAAAATGCGATTTAAGCAATAAAATTAAAAATGCACCCAAAACCTAAACCAAACGTTGCAGGTGGTTATTTCTTCATGCGCAGTGGTCAACGCGGCACTCTCTAGCTGCCAAGAGCACTTTTTACTATGCGCACCCAACCAGAGTGACGGGAGGAGCACATTTCAGAAAACGTGCTCAGCTCGTCCAGAAAATGCAATTTAAGCAATAAAATTAAAAATGCACCTAAAACCTAAACCAAACGTTGCAGGTGGTTATTTCTTCATGCGCAGTGTTCAACGCGGCACTCTCTAGCTGCCAAGAGCACTTTTTACTATGCGCACCCAACCAGAGTGACGGGAGGAGCACATTTCAGAAAACGTGCTCAGCTCGTCGAGAAAATGCGATTTAAGCAATAAAATTAAAAATGCACCTAAAACCTAACCCAAACGTTGCAGGTGGTTATTTCTTCATGCGCAGTGGTCAACGCGGCACTCTCTAGCTGCCAAGAGCACTTTTTACTATGCGCACCCAACCAGAGTGACGGGAGGAGCACATTTCAGAAAACGTGCTCAGCTCGTCGAGAAAATGCGATTTAAGCAATAAAATTAAAAATGCACCTAAAACCTAAACCAAACGTTGCAGATGGTCATTTCTTCATGTGCAGTGGTCAACGCGGCACTCTCTAGCTGCCAAGAGCACCTTTTACTATGCGCACCATACCAGAGTGACGGGAGGAGCACATTTCAGAAAACGTGCTCAGCTCGTCGAGAAAATGCAATTTAAGCAATAAAATTAAAAATGCACCTAAAACCTAAACCAAACGTTGCAGGTGGTTATTTCTTCATGCACAGTGGTCAACGCGGCACTCTCTAGCAGCCAAGAGCACGTTTTACTATGCGCACCCAACCAGAGTGACGGGAGGAGCACATTTCAGAAAACGTGCTCAGCTCGTCGAGAAAATGCGATTTAAGCAATAAAATTAAAAATGCACCTAAAACCTAAACCAAACGTTGCAGATGGTCATTTCTTCATGCGCAGTGGTCAACGCGGCACTCTCTAGCTGCCAAGAGCAATTTTTACTATGCGCACCCAACCAGAGTGACGGGAGGAGCACATTTCAGAAAACGTGCTCAGCTCGTCGAGAAAATGCGATTTAAGCAATAAAATTAAAAATGCACCCAAAACCTAAACCAAACGCTGCAGATGGTCATTTCTTCATGCGCAGTGGTCAAGGCGGCACTCCCTAGCTGCCAAGAGCACTTTTTACTATGCACACCCAACCAGAGTGACGGGAGGAGCACATTCCAGAAAACGTGCTAAGCTCGTCGAGAAAATGCGATTTAAGTAATAAAATTAAAAATGCACCCAAAACCTAAACCAAACGTTGCAGATGGTCATTTCTTCATGCGCAGTGGTCAACGCGGCACTCTCTAGCTGCCAAGAGCACTTTTTACTATGCGCACCCAACCAGAGTGACGGGAGGAGCACATTTTAGAAAACGTGCTCAGCTCGTCAAGAAATAGCGATTTAAGCAATAAAATTAAAAATGCACCTAAAACCTAAACCATACGTTGCAGGTGGTTATTTCTTCATGCGCAATGGTCAACGCGGCACTCTCTAGCTGCCAAGAGCACTTTTTACTATGTGCACCCAACCAGAGTGACGGGAGGAGCACATTTAAGAAAACGTGCTCAGCTCGTCGAGAAAATGCGATTTAAGCAATAAAATTAAAAATGCACCTAAAACCTAAACCAAACGTTGCAGATGATCATTTCTTCATGCGCAGTGGTCAACGCGGCACTCTCTAGCTGCCAAGAGCACTTTTTACTATGCGCACCCAACCAGAGTGACGGGAGGAGCACATTTCAGAAAACGTGCTCAGCTCGTCGAGAAAATGCGATTTAAGCAATAAAATTAAAAATGCACCCAAAACCTAAACCACACGTTGCAGATGGTCATTTCTTCATGCGCAGTGGTCAACGCGGCACTCTCTAGCTGCCAAGAGCACTTTTTACTATGCGCACCCAACCAGAGTGACGGGAGGAGCACATTTCAGAAAACGTGCTCAGCTCGTCGAGAAAATGCGATTTAAGCAATAAAATTAAAAATGCACCTAAAACCTAAACCGAACGCTGCATATGGTCATTTCTTCATGCGCAGTGGTCAACGCGGCACTCTATAGCTGCCAAGAGGACTTTTTACTATGCACACCCAACCAGAGTGACGGGAGGAGCACATTTCAGAAAACGTGCTCAGCTCGTCGAGAAAATGCGATTCAAGCAATAAAATTAAAAATGCACCTAAAACCTAAACCAAACGTTGCAGGGGGTTATTTCTTCATGCGCAGCAGTCAACGCGGCACTCTCTAGCTGCCAAGAGCACTTTTTACTGTGCGCACCCAACCAGAGTGACGGGAGGAGCACATTTCAGAAAACGTGCTCAGCTCGTCGAGAAAATGCGATTTAAGCAATAAAATTAAAAATGCACCTAAAACCTAAACCAAACGTTGCAGGTCGTTATTTCTTCATGCGCAGTGGTCAACGCGGCACTCTCTAGCTGCCAAGAGCACTTTTTACTATGCGCACCCAACCAGAGTGACGGGAGGAGCACATTTCAGAAAACGTGCTCAGCTCGTCGAGAAAATGCGATTTAAGCAATAAAATTAAAAATGCACCTAAAACCTAAACCAAACGTTGCAGGTGGTTATTTCTTCATGCGCAGCAGTCAACGCGGCACTCTCTAGCTGCCAAGAGCACTTTTTACTATGCGCACCCAACCAGAGTGACGGGAGGAGCACATTTCAGAAAACGTGCTCAGCTCGTCCAGAAAATGCGATTTAAGCAATAAAATTAAAAATGCACCCAAAACCTAAACCAAACGTTGCAGGTGGTTATTTCTTCATGCGCAGTGGTCAACGCGGCACTCTCTAGCTGCCAAGAGCACTTTTTACTATGCGCACCCAACCAGAGTGACGGGAGGAGCACATTTCAGAAAACGTGCTCAGCTCGTCGAGAAAATGCGATTTAAGCAATAAAATTAAAAATGCACCCAAAACCTAAACCAAACGTTGCAGGTGGTTATTTCTTCATGCGCAGTGGTCAACGCGGCACTCTCTAGCTGCCAAGAGCACTTTTTACTATGCGCACCCAACCAGAGTGACGGGAGGAGCACATTTCAGAAAACGTGCTCAGCTCGTCCAGAAAATGCAATTTAAGCAATAAAATTAAAAATGCACCTAAAACCTAAACCAAACGTTGCAGGTGGTTATTTCTTCATGCGCAGTGTTCAACGCGGCACTCTCTAGCTGCCAAGAGCACTTTTTACTATGCGCACCCAACCAGAGTGACGGGAGGAGCACATTTCAGAAAACGTGCTCAGCTCGTCGAGAAAATGCGATTTAAGCAATAAAATTAAAAATGCACCTAAAACCTAACCCAAACGTTGCAGGTGGTTATTTCTTCATGCGCAGTGGTCAACGCGGCACTCTCTAGCTGCCAAGAGCACTTTTTACTATGCGCACCCAACCAGAGTGACGGGAGGAGCACATTTCAGAAAACGTGCTCAGCTCGTCGAGAAAATGCGATTTAAGCAATAAAATTAAAAATGCACCTAAAACCTAAACCAAACGTTGCAGATGGTCATTTCTTCATGTGCAGTGGTCAACGCGGCACTCTCTAGCTGCCAAGAGCACCTTTTACTATGCGCACCCAACCAGAGTGACGGGAGGAGCACATTTCAGAAAACGTGCTCAGCTCGTCGAGAAAATGCAATTTAAGCAATAAAATTAAAAATGCACCTAAAACCTAAACCAAACGTTGCAGGTGGTTATTTCTTCATGCACAGTGGTCAACGCGGCACTCTCTAGCAGCCAAGAGCACGTTTTACTATGCGCACCCAACCAGAGTGACGGGAGGAGCACATTTCAGAAAACGTGCTCAGCTCGTCGAGAAAATGCGATTTAAGCAATAAAATTAAAAATGCACCTAAAACCTAAACCAAACGTTGCAGATGGTCATTTCTTCATGCGCAGTGGTCAACGCGGCACTCTCTAGCTGCCAAGAGCAATTTTTACTATGCGCACCCAACCAGAGTGACGGGAGGAGCACATTTCAGAAAACGTGCTCAGCTCGTCGAGAAAATGCGATTTAAGCAATAAAATTAAAAATGCACCCAAAACCTAAACCAAACGCTGCAGATGGTCATTTCTTCATGCGCAGTGGTCAAGGCGGCACTCCCTAGCTGCCAAGAGCACTTTTTACTATGCACACCCAACCAGAGTGACGGGAGGAGCACATTCCAGAAAACGTGCTAAGCTCGTCGAGAAAATGCGATTTAAGTAATAAAATTAAAAATGCACCCAAAACCTAAACCAAACGTTGCAGATGGTCATTTCTTCATGCGCAGTGGTCAACGCGGCACTCTCTAGCTGCCAAGAGCACTTTTTACTATGCGCACCCAACCAGAGTGACGGGAGGAGCACATTTCAGAAAACGTGCTCAGCTCGTCGAGAAAATGCGATTTAAGCAATAAAATTAAAAATGCACCTAAAACCTAAACCAAACGTTGCAGGTGGTTATTTCTTCATGCGCAGTGGTCAACGCGGCACTCTCTAGCTGCCAAGAGCACTTTTTACTATGCGCACCCAACCAGAGTGACGGGAGGAGCACATTTCAGAAAACGTGCTCAGCTCGTCGAGAAAATGCGATTTAAGCAATAAAATTAAAAATGCACCCAAAACCTAAACCAAACGTTGCAGGTGGTTATTTCTTCATGCGCAGTGGTCAACGCGGCACTCTCTAGCTGCCAAGAGCACTTTTTACTATGCGCACCCAACCAGAGTGACGGGAGGAGCACATTTCAGAAAACGTGCTCAGCTCGTCCAGAAAATGCAATTTAAGCAATAAAATTAAAAATGCACCTAAAACCTAAACCAAACGTTGCAGGTGGTTATTTCTTCATGCGCAGTGTTCAACGCGGCACTCTCTAGCTGCCAAGAGCACTTTTTACTATGCGCACCCAACCAGAGTGACGGGAGGAGCACATTTCAGAAAACGTGCTCAGCTCGTCGAGAAAATGCGATTTAAGCAATAAAATTAAAAATGCACCTAAAACCTAACCCAAACGTTGCAGGTGGTTATTTCTTCATGCGCAGTGGTCAACGCGGCACTCTCTAGCTGCCAAGAGCACTTTTTACTATGCGCACCCAACCAGAGTGACGGGAGGAGCACATTTCAGAAAACGTGCTCAGCTCGTCGAGAAAATGCGATTTAAGCAATAAAATTAAAAATGCACCTAAAACCTAAACCAAACGTTGCAGATGGTCATTTCTTCATGTGCAGTGGTCAACGCGGCACTCTCTAGCTGCCAAGAGCACCTTTTACTATGCGCACCCAACCAGAGTGACGGGAGGAGCACATTTCAGAAAACGTGCTCAGCTCGTCGAGAAAATGCAATTTAAGCAATAAAATTAAAAATGCACCTAAAACCTAAACCAAACGTTGCAGGTGGTTATTTCTTCATGCACAGTGGTCAACGCGGCACTCTCTAGCAGCCAAGAGCACGTTTTACTATGCGCACCCAACCAGAGTGACGGGAGGAGCACATTTCAGAAAACGTGCTCAGCTCGTCGAGAAAATGCGATTTAAGCAATAAAATTAAAAATGCACCTAAAACCTAAACCAAACGTTGCAGATGGTCATTTCTTCATGCGCAGTGGTCAACGCGGCACTCTCTAGCTGCCAAGAGCAATTTTTACTATGCGCACCCAACCAGAGTGACGGGAGGAGCACATTTCAGAAAACGTGCTCAGCTCGTCGAGAAAATGCGATTTAAGCAATAAAATTAAAAATGCACCCAAAACCTAAACCAAACGCTGCAGATGGTCATTTCTTCATGCGCAGTGGTCAAGGCGGCACTCCCTAGCTGCCAAGAGCACTTTTTACTATGCACACCCAACCAGAGTGACGGGAGGAGCACATTCCAGAAAACGTGCTAAGCTCGTCGAGAAAATGCGATTTAAGTAATAAAATTAAAAATGCACCCAAAACCTAAACCAAACGTTGCAGATGGTCATTTCTTCATGCGCAGTGGTCAACGCGGCACTCTCTAGCTGCCAAGAGCACTTTTTACTATGCGCACCCAACCAGAGTGACGGGAGGAGCACATTTCAGAAAACGTGCTCAGCTCGTCGAGAAAATGCGATTTAAGCAATAAAATTAAAAATGCACCTAAAACCTAAACCAAACGTTGCAGGTGGTTATTTCTTCATGCGCAGTGGTCAACGCGGCACTCTCTAGCTGCCAAGAGCACTTTTTACTATGCGCACCCAACCAGAGTGACGGGAGGAGCACATTTCAGAAAACGTGCTCAGCTCGTCGAGAAAATGCGATTTAAGCAATAAAATTAAAAATGCACCCAAAACCTAAACCAAACGTTGCAGGTGGTTATTTCTTCATGCGCAGTGGTCAACGCGGCACTCTCTAGCTGCCAAGAGCACTTTTTACTATGCGCACCCAACCAGAGTGACGGGAGGAGCACATTTCAGAAAACGTGCTCAGCTCGTCCAGAAAATACAATTTAAGCAATAAAATTAAAAATGCACCTAAAACCTAAACCAAACGTTGCAGGTGGTTATTTCTTCATGCGCAGTGTTCAACGCGGCACTCTCTAGCTGCCAAGAGCACTTTTTACTATGCGCACCCAACCAGAGTGACGGGAGGAGCACATTTCAGAAAACGTGCTCAGCTCGTCGAGAAAATGCGATTTAAGCAATAAAATTAAAAATGCACCGAAAACCTAAACCAAACGTTGCAGGTGGTTATTTCTTCATGCACAGTTGTCAACGCGGCACTCTCTAGCTGCCAAGAGCACTTTTTACTATGCGCACCCAACCAGAGTGACGGGAGGAGCACATTTCAGAAAACGTGCTCAGCTCGTCGAGAAAATGCGATTTAAGCAATAAAATTAAAAATGCACCTAAAACCTAAACCAAACGTTGTAGGGGGTTATTTCTTCATGCGCAGCAGTCAACGCGGCACTCTCTAGCTGCCAAGAGCACGTTTTACTATGCGCACCCAACCAGAGTGACGGGAGGAGCACATTTCAGAAAACGTGCTCAGCTCGTCGAGAAAATGCGATTTAAGCAATAAAATTAAAAATGCACCTAAAACCTAAACCAAACGTTGCAGGTCGTTATTTCTTCATGCGCAGTGGTCAACGCGGCACTCTCTAGCTGCCAAGAGCACTTTTTACTATGCGCACCCAACCAGAGTGACGGGAGGAGCACATTTCAGAAAACGTGCTCAGCTCGTCCAGAAAATGCGATTTAAGCAATAAAATTAAAAATGCACCCAAAACTTAAACCAAACGTTGCAGGTGGTTATTTCTTCATGCGCAGTGGTCAACGCGGCACTCTGGAGCACATTTCAGAAAACGTGCTCAGCTCGTCGAGATAATGCTATTTAAGCAATAAAATTAAAAATGCACCCAAAACCTAAACCAAACGTTGCAGATGGTCATTTCTTCATGCGCAGTGGTCAACGCGGCACTCTCTAGCTGCCAAGAGCACTTTTTACTATGCGCACCCAACCAGAGTGACGGGAGGAACACATTTCAGAAAACGTGCTCAGCTCGTCGAGAAAATGCGATTTAATCAATAAAATTGAAAATGCACCTAAAACCTAAACCAAACGTTGCAGGTGGTTATTTCTTCATGCGCAGTGGTCAACGCGGCACTCTCTAGCTGCCAAGAGCACTTTTTACTATGCGCACCCAACCAGAGTGACGGGAGGAGTACATTTCAGAAAACGTGCTCAGCTCGTCGAGAAAATGCAATTTAATCAATAAAATTAAAAATGCACCTAAAACCTAAACCAAACGTTGCAGGTGGTTATTTCTTCATGTGCAGCCGTCAACGCGGCACTCTCTAGCTGCCAAGAGCACTTTTTACTATGCGCACCCAACCAGAGTGACGGGAGGAGCACATTTCAGAAAACGTGCTCAGCTCGTCGAGAAAATGCGATTTAAGCAAAAAAATTAAAAATGCACCTAAAACCTAAACCAAACGTTGCAGGTGGTTATTTCTTCATGCGCAGTGGTCAACGCGGCACTCTCTAGCTGCCAAGAGCACTTTTTACTATGCACACCCAACCAGAGTGACGGGAGGAGCACATTTCAGAAAACGTGCTCAGCTCGTCCAGAAAATGCGATTTAAGCAATAAAATTAAAAATGCACCTAAAACCTAAACCAAACGTTGCAGGTGGTTATTTCTTCATGCGCAGTGTTCAACGCGGCACTCTCTAGCTGCCAAGAGCACTTTTTACTATGCGCACCCAACCAGAGTGACGGGAGGAGCACATTTCAGAAAACGTGCTCAGCTCGTCGAGAAAATGCGATTTAAGCAATAAAATTAAAAATGCACCTAAAACCTAAACCAAACGTTGCAGGTGGTTATTTCTTCATGCACAGTTGTCAACGCGGCACTCTCTAGCTGCCAAGAGCACTTTTTACTAGGCGCACCCAACCAGAGTGACGGGAGGAGCACATTTCAGAAAACGTGCTCAGCTCGTCGAGAAAATGCGATTTAAGCAATAAAATTAAAAATGCACCTAAAACCTAAACCAAACGTTGCAGGGGGTTATTTCTTCATGCGCAGCAGTCAACCCGGCACTCTCTAGCTGCCAAGAGCACGTTTTACTATGCGCACCCAACCAGAGTGACGGGAGGAGCACATTTCAGAAAACATGCTCAGCTCGACGAGAAAATGCGATTTAAGCAATAAAATTAAAAATGCACCTAAAACCTAAACCAAACGTTGCAGGTCGTTATTTCTTCATGCGCAGTGGTTAACGCGGCACTCTCTTGCTGCCAAGAGCACTTTTTACTATGCGCACACAACCAGAGTGACGGGAGGAGCACATTTCAGAAAACGTGCTCAGCTCGTCGAGAAAATGCGATTTAAGCAATAAAATTAAAAATGCACCTAAAACCTAAACCAAACGTTGCAGGTGGTTATTTCTTCATGCGCAATGGTCAACGCGGCACTCTCTAGCTGCCAAGAGCACTTTTTACTATGCGCACCCAACCAGAGTGACGGGAGGAGCACATTTCAGAAAACGTGCTCAGCTCGTCGAGAAAATGCGATTTAAGCAATAAAATTAAAAATGCACCTAAAACCTAAACCAAACGTTGCAGATGGTCATTTCTTCATGCGCAGTGGTCAACGCGGCACTCTCTAGCTGCCAAGAGCACTTTTTACTATGCGCACCCAACCAGAGTGACGGGAGGAGCACATTTCAGAAAACGTGCTCAGCTCGTCGAGAAAATGCGATTTAAGCAATAAAATTAAAAATGCACCTAAAACCTAAACCAAACGTTGCAGGTGGTTATTTCTTCATGCGCAGCAGTCAACGTGGCACTCTCTAGCTGCCAAGAGCACTTTTTACTATGCGCACCCAACCAGAGTGACGGGAGGAGCACATTTCAGAAAACGTGCTCAGCTCGACGAGAAAATGCGATTTAAGCAATAAAATTAAAAATGCACCTAAAACCTAAACCAAACGTTGCAGGTGGTTATTTCTTCATGCGCAGCAGTCAACGCGGCACTCTCTAGCTGCCAAGAGCACTTTTTACTATGCGCACCCAACCAGAGTGACGGGAGGAGCACATTTCAGAAAACGTGCTCAGCTCGTCGAGAAAATGCGATTTAAGCAATAAAATTAAAAATGCACCTAACACCTAAACCAAACGTTGCAGGTGGTTATTTCTTCATGCGCAGTGGTCAACGCGGCACTCTCTAGCTGCCAAGAGCACTTTTTACTATGCACACCCAACCAGAGTGACGGGAGGAGCACATTTCAGAAAACGTGCTCAGCTCGTCGAGAAAATGCGATTTAAGCAATAAAATTAAAAATGCCCCTAAAACCTAAACCAAACGTTGCAGGTGGTCATTTCTTCATGCGCAGTGGTCAACGCGGCACTCTCTAGCTGCCAAGAGCACTTTTTACTATGCACACCCAACCAGAGTGACGGGAGGAGCACATTTCAGAAAACGTGCTCAGCTCGTCGAGAAAATGCGATTTAAGCAATAAAATTAAAAATGCACCCAAAACCTAAACCAAACGCTGCAGATGATCATTTCTTCATGCGCAGTGGTCAAGGTGGCACTCTCTAGCTGCCAAGAGCACTTTTTACTATGTGCACCCAACCAGAATGACGGGAGGAGCACTGCCAAGAGCACTTTTTACTATGCGCACCCAACCAGAGTGACGGGAGGAGCACATTTCAGAAAATGTGCTCAGCTCGTCGAGAAAATGCGATTTAAGCAATAAAATTAAAAATGCACCTAAAACCTAAACCAAACGTTGCAGGTGGTTATTTCTTCATGCGCAGTGGTCAACGCGGCACTCTCTAGCTGCCAAGAGCACTTTTTACTATGCAGACCCAACCAGAGTGACGGGAGGAGCACATTTCAGAAAACGTGCTCAGCTCGTCGAGAAAATGCGATTTAAGCAATAAAATTAAAAATACACCCAAAACCTAAACCAAACGTTGCAGGTGGTTATTTCTTCATGCGCAGTGGTCAACGCGGCACTCTCTAGCTGCCAAGAGCACTTTTTACTATGCGCACCCAACCATTGTGACGGGAGGAGCACATTTCAGAAAACGTGCTTAGCTCGTCGAGAAAATGCATTTTAAGCAATAAAATTAAAAATGCACCTAAAACCTAAACCAAACGTTGCAGATGGTCATTTCTTCATGCGCAGTGGTCAACGCGGCACTCTCTAGCTGCCAAGAGCACTTTTTACTATGCGCACCCAACCAGAGTGACGGGAGGAGCACATTTCAGAAAACGTGCTCAGCTCGTCCAGAAAATGCGATTTAAGCAATAAAATTAAAAATGCACCCAAAACTTAAACCAAACGTTGCAGGTGGTTATTTCTTCATGCGCAGTGGTCAACGCGGCACTCTGGAGCACATTTCAGAAAACGTGCTCAGCTCGTCGAGAAAATGCTATTTAAGCAATAAAATTAAAAATGCACCCAAAACCTAAACCAAACGTTGCAGATGGTCATTTCTTCATGCGCAGTGGTCAACGCGGCACTCTCTAGCTGCCAAGAGCACTTTTTACTATGCGCACCCAACCAGAGTGACGGGAGGAGCACATTTCAGAAAACGTGCTCAGCTCGTCGAGAAAATGCGATTTAAGCAACAAAATTAAAAATGCACCTAAAACCTAAACCAAACGTTGCAGGTGGTTATTTCTTCATGCGCAGTGGTCAACGCGGCACTCTCTAGCTGCCAAGAGCACTTTTTACTATGCGCACCCAACAAGAGTGGCGGGAGGAGCACATTTCAGAAAACGTGCTCAGCTCGTCGAGAAAATGCGATTTAAGCAATAAAATTAAAAATGCACCTAAAACCTAAACCAAACGTTGCAGATGATCATTTCTTTATGCGCAGTGGTCAACGCAGCACTCTCTAGCTGCCAAGAGCACTTTTTACTATGCGCACCCAACCAGAGTGACGGGAGGAGCACATTTCAGAAAACGTGCTCAGCTCGTCGAGAAAATGCGATTTAAGCAATAAAATTAAAAATGCACCCAAAACCTAAACCAAACGTTGCAGGTGGTTATTTCTTCATGCGCAGTGGTCAACGCGGCACTCTCTAGCTGCCAAGAGCACTTTTTACTATGCGCACCCAACCAGAGTGACGGGAGGAGCACATTTCAGAAAACGTGCTCAGCTCGTCCAGAAAATGCGATTTAAGCAATAAAATTTAAAATGCACCTAAAACCTAAACCAAACGTTGCAGGTGGTTATTTCTTCATGCGCAGTGTTCAACGCGGCACTCTCTAGCTGCCAAGAGCACTTTTTACTATGCGCACCCAACCAGAGTGACGGGAGGAGCACATTTCAGAAAACGTGCTCAGCTCGTCGAGAAAATGCGATTTAAGCAATAAAATTAAAAATGCACCTAAAACCTAAACCAAACGTTGCAGGTGGTTATTTCTTCATGCACAGTTGTCAACGCGGCACTCTCTAGCTGCCAAGAGCACTTTTTACTATGCGCACCCAACCAGAGTGACGGGAGGAGCACATTTCAGAAAACGTGCTCAGCTCGTCGAGAAAATGCGATTTAAGCAATAAAATTAAAAATGCACCTAAAACCTAAACCAAACGTTGCAGGGGGTTATTTCTTCATGCGCAGCAGTCAACGCGGCACTCTCTAGCTGCCAAGAGCACGTTTTACTATGCGCACCCAACCAGAGTGACGGGAGGAGCACATTTCAGAAAACGTGCTCAGCTCGTCGAGAAAATGCGATTTAAGCAATAAAATTAAAAATGCACCTAAAACCTAAACCAAACGTTGCAGGTCGTTATTTCTTCATGCGCAGTGGTCAACGCGGCACTCTCTAGCTGCCAAGAGCACTTTTTACTATGCGCACCCAACCAGAGTGACGGGAGGAGCACATTTCAGAAAACGTGCTCAGCTCGTCCAGAAAATGCGATTTAAGCAATAAAATTAAAAATGCACCCAAAACTTAAACCAAACGTTGCAGGTGGTTATTTCTTCATGCGCAATGGTCAACGCGGCACTCTGGAGCACATTTCAGAAAACGTGCTCAGCTCGTCGAGAAAATGCTATTTAAGCAATAAAATTAAAAATGCACCCAAAACCTAAACCAAACGTTGCAGATGGTCATTTCTTCATGCGCAGTGGTCAACGCGGCACTCTCTAGCTGCCAAGAGCACTTTTTACTATGCGCACCCAACCAGAGTGACGGGAGGAGCACATTTCAGAAAACGTGCTCAGCTCGTCGAGAAAATGCGATTTAAGCAATACAATTAAAAATGCACCTAAAACCTAAACCAAACGTTGCAGGTGGTTATTTCTTCATGCGCAGTGGTCAACGCGGCAATCTCTAGCTGCCAAGAGCACTTTTTACTATGCGCACCCAACCAGAGTGACGGGAGGAGCACATTTCAGAAAACGTGCTCAGCTCGTCGAGAAAATGCGATTTAAGCAATAAAATTAAAAATGCACCTAAAACCTAAACCAAACGTTGCAGGTGGTTATTTCTTCATGCGCAGTGGTCAACGCGGCACTCTCTAGCTGCCAAGAGCACTTTTTACTATGCGCACCCAACCAGAGTGACGGGAGGAGCACATTTCAGAAAACGTGCTCAGCTCGTCGAGAAAATGCGATTTAAGCAATAAAATTAAAAATGCACCTAAAACCTAAACCAAACGTTGCAGGTGGTTATTTCTTCATGCGCAGCAGTCAACGCGGCACTCTCTAGCTGCCAAGAGCACTTTTTACTATGCGCACCCAACCAGAGTGACGGGAGGAGAACATTTCAGAAAACGTGCTCAGCTCGTCCAGAAAATGCGATTCAAGCAATAAAATTAAAAATGCACCCAAAACCTAAACTAAACGTTGCAGGTGGTTATTTCTTCATGCGCAGTGGTCAACGCGGCACTCTCTAGCTGCCAAGAGCACTTTTTACTATGCGCACCCAACCAGAATAACGGGAGGAGCACATTTCAGAAAACGTGCTCAGCTCGTCGAGAAAATGCGATTTAAGCAATAAAATTAAAAATGCACCCAAAACCTAAACCAAACGTTGCAGATGGTCATTTCTTCATGCGCAGTGGTCAACGCGGCACTCTCTAGCTGCCAAGAGCACTTTTTACTATGCGCACCCAACCAGAGTGACGGGAGGAGCACATTTCAGAAAACGTGCTCAGCTCGTCGAGAAAATGTGATTTAAGCAATAAAATTAAAAATGCACCCAAAACCTAAACCAAACGTGGCAGGTGGTTATTTCTTCATGCGCAGTGGTCAACGCGGCACTCTCTAGCTGCCAAGAGCACGTTTTACTATGCGCACCCAACCAGAGTGACGGGAGGAGCACATTTCAGAAAACGTGCTCAGCTCGTCGAGAAAATGCGATTTAAGCAATAAAATTAAAAATTGCACCTAAAACCTAAACCAAACTTTGCAGGTGCTTATTTCTTCATGCGCAGCAGTCAACGCGGCACTCTCTAGCTGCCAAGAGCACTTTTTACTATGCGCACCCAACCAGAGTGACGGGAGGAGCACATTTCAGAAAACGTGCTCAGCTCGTCGAGAAAATGCGATTTAAGCAATAAAATTAAAAATGCACCTAAATCCTAAACCAAACGTTGCAGATGGTCATTTATTCATGCGCAGTGGTCAACGCGGCACTCTCTAGCTGCCAAGAGCACTTTTTACTCTGCGCACCCAACCAGAGTGACGGGAGGAGCACATTTCAGAAAACGTGCTCAGCTCGTCCAGAAAATGCGATTTAAGCAATAAAATTAAAAATGCACCCAAAACTTAAACCAAACGTTGCAGGTGGTTATTTCTTCATGCGCAGTGGTCAACGCGGCACTCTGGAGCACATTTCAGAAAACGTGCTCAGCTCGTCGAGAAAATGCTATTTAAGCAATAAAATTAAAAATGCACCCAAAACCTAAACCAAACGTTGCAGATGGTCATTTCTTCATGCGCAGTGGTCAACGCGGCACTCTCTAGCTGCCAAGAGCACTTTTTACTATGCGCACCCAACCAGAGTGACGGGAGGAGCACATTTCAGAAAACGTGCTCAGCTCGTCGAGAAAATGCGATTTAAGCAACAAAATTAAAAATGCACCTAAAACCTAAACCAAACGTTGCAGGTGGTTATTTCTTCATGCGCAGTGGTCAACGCGGCACTCTCTAGCCGCCAAGAGCACTTTTTACTATGCGCACCCAACAAGAGTGGCGGGAGGAGCACATTTCAGAAAACGTGCTCAGCTCGTCGAGAAAATTCGATTTAAGCAATAAAATTAAAAATGCACCCAAAACCTAAACCAAACGTTGCAGGTGGTTATTTCTTCATGCGCAGTGGTCAACGCGGCACTCTCTAGCTGCCAAGAGCACTTTTTACTATGCGCACCCAACCAGAGTGACGGGAGGAGCACATTTCAGAAAACGTGCTCAGCTCGTCCAGAAAATGCGATTTAAGCAATAAAATTAAAAATGCACCTAAAACCTAAACCAAACGTTGCAGATGGTCATTTCTTCATGCGCAGTGGTCAACGCGGCACTCTCTAGCTGCCAAGAGCACTTTTTACTATGCGCACCCGACCAGAGTGACGGGAGGAGCACATTTCAGAAAACGTGCTCAGCTCGTCCAGAAAATGCGATTTAAGTAATAAAATTAAAAATGCACCCAAAACCTAAACCAAACGTTGCAGGTCGTTATTTCTTCATGCGCAGTGGTCAACGCGGCACTCTCTAGCTGCCAAGAGCACTTTTTACTATGCGCACCCAACCAGAGTGACGGGAGGAGCACATTTCAGAAAACGTGCTCAGCTCGTCGAGAAAATGCGATTTAAGCAATAAAATTAAAAATGCACCTAAAACCTAAACCAAACGTTGCAGGTGGTTATTTCTTCATGCGCAATGGTCAACGCGGCACTCTCTAGCTGCCAAGAGCACTTTTTACTGTGCGCACCCAACCAGAGTGACGGGAGGAGCACATTTCAGAAAACGTGCTCAGCTCGTCGAGAAAATGCGATTTAAGCAATAAAATTAAAAATGCACCTAAAACCTAAACCAAACGTTGCAGGTCGTTATTTCTTCATGCGCAGTGGTCAACGCGGCACTCTCTAGCTACCAAGAGCACTTTTTACTATGCGCACCCAACCAGAGTGACGGGAGGAGCACATTTCAGAAAACGTGCTCAGCTCGTCGAGAAAATGCGATTTAAGCAATAAAATTAAAAATGCACCCAAAACCTAAACCACACGTTGCAGATGGTCATTTCTTCATGCGCAGTGGTCAACGCGGCACTCTCTAGCTGCCAAGAGCACTTTTTACTATGCGCACCCAACCAGAGTGACGGGAGGAGCACATTTCAGAAAACGTGCTCAGCTCGTCGAGAAAATGCGATTTAAGCAATAAAATTAAAAATGCACCCAAAACCTAAACCAAACGTTGCAGATGGTCATTTCTTCATGCGCAGTGGTCAACGCGGCACTCTCTAGCTGCCAAGAGCACTTTTTACTATGCGCACCCAACCAGAGTGACGGGAGAAGCACATTTCAGAAAACGTGCTCAGCTCGACGAGAAAATGCGATTTAAGCAATAAAATTAAAAATGCACCCAAAACCTAAACCAAACGTTGCAGGTGGTTATTTCTTCAGGCGCAGTGGTCAACGCGGCACTCTCTAGCTGCCAAGAGCACTTTTTACTATGCGCACCCAACCAGAGTGACGGGAGGAGCACATTTCAGAAAACGTGCTCAGCTCGTCGAGAAAATGCGATTTAAGCAATAAAATTAAAAATGCACCTAAAACCTAAACCAAACGTTGCAGGTGGTTATTTCTTCATGCGCAGCAGTCAACGCGGCACTCTCTAGCTGCCAAGAGCACTTTTTACTATGCGCACCCAACCAGAGGGACGGGAGGAGCACATTTCAGAAAACGTGCTCAGCTCGTCCAGGAAATGCGATTTAAGCAATAAAATTAAAAATGCACCCAAAACCTAAACCAAACGTTGCAGGTAGTTATTTCTTCATGCGCAGTGGTCAACGCGGCACTCTCTAGCTGCCAAGAGCACTTTTTACTATGCGCACCCAACCAGAGTGACGGGAGGAGCACATTTTAGAAAACGTGCTCAGCTCGTCAAGAAATAGCGATTTAAGCAATAAAATTAAAAATGCACCTAAAACCTAAACCATACGTTGCAGGTGGTTATTTCTTCATGCGCAATGGTCAACGCGGCACTCTCTAGCTGCCAAGAGCACTTTTTACTATGTGCACCCAACCAGAGTGACGGGAGGAGCACATTTAAGAAAACGTGCTCAGCTCGTCGAGAAAATGCGATTTAAGCAATAAAATTAAAAATGCACCTAAAACCTAAACCAAACGTTGCAGATGATCATTTCTTCATGCGCAGTGGTCAACGCGGCACTCTCTAGCTGCCAAGAGCACTTTTTACTATGCGCACCCAACCAGAGTGACGGGAGGAGCACATTTCAGAAAACGTGCTCAGCTCGTCGAGAAAATGCGATTTAAGCAATAAAATTAAAAATGCACCCAAAACCTAAACCACACGTTGCAGATGGTCATTTCTTCATGCGCAGTGGTCAACGCGGCACTCTCTAGCTGCCAAGAGCACTTTTTACTATGCGCACCCAACCAGAGTGACGGGAGGAGCACATTTCAGAAAACGTGCTCAGCTCGTCGAGAAAATGCGATTTAAGCAATAAAATTAAAAATGCACCTAAAACCTAAACCGAACGCTGCATATGGTCATTTCTTCATGCGCAGTGGTCAACGCGGCACTCTATAGCTGCCAAGAGGACTTTTTACTATGCACACCCAACCAGAGTGACGGGAGGAGCACATTTCAGAAAACGTGCTCAGCTCGTCGAGAAAATGCGATTCAAGCAATAAAATTAAAAATGCACCTAAAACCTAAACCAAACGTTGCAGGGGGTTATTTCTTCATGCGCAGCAGTCAACGCGGCACTCTCTAGCTGCCAAGAGCACTTTTTACTGTGCGCACCCAACCAGAGTGACGGGAGGAGCACATTTCAGAAAACGTGCTCAGCTCGTCGAGAAAATGCGATTTAAGCAATAAAATTAAAAATGCACCTAAAACCTAAACCAAACGTTGCAGGTCGTTATTTCTTCATGCGCAGTGGTCAACGCGGCACTCTCTAGCTGCCAAGAGCACTTTTTACTATGCGCACCCAACCAGAGTGACGGGAGGAGCACATTTCAGAAAACGTGCTCAGCTCGTCGAGAAAATGCGATTTAAGCAATAAAATTAAAAATGCACCTAAAACCTAAACCAAACGTTGCAGGTGGTTATTTCTTCATGCGCAGCAGTCAACGCGGCACTCTCTAGCTGCCAAGAGCACTTTTTACTATGCGCACCCAACCAGAGTGACGGGAGGAGCACATTTCAGAAAACGTGCTCAGCTCGTCCAGAAAATGCGATTTAAGCAATAAAATTAAAAATGCACCCAAAACCTAAACCAAACGTTGCAGGTGGTTATTTCTTCATGCGCAGTGGTCAACGCGGCACTCTCTAGCTGCCAAGAGCACTTTTTACTATGCGCACCCAACCAGAGTGACGGGAGGAGCACATTTCAGAAAACGTGCTCAGCTCGTCGAGAAAATGCGATTTAAGCAATAAAATTAAAAATGCACCTAAAACCTAAACCAAACGTTGCAGATGGTCATTTCTTCATGCGCAGTGGTCAACGCGGCACTCTCTAGCTGCCAAGAGCACTTTTTACTATGCGCACCCAACCAGAGTGACGGGAGGAGCACATTTCAGAAAACGTGCTCAGCTCGTCGAGAAAATGCGATTTAAGCAATAAAATTAAAAATGCACCCAAAACCTAAACCAAACGCTGCAGATGGTCATTTCTTCATGCGCAGTGGTCAAGGCGGCACTCTCTAGCTGCCAAGAGCACTTTTTACTATGCACACCCAACCAGAGTGACGGGAGGAGCACATTCCAGAAAACGTGCTCAGCTCGTCGAGAAAATGCGATTTAAGTAATGAAATTAAAAATGCACCCAACACCTAAACCAAACGTTGCAGATGGTCATTTCTTCATGCGCAGTTGTCAACGCGGCACTCTCTAGCTGCCAAGAGCACTTTTTACTATGCGCACCCAACCAGAGTGACGGGAGGAGCACATTTCAGAAAACGTGCTCATCTCGTCGAGAAAATGCGATTTAAGCAATAAAATTAAAAATGCACCTAAAACCTAAACCAAACGTTGCAGGTGGTTATTTCTTCATGCGCAGCAGTCAACGGGGCACTCTCTAGCTGCCAAGAGCACTTTTTACTATGCGCACCCAACCAGAGTGACGGGAGGAGCACATTTCAGAAAACGTGCTCAGCTCGTCGAGAAAATGCGATTTAAGCAATAAAATTAAAAATGCACCTAAAACCTAAACCGAACGCTGCATATGGTCATTTCTTCATGCGCAGTGGTCAACGCGGCACTCTATAGCTGCCAAGAGGACTTTTTACTATGCACACCCAACCAGAGTGACGGGAGGAGCACATTTCAGAAAACGTGCTCAGCTCGTCGAGAAAATGCGATTCAAGCAATAAAATTAAAAATGCACCTAAAACCTAAACCAAACGTTGCAGGTGGTTATTTCTTCATGCGCAGTGGTCAACGCGGCACTCTCTAGCTGCCAAGAGCACTTTTTACTGTGCGCACCCAACCAGAGTGACGGGAGGAGCACATTTCAGAAAACGTGCTCAGCTTGTCGAGAAAATGCGATTTAAGCAATAAAATTAAAAATGCACCTAAAACCTAAACCAAACGTTGCAGGTCGTTATTTCTTCATGCGCAGTGGTCAACGCGGCACTCTCTAGCTGCCAAGAGCACTTTTTACTATGCGCACCCAACCAGAGTGACGGGAGGAGCACATTTCAGAAAACGTGCTCAGCTCGTCGAGAAAATGCGATTTAAGCAATACAATTAAAAATGCACCTAAAACCTAAACCAAACGTTGCAGGTGGTTATTTCTTCATGCGCAGCAGTCAACGCGGCACTCTCTAGCTGCCAAGAGCACTTTTTACTATGCGCACCCAACCAGAGTGACGGGAGGAGCACATTTCAGAAAACGTGCTCAGCTCGTCCAGAAAATGCGATTTAAGCAATAAAATTAAAAATGCACCCAAAACCTAAACCAAACGTTGCAGGTGGTTATTTCTTCATGCGCAGTTGTCAACGCGGCACTCTCTAGCTGCCAAGAGCACTTTTTACTATGCGCACCCAACCAGAGTGACGGGAGGAGCACATTTCAGAAAACGTGCTCAGCTCGTCGAGAAAATGCGATTTAAGCAATAAAATTAAAAATGCACCTAAAACCTAAACCAAACGTTGCAGGTGGTTATTTCTTCATGCACAGTTGTCAACGCGGCACTCTCTAGCTGCCAAGAGCACTTTTTACTATGCGCACCCAACCAGAGTGACGGGAGGAGCACATTTCAGAAAACGTGCTCATCTCGTCGAGAAAATGCGATTTAAGCAATAAAATTAAAAATGCACCTAAAACCTAAACCAAACGTTGCAGGTGGTTATTTCTTCATGCGCAGCAGTCAACGGGGCACTCTCTAGCTGCCAAGAGCACTTTTTACTATGCGCACCCAACCAGAGTGACGGGAGGAGCACATTTCAGAAAACGTGCTCAGCTCGTCGAGAAAATGCGATTTAAGCAATAAAATTAAAAATGCACCTAAAACCTAAACCGAACGCTGCATATGGTCATTTCTTCATGCGCAGTGGTCAACGCGGCACTCTATAGCTGCCAAGAGGACTTTTTACTATGCACACCCAACCAGAGTGACGGGAGGAGCACATTTCAGAAAACGTGCTCAGCTCGTCGAGAAAATGCGATTCAAGCAATAAAATTAAAAATGCACCTAAAACCTAAACCAAACGTTGCAGGTGGTTATTTCTTCATGCGCAGTGGTCAACGCGGCACTCTCTAGCTGCCAAGAGCACTTTTTACTGTGCGCACCCAACCAGAGTGACGGGAGGAGCACATTTCAGAAAACGTGCTCAGCTCGTCGAGAAAATGCGATTTAAGCAATAAAATTAAAAATGCACCTAAAACCTAAACCAAACGTTGCAGGTCGTTATTTCTTCATGCGCAGTGGTCAACGCGGCACTCTCTAGCTGCCAAGAGCACTTTTTACTATGCGCACCCAACCAGAGTGACGGGAGGAGCACATTTCAGAAAACGTGCTCAGCTCGTCGAGAAAATGCGATTTAAGCAATACAATTAAAAATGCACCTAAAACCTAAACCAAACGTTGCAGGTGGTTATTTCTTCATGCGCAGCAGTCAACGCGGCACTCTCTAGCTGCCAAGAGCACTTTTTACTATGCGCACCCAACCAGAGTGACGGGAGGAGCACATTTCAGAAAACGTGCTCAGCTCGTCCAGAAAATGCGATTTAAGCAATAAAATTAAAAATGCACCCAAAACCTAAACCAAACGTTGCAGGTGGTTATTTCTTCATGCGCAGTGGTCAACGCGGCACTCTCTAGCTGCCAAGAGCACTTTTTACTATGCGCACCCAACCAGAGTGACGGGAGGAGCACATTTCAGAAAACGTGCTCAGCTCGTCGAGAAAATGCGATTTAAGCAATAAAATTAAAAATGCACCTAAAACCTAAACCAAACGTTGCAGATGGTCATTTCTTCATGCGCAGTGGTCAACGCGGCACTCTCTAGCTGCCAAGAGCACTTTTTACTATGCGCACCCAACCAGAGTGACGGGAGGAGCACATTTCAGAAAACGTGCTCAGCTCGTCGAGAAAATGCGATTTAAGCAATAAAATTAAAAATGCACCCAAAACCTAAACCAAACGCTGCAGATGGTCATTTCTTCATGCGCAGTGGTCAAGGCGGCACTCTCTAGCTGCCAAGAGCACTTTTTACTATGCACACCCAACCAGAGTGACGGGAGGAGCACATTCCAGAAAACGTGCTCAGCTCGTCGAGAAAATGCGATTTAAGTAATGAAATTAAAAATGCACCCAACACCTAAACCAAACGTTGCAGATGGTCATTTCTTCATGCGCAGTTGTCAACGCGGCACTCTCTAGCTGCCAAGAGCACTTTTTACTATGCGCACCCAACCAGAGTGACGGGAGGAGCACATTTCAGAAAACGTGCTCAGCTCGTCGAGAAAATGCGATTTAAGCAATAAAATTAAAAATGCACCTAAAACCTAAACCAAACGTTGCAGGTGGTTATTTCTTCATGCACAGTTGTCAACGCGGCCCTCTCTAGCTGCCAAGAGCACTTTTTACTATGCGCACCCAACCAGAGTGACGGGAGGAGCACATTTCAGAAAACGTGCTCATCTCGTCGAGAAAATGCGATTTAAGCAATAAAATTAAAAATGCACCTAAAACCTAAACCAAACGTTGCAGGTGGTTATTTCTTCATGCGCAGCAGTCAACGGGGCACTCTCTAGCTGCCAAGAGCACTTTTTACTATGCGCACCCAACCAGAGTGACGGGAGGAGCACATTCCAGAAAACGTGCTCAGCTCGTCCAGAAAATGCGATTTAAGCAATAAAATTAAAAATGCACCCAAAACCTAAACCAAACGTTGCAGGTGGTTATTTCTTCATGCGCAGTGGTCAACGCAGCACTCTCTAGCTGCCAAGAGCACTTTTTACTATGCGCACCCAACCAGAGTGACGGGAGGAGCACATTTCAGAAAACGTGCTCAGCTCGTCGAGAAAATGCGATTTAAGCAATAAAATTAAAAATGAACCCAAAACATAAACCAAACGTTGCAGATGGTCATTTCTTCATGCGCAGTGGTCAACGCGGCACTCTCTAGCTGCCAAGAGCACTTTTTACTATGCGCACCCAACCAGAGTGACGGGAGGAGCACATTTCAGAAAACGTGCTCAGCTCGTCCAGAAAATGCGATTTAAGCAATAAAATTAGAAATGCACTCAAAACCTAAACCAAACGTTGCAGGTGGTTATTTCTTCATGCGCAGTGGTCAACGCGGCACTCTCTAGCTGCCAAGAGCACTTTTTACTATGCGCACCCAACCAGAGTGACGGGAGGAGCACATTTCAGAAAACGTGCTCAGCTCGTCCAGAAAATGCGATTTAAGCAATAAAATTAAAAATGCACCTAAAACCTAAACCAAACGTTGCAGGTGGTTATTTCTTCATGCGCAATGGTCAACGCGGCACTCTCTAGCTGCCAAGAGCACTTTTCACTATGTGCACCCAACCAGAGTGACGGGAGGAGCACATTTAAGAAAACGTGCTCAGCTCGTCGATAAAATGCGATTTAAGCAATAAAATTAAAAATGCACCTAAAACCTAAACCAAACGTTGCAGATGATCATTTCTTCATGTGCAGTGGTCAACGCGGCACTCTCTAGCTGCCAAGAGCACTTTTTACTATGCGCACCCAACCAGAGTGACGGGAGGAGCACATTTCAGAAAATGTGCTCAGCTCGTCGAGAAAATGCGATTTAAGCAATAAAATTAAAAATGCACCCAAAACCTAAACCACACGTTGCAGATGGTCATTTCTTCATGCGCAGTGGTCAACGCGGCATTCTCTAGCTGCCAAGAGCACTTTTTACTATGCGCACCCAACCAGAGTGACGGGAGGAGCACATTTCAGAAAACGTGCTCAGCTCGTCGAGAAAATGCGATTTAAGCAATAAAATTAAAAATGCACCCAAAACCTAAACCAAACGTTGCAGGTGGTTATTTCTTCATGCGCATTGGTCAACGCGGCACTCTCTAGCTGCCAAGAGCACTTTTTACTATGCGCACCCAACCAGAGTGACGGGAGGAGCACATTTCAGAAAACGTGCTCAGCTCGTCGAGAAAATGCGATTTAAGCAATAAAATTAAAAATGCACCTAAAACCTAAACCGAACGCTGCATATGGTCATTTCTTCATGCGCAGTGGTCAACGCGGCACTCTATAGCTGCCAAGAGGACTTTTTACTATGCACACCCAACCAGAGTGACGGGAGGAGCACATTTCAGAAAACGTGCTCAGCTCGTCGAGAAAATGCGATTTAAGCAATAAAATTAAAAATGCACCTAAAACCTAAACCAAACGTTGCAGGTGGTTATTTCTTCATGCGCAGTGGTCAACGCGGCACTCTCTAGCTGCCAAGAGCACTTTTTACTGTGCGCACCCAACCAGAGTGACGGGAGGAGCACATTTCAGAAAACGTGCTCAGCTCGTCGAGAAAATGCGATTTAAGCAATAAAATTAAAAATGCACCTAAAACCTAAACCAAACGTTGCAGGTCGTTATTTCTTCATGCGCAGTGGTCAACGCGGCACTCTCTAGCTGCCAAGAGCACTTTTTACTATGCGCACCCAACCAGAGTGACGGGAGGAGCACATTTCAGAAAACGTGCTCAGCTCGTCGAGAAAATGCGATTTAAGTAATAAAATTAAAAATGCACCCAAAACCTAAACCGCACGTTGCAGATGGTCATTTCTTCATGGGCAGTGGTCAACGCGGCACTCTGTAGCTGCCAAGAGCACTTTTTACTATGCGCACCCAACCAGAGTGACGGGAGGAGCACATTTCAGAAAACGTGCTCAGCTCGTCCAGAAAATGCGATTTAAGCAATAAAATTAAAAATGCACCCAAAACCTAAACCACACGTTGCAGATGGTCATTTCTTCATGCGCAGTGGTCAACGCGGCACTCTCTAGCTGCCAAGAGCACTTTTTACTATGCGCACCCAACCAGAGTGACGGGAGGAGCACATTTCAGAAAACGTGCTCAGCTCGTCGAGAAAATGCGATTTAAGCAATAAAATTAAAAATGCACCCAAAACCTAAACCACACGTTGCAGATGGTCATTTCTTCATGCGCAGTGGTCAACGCGGCACTCTCTAGCTGCCAAGAGCACTTTTTACTATGCGCACCCAACCAGAGTGACGGGAGGAGCACATTTCAGTAAACGTGCTCAGCTCGTCGAGAAAATGCGATTTAAGCAATAAAATTAAAAATGCACCCAAAACCTAAACCAAACGTTGCAGATGGTCATTTCTTCATGCGCAGTGGTCAACGCGGCACTCTCTAGCTGCCAAGAGCACTTTTTACTATGCGCACCCAACCAGAGTGACGGGAGAAGCACATTTCAGAAAACGTGCTCAGCTCGACGAGAAAATGCGATTTAAGCAATAAAATTAAAAATGCACCCAAAACCTAAACCAAACGTTGCAGGTAATTATTTCTTCAGGCGCAGTGGTCAACGCGGCACTCTCTAGCTGCCAAGAGCACTTTTTACTATGCGCACCCAACCAGAGTGACGGGAGGAGCACATTTCAGAAAACGTGCTCAGCTCGTCGAGAAAATGCGATTTAAGCAATAAAATTAAAAATGCACCTAAAACCTAAACCAAACGTTGCAGGTGGTTATTTCTTCATGCGCAATGGTCAACGCGGCACTCTCTAGCTGCCAAGAGCACTTTTTACTATGCGCACCCAACCAGAGTGACGGGAGGAGCACATTTCAGAAAACGTGCTCAGCTCGTCGAGAAAATGCGATTTAAGCAATAAAATTAAAAATGCACCTAAAACCTAAACCAAACGTTGCAGATGGTCATTTCTTCATGCGCAGTGGTCAACGCGGCACTCTCTAGCTGCCAAGAGCACTTTTTACTGTGCGCACCCAACCAGAGTGACGGGAGGAGCACATTTCAGAAAACGTGCTCAGCTCGTCGAGAAAATGCGATTTAAGCAATAAAATTAAAAATGCACCTAAAACCTAAACCAAACGTTGCAGGTCGTTATTTCTTCATGCGCAGTGGTCAACGTGGCACTCTCTAGCTGCCAAGAGCACTTTTTACTATGCGCACCCAACCAGAGTGACGGGAGGAGCACATTTCAGAAAACGTGCTCAGCTCGTCGAGAAAATGCGATTTAAGCAATAAAATTAAAAATGCACCTAAAACCTAAACCAAACGTTGCAGGTGGTTATTTCTTCATGCGCAGCAGTCAACGCGGCACTCTCTAGCTGCCAAGAGCACTTTTTACTATGCGCACCCAACCAGAGTGACGGGAGGAGCACATTTCAGAAAACGTGCTCAGCTCGTCGAGAAAATGCGATTTAAGCAATAAAATTAAAAATGCACCCAAAACCTAAACCAAACGTTGCAGGTCGTTATTTCTTCATGCGCAGTGGTCAACGCGGCACTCTCTAGCTGCCAAGAGCACTTTTTACTATGCGCACCCAACCAGAGTGACGGGAGGAGCACATTTCAGAAAACGTGCTCAGCTCGTCCAGGAAATGCGATTTAAGCAATAAAATTAAAAATGCACCCAAAACCTAAACCAAACGTTGCAGGTGGTTATTTCTTCATGCGCAGCAGTCAACGCGGCACCCTCTAGCTGCCAAGAGCACTTTTTACTATGCGCACCCAACCAGAGTGACGGGAGGAGCACATTTCAGAAAACGTGCTCAGCTCGTCGAGAAAATGCGATTTAAGCAATAAAATTAAAAATGCACCTAAAACCTAAACCAAACGTTGCAGGTGGTTATTTCTTCATGCGCAGTGGTCAACGCGGCACTCTCTAGCTGCCAAGAGCACTTTTTACTGTGCGCACCCAACCAGAGTGACGGGAGGAGCACATTTCAGAAAACGTGCTCAGCTCGTCGAGAAAATGCGATTTAAGCAATAAAATTAAAAAAAATGCACCTAAAACCTAAACCAAACGTTGCAGGTGGTCATTTCTTCATGCGCAGTGGTCAACGCGGCACTCTCTAGCTGCCAAGAACACTTTTTACTATGCACACCCAACCAGAGTGACGGGAGGAGCACATTTCAGAAAACGTGCTCAGCTCGTCTAGAAAATTTGATTTAAGCAATAAAATTAAAAATGCACCCAAAACCTAAACCACACGTTGCAGATGGTCATTTCTTCATGCGCAGTGGTCAACGCGGCACTCTCTAGCTGCCAAGAGCACTTTTTACTATGCGCACCCAACCAGAGTGACGGGAGGAGCACATTTCAGAAAACGTGCTCAGCTCGTCCAGAAAATGCGATTTAAGCAATAAAATTAAAAATGCACCCAAAACCTAAACCAAACGTTGCAGGTGGTTATTTCTTCATGCGCAGTGGTCAACGCGGCACTCTCTAGCTGCCAAGAGCACTTTTTACTATGCGCACCCAACCAGAGTGACGGGAGGAGCACATTTCAGAAAACGTGCTCAGCTCGTCGAGAAAATGCGATTTAAGCAATAAAATTAAAAATGCACCTAAAACCTAAACCAAACGTTGCAGGTGGTTATTTCTTCATGCGCAGTGGTCAACGCGGCACTCTCTAGCTGCCAAGAGCACTTTTTACTGTGCGCACCCAACCAGAGTGACGGGAGGAGCACATTTCAGAAAACGTGCTCAGCTCGTCGAGAAAATGCGATTTAAGCAATAAAATTAAAAATGCACCTAAAACCTAAACCAAACGTTGCAGGTGGTCATTTCTTCATGCGCAGTGGTCAACGCGGCACTCTCTAGCTGCCAAGAGCACTTTTTACTATGCGCACCCAACCAGAGTGACGGGAGGAGCACATTTCAGAAAACGTGCTCAGCTTGTCGAGAAAATGCGATTTAAGCAATAAAATTAAAAATGCACCCAAAACCTAAACCACACGTTGCAGATGGTCATTTCTTCATGCGCAGTGGTCAACGCGGCACTCTCTAGCTGCCAAGAGCACTTTTTACTATGCGCACCCAACCAGAGTGACGGGAGGAGCACATTTCAGAAAACGTGCTCAGCTCGTCCAGAAAATGCGATTTAAGCAATAAAATTAAAAATGCACCCAAAACCTAAACCACACGTTGCAGATGGTCATTTCTTCATGCGCAGTGGTCAACGCGGCACTCTCTAGCTGCCAAGAGCACTTTTTACTATGCGCACCCAACCAGAGTGACGGGTGGAGCACATTTCAGAAAACGTGCTCAGCTCGTCGAGAAAATGCGATTTAAGCAATAAAATTAAAAATGCACCCAAAACCTAAACCAAACGTTGCAGATGGTCATTTCTTTATGCGCAGTGGTCAACGCGGCACTCTCTAGCTGCCAAGAGCACTTTTTACTATGCGCACCCAACCAGAGTGACGGGAGAAGCACATTTCAGAAAACGTGCTCAGCTCGACGAGAAAATGCGATTTAAGCAATAAAATTAAAAATGCACCCAAAACCTAAACCAAACGTTGCAGGTGGTTATTTCTTCAGGCGCAGTGGTCAACGCGGCACTCTCTAGCTGCCAAGAGCACTTTTTACTATGCGCACCCAACCAGAGTGACGGGAGGAGCACATTTCAGAAAACGTGCTCAGCTCGTCGAGAAAATGCGATTTAAGCAATAAAATTAAAAATGCACCTAAAATCTAAACCAAACGTTGCAGGTGGTTATTTCTTCATGCGCAATGGTCAACGCGGCACTCTCTAGCTGCCAAGAGCACTTTTTACTATGCGCACCCAACCAGAGTGACGGGAGGAGCACATTTCAGAAAACGTGCTCAGCTCGTCGAGAAAATGCAATTTAAGCAATAAAATTAAAAATGCACCTAAAACCTAAACCAAACGTTGCAGATGGTCATTTCTTCATGCGCAGTGGTCAACGCGGCACTCTCTAGCTGCCAAGAGCACTTTTTACTGTGCGCACCCAACCAGAGTGACGGGAGGAGCACATTTCAGAAAACGTGCTCAGCTCGTCGAGAAAATGCGATTTAAGCAATAAAATTAAAAATGCACCTAAAACCTAAACCAAACGTTGCAGGTCGTTATTTCTTCATGCGCAGTGGTCAACGCGGCACTCTCTAGCTGCCAAGAGCACTTTTTACTATGCGCACCCAACCAGAGTGACGGGAGGAGCACATTTCAGAAAACGTGCTCAGCTCGTCCAGAAAATGCGATTTAAGCAATAAAATTAAAAATGCACCCAAAACCTAAACCACACGTTGCAGATGGTCATTTCTTCATGCGCAGTGGTCAACGCGGCACTCTCTAGCTGCCAAGAGCACTTTTTACTATGCGCACCCAACCAGAGTGACGGGAGGAGCACATTTCAGAAAACGTGCTCAGCTCGTCGAGAAAATGCGATTTAAGCAATAAAATTAAAAATGCACCTAAAACCTAAACCAAACGTTGCAGGTGGTTATTTCTTCATGCGCAGCAGTCAACGCGGCACTCTCTAGCTGCCAAGAGCAATTTTTACTATGCGCACCCAACCAGAGTGACGGGAGGAGCACATTTCAGAAAACGTGCTCAGCTCGTCGAGAAAATGCGATTTAAGCAATAAAATTAAAAATGCACCCAAAACCTAAACCAAACGTTGCAGATGGTCATTTCTTCATGCGCAGTGGTCAACGCGGCACTCTCTAGCTGCCAAGAGCACTTTTTACTATGCGCACCCAACCAGAGTGACGGGAGGAGCACATTTCAGAAAACGTGCTCAGCTCGACGAGAAAATGCGATTTAAGCAATAAAATTAAAAATGCACCTAAAACCTAAACCAAACGTTGCAGGTGGTTATTTCTTCATGCGCAGTGGTCAACGCGGCACTCTCTAGCTGCCAAGAGCACTTTTTACTATGCGCACCCAACCAGAGTGACGGGAGGAGCACATTTCAGAAAACGTGCTCAGCTCGACGAGAAAATGCGATTTAAGCAATAAAATTAAAAATGCACCCAAAACCTAAACCAACGTTGCAGATGGTCAATTCTTCATGTGCAGTGGTCAACGCGGCAATCTCTAGCTGCCAAGAGCACTTTTTACTATGCGCACCCAACCAGAGTGACGGGAGGAGCACATTTCAGAAAACGTGCTCAGCTCGTCGAGAAAATGCGATTTAAGCAATAAAATTAAAAATGCACCTAAAACCTAAACCAAACGTTGCAGGTGGTTATTTCATCATGCACAGTGGTCAACGCGGCACTCTCTAGCTGCCACGAGCACTTTTTACTATGCGCACCCGACCAGAGTGACGGGAGGAGCACATTTCAGAAAACGTGCTCAGCTCGTCGAGAAAATGCGATTTAAGCAATAAAATTAAAAATGCACCTAAAACCTAAACCAAACGTTGCAGATGGTCATTTCTTCATGCCAGTGGTCAACGCGGCACTCTCTAGCTGCCAAGAGCACTTTTTACTATGCGCACCCAACAAGAGTGACGGGAGGAGCACACTTAAGAAAACGTGCTCAGCTCGTCGAGAAAATGCGATTTAAGCAATAAAATTAAAAATGCACCTAAAACCTAAACCAAACGTTGCAGATGATCATTTCTTCATGCGCAGTGGTCAACGCGGCACTCTCTAGCTGCCAAGAGCACTTTTTACTATGCGCACCCAACCAGAGTGACGGGAGGAGCACATTTCAGAAAACGTGCTCAGCTCGTCGAGAAAATGCGATTTAAGCAATAAAATTAAAAATGCACCCAAAACCTAAACCACACGTTGCAGATGGTCATTTCTTCATGCGCAGTGGTCAACGCGGCACTCTCTAGCTGCCAAGAGCACTTTTTACTATGCGCACCCAACCAGAGTGACGGGAGGAGCACATTTCAGAAAACGTGCTCAGCTCGTCGAGAAAATGTGATTTAAGCAATAAAATTAAAAATACACCTAAAACCTAAACCAAACGTTGCAGGTGGTTATTTCTTCATGCGCATTGGTCAACGCGGCACTCTCTAGCTGCCAAGAGCACTTTTTACTATGCGCACCCAACCAGAGTGACGGGAGGAGCACATTTCAGAAAACGTGCTCAGCTCGTCGAGAAAATGCGATTTAAGCAATAAAATTAAAAATTCACCTAAAACCTAAACCGAACGCTGCATATGGTCATTTCTTCATGCGCAGTGGTCAACGCGGCACTCTATAGCTGCCAAGAGGACTTTTTACTATGCACACCCAACCAGAGTGACGGGAGGAGCACATTCCAGAAAACGTGCTCAGCTCGTCGAGAAAATGCAATTTAAGCAATAAAATTAAAAATGCACCCAAAACCTAAACCAAACGTTGCAGATGGTCATTTCTTCATGCGCAGTGGTCAACGCGGCACTCTCTAGCTGCCAAGAGCACTTTTTACTATGCGCACCCAACCAGAGTGACGGGAGGAGCACATTTCAGAAAACGTGCTCAGCTCGTCGAGAAAATGCGATTTAAGCAATAAAATTAAAAATGCACCTAAAACCTAAACCAAACGTTCCAGGTGGTTATTTCTTTATGCGCAGCAGTCAACGTGGCACTCTCTAGCTGCCAAGAGCACTTTTTACTATGCGCACCCAACCAGAGTGACGGGAGGAGCACATTTCAGAAAACGTGCTCAGCTCGTCGAGAAAATGCGATTTAAGCAATACAATTAAAAATGCACCCAAAACCTAAACCAAACGTTGCAGATGGTCATTTCTTCATGCGCAGTGGTCAACGCGGCACTCTCTAGCTGCCAAGAGCACTTTTTACTATGCGCACCCAACCAGAGTGACGGGAGGAGCACATTTCAGAAAACGTGCTCAGCTCGACGAGAAAATGCGATTTAAGCAATAAAATTAAAAATGCACCCAAAACCTAAATCAAACGTTGCAGATGGTCATTTCTTCATGTGCAGTGGTCAACGCGGCAATCTCTAGCTGCCAAGAGCACTTTTTACTATGCGCACCCAACCAGAGTGACGGGAGGAGCACATTTCAGAAAACGTGCTCAGCTCGTCCAGGAAATGCGATTTAAGCAATAAAATTAAAAATGCACCCAAAACCTAAACCAAACGTTGCAGGTGGTTATTTCTTCATGCGCAGTGGTCAACGCGGCACTCTCTAGCTGCCAAGAGCACTTTTTACTATGCGCACCCAACCAGAGTGACGGGAGGAGCACATTTCAGAAAACGTGCTCAGCTCGTCGAGAAAATGCGATTTAAGCAATAAAATTAAAAATGCACCTAAAACCTAAACCAAACGTTGCAGGTGGTTATTTCTTCATGCGCAGTGGTCAACGCGGCACTCTCTAGCTGCCAAGAGCACTTTTTACTGTGCGCACCCAACCAGAGTAACGGGAGGAGCACATTTCAGAAAACGTGCTCAGCTCGTCGAGAAAATGCGATTTAAGCAATAAAATTAAAAATGCACCTAAAACCTAAACCAAACGTTGCAGGTGGTCATTTCTTCATGCGCAGTGGTCAACGCGGCACTCTCTAGCTGCCAAGAGCACTTTTTACTATGCGCACCCAACCAGAGTGACGGGAGGAGCACATTTCAGAAAACGTGCTCAGCTCGTCTAGAAAATTTGATTTAAGCAATAAAATTAAAAATGCACCCAAAACCTAAACCACACGTTGCAGATGGTCATTTCTTCATGCGCAGTGGTCAACGCGGCACTCTCTAGCTGCCAAGAGCACTTTTTACTATGCGCACCCAACCAGAGTGACGGGAGGAGCACATTTCAGAAAACGTGCTCAGCTCGTCCAGAAAATTCGATTTAAGCAATACAATTAAAAATGCACCCAAAACCTAAACCAAACGTTGCAGGTGGTTATTTCTTCATGCGCAGTGGTCAACGCGGCACTGTCTAGCTGCCAAGAGCACTTTTTACTATGCGCACCCAACCAGAGTGACGGGAGGAGCACATTTCAGAAAACGTGCTCAGCTCGTCGAGAAAATGCGATTTAAGCAATAAAATTAAAAATGCACCTAAAACCTAAACCAAACGTTGCAGGTGGTTATTTCTTCATGCGCAGTGGTCAACGCGGCACTCTCTAGCTGCCAAGAGCACTTTTTACTATGCGCACCCAACAAGAGTGACGGGAGGAGCACATTTCAGAAAAAGTGCTCAGCTCGTCGAGAAAATGCGATTTAAGCAATAAAATTAAAAATGCACCCAAAACCTAAACCAAACGTTGCAGGTGGTTATTTCTTTATGCGCAGTGGTCAACGCGGCACTCTCTAGCTGCCAAGAGCACTTTTTACTATGCACACCCAACCAGAGTGACGGGAGGAGCACATTTCAGAAAACGTGCTCAGCTCGTCGAGAAAATTCGATTTAAGCAATAAAATTAAAAATGCACCCAAAACCTAAACCAAACGTTGCAGATGGTCATTTCTTCATGCGCAGTGGTCAACGCGGCACTCTCTAGCTGCCAAGAGCACTTTTTACTATGCGCACCCAACCAGAGTGACGGGAGGAGCACATTTCAGAAAACGTGCTCAGCTCGTCGAGAAAATGCGATTTAAGCAATAAAATTAAAAATGCACCTAAAACCTAAACCAAACGTTGCAGGTGGTTATTTCTTCATGCGCAGTGGTCAACGCGGCACTCTCTAGCTGCCAAGAGCACTTTTTACTATGCACACCCAACCAGAGTGACGGGAGGAGCACATTTCAGAAAACGTGCTCAGCTCGTCGAGAAAATTCGATTTAAGCAATAAAATTAAAAATGCACCCAAAACCTAAACCACACGTTGCAGATGGTCATTTCTTCATGCGCAGTGGTCAACGCGGCACTCTCTAGCTGCCAAGAGCACTTTTTACTATGCGCACCCAACCAGAGTGACGGGAGGAGCACATTTCAGAAAACGTGCTCAGCTCGTCCAGAAAATGCGATTTAAGCAATACAATTAAAAATGCACCCAAAACCTAAACCAAACGTTGCAGGTGGTTATTTCTTCATGCGCAGTGGTCAACGCGGCACTGTCTAGCTGCCAAGAGCACTTTTTACTATGCGCACCCAACCAGAGTGACGGGAGGAGCACATTTCAGAAAACGTGCTCAGCTCGTCGAGAAAATGCGATTTAAGCAATACAATTAAAAATGCACCTAAAACCTAAACCAAACGTTGCAGGTGGTTATTTCTTCATGCGCAGTGGTCAACGCGGCACTCTCTAGCTGCCAAGAGCACTTTTTACTATGCGCACCCAACAAGAGTGACGGGAGGAGCACATTTCAGAAAAAGTGCTCAGCTCGTCGAGAAAATGCGATTTAAGCAATAAAATTAAAAATGCACCCAAAACCTAGACCAAACGTTGCAGGTGGTTATTTCTTTATGCGCAGTGGTCAACGCGGCACTCTCTAGCTGCCAAGAGCACTTTTTACTATGCACACCCAACCAGAGTGACGGGAGGAGCACATTTCAGAAAACGTGCTCAGCTCGACGAGAAAATGCGATTTAAGCAATAAAATTAAAAATGCACCCAAAACCTAAACCAAACGTTGCAGGTGGTTATTTCTTCATGCGCAGTGGTCAACGCGGCACTCTCTAGCTGCCAAGAGCCCTTTTTACTATGCGCACCCAACCAGAGTGACGGGAGGAGCACATTTCAGAAAACGTGCTCAGCTCGTCGAGAAAATGTGATTTAAGCAATAAAATTAAAAGTACACCTAAAACCCAAACCAAACGTTGCAGGTGGTTATTTCTTCATGCGCATTGGTCAACGCGGCACTCTCTAGCTGCCAAGAGCACTTTTTACTATGCGCACCCAACCAGAGTGACGGGAGGAGCACATTTCAGAAAACGTGCTCAGCTCGTCGAGAAAATGCGATTTAAGCAATAAAATTAAAAATGCACCTAAAACCTAAACCGAACGCTGCATATGGTCATTTCTTCATGCGCAGTGGTCAACGCGGCACTCTATAGCTGCCAAGAGGACTTTTTACTATGCACACCCAACTAGAGTGACGGGAGGAGCACATTCCAGAAAACGTGCTCAGCTCGTCGAGAAAATGCGATTTAAGCAATAAATTAAAAATGCACCCAAAACCTAAACCAAACGTTGCAGATGGTCATTTCTTCATGCGCAGTGGTCAACGCGGCACTCTCTAGCTGCCAAGAGCACTTTTTACTATGCGCACCCAACCAGAGTGACGGGAGGAGCACATTTCAGAAAACGTGCTCAGCTCGTCGAGAAAATGCGCTTTAAGCAATAAGATTAAAAATGCACCTAAAACCTAAACCAAACGTTGCAGGTGGTTATTTCTTCATGCGCAGTGGTCAACGCGGCACTCTCTAGCTGCCAAGAGCACTTTTTACTATGCGCACCCAACCAGAGTGACGGGAGGAGCACATTTCAGAAAACGTGCTCAGCTCGCCGAGAAAATGCGATTTAAGCAATAAAATTAAAAATGCACCTAAAACCTAAACCAAACGTTGCAGGTGGTTATTTCATCATGCGCAGTGGTCAACGCGGCACTCTCTAGCTGCCAAGAGCACTTTTTACTATGCGCACCCAACAAGAGTGACGGGAGGAGCACATTTCAGAAAACGTGCTCAGCTCGTCGAGAAAATGAGATTTAAGCAATAAAATTAAAAATGCACCTAAAACCTAAACCAAACGTTGCAGGTGGTTATTTCTTCATGCGCAATGGTCAACGCGGCACTCTCTAGCTGCCAAGAACACTTTTTACTATGTGCACCCAACCAGAGTGACGGGAGGAGCACATTGAAGAAAACGTGCTCAGCTCGTCGAGAAAATGCGATTAAGCAATAAAATTAAAAATGCACCTAAAACCTAAACCAAACGTTGCAGATGATCATTTCTTCATGCGCAGTGGTCAACGCGGCACTCTCTAGCTGCCAAGAGCACTTTTTACTATGCGCACCCAACCAGAGTGACGGGAGGAGCAAATTTCAGAAAACGTGCTCAGCTCGTCCAGAAAATGCGATTTAAGCAATAAAATTAAAAATGCACCCAAAACCTAAAACAAACGTTGCAGGTGGTTATTTCTTCATGCGCAGTCGTCAACGCGGCACTCTCTAGCTGCCAAGAGCACTTTTTACTATGCGCACCCAACCAGAGTGACGGGAGGAGCACATTTCAGAAAACGTGCTCAGCTCGTCGAGAAAATGCGATTTAAGCAATAAAATTAAAAATGCACCTAAAACCTAAACCAAACGTTGCAGATGGTCATTTCTTCATGCGCAGTGGTCAACGCGGCACTCTCTAGCTGCCAAGAGCACTTTTTACTATGCGCACCCAACCAGAGTGACGGGAGGAGCGCATTTCAGAAAACGTGCTCAGCTCGTCGAGAAAATGCGATTTAAGTAATAAAATTAAAAATGCACCCAAAACCTAAACCAAACGTTGCAGATGGTCATTTCTTCATGCGCAGTGGTCAACGCGGCACTCTCTAGCTGCCAAGAGCACTTTTTACTATTCGCACCCAACCAGAGTGACGGGAGGAGCACATTTCAGAAAACGTGCTCAGCTCGACGAGAAAATGCGATTTAAGCAATAAAATTAAAAATGCACCCAAAACCTAAACCAAACGTTGCAGGTGGTTATTTCTTCATGCGCAGTGGTCAACGCGGCACTCTCCAGCTGCCAAGAGCACTTTTTACTATGCGCACCCAACCAGAGTGACGGGAGGAGCACATTTCAGAAAACGTGCTCAGCTCGTCGAGAAAATGCGATTTAAGCAATAAAATTAAAAATGCACCTAAAACCTAAACCAAACGTTGCAGGTGGTTATTTCTTCATGCGCAATGGTCAACGCGGCACTCTCTAGCTGCCAAGAACACTTTTTACTATGCGCACCAAACCAGAGTGACGGGAGGAGCACATTGAAGAAAACGTGCTCAGCTCGTCGAGAAAATGCGATTAAGCAATAAAATTAAAAATGCACCTAAAACCTAAACCAAACGTTGCAGATGATCATTTCTTCATGCGCAGTGGTCAACGCGGCACTCTCTAGCTGCCAAGAGCACTTTTTACTATGCGCACCCAACCAGAGTGACGGGAGGAGCACATTTCAGAAAACGTGCTCAGCTCGTCGAGAAAATGCGATTTAAGAAATAAAATTAAAAATGCACCCAAAACCTAAACCGCACGTTGCAGATGGTCATTTCTTCATGCGCAGTGGTCAACGCGGCACTCTCTAGCTGCCAAGAGCACTTTTTACTATGCGCACCCAACCAGAGTGACGGGAGGAGCACATTTAAGAAAACGTGCTCAGCTCGTCCAGAAAATGCGATTTAAGCAATAAAATTTAAAATGCACCCAAAACCTAAACCAAACGTTGCAGGTGGTTATTTCTTCATGCGCAGTGGTCAACGCGGCACTCTCTACCTGCCAAGAGCACTTTTTACTATGCGCACCCAACCAGAGTGACGGGAGGAGCACATTTCAGAAAACGTGCTCAGCTCGTCGAGAAAATGCGATTTAAGCAATAAAATTAAAAATGCACCCAAAACCTAAACCAAACGTTGCAGGTGGTTATTTCTTCATGCGCAGTGGTCAACGCGGCACTCTCTAGCTGCCAAGAGCACTTTTTACTATGCGCACCCAACAAGAGTGACGGGAGGAGCACATTTCAGAAAACGTGCTCAGCTCGTCGAGAAAATGCGATTTAAGCAATAAAATTAAAAATGCACCCAAAACCTAAACCAAACGTTGCAGGTGGTTATTTCTTCATGCGCAGTGGTCAACGCGGCACTCTCTAGCTGCCAAGAGCACTTTTTACTATGCGCACCCAACCAGAGTGACGGGAGGAGCACATTTCAGAAAACGTGCTCAGCTCGTCGAGAAAATGCGATTTAAGCAATAAAATTAAAAATGCACCTAAAACCTAAACCAAACGTTGCAGATGGTCATTTCTTCATGCGCAGTGGTCAACGCGGCACTCTCTAGCTGCCAAGAGCACTTTTTACTATGCGCACCCAACCAGAGTGACGGGAGGAGCGCATTTCAGAAAACGTGCTCAGCTCGTCGAGAAAATGCGATTTAAGTAATAAAATTAAAAATGCACCCAAAACCTAAACCAAACGTTGCAGATGGTCATTTCTTCATGCGCAGTGGTCAACGCGGCACTCTCTAGCTGCCAAGAGCACTTTTTACTATTCGCACCCAACCAGAGTGACGGGAGGAGCACATTTCAGAAAACGTGCTCAGCTCGACGAGAAAATGCGATTTAAGCAATAAAATTAAAAATGCACCCAAAACCTAAACCAAACGTTGCAGGTGGTTATTTCTTCATGCGCAGTGGTCAACGCGGCACTCTCTAGCTGCCAAGAGCACTTTTTACTATGCGCACCCAACCAGAGTGACGGGAGGAGCACATTTCAGAAAACGTGCTCAGCTCGTCGAGAAAATGCGATTTAAGCAATAAAATTAAAAATGCACCTAAAACCTAAACCAAACGTTGCAGGTGGTTATTTCTTCATGCGCAATGGTCAACGCGGCACTCTCTAGCTGCCAAGAACACTTTTTACTATGCGCACCAAACCAGAGTGACGGGAGGAGCACATTGAAGAAAACGTGCTCAGCTCGTCGAGAAAATGCGATTAAGCAATAAAATTAAAAATGCACCTAAAACCTAAACCAAACGTTGCAGATGATCATTTCTTCATGCGCAGTGGTCAACGCGGCACTCTCTAGCTGCCAAGAGCACTTTTTACTATGCGCACCCAACCAGAGTGACGGGAGGAGCACATTTCAGAAAACGTGCTCAGCTCGTCGAGAAAATGCGATTTAAGCAATAAAATTAAAAATGCACCCAAAACCTAAACCGCACGTTGCAGATGGTCATTTCTTCATGCGCAGTGGTCAACGCGGCACTCTCTAGCTGCCAAGAGCACTTTTTACTATGCGCACCCAACCAGAGTGACGGGAGGAGCACATTTAAGAAAACGTGCTCAGCTCGTCCAGAAAATGCGATTTAAGCAATAAAATTTAAAATGCACCCAAAACCTAAACCAAACGTTGCAGGTGGTTATTTCTTCATGCGCAGTGGTCAACGCGGCACTCTCTACCTGCCAAGAGCACTTTTTACTATGCGCACCCAACCAGAGTGACGGGAGGAGCACATTTCAGAAAACGTGCTCAGCTCGTCGAGAAAATGCGATTTAAGCAATAAAATTAAAAATGCACCCAAAACCTAAACCAAACGTTGCAGGTGGTTATTTCTTCATGCGCAGTGGTCAACGCGGCACTCTCTAGCTGCCAAGAGCACTTTTTACTATGCGCACCCAACAAGAGTGACGGGAGGAGCACATTTCAGAAAACGTGCTCAGCTCGTCGAGAAAATGCGATTTAAGCAATAAAATTAAAAATGCACCCAAAACCTAAACCAAACGTTGCAGGTGGTTATTTCTTCATGCGCAGTGGTCAACGCGGCACTCTCTAGCTGCCAAGAGCACTTTTTACTATGCGCACCCAACCAGAGTGACGGGAGGAGCGCATTTCAGAAAACGTGCTCAGCTCGTCGAGAAAATGCGATTTAAGTAATAAAATTAAAAATGCACCCAAAACCTAAACCAAACGTTGCAGATGGTCATTTCTTCATGCGCAGTGGTCAACGCGGCACTCTCTAGCTACCAAGAGCACTTTTTACTATGCGCACCCAACCAGAGTGACGGGAGGAGCACATTTCAGAAAACGTGCTCAGCTCGACGAGAAAATGCGATTTAAGCAATAAAATTAAAAATGCACCCAAAACCTAAACCAAACGTTGCAGGTGGTTATTTCTTCATGCGCAGTGGTCAACGCGGCACTCTCTAGCTGCCAAGAGCACTTTTTACTATGCGCACCCAACCAGAGTGACGGGAGGAGCACATTTCAGAAAACGTGCTCAGCTCGTCGAGAAAATGCGATTTAAGCAATAAAATTAAAAATGCACCTAAAACCTAAACCAAAAGTTGCAGGTGGTTATTTCTTCATGCGCAATGGTCAACGCGGCACTCTCTAGCTGCCAAGAACACTTTTTACTATGTGCACCCAACCAGAGTGACGGGAGGAGCACATTTAAAAAAACGTGCTCAGCTCGTCGAGAAAATGCGATTTAAGCAATAAAATTAAAAATGCACCTAAAACCTAAACCAAACGTTGCAGATGATCATTTCTTCATGCGCAGTGGTCAACGCGGCACTCTCTAGCTGCCAAGAGCACTTTTTACTATGCGCACCCAACCAGAGTGACGGGAGGAGCACATTTCAGAAAACGTGCTCAGCTCGTCGAGAAAATGCGATTTAAGCAATAAAATTAAAAATACACCCAAAACCTAAAGCACACGTTGCAGATGGTCATTTCTTCATGCGCAGTGGTCAACGCGGCACTCTCTAGCTGCCAAGAGCACTTTTTACTATGCGCACCCAACCAGAGTGACGGGAGGAGCACATTTCAGAAAACGTGCTCAGCTCGTCCAGAAAATGCGATTTAAGCAATAAAATTTAAAATGCACCCAAAACCTAAACCAAACGTTGCAGGTGGTTATTTCTTCATGCGCAGTGGTCAACGCGGCACTCTCTAGCTGCCAAGAGCACTTTTTACTATGCGCACCCAACCAGAGTGACGGGAGGAGCACATTTCAGAAAACGTGCTCAGCTCGTCGAGAAAATGCGATTTAAGCAATAAAATTAAAAATGCACCTAAAACCTAAACCAAACGTTGCAGGTGGTTATTTATTCATGCACAGTTGTCAACGCGGCACTCTCTAGCTGCCAAGAGCACTTTTTACTATGCGCACCCAACAAGAGTGACGGGAGGAGCACATTTCAGAAAACGTGCTCAGCTCGTCGAGAAAATGCGATTTAAGCAATAAAATTAAAAATGCACCCAAAACCTAAACCAAACGTTGCAGGTGGTTATTTCTTCATGCGCAGTGGTCAACGCGGCACTCTCTAGCTGCCAAGAGCACTTTTTAGTATGCGCACCCAACCAGAGTGACGGGAGGAGCACATTTCAGAAAACGTGCTCAGCTCGTCGAGAAAATGCGATTTAAGCAATAAAATTAAAAATGCACCCAAAACCTAAACCAAACGTTGCAGATGGTCATTTCTTCATGCGCAGTGGTCAACGCGGCACTCTCTAGCTGCCAAGAGCACTTTTTACTATGCGCACCCAACCAGAGTGACGGGAGGAGCACATTTCAGAAAACGTGCTCAGCTCGACGAGAAAATGCGATTTAAGCAATAAAATTAAAAATGCACCCAAAACCTAAACCAAACGTTGCAGGTGGTTATTTCTTCATGCGCAGTGGTCAACGCGGCACTCTCTAGCTGCCAAGAGCACTTTTTACTATGCGCACCCAACCAGAGTGACGGGAGGAGCACATTTCAGAAAACGTGCTCAGCTCGTCCAGAAAATGCGATTCAAGCAATAAAATTAAAAATGCACCCAAAACCTAAACTAAACGTTGCAGGTGGTTATTTCTTCATGCGCAGTGGTCAACGCGGCACTCTCTAGCTGCCAAGAGCACTTTTTACTATGCGCACCCAACCAGAGTGACGGGAGGAGCACATTTCAGAAAACGTGCTCAGCTCGTCGAGAAAATGCGATTTAGGCTATAAAAGTAAAAATGCACCCAAAACCTAAACCAAACGTTGCAGATGGTCATTTCTTCATGCGCAGTGGTCAACGCGGCACTCTCTAGCTGCCAAGAGCACTTTTTACTATGCGCACCCAACCAGAGTGACGGGAGGAGCACATTTCAGAAAACGTGCTCAGCTCGTCGAGAAAATTCGATTTAAGCAATAAAATTAAAAATGCACCCAAAACCTAAACCAAACGTTGCAGATGGTCATTTCTTCATGCGCAGTGGTCAACGCGGCACTCTCTAGCTGCCAAGAGCACTTTTTACTATGCGCACCCAACCAGAGTGACGGGAGGAGAACATTTCAGAAAACGTGCTCAGCTCGACGAGAAAATGCGATTTAAGCAATAAAATTAAAAATGCACCCAAAACCTAAACCAAACGTTGCAGGTGGTTATTTCTTCATGCGCAGTGGTCAACGCGGCACTCTCTAGCTGCCAAGAGCACTTTTTACTATGCGCACCCAACCAGAGTGACGGGAGGAGCACATTTCAGAAAACGTGCTCAGCTCGTCGAGAAAATGCGATTTAAGCAATAAAATTAAAAATGCACCTAAAACCTAAACCAAAAGTTGCAGGTGGTTATTTCTTCATGCGCAATGGTCAACGCGGCACTCTCTAGCTGCCAAGAACACTTTTTACTATGTGCACCCAACCAGAGTGACGGGAGGAGCACATTTAAAAAAACGTGCTCAGCTCGTCGAGAAAATGCGATTTAAGCAATAAAATTAAAAATGCACCTAAAACCTAAACCAAACGTTGCAGATGATCATTTCTTCATGCGCAGTGGTCAACGCGGCACTCTCTAGCTGCCAAGAGCACTTTTTACTATGCGCACCCAACCAGAGTGACGGGAGGAGCACATTTCAGAAAACGTGCTCAGCTCGTCGAGAAAATGCGATTTAAGCAATAAAATTAAAAATACACCCAAAACCTAAAGCACACGTTGCAGATGGTCATTTCTTCATGCGCAGTGGTCAACGCGGCACTCTCTAGCTGCCAAGAGCACTTTTTACTATGCGCACCCAACCAGAGTGACGGGAGGAGCACATTTCAGAAAACGTGCTCAGCTCGTCCAGAAAATGCGATTTAAGCAATAAAATTTAAAATGCACCCAAAACCTAAACCAAACGTTGCAGGTGGTTATTTCTTCATGCGCAGTGGTCAACGCGGCACTCTCTAGCTGCCAAGAGCACTTTTTACTATGCGCACCCAACCAGAGTGACGGGAGGAGCACATTTCAGAAAACGTGCTCAGCTCGTCGAGAAAATGCGATTTAAGCAATAAAATTAAAAATGCACCTAAAACCTAAACCAAACGTTGCAGGTGGTTATTTATTCATGCACAGTTGTCAACGCGGCACTCTCTAGCTGCCAAGAGCACTTTTTACTATGCGCACCCAACAAGAGTGACGGGAGGAGCACATTTCAGAAAACGTGCTCAGCTCGTCGAGAAAATGCGATTTAAGCAATAAAATTAAAAATGCACCCAAAACCTAAACCAAACGTTGCAGGTGGTTATTTCTTCATGCGCAGTGGTCAACGCGGCACTCTCTAGCTGCCAAGAGCACTTTTTAGTATGCGCACCCAACCAGAGTGACGGGAGGAGCACATTTCAGAAAACGTGCTCAGCTCGTCGAGAAAATGCGATTTAAGCAATAAAATTAAAAATGCACCCAAAACCTAAACCAAACGTTGCAGATGGTCATTTCTTCATGCGCAGTGGTCAACGCGGCACTCTCTAGCTGCCAAGAGCACTTTTTACTATGCGCACCCAACCAGAGTGACGGGAGGAGCACATTTCAGAAAACGTGCTCAGCTCGACGAGAAAATGCGATTTAAGCAATAAAATTAAAAATGCACCCAAAACCTAAACCAAACGTTGCAGGTGGTTATTTCTTCATGCGCAGTGGTCAACGCGGCACTCTCTAGCTGCCAAGAGCACTTTTTACTATGCGCACCCAACCAGAGTGACGGGAGGAGCACATTTCAGGAAACGTGCTCAGCTCGTCGAGAAAATGTGATTTAAGCAATAAAATTAAAAATACACCTAAAACCTAAACCAAACGTTGCAGGTGGTTATTTCTTCATGCGCATTGGTCAACGCGGCACTCTCTAGCTGCCAAGAGCACTTTTTACTATGCGCACCCAACCAGAGTGACGGGAGGAGCACATTTCAGAAAACGTGCTCAGCTCGTCGAGAAAATGCGATTTAAGCAATACAATTAAAAATGCACCTAAAACCTAAACCAAACGTTGCAGGTGGTTATTTCTTCATGCGCAGTGGTCAACGCGGCACTCTCTAGCTGCCAAGAGCACTTTTTACTATGCGCACCCAACCAGAGTGACGGGAGGAGCACATTTCAGAAAACGTGCTCAGCTCGTCGAGAAAATGCGATTTAAGCAATAAAATTAAAAATGCACCTAAAACCTAAACCAAACGTTGCAGGTGGTTATTTCTTCATGCGCAGCAGTCAACGCGGCACTCTCTAGCTGCCAAGAGCACTTTTTACTATGCGCACCCAACCAGAGTGACGGGAGGAGCACATTTCAGAAAACGTGCTCAGCTCGTCCAGAAAATGCGATTCAAGCAATAAAATTAAAAATGCACCCAAAACCTAAACTAAACGTTGCAGGTGGTTATTTCTTCATGCGCAGTGGTCAACGCGGCACTCTCTAGCTGCCAAGAGCACTTTTTACTATGCGCACCCAACCAGAGTGACGGGAGGAGCACATTTCAGAAAACGTGCTCAGCTCGTCGAGAAAATGCGATTTAGGCTATAAAAGTAAAAATGCACCCAAAACCTAAACCAAACGTTGCAGATGGTCATTTCTTCATGCGCAGTGGTCAACGCGGCACTCTCTAGCTGCCAAGAGCACTTTTTACTATGCGCACCCAACCAGAGTGACGGGAGGAGCACATTTCAGAAAACGTGCTCAGCTCGTCGAGAAAATTCGATTTAAGCAATAAAATTAAAAATGCACCCAAAACCTAAACCAAACGTTGCAGATGGTCATTTCTTCATGCGCAGTGGTCAACGCGGCACTCTCTAGCTGCCAAGAGCACTTTTTACTATGCGCACCCAACCAGAGTGACGGGAGGAGAACATTTCAGAAAACGTGCTCAGCTCGACGAGAAAATGCGATTTAAGCAATAAAATTAAAAATGCACCCAAAACCTAAACCAAACGTTGCAGGTGGTTATTTCTTCATGCGCAGTGGTCAACGCGGCACTCTCTAGCTGCCAAGAGCCCTTTTTACTATGCGCACCCAACCAGAGTGACGGGAGGAGCACATTTCAGAAAACGTGCTCAGCTCGTCGAGAAAATGTGATTTAAGCAATAAAATTAAAAGTACACCTAAAACCCAAACCAAACGTTGCAGGTGGTTATTTCTTCATGCGCATTGGTCAACGCGGCACTCTCTAGCTGCCAAGAGCACTTTTTACTATGCGCACCCAACCAGAGTGACGGGAGGAGCACATTTCAGAAAACGTGCTCAGCTCGTCGAGAAAATGCGATTTAAGCAATAAAATTAAAAATGCACCTAAAACCTAAACCGAACGCTGCATATGGTCATTTCTTCATGCGCAGTGGTCAACGCGGCACTCTATAGCTGCCAAGAGGACTTTTTACTATGCACACCCAACTAGAGTGACGGGAGGAGCACATTCCAGAAAACGTGCTCAGCTCGTCGAGAAAATGCGATTTAAGCAATAAATTAAAAATGCACCCAAAACCTAAACCAAACGTTGCAGATGGTCATTTCTTCATGCGCAGTGGTACACGCGGCACTCTCTAGCTGCCAAGAGCACTTTTTGCTATGCGCACCCAACCAGAGTGACGGGAGGAGCACATTTCAGAAAACGTGCTCAGCTCGTCGAGAAAATGCGCTTTAAGCAATAAGATTAAAAATGCACCTAAAACCTAAACCAAACGTTGCAGGTGGTTATTTCTTCATGCGCAGTGGTCAACGCGGCACTCTCTAGCTGCCAAGAGCACTTTTTACTATGCGCACCCAACCAGAGTGACGGGAGGAGCACATTTCAGAAAACGTGCTCAGCTCGCCGAGAAAATGCGATTTAAGCAATAAAATTAAAAATACACCTAAAACCTAAACCAAACGTTGCAGGTGGTTATTTCATCATGCGCAGTGGTCAACGCGGCACTCTCTAGCTGCCAAGAGCACTTTTTACTATGCGCACCCAACAAGAGTGACGGGAGGAGCACATTTCAGAAAACGTGCTCAGCTCGTCGAGAAAATGAGATTTAAGCAATAAAATTAAAAATGCACCTAAAACCTAAACCAAACGTTGCAGGTGGTTATTTCTTCATGCGCAATGGTCAACGCGGCACTCTCTAGCTGCCAAGAACACTTTTTACTATGTGCACCCAACCAGAGTGACGGGAGGAGCACATTGAAGAAAACGTGCTCAGCTCGTCGAGAAAATGCGATTAAGCAATAAAATTAAAAATGCACCTAAAACCTAAACCAAACGTTGCAGATGATCATTTCTTCATGCGCAGTGGTCAACGCGGCACTCTCTAGCTGCCAAGAGCACTTTTTACTATGCGCACCCAACCAGAGTGACGGGAGGAGCAAATTTCAGAAAACGTGCTCAGCTCGTACAGAAAATGCGATTTAAGCAATAAAATTAAAAATGCACCCAAAACCTAAAACAAACGTTGCAGGTGGTTATTTCTTCATGCGCAGTCGTCAACGCGGCACTCTCTAGCTGCCAAGAGCACTTTTTACTATGCGCACCCAACCAGAGTGACGGGAGGAGCACATTTCAGAAAACGTGCTCAGCTCGTCGAGAAAATGCGATTTAAGCAATAAAATTAAAAATGCACCTAAAACCTAAACCAAACGTTGCAGATGGTCATTTCTTCATGCGCAGTGGTCAACGCGGCACTCTCTAGCTGCCAAGAGCACTTTTTACTATGCGCACCCAACCAGAGTGACGGGAGGAGCGCATTTCAGAAAACGTGCTCAGCTCGTCGAGAAAATGCGATTTAAGCAATAAAATTAAAAATGCACCCAAAACCTAAACCAAACGTTGCAGATGGTCATTTCTTCATGCGCAGTGGTCAACGCGGCACTCTCTAGCTGCCAAGAGCACTTTTTACTATGCGCACCCAACCAGAGTGACGGGAGGAGCACATTTCAGAAAACGTGCTCAGCTCGCCGAGAAAATGCGATTTAAGCCATAAAATTAAAAATGCACCTAAAACCTAAACCAAACGTTGCAGGTGGTTATTTCATCATGCGCAGTGGTCAACGCGGCACTCTCTAGCTGCCAAGAGCACTTTTTACTATGCGCACCCAACAAGAGTGACGGGAGGAGCACATTTCAGAAAACGTGCTCAGCTCGTCGAGAAAATGAGATTTAAGCAATAAAATTAAAAATGCACCTAAAACCTAAACCAAACGTTGCAGGTGGTTATTTCTTCATGCGCAATGGTCAACGCGGCACTCTCTAGCTGCCAAGAACACTTTTTACTATGTGCACCCAACCAGAGTGACGGGAGGAGCACATTGAAGAAAACGTGCTCAGCTCGTCGAGAAAATGCGATTAAGCAATAAAATTAAAAATGCACCTAAAACCTAAACCAAACGTTGCAGATGATCATTTCTTCATGCGCAGTGGTCAACGCGGCACTCTCTAGCTGCCAAGAGCACTTTTTACTATGCGCACCCAACCAGAGTGACGGGAGGAGCAAATTTCAGAAAACGTGCTCAGCTCGTCCAGAAAATGCGATTTAAGCAATAAAATTAAAAATGCACCCAAAACCTAAAACAAACGTTGCAGGTGGTTATTTCTTCATGCGCAGTCGTCAACGCGGCACTCTCTAGCTGCCAAGAGCACTTTTTACTATGCGCACCCAACCAGAGTGACGGGAGGAGCACATTTCAGAAAACGTGCTCAGCTCGTCGAGAAAATGCGATTTAAGCAATAAAATTAAAAATGCACCTAAAACCTAAACCAAACGTTGCAGATGGTCATTTCTTCATGCGCAGTGGTCAACGCGGCACTCTCTAGCTGCCAAGAGCACTTTTTACTATGCGCACCCAACCAGAGTGACGGGAGGAGCGCATTTCAGAAAACGTGCTCAGCTCGTCGAGAAAATGCGATTTAAGTAATAAAATTAAAAATGCACCCAAAACCTAAACCAAACGTTGCAGATGGTCATTTCTTCATGCGCAGTGGTCAACGCGGCACTCTCTAGCTGCCAAGAGCACTTTTTACTATGCGCACCCAACCAGAGTGACGGGAGGAGCACATTTCAGAAAACGTGCTCAGCTCGACGAGAAAATGCGATTTAAGCAATAAAATTAAAAATGCACCCAAAACCTAAACCAAACGTTGCAGGTGGTTATTTCTTCATGCGCAGTGGTCAACGCGGCACTCTCTAGCTGCCAAGAGCACTTTTTACTATGCGCACCCAACCAGAGTGACGGGAGGAGCACATTTCAGAAAACGTGCTCAGCTCGTCGAGAAAATGCGATTTAAGCAATAAAATTAAAAATGCACCTAAAACCTAAACCAAACGTTGCAGGTGGTTATTTCTTCATGCGCAATGGTCAACGCGGCACTCTCTAGCTGCCAAGAACACTTTTTACTATGCGCACCAAACCAGAGTGACGGGAGGAGCACATTGAAGAAAACGTGCTCAGCTCGTCGAGAAAATGCGATTAAGCAATAAAATTAAAAATGCACCTAAAACCTAAACCAAACGTTGCAGATGATCATTTCTTCATGCGCAGTGGTCAACGCGGCACTCTCTAGCTGCCAAGAGCACTTTTTACTATGCGCACCCAACCAGAGTGACGGGAGGAGCACATTTCAGAAAACGTGCTCAGCTCGTCGAGAAAATGCGATTTAAGCAATAAAATTAAAAATGCACCCAAAACCTAAACCGCACGTTGCAGATGGTCATTTCTTCATGCGCAGTGGTCAACGCGGCACTCTCTAGCTGCCAAGAGCACTTTTTACTATGCGCACCCAACCAGAGTGACGGGAGGAGCACATTTAAGAAAACGTGCTCAGCTCGTCCAGAAAATGCGATTTAAGCAATAAAATTTAAAATGCACCCAAAACCTAAACCAAACGTTGCAGGTGGTTATTTCTTCATGCGCAGTGGTCAACGCGGCACTCTCTACCTGCCAAGAGCACTTTTTACTATGCGCACCCAACCAGAGTGACGGGAGGAGCACATTTCAGAAAACGTGCTCAGCTCGTCGAGAAAATGCGATTTAAGCAATAAAATTAAAAATGCACCCAAAACCTAAACCAAACGTTGCAGATGGTCATTTCTTCATGCGCAGTGGTCAACGCGGCACTCTCTAGCTGCCAAGAGCACTTTTTACTATGCGCACCCAACCAGAGTGACGGGAGGAGCACATTTCAGAAAACGTGCTCAGCTCGACGAGAAAATGCGATTTAAGCAATAAAATTAAAAATGCACCCAAAACCTAAACCAAACGTTGCAGGTGGTTATTTCTTCATGCGAAGTGGTCAACGCGGCACTCTCTAGCTGCCAAGAGCACTTTTTACTATGCGCACCCAACCAGAGTGACGGGAGGAGCACATTTCAGAAAACGTGCTCAGCTCGTCGAGAAAATGTGATTTAAGCAATAAAATTAAAAATACACCTAAAACCTAAACCAAACGTTGCAGGTGGTTATTTCTTCATGCGCATTGGTCAACGCGGCACTCTCTAGCTGCCAAGAGCACTTTTTACTATGCGCACCCAACCAGAGTGACGGGAGGAGCACATTTCAGAAAACGTGCTCAGCTCGTCGAGAAAATGCGATTTAAGCAATACAATTAAAAATGCACCTAAAACCTAAACCAAACGTTGCAGGTGGTTATTTCTTCATGCGCAGTGGTCAACGCGGCACTCTCTAGCTGCCAAGAGCACTTTTTACTATGCGCACCCAACCAGAGTGACGGGAGGAGCACATTTCAGAAAACGTGCTCAGCTCGTCGAGAAAATGCGATTTAAGCAATAAAATTAAAAATGCACCTAAAACCTAAACCAAACGTTGCAGGTGGTTATTTCTTCATGCGCAGCAGTCAACGCGGCACTCTCTAGCTGCCAAGAGCACTTTTTACTATGCGCACCCAACCAGAGTGACGGGAGGAGCACATTTCAGAAAACGTGCTCAGCTCGTCCAGAAAATGCGATTCAAGCAATAAAATTAAAAATGCACCCAAAACCTAAACTAAACGTTGCAGGTGGTTATTTCTTCATGCGCAGTGGTCAACGCGGCACTCTCTAGCTGCCAAGAGCACTTTTTACTATGCGCACCCAACCAGAGTGACGGGAGGAGCACATTTCAGAAAACGTGCTCAGCTCGTCGAGAAAATGCGATTTAGGCTATAAAAGTAAAAATGCACCCAAAACCTAAACCAAACGTTGCAGATGGTCATTTCTTCATGCGCAGTGGTCAACGCGGCACTCTCTAGCTGCCAAGAGCACTTTTTACTATGCGCACCCAACCAGAGTGACGGGAGGAGCACATTTAAGAAAACGTGCTCAGCTCGTCGAGAAAATGCGATTTAAGCAATAAAATTAAAAATGCACCTAAAACCTAAACCAAACGTTGCAGGTGGTTATTTCTTCATGCGCAATGGTCAACGCGTCACTCTCTAGCTGCCAAGAGCACTTTTTACTATGTGCACCCAACCAGAGTGACGGGAGGAGCACATTTAAGAAAACGTGCTCAGCTCGTCGAGAAAATGCGATTTAAGCAATAAAATTAAAAATGCACCTAAAACCTAAACCAAACGTTGCAGATGATCATTTCTTCATGCGCAGTGGTCAACGCGGCACTCTCTAGCTGCCAAGAGCACTTTTTACTATGCGCACCCAACCAGAGTGACGGGAGGAGCACATTTCAGAAAACGTGCTCAGCTCGTCGAGAAAATGCGATTTAAGCAATAAAATTAAAAATGCACCCAAAACCTAAACCACACGTTGCAGATGGTCATTTCTTCATGCGCAGTGGTCAACGCGGCATTCTCTAGCTGCCAAGAGCACTTTTTACTATGCGCACCCAACCAGAGTGACGGGAGGAGCACATTTCAGAAAACGTGCTCAGCTCGTCCAGAAAATGCCATTTAAGCAATAAAATTAAAAATGCACCCAAAACCTAAACCAAACGTTGCAGGTGGTTATTTCTTCATGCGCAGTGGTCAACGCGGCACTCTCTAGCTGCCAAGAGCACTTTTTACTATGCGCACCCAACCAGAGTGACGGGAGGAGCACATTTCAGAAAACGTGCTCAGCTCGTCGAGAAAATGCGATTTAAGCAATAAAATTAAAAATGCACCTAAAACCTAAACCAAACGTTGCAGGTGGTTATTTCTTCATGCGCAGTGGTCAACGCGGCACTCTCTAGCTGCCAAGAGCACTTTTTACTATGCGCACCCAACCAGAATGATGGGAGGAGCACATTTCAGAAAACGTGCTCAGCTCGTCGAGAAAATGCGATTTAAGCAATAAAATTAAAAATGCACCTAAAACCTAAACCGAACGCTGCATATGGTCATTTCTTCATGCGCAGTGGTCAACGCGGCACTCTATAGCTGCCAAGAGGACTTTTTACTATGCACACCCAACCAGAGTGACGGGAGGAGCACATTTCAGAAAACGTGCTCAGCTCGTCGAGAAAATGCGATTTAAGCAATAAAATTAAAAATGCACCTAAAACCTAAACCAAACGTTGCAGGTGGTTATTTCTTCATGCGCAGTGGTCAACGCGGCACTCTCTAGCTGCCAAGAGCACTTTTTACTGTGCGCACCCAACCAGAGTGACGGGAGGAGCACATTTCAGAAAACGTGCTCAGCTCGTCGAGAAAATGCGATTTAAGCAATAAAATTAAAAATGCACCTAAAACCTAAACCAAACGTTGCAGGTGGTTATTTCTTCATGCGCAGTGGTCAACGCGGCACTCTCTAGCTGCCAAGAGCACTTTTTACTGTGCGCACCCAACCAGAGTGACGGGAGGAGCACATTTCAGAAAACGTGCTCAGCTCGTCGAGAAAATGCGATTTAAGCAATAAAATTAAAAATGCACCTAAAACCTAAACCAAACGTTGCAGGTGGTTATTTCTTCATGCGCAGCAGTCAACGCGGCACTCTCTAGCTGCCAAGAGCACTTTTTACTATGCGCACCCAACCAGAGTGACGGGAGGAGCACATTTCAGAAAACGTGCTCAGCTCGTCCAGAAAATGCGATTTAAGCAATAAAATTAAAAATGCACCCAAAACCTAAACCAAACGTTGCAGGTGATTATTTCTTCATGCGCAGTGGTCAACGCGGCACTCTCTAGCTGCCAAGAGCACTTTTTACTATGCGCACCCAACCAGAGTGACGGGAGGAGCACATTTCAGAAAACGTGCTCAGCTCGTCGAGAAAATGCGATTTAAGCAATAAAATTAAAAATGCACCTAAAACCTAAACCAAACGTTGCAGGTGGGTATTTCTTCATGCGCAGTGGTCAACGCGGCACTCTCTAGCTGCCAAGAGCACTTTTTACTGTGCGCACCCAACCAGAGTGACGGGAGGAGCACATTTCAGAAAACGTGCTCAGCTCGTCGAGAAAATGCGATTTAAGCAATAAAATTAAAAATGCACCTAAAACCTAAACCAAACGTTGCAGGTGGTCATTTCTTCATGCGCAGTGGTCAACGCGTCACTCTCTAGCTGCCAAGAGCACTTTTTACTATGCGCACCCAACCAGAGTGACGGGAGGAGCACATTTCAGAAAACGTGCTCAGCTTGTCGAGAAAATGCGATTTAAGCAATAAAATTAAAAATGCACCCAAAACCTAAACCACACGTTGCAGATGGTCATTTATTCATGCGCAGTGGTCAACGCGGCACTCTCTAGCTGCCAAGAGCACTTTTTACTATGCGCACCCAACCAGAGTGACGGGAGGAGCACATTTCAGAAAACGTGCTCAGCTCGTCCAGAAAATGCGATTTAAGCAATAAAATTAAAAATGCACCCAAAACCTAAACCACACGTTGCAGATGGTCATTTCTTCATGCGCAGTGGTCAACGCGGCACTCTCTAGCTGCCAAGAGCACTTTTTACTATGCGCACCCAACCAGAGTGACGGGAGGAGCACATTTCAGAAAACGTGCTCAGCTCGTCGAGAAAATGCGATTTAAGCAATAAAATTAAAAATGCACCCAAAACCTAAACCACACGTTGCAGGTGGGTATTTCTTCATGCGCAGTGGTCAACGCGGCACTCTCTAGCTGCCAAGAGCACTTTTTACTGTGCGCACCCAACCAGAGTGACGGGAGGAGCACATTTCAGAAAACGTGCTCAGCTCGTCGAGAAAATGCGATTTAAGCAATAAAATTAAAAATGCACCTAAAACCTAAACCAAACGTTGCAGGTGGTCATTTCTTCATGCGCAGTGGTCAACGCGTCACTCTCTAGCTGCCAAGAGCACTTTTTACTATGCGCACCCAACCAGAGTGACGGGAGGAGCACATTTCAGAAAACGTGCTCAGCTTGTCGAGAAAATGCGATTTAAGCAATAAAATTAAAAATGCACCCAAAACCTAAACCACACGTTGCAGATGGTCATTTATTCATGTGCAGTGGTCAACGCGGCACTCTCTAGCTGCCAAGAGCACTTTTTACTATGCGCACCCAACCAGAGTGACGGGAGGAGCACATTTCAGAAAACGTGCTCAGCTCGTCCAGAAAATGCGATTTAAGCAATAAAATTAAAAATGCACCCAAAACCTAAACCACACGTTGCAGATGGTCATTTCTTCATGCGCAGTGGTCAACGCGGCACTCTCTAGCTGCCAAGAGCACTTTTTACTATGCGCACCCAACCAGAGTGACGGGAGGAGCACATTTCAGAAAACGTGCTCAGCTCGTCGAGAAAATGCGATTTAAGCAATAAAATTAAAAATGCACCCAAAACCTAAACCACACGTTGCAGATGGTCATTTCTTCATGCGCAGTGGTCAACGCGGCACTCTCTAGCTGCCAAGAGCACTTTTTACTGTGCGCACCCAACCAGAGTGACGGGAGGAGCACATTTCAGAAAACGTGCTCAGCTCGTCGAGAAAATGCGATTTAAGCAATAAAATTAAAAATGCACCTAAAACCTAAACTAAACGTTGCAGGTGGTCATTTCTTCATGCGCAGCAGTCAACGCGGCACTCTCTAGCTGCCAAGAGCACTTTTTACTATGCGCACCCAACCAGAGTGACGGGAGGTACACATTTCAGAAAACGTGCTCAGCTCGTCCAGAAAATGCGATTTAAGCAATAAAATTAAAAATGCACCCAAAACCTAAACCAAACGTTGCAGGTGGTTATTTCTTCATGCGCAGTTGTCAACGCGGCACTCTCTAGCTGCCAAGAGCACTTTTTACTATGCGCACCCAACCAGAGTGACGGGAGGAGCACATTTCAGAAAACGTGCTCAGCTCGTCGAGAAAATGCGATTTAAGCAATAAAATTAAAAATGCACCTAAAACCTAAACCAAACGTTGCAGGTGGTTATTTCTTCATGCGCAGTGGTCAACGCGGCACTCTCTAGCTGCCAAGAGCACTTTTTACTGTGCGCACCCAACCAGAGTGACGGGAGGAGCACATTTCAGAAAACGTGCTCAGCTCGTCGAGAAAATGCGATTTAAGCAATAAAATTAAAAATGCACCTAAAACCTAAACCAAACGTTGCAGGTGGTCATTTCTTCATGCGCAGTGGTCAACGCGGCACTCTCTAGCTGCCAAGAGCACTTTTTACTATGCGCACCCAACCAGAGTGACGGGAGGAGCACATTTCAGAAAACGTGCTCAGCTTGTCGAGAAAATGCGATTTAAGCAATAAAATTAAAAATGCACCCAAAACCTAAACCACACGTTGCAGATGGTCATTTCTTCATGCGCAGTAGTCAACGCGGCACTCTCTAGCTCCCAAGAGCACTTTTTACTATGCGCACCCAACCAGAGTGACGGGAGGAGCACATTTCAGAAAACGTGCTCAGCTCGTCCAGAAAATGCAATTTAAGCAATAAAATTAAAAATGCACCCAAAACCTAAACCACACGTTGCAGATGGTCATTTCTTCATGCGCAGTGGTCAACGCGGCACTCTCTAGCTGCCAAGAGCACTTTTTACTATGCGCACCCAACCAGAGTGACGGGAGGAGCACATTTCAGAAAACGTGCTCAGCTCGTCGAGAAAATGCGATTTAAGCAATAAAATTAAAAATGCACCCAAAACCTAAACCACACGTTGCAGATGGTCATTTCTTCATGCGCAGTGGTCAACGCGGCACTCTCTAGCTGCCAAGAGCACTTTTTACTATGCGCACCCAACCAGAGTGACGGGAGGAGCACATTTCAGAAAACGTGCTCAGCTCGTCGAGAAAATGCGATTTAAGCAATAAAATTAAAAATGCACCCAAAACTTAAACCAAACGTTGCAGATGGTCATTTCTTTATGCGCAGTGGTCAACGCGGCACTCTCTAGCTGCCAAGAGCACTTTTTACTATGCGCACCCAACCAGAGTGACGGGAGGAGCACATTTCAGAAAACGTGCTCAGCTTGTCGAGAAAATGCGATTTAAGCAATAAAATTAAAAATGCACCCAAAACCTAAACCACACGTTGCAGATGGTCATTTATTCATGCGCAGTGGTCAACGCGGCACTCTCTAGCTGCCAAGAGCACTTTTTACTATGCGCACCCAACCAGAGTGACGGGAGGAGCACATTTCAGAAAACGTGCTCAGCTCGTCCAGAAAATGCGATTTAAGCAATAAAATTAAAAATGCACCCAAAACCTAAACAACACGTTGCAGATGGTCATTTCTTCATGCGCAGTGGTCAACGCGGCACTCTCTAGCTGCCAAGAGCACTTTTTACTATGCGCACCCAACCAGAGTGACGGGAGGAGCACATTTCAGAAAACGTGCTCAGCTCGTCGAGAAAATGCGATTTAAGCAATAAAATTAAAAATGCACCCAAAACCTAAACCACACGTTGCAGATGGTCATTTCTTCATGCGCAGTGGTCAACGCGGCACTCTCTAGCTGCCAAGAGCACTTTTTACTATGCGCACCCAACCAGAGTGACGGGAGGAGCACATTTCAGAAAACGTGCTCAGCTCGTCCAGGAAATGCGATTTAAGCAATAAAATTAAAAATGCACCCAAAACCTAAACCAAACGTTGCAGGTGGTTATTTCTTCATGCGCAGTGGTCAACGCGGCACTCTCTAGCTGCCAAGAGCACTTTTTACTATGCGCACCCAACCAGAGTGACGGGAGGAGCACATTTCAGAAAACGTGCTCAGCTCGTCGAGAAAATGCGATTTAAGCAATAAAATTAAAAATGCACCTAAAACCTAAACCAAACGTTGCAGGTGGTTATTTCTTCATGCGCAGTGGTCAACGCGGCACTCTCTAGCTGCCAAGAGCACTTTTTACTGTGCGCACCCAACCAGAGTGACGGGAGGAGCACATTTCAGAAAACGTGCTCAGCTCGTCGAGAAAATGCGATTTAAGCAATAAAATTAAAAATGCACCTAAAACCTAAACTAAACGTTGCAGGTGGTCATTTCTTCATGCGCAGCAGTCAACGCGGCACTCTCTAGCTGCCAAGAGCACTTTTTACTATGCGCACCCAACCAGAGTGACGGGAGGAGCACATTTCAGAAAACGTGCTCAGCTCGTCCAGAAAATGCGATTTAAGCAATAAAATTAAAAATGCACCCAAAACCTAAACCAAACGTTGCAGGTGGTTATTTCTTCATGCGCAGTTGTCAACGCGGCACTCTCTAGCTGCCAAGAGCACTTTTTACTATGCGCACCCAACCAGAGTGACGGGAGGAGCACATTTCAGAAAACGTGCTCAGCTCGTCGAGAAAATGCGATTTAAGCAATAAAATTAAAAATGCACCTAAAACCTAAACTAAACGTTGCAGGTGGTTATTTCTTCATGCGCAGTGGTCAACGCGGCACTCTCTAGCTGCCAAGAGCACTTTTTACTGTGCGCACCCAACCAGAGTGACGGGAGGAGCACATTTCAGAAAACGTGCTCAGCTCGTCGAGAAAATGCGATTTAAGCAATAAAATTAAAAATGCACCTAAAACCTAAACCAAACGTTGCAGGTGGTCATTTCTTCATGCGCAGTGGTCAACGCGGCACTCTCTAGCTGCCAAGAGCACTTTTTACTATGCGCACCCAACCAGAGTGACGGGAGGAGCACATTTCAGAAAACGCGCTCAGCTTGTCGAGAAAATGCGATTTAAGCAATAAAATTAAAAATGCACCCAAAACCTAAACCACACGTTGCAGATGGTCATTTCTTCATGCGCAGTAGTCAACGCGGCACTCTCTAGCTGCCAAGAGCACTTTTTACTATGCGCACCCAACCAGAGTGACGGGAGGAGCACATTTCAGAAAACGTGCTCAGCTCGTCCAGAAAATGCAATTTAAGCAATAAAATTAAAAATGCACCCAAAACCTAAACCACACGTTGCAGATGGTCATTTCTTCATGCGCAGTGGTCAACGCGGCACTCTCTAGCTGCCAAGAGCACTTTTTACTATGCGCACCCAACCAGAGTGACGGGAGGAGCACATTTCAGAAAACGTGCTCAGCTCGTCGAGAAAATGCGATTTAAGCAATAAAATTAAAAATGCACCCAAAACCTAAACCACACGTTGCAGATGGTCATTTCTTCATGCGCAGTGGTCAACGCGGCACTCTCTAGCTGCCAAGAGCACTTTTTACTATGCGCACCCAACCAGAGTGACGGGAGGAGCACATTTCAGAAAACGTGCTCAGCTCGTCGAGAAAATGCAATTTAAGCAATAAAATTAAAAATGCACCCAAAACCTAAACCAAACGTTGCAGATGGTCATTTCTTTATGCGCAGTGGTCAACGCGGCACTCTCTAGCTGCCAAGAGCACTTTTTACTATGCGCACCCAACCAGAGTGACGGGAGAAGCACATTTCAGAAAACGTGCTCAGCTCGACGAGAAAATGCGATTTAAGCAATAAAATTAAAAATGCACCCAAAACCTAAACCAAACGTTGCAGGTGGTTATTTCTTCAGGCGCAGTGGTCAACGCGGCACTCTCTAGCTGCCAAGAGCACTTTTTACTATGCGCACCCAACCAGAGTGACGGGAGGAGCACATTTCAGAAAACGTGCTCAGCTCGTCGAGAAAATGCGATTTAAGCAATAAAATTAAAAATGCACCTAAAACCTAAACCAAACGTTGCAGGTCGTTATTTCTTCATGCGCAGTGGTCAACGCGGCACTCTCTAGCTGCCAAGAGCACTTTTTACTATGCGCACCCAACCAGAGTGACGGGAGGAGCACATTTCAGAAAACGTGCTCAGCTCGTCGAGAAAATGCGATTTAAGCAATAAAATTAAAAATGCACCTAAAACCTAAACCAAACGTTGCAGGTGGTTATTTCTTCATGCGCAGCAGTCAACGCGGCACTCTCTAGCTGCCAAGAGCACTTTTTACTATGCGCACCCAACCAGAGTGACGGGAGGAGCACATTTCAGAAAACGTGCTCAGCTCGTCGAGAAAATGCGATTTAAGCAATAAAATTAAAAATGCACCCAAAACCTAAACCAAACGTTGCAGGTCGTTATTTCTTCATGCGCAGTGGTCAACGCGGCACTCTCTAGCTGCCAAGAGCACTTTTTACTGTGCGCACCCAACCAGAGTGACGGGAGGAGCACATTTCAGAAAACGTGCTCAGCTCGTCGAGAAAATGCGATTTAAGCAATAAAATTAAAAATGCACCTAAAACCTAAACCAAACGTTGCAGGTGGTCATTTCTTCATGCGCAGTGGTCAACGCGGCACTCTCTAGCTGCCAAGAACACTTTTTACTATGCACACCCAACCAGAGTGACGGGAGGAGCACATTTCAGAAAACGTGCTCAGCTCGTCTAGAAAATTTGATTTAAGCAATAAAATTAAAAATGCACCCAAAACCTAAACCACACGTTGCAGATGGTCATTTCTTCATGCGCAGTGGTCAACGCGGCACTCTCTAGCTGCCAAGAGCACTTTTTACTATGCGCACCCAACCAGAGTGACGGGAGGAGCACATTTCAGAAAACGTGCTCAGCTCGTCCAGAAAATGCGATTTAAGCAATACAATTAAAAATGCACGCAAAACCTAAACCAAACGTTGCAGGTGGTTATTTCTTCATGCGCAGTGGTCAACGCGGCACTGTCTAGCTGCCAAGAGCACTTTTTACTATGCGCACCCAACCAGAGTGACGGGAGGAGCACATTTCAGAAAACGTGCTCAGCTCGTCGAGAAAATGCGATTTAAGCAATAAAATTAAAAATGCACCTAAAACCTAAACCAAACGTTGCAGGTGGTTATTTCTTCATGCACAGTGGTCAACGTGGCACTCTCTAGCTGCCAAGAGCACGTTTTACTATGCGCACCCAACCAGAGTGACGGGAGGAGCACATTTCAGAAAACGTGCTCAGCTCGTCGAGAAAATGCATTTTAAGCAATAAAATTAAAAATGCACCTAAAACCTAAACCAAACGTTGAAGATGGTCATTTATTCATGCGCAGTGGTCAACGCGGCACTCTCTAGCTGCCAAGAGCACTTTTTACTATGCGCACCCAACCAGAGTGACGGGAGGAGCACATTTCAGAAAACGTGCTCAGCTCGTCCAGAAAATGCGATTTAAGCAATAAAATTAAAAATGCACCCAAAACTTAAACCAAACGTTGCAGGTGGTTATTTCATCATGCACAGTGGTCAACGCGGCACTCTCTAGCTGCCAAGAGCACTTTTTACTATGCGCACCCAACCAGAGTGACGGGAGGAGCACATTTCAGAAAACGTGCTCAGCTCGTCGAGAAAATGCGATTTAAGCAATAAAATTAAAAATGCACCTAAAACCTAAACCAAACGTTGCAGGTGGTTATTTCTTCATGCACAGTGGTCAACGTGGCACTCTCTAGCTGCCAAGAGCACGTTTTACTATGCGCACCCAACCAGAGTGACGGGAGGAGCACATTTCAGAAAACGTGCTCAGCTCGTCGAGAAAATGCGATTTAAGCAATAAAATTAAAAATGCACCTAAAACCTAAACCAAACGTTGCAGATGGTCATTTCTTCATGCGCAGTGGTCAACGCGGCACTCTCTAGCTGCCAAGAGCACTTTTTACTATGCGCACCCAACCAGAGTGACGGGAGGAGCACATTTCAGAAAACCTGCTCAGCTCGTCGAGAAAATGCGATTTAAGCAATACAATTAAAAATGCACCTAAAACCTAAACCAAACGTTGCAGGTGGTCATTTCTTCATGCGCAGTGGTCAACGCGGCACTCTCTAGCTGCCAAGAGCACTTTTTACTATGCGCACCCAACCAGAGTGACGGGAGGAGAACATTTCAGAAAACGTGCTCAGCTCGACGAGAAAATGCGATTTAAGCAATAAAATTAAAAATGCACCCAAAACCTAAACCAAACGTTGCAGGTGGTTATTTCTTCATGCGCAGTGGTCAACGCGGCACTCTCTAGCTGCCAAGAGCCCTTTTTACTATGCGCACCCAACCAGAGTGACGGGAGGAGCACATTTCAGAAAACGTGCTCAGCTCGTCGAGAAAATGTGATTTAAGCAATAAAATTAAAAGTACACCTAAAACCCAAACCAAACGTTGCAGGTGGTTATTTCTTCATGCGCATTGGTCAACGCGGCACTCTCTAGCTGCCAAGAGCACTTTTTACTATGCGCACCCAACCAGAGTGACGGGAGGAGCACATTTCAGAAAACGTGCTCAGCTCGTCGAGAAAATGCGATTTAAGCAATAAAATTAAAAATGCACCTAAAACCTAAACCGAACGCTGCATATGGTCATTTCTTCATGCGCAGTGGTCAACGCGGCACTCTATAGCTGCCAAGAGGACTTTTTACTATGCACACCCAACTAGAGTGACGGGAGGAGCACATTCCAGAAAACGTGCTCAGCTCGTCGAGAAAATGCGATTTAAGCAATAAATTAAAAATGCACCCAAAACCTAAACCAAACGTTGCAGATGGTCATTTCTTCATGCGCAGTGGTACACGCGGCACTCTCTAGCTGCCAAGAGCACTTTTTACTATGCGCACCCAACCAGAGTGACGGGAGGAGCACATTTCAGAAAACGTGCTCAGCTCGTCGAGAAAATGCGCTTTAAGCAATAAGATTAAAAATGCACCTAAAACCTAAACCAAACGTTGCAGGTGGTTATTTCTTCATGCGCATTGGTCAACGCGGCACTCTCTAGCTGCCAAGAGCACTTTTTACTATGCGCACCCAACCAGAGTGACGGGAGGAGCACATTTCAGAAAACGTGCTCAGCTCGTCGAGAAAATGCGATTTAAGCAATACAATTAAAAATGCACCTAAAACCTAAACCAAACGTTGCAGGTGGTTATTTCTTCATGCGCAGTGGTCAACGCGGCACTCTCTAGCTGCCAAGAGCACTTTTTACTATGCGCACCCAACCAGAGTGACGGGAGGAGCACATTTCAGAAAACGTGCTCAGCTCGTCGAGAAAATGCGATTTAAGCAATAAAATTAAAAATGCACCTAAAACCTAAACCAAACGTTGCAGGTGGTTATTTCTTCATGCGCAGCAGTCAACGCGGCACTCTCTAGCTGCCAAGAGCACTTTTTACTATGCGCACCCAACCAGAGTGACGGGAGGAGCACATTTCAGAAAACGTGCTCAGCTCGTCCAGAAAATGCGATTCAAGCAATAAAATTAAAAATGCACCCAAAACCTAAACTAAACGTTGCAGGTGGTTATTTCTTCATGCGCAGTGGTCAACGCGGCACTCTCTAGCTGCCAAGAGCACTTTTTACTATGCGCACCCAACCAGAGTGACGGGAGGAGCACATTTCAGAAAACGTGCTCAGCTCGTCGAGAAAATGCGATTTAGGCTATAAAAGTAAAAATGCACCCAAAACCTAAACCAAACGTTGCAGATGGTCATTTCTTCATGCGCAGTGGTCAACGCGGCACTCTCTAGCTGCCAAGAGCACTTTTTACTATGCGCACCCAACCAGAGTGACGGGAGGAGCACATTTCAGAAAACGTGCTCAGCTCGTCGAGAAAATTCGATTTAAGCAATAAAATTAAAAATGCACCCAAAACCTAAACCAAACGTTGCAGATGGTCATTTCTTCATGCGCAGTGGTCAACGCGGCACTCTCTAGCTGCCAAGAGCACTTTTTACTATGCGCACCCAACCAGAGTGACGGGAGGAGAACATTTCAGAAAACGTGCTCAGCTCGACGAGAAAATGCGATTTAAGCAATAAAATTAAAAATGCACCCAAAACCTAAACCAAACGTTGCAGGTGGTTATTTCTTCATGCGCAGTGGTCAACGCGGCACTCTCTAGCTGCCAAGAGCCCTTTTTACTATGCGCACCCAACCAGAGTGACGGGAGGAGCACATTTCAGAAAACGTGCTCAGCTCGTCGAGAAAATGTGATTTAAGCAATAAAATTAAAAGTACACCTAAAACCCAAACCAAACGTTGCAGGTGGTTATTTCTTCATGCGCATTGGTCAACGCGGCACTCTCTAGCTGCCAAGAGCACTTTTTACTATGCGCACCCAACCAGAGTGACGGGAGGAGCACATTTCAGAAAACGTGCTCAGCTCGTCGAGAAAATGCGATTTAAGCAATAAAATTAAAAATGCACCTAAAACCTAAACCGAACGCTGCATATGGTCATTTCTTCATGCGCAGTGGTCAACGCGGCACTCTATAGCTGCCAAGAGGACTTTTTACTATGCACACCCAACTAGAGTGACGGGAGGAGCACATTCCAGAAAACGTGCTCAGCTCGTCGAGAAAATGCGATTTAAGCAATAAATTAAAAATGCACCCAAAACCTAAACCAAACGTTGCAGATGGTCATTTCTTCATGCGCAGTGGTACACGCGGCACTCTCTAGCTGCCAAGAGCACTTTTTACTATGCGCACCCAACCAGAGTGACGGGAGGAGCACATTTCAGAAAACGTGCTCAGCTCGTCGAGAAAATGCGCTTTAAGCAATAAGATTAAAAATGCACCTAAAACCTAAACCAAACGTTGCAGGTGGTTATTTCTTCATGCGCAGTGGTCAACGCGGCACTCTCTAGCTGCCAAGAGCACTTTTTACTATGCGCACCCAACCAGAGTGACGGGAGGAGCACATTTCAGAAAACGTGCTCAGCTCGCCGAGAAAATGCGATTTAAGCAATAAAATTAAAAATGCACCTAAAACCTAAACCAAACGTTGCAGGTGGTTATTTCATCATGCGCAGTGGTCAACGCGGCACTCTCTAGCTGCCAAGAGCACTTTTTACTATGCGCACCCAACAAGAGTGACGGGAGGAGCACATTTCAGAAAACGTGCTCAGCTCGTCGAGAAAATGAGATTTAAGCAATAAAATTAAAAATGCACCTAAAACCTAAACCAAACGTTGCAGGTGGTTATTTCTTCATGCGCAATGGTCAACGCGGCACTCTCTAGCTGCCAAGAACACTTTTTACTATGTGCACCCAACCAGAGTGACGGGAGGAGCACATTGAAGAAAACGTGCTCAGCTCGTCGAGAAAATGCGATTAAGCAATAAAATTAAAAATGCACCTAAAACCTAAACCAAACGTTGCAGATGATCATTTCTTCATGCGCAGTGGTCAACGCGGCACTCTCTAGCTGCCAAGAGCACTTTTTACTATGCGCACCCAACCAGAGTGACGGGAGGAGCAAATTTCAGAAAACGTGCTCAGCTCGTCCAGAAAATGCGATTTAAGCAATAAAATTAAAAATGCACCCAAAACCTAAAACAAACGTTGCAGGTGGTTATTTCTTCATGCGCAGTCGTCAACGCGGCACTCTCTAGCTGCCAAGAGCACTTTTTACTATGCGCACCCAACCAGAGTGACGGGAGGAGCACATTTCAGAAAACGTGCTCAGCTCGTCGAGAAAATGCGATTTAAGCAATACAATTAAAAATGCACCTAAAACCTAAACCAAACGTTGCAGATGGTCATTTCTTCATGCGCAGTGGTCAACGCGGCACTCTCTAGCTGCCAAGAGCACTTTTTACTATGCGCACCCAACCAGAGTGACGGGAGGAGCGCATTTCAGAAAACGTGCTCAGCTCGTCGAGAAAATGCGATTTAAGTAATAAAATTAAAAATGCACCCAAAACCTAAACCAAACGTTGCAGATGGTCATTTCTTCATGCGCAGTGGTCAACGCGGCACTCTCTAGCTGCCAAGAGCACTTTTTACTATGCGCACCCAACCAGAGTGACGGGAGGAGCACATTTCAGAAAACGTGCTCAGCTCGACGAGAAAATGCGATTTAAGCAATAAAATTAAAAATGCACCCAAAACCTAAACCAAACGTTGCAGGTGGTTATTTCTTCATGCGCAGTGGTCAACGCGGCACTCTCTAGCTGCCAAGAGCACTTTTTACTATGCGCACCCAACCAGAGTGACGGGAGGAGCACATTTCAGAAAACGTGCTCAGCTCGTCGAGAAAATGCGATTTAAGCAATAAAATTAAAAATGCACCTAAAACCTAAACCAAACGTTGCAGGTGGTTATTTCTTCATGCGCAATGGTCAACGCGGCACTCTCTAGCTGCCAAGAACACTTTTTACTATGCGCACCAAACCAGAGTGACGGGAGGAGCACATTGAAGAAAACGTGCTCAGCTCGTCGAGAAAATGCGATTAAGCAATAAAATTAAAAATGCACCTAAAACCTAAACCAAACGTTGCAGATGATCATTTCTTCATGCGCAGTGGTCAACGCGGCACTCTCTAGCTGCCAAGAGCACTTTTTACTTTGCGCACCCAACCAGAGTGACGGGAGGAGCACATTTCAGAAAACGTGCTCAGCTCGTCGAGAAAATGCGATTTAAGCAATAAAATTAAAAATGCACCCAAAACCTAAACCGCACGTTGCAGATGGTCATTTCTTCATGCGCAGTGGTCAACGCGGCACTCTCTAGCTGCCAAGAGCACTTTTTACTATGCGCACCCAACCAGAGTGACGGGAGGAGCACATTTAAGAAAACGTGCTCAGCTCGTCCAGAAAATGCGATTTAAGCAATAAAATTTAAAATGCACCCAAAACCTAAACCAAACGTTGCAGGTGGTTATTTCTTCATGCGCAGTGGTCAACGCGGCACTCTCTACCTGCCAAGAGCACTTTTTACTATGCGCACCCAACCAGAGTGACGGGAGGAGCACATTTCAGAAAACGTGCTCAGCTCGTCGAGAAAATGCGATTTAAGCAATAAAATTAAAAATGCACCCAAAACCTAAACCAAACGTTGCAGGTGGTTATTTCTTCATGCGCAGTGGTCAACGCGGCACTCTCTAGCTGCCAAGAGCACTTTTTACTATGCGCACCCAACAAGATTGACGGGAGGAGCACATTTCAGAAAACGTGCTCAGCTCGTCGAGAAAATGCGATTTAAGCAATAAAATTAAAAATGCACCCAAAACCTAAACCAAACGTTGCAGGTGGTTATTTCTTCATGCGCAGTGGTCAACGCGGCACTCTCTAGCTGCCAAGAGCACTTTTTACTATGCGCACCCAACCAGAGTGACGGGAGGAGCGCATTTCAGAAAACGTGCTCAGCTCGTCGAGAAAATGCGATTTAAGTAATAAAATTAAAAATGCACCCAAAACCTAAACCAAACGTTGCAGATGGTCATTTCTTCATGCGCAGTGGTCAACGCGGCACTCTCTAGCTACCAAGAGCACTTTTTACTATGCGCACCCAACCAGAGTGACGGGAGGAGCACATTTCAGAAAACGTGCTCAGCTCGACGAGAAAATGCGATTTAAGCAATAAAATTAAAAATGCACCCAAAACCTAAACCAAACGTTGCAGGTGGTTATTTCTTCATGCGCAGTGGTCAACGCGGCACTCTCTAGCTGCCAAGAGCACTTTTTACTATGCGCACCCAACCAGAGTGACGGGAGGAGCACATTTCAGAAAACGTGCTCAGCTCGTCGAGAAAATGCGATTTAAGCAATAAAATTAAAAATGCACCTAAAACCTAAACCAAAAGTTGCAGGTGGTTATTTCTTCATGCGCAATGGTCAACGCGGCACTCTCTAGCTGCCAAGAACACTTTTTACTATGTGCACCCAACCAGAGTGACGGGAGGAGCACATTTAAAAAAACGTGCTCAGCTCGTCGAGAAAATGCGATTTAAGCAATAAAATTAAAAATGCACCTAAAACCTAAACCAAACGTTGCAGATGATCATTTCTTCATGCGCAGTGGTCAACGCGGCACTCTCTAGCTGCCAAGAGCACTTTTTACTATGCGCACCCAACCAGAGTGACGGGAGGAGCACATTTCAGAAAACGTGCTCAGCTCGTCGAGAAAATGCGATTTAAGCAATAAAATTAAAAATACACCCAAAACCTAAAGCACACGTTGCAGATGGTCATTTCTTCATGCGCAGTGGTCAACGCGGCACTCTCTAGCTGCCAAGAGCACTTTTTACTATGCGCACCCAACCAGAGTGACGGGAGGAGCACATTTCAGAAAACGTGCTCAGCTCGTCCAGAAAATGCGATTTAAGCAATAAAATTTAAAATGCACCCAAAACCTAAACCAAACGTTGCAGGTGGTTATTTCTTCATGCGCAGTGGTCAACGCGGCACTCTCTAGCTGCCAAGAGCACTTTTTACTATGCGCACCCAACCAGAGTGACGGGAGGAGCACATTTCAGAAAACGTGCTCAGCTCGTCGAGAAAATGCGATTTAAGCAATAAAATTAAAAATGCACCTAAAACCTAAACCAAACGTTGCAGGTGGTTATTTATTCATGCACAGTTGTCAACGCGGCACTCTCTAGCTGCCAAGAGCACTTTTTACTATGCGCACCCAACAAGAGTGACGGGAGGAGCACATTTCAGAAAACGTGCTCAGCTCGTCGAGAAAATGCGATTTAAGCAATAAAATTAAAAATGCACCCAAAACCTAAACCAAACGTTGCAGGTGGTTATTTCTTCATGCGCAGTGGTCAACGCGGCACTCTCTAGCTGCCAAGAGCACTTTTTAGTATGCGCACCCAACCAGAGTGACGGGAGGAGCACATTTCAGAAAACGTGCTCAGCTCGTCGAGAAAATGCGATTTAAGCAATAAAATTAAAAATGCACCCAAAACCTAAACCAAACGTTGCAGATGGTCATTTCTTCATGCGCAGTGGTCAACGCGGCACTCTCTAGCTGCCAAGAGCACTTTTTACTATGCGCACCCAACCAGAGTGACGGGAGGAGCACATTTCAGAAAACGTGCTCAGCTCGACGAGAAAATGCGATTTAAGCAATAAAATTAAAAATGCACCCAAAACCTAAACCAAACGTTGCAGGTGGTTATTTCTTCATGCGCAGTGGTCAACGCGGCACTCTCTAGCTGCCAAGAGCACTTTTTACTATGCGCACCCAACCAGAGTGACGGGAGGAGCACATTTCAGAAAACGTGCTCAGCTCGTCGAGAAAATGTGATTTAAGCAATAAAATTAAAAATACACCTAAAACCTAAACCAAACGTTGCAGGTGGTTATTTCTTCATGCGCATTGGTCAACGCGGCACTCTCTAGCTGCCAAGAGCACTTTTTACTATGCGCACCCAACCAGAGTGACGGGAGGAGCACATTTCAGAAAACGTGCTCAGCTCGTCGAGAAAATGCGATTTAAGCAATACAATTAAAAATGCACCTAACACCTAAACCAAACGTTGCAGGTGGTTATTTCTTCATGCGCAGTGGTCAACGCGGCACTCTCTAGCTGCCAAGAGCACTTTTTACTATGCGCACCCAACCAGAGTGACGGGAGGAGCACATTTCAGAAAACGTGCTCAGCTCGTCGAGAAAATGCGATTTAAGCAATAAAATTAAAAATGCACCTAAAACCTAAACCAAACGTTGCAGGTGGTTATTTCTTCATGCGCAGTGGTCAACGCGGCACTCTCTAGCTGCCAAGAGCACTTTTTACTATGCGCACCCAACCAGAGTGACGGGAGGAGCACATTTCAGAAAACGTGCTCAGCTCGTCGAGAAAATGCGATTTAAGCAATACAATTAAAAATGCACCTAAAACCTAAACCAAACGTTGCAGGTGGTTATTTCTTCATGCGCAGTGGTCAACGCGGCACTCTCTAGCTGCCAAGAGCACTTTTTACTGTGCGCACCCAACCAGAGTGACGGGAGGAGCACATTTCAGAAAACGTGCTCAGCTCGTCGAGAAAATGCGATTTAAGCAATAAAATTAAAAATGCACCTAAAACCTAAACCAAACGTTGCAGGTGGTCATTTCTTCATGCGCAGTGGTCAACGCGGCACTTTCTAGCTGCCAAGAGCACTTTTTACTATGCGCACCCAACCAGAGTGACGGGAGGAGCACATTTCAGAAAACGTGCTCAGCTCGTCCAGAAAATGCGATTCAAGCAATAAAATTAAAAATGCACCCAAAACCTAAACTAAACGTTGCAGGTGGTTATTTCTTCATGCGCAGTGGTCAACGCGGCACTCTCTAGCTGCCAAGAGCACTTTTTACTATGCGCACCCAACCAGAGTGACGGGAGGAGCACATTTCAGAAAACGTGCTCAGCTCGTCGAGAAAATGCGATTTAGGCTATAAAAGTAAAAATGCACCCAAAACCTAAACCAAACGTTGCAGATGGTCATTTCTTCATGCGCAGTGGTCAACGCGGCACTCTCTAGCTGCCAAGAGCACTTTTTACTATGCGCACCCAACCAGAGTGACGGGAGGAGCACATTTCAGAAAACGTGCTCAGCTCGTCGAGAAAATTCGATTTAAGCAATAAAATTAAAAATGCACCCAAAACCTAAACCAAACGTTGCAGATGGTCATTTCTTCATGCGCAGTGGTCAACGCGGCACTCTCTAGCTGCCAAGAGCACTTTTTACTATGCGCACCCAACCAGAGTGACGGGAGGAGAACATTTCAGAAAACGTGCTCAGCTCGACGAGAAAATGCGATTTAAGCAATAAAATTAAAAATGCACCCAAAACCTAAACCAAACGTTGCAGGTGGTTATTTCTTCATGCGCAGTGGTCAACGCGGCACTCTCTAGCTGCCAAGAGCCCTTTTTACTATGCGCACCCAACCAGAGTGACGGGAGGAGCACATTTCAGAAAACGTGCTCAGCTCGTCGAGAAAATGTGATTTAAGCAATAAAATTAAAAGTACACCTAAAACCCAAACCAAACGTTGCAGGTGGTTATTTCTTCATGCGCATTGGTCAACGCGGCACTCTCTAGCTGCCAAGAGCACTTTTTACTATGCGCACCCAACCAGAGTGACGGGAGGAGCACATTTCAGAAAACGTGCTCAGCTCGTCGAGAAAATGCGATTTAAGCAATAAAATTAAAAATGCACCTAAAACCTAAACCGAACGCTGCATATGGTCATTTCTTCATGCGCAGTGGTCAACGCGGCACTCTATAGCTGCCAAGAGGACTTTTTACTATGCACACCCAACTAGAGTGACGGGAGGAGCACATTCCAGAAAACGTGCTCAGCTCGTCGAGAAAATGCGATTTAAGCAATAAATTAAAAATGCACCCAAAACCTAAACCAAACGTTGCAGATGGTCATTTCTTCATGCGCAGTGGTACACGCGGCACTCTCTAGCTGCCAAGAGCACTTTTTGCTATGCGCACCCAACCAGAGTGACGGGAGGAGCACATTTCAGAAAACGTGCTCAGCTCGTCGAGAAAATGCGCTTTAAGCAATAAGATTAAAAATGCACCTAAAACCTAAACCAAACGTTGCAGGTGGTTATTTCTTCATGCGCAGTGGTCAACGCGGCACTCTCTAGCTGCCAAGAGCACTTTTTACTATGCGCACCCAACCAGAGTGACGGGAGGAGCACATTTCAGAAAACGTGCTCAGCTCGCCGAGAAAATGCGATTTAAGCAATAAAATTAAAAATGCACCTAAAACCTAAACCAAACGTTGCAGGTGGTTATTTCATCATGCGCAGTGGTCAACGCGGCACTCTCTAGCTGCCAAGAGCACTTTTTACTATGCGCACCCAACAAGAGTGACGGGAGGAGCACATTTCAGAAAACGTGCTCAGCTCGTCGAGAAAATGAGATTTAAGCAATAAAATTAAAAATGCACCTAAAACCTAAACCAAACGTTGCAGGTGGTTATTTCTTCATGCGCAATGGTCAACGCGGCACTCTCTAGCTGCCAAGAACACTTTTTACTATGTGCACCCAACCAGAGTGACGGGAGGAGCACATTGAAGAAAACGTGCTCAGCTCGTCGAGAAAATGCGATTAAGCAATAAAATTAAAAATGCACCTAAAACCTAAACCAAACGTTGCAGATGATCATTTCTTCATGCGCAGTGGTCAACGCGGCACTCTCTAGCTGCCAAGAGCACTTTTTACTATGCGCACCCAACCAGAGTGACGGGAGGAGCAAATTTCAGAAAACGTGCTCAGCTCGTCCAGAAAATGCGATTTAAGCAATAAAATTAAAAATGCACCCAAAACCTAAAACAAACGTTGCAGGTGGTTATTTCTTCATGCGCAGTCGTCAACGCGGCACTCTCTAGCTGCCAAGAGCACTTTTTACTATGCGCACCCAACCAGAGTGACGGGAGGAGCACATTTCAGAAAACGTGCTCAGCTCGTCGAGAAAATGCGATTTAAGCAATAAAATTAAAAATGCACCTAAAACCTAAACCAAACGTTGCAGATGGTCATTTCTTCATGCGCAGTGGTCAACGCGGCACTCTCTAGCTGCCAAGAGCACTTTTTACTATGCGCACCCAACCAGAGTGACGGGAGGAGCGCATTTCAGAAAACGTGCTCAGCTCGTCGAGAAAATGCGATTTAAGCAATAAAATTAAAAATGCACCCAAAACCTAAACCAAACGTTGCAGATGGTCATTTCTTCATGCGCAGTGGTCAACGCGGCACTCTCTAGCTGCCAAGAGCACTTTTTACTATGCGCACCCAACCAGAGTGACGGGAGGAGCACATTTCAGAAAACGTGCTCAGCTCGCCGAGAAAATGCGATTTAAGCCATAAAATTAAAAATGCACCTAAAACCTAAACCAAACGTTGCAGGTGGTTATTTCATCATGCGCAGTGGTCAACGCGGCACTCTCTAGCTGCCAAGAGCACTTTTTACTATGCGCACCCAACAAGAGTGACGGGAGGAGCACATTTCAGAAAACGTGCTCAGCTCGTCGAGAAAATGAGATTTAAGCAATAAAATTAAAAATGCACCTAAAACCTAAACCAAACGTTGCAGGTGGTTATTTCTTCATGCGCAATGGTCAACGCGGCACTCTCTAGCTGTCAAGAACACTTTTTACTATGTGCACCCAACCAGAGTGACGGGAGGAGCACATTGAAGAAAACGTGCTCAGCTCGTCGAGAAAATGCGATTAAGCAATAAAATTAAAAATGCACCTAAAACCTAAACCAAACGTTGCAGATGATCATTTCTTCATGCGCAGTGGTCAACGCGGCACTCTCTAGCTGCCAAGAGCACTTTTTACTATGCGCACCCAACCAGAGTGACGGGAGGAGCAAATTTCAGAAAACGTGCTCAGCTCGTCCAGAAAATGCGATTTAAGCAATAAAATTAAAAATGCACCCAAAACCTAAAACAAACGTTGCAGGTGGTTATTTCTTCATGCGCAGTCGTCAACGCGGCACTCTCTAGCTGCCAAGAGCACTTTTTACTATGCGCACCCAACCAGAGTGACGGGAGGAGCACATTTCAGAAAACGTGCTCAGCTCGTCGAGAAAATGCGATTTAAGCAATAAAATTAAAAATGCACCTAAAACCTAAACCAAACGTTGCAGATGGTCATTTCTTCATGCGCAGTGGTCAACGCGGCACTCTCTAGCTGCCAAGAGCACTTTTTACTATGCGCACCCAACCAGAGTGACGGGAGGAGCGCATTTCAGAAAACGTGCTCAGCTCGTCGAGAAAATGCGATTTAAGTAATAAAATTAAAAATGCACCCAAAACCTAAACCAAACGTTGCAGATGGTCATTTCTTCATGCGCAGTGGTCAACGCGGCACTCTCTAGCTGCCAAGAGCACTTTTTACTATGCGCACCCAACCAGAGTGACGGGAGGAGCACATTTCAGAAAACGTGCTCAGCTCGACGAGAAAATGCGATTTAAGCAATAAAATTAAAAATGCACCCAAAACCTAAACCAAACGTTGCAGGTGGTTATTTCTTCATGCGCAGTGGTCACCGCGGCACTCTCTAGCTGCCAAGAGCACTTTTTACTATGCGCACCCAACCAGAGTGACGGGAGGAGCACATTTCAGAAAACGTGCTCAGCTCGTCGAGAAAATGCGATTTAAGCAATAAAATTAAAAATGCACCTAAAACCTAAACCAAACGTTGCAGGTGGTTATTTCTTCATGCGCAATGGTCAACGCGGCACTCTCTAGCTGCCAAGAACACTTTTTACTATGCGCACCAAACCAGAGTGACGGGAGGAGCACATTGAAGAAAACGTGCTCAGCTCGTCGAGAAAATGCGATTAAGCAATAAAATTAAAAATGCACCTAAAACCTAAACCAAACGTTGCAGATGATCATTTCTTCATGCGCAGTGGTCAACGCGGCACTCTCTAGCTGCCAAGAGCACTTTTTACTATGCGCACCCAACCAGAGTGACGGGAGGAGCACATTTCAGAAAACGTGCTCAGCTCGTCGAGAAAATGCGATTTAAGCAATAAAATTAAAAATGCACCCAAAACCTAAACCGCACGTTGCAGATGGTCATTTCTTCATGCGCAGTGGTCAACGCGGCACTCTCTAGCTGCCAAGAGCACTTTTTACTATGCGCACCCAACCAGAGTGACGGGAGGAGCACATTTAAGAAAACGTGCTCAGCTCGTCCAGAAAATGCGATTTAAGCAATAAAATTTAAAATGCACCCAAAACCTAAACCAAACGTTGCAGGTGGTTATTTCTTCATGCGCAGTGGTCAACGCGGCACTCTCTACCTGCCAAGAGCACTTTTTATTATGCGCACCCAACCAGAGTGACGGGAGGAGCACATTTCAGAAAACGTGCTCAGCTCGTCGAGAAAATGCGATTTAAGCAATAAAATTAAAAATGCACCCAAAACCTAAACCAAACGTTGCAGATGGTCATTTCTTCATGCGCAGTGGTCAACGCGGCACTCTCTAGCTGCCAAGAGCACTTTTTACTATGCGCACCCAACCAGAGTGACGGGAGGAGCACATTTCAGAAAACGTGCTCAGCTCGACGAGAAAATGCGATTTAAGCAATAAAATTAAAAATGCACCCAAAACCTAAACCAAACGTTGCAGGTGGTTATTTCTTCATGCGAAGTGGTCAACGCGGCACTCTCTAGCTGCCAAGAGCACTTTTTACTATGCGCACCCAACCAGAGTGACGGGAGGAGCACATTTCAGAAAACGTGCTCAGCTCGTCGAGAAAATGTGATTTAAGCAATAAAATTAAAAATACACCTAAAACCTAAACCAAACGTTGCAGGTGGTTATTTCTTCATGCGCATTGGTCAACGCGGCACTCTCTAGCTGCCAAGAGCACTTTTTACTATGCGCACCCAACCAGAGTGACGGGAGGAGCACATTTCAGAAAACGTGCTCAGCTCGTCGAGAAAATGCGATTTAAGCAATACAATTAAAAATGCACCTAAAACCTAAACCAAACGTTGCAGGTGGTTATTTCTTCATGCGCAGTGGTCAACGCGGCACTCTCTAGCTGCCAAGAGCACTTTTTACTATGCGCACCCAACCAGAGTGACGGGAGGAGCACATTTCAGAAAACGTGCTCAGCTCGTCGAGAAAATGCGATTTAAGCAATAAAATTAAAAATGCACCTAAAACCTAAACCAAACGTTGCAGGTGGTTATTTCTTCATGCGCAGCAGTCAACGCGGCACTCTCTAGCTGCCAAGAGCACTTTTTACTATGCGCACCCAACCAGAGTGACGGGAGGAGCACATTTCAGAAAACGTGCTCAGCTCGTCCAGAAAATGCGATTCAAGCAATAAAATTAAAAATGCACCCAAAACCTAAACTAAACGTTGCAGGTGGTTATTTCTTCATGCGCAGTGGTCAACGCGGCACTCTCTAGCTGCCAAGAGCACTTTTTACTATGCGCACCCAACCAGAGTGACGGGAGGAGCACATTTCAGAAAACGTGCTCAGCTCGTCGAGAAAATGCGATTTAGGCTATAAAAGTAAAAATGCACCCAAAACCTAAACCAAACGTTGCAGATGGTCATTTCTTCATGCGCAGTGGTCAACGCGGCACTCTCTAGCTGCCAAGAGCACTTTTTACTATGCGCACCCAACCAGAGTGACGGGAGGAGCACATTTAAGAAAACGTGCTCAGCTCGTCGAGAAAATGCGATTTAAGCAATAAAATTAAAAATGCACCTAAAACCTAAACCAAACGTTGCAGGTGGTTATTTCTTCATGCGCAATGGTCAACGCGTCACTCTCTAGCTGCCAAGAGCACTTTTTACTATGTGCACCCAACCAGAGTGACGGGAGGAGCACATTTAAGAAAACGTGCTCAGCTCGTCGAGAAAATGCGATTTAAGCAATAAAATTAAAAATGCACCTAAAACCTAAACCAAACGTTGCAGATGATCATTTCTTCATGCGCAGTGGTCAACGCGGCACTCTCTAGCTGCCAAGAGCACTTTTTACTATGCGCACCCAACCAGAGTGACGGGAGGAGCACATTTCAGAAAACGTGCTCAGCTCGTCGAGAAAATGCGATTTAAGCAATAAAATTAAAAATGCACCCAAAACCTAAACCACACGTTGCAGATGGTCATTTCTTCATGCGCAGTGGTCAACGCGGCATTCTCTAGCTGCCAAGAGCACTTTTTACTATGCGCACCCAACCAGAGTGACGGGAGGAGCACATTTCAGAAAACGTGCTCAGCTCGTCCAGAAAATGCCATTTAAGCAATAAAATTAAAAATGCACCCAAAACCTAAACCAAACGTTGCAGGTGGTTATTTCTTCATGCGCAGTGGTCAACGCGGCACTCTCTAGCTGCCAAGAGCACTTTTTACTATGCGCACCCAACCAGAGTGACGGGAGGAGCACATTTCAGAAAACGTGCTCAGCTCGTCGAGAAAATGCGATTTAAGCAATAAAATTAAAAATGCACCTAAAACCTAAACCAAACGTTGCAGGTGGTTATTTCTTCATGCGCAGTGGTCAACGCGGCACTCTCTAGCTGCCAAGAGCACTTTTTACTATGCGCACCCAACCAGAATGATGGGAGGAGCACATTTCAGAAAACGTGCTCAGCTCGTCGAGAAAATGCGATTTAAGCAATAAAATTAAAAATGCACCTAAAACCTAAACCGAACGCTGCATATGGTCATTTCTTCATGCGCAGTGGTCAACGCGGCACTCTATAGCTGCCAAGAGGACTTTTTACTATGCACACCCAACCAGAGTGACGGGAGGAGCACATTTCAGAAAACGTGCTCAGCTCGTCGAGAAAATGCGATTTAAGCAATAAAATTAAAAATGCACCTAAAACCTAAACCAAACGTTGCAGGTGGTTATTTCTTCATGCGCAGTGGTCAACGCGGCACTCTCTAGCTGCCAAGAGCACTTTTTACTGTGCGCACCCAACCAGAGTGACGGGAGGAGCACATTTCAGAAAACGTGCTCAGCTCGTCGAGAAAATGCGATTTAAGCAATAAAATTAAAAATGCACCTAAAACCTAAACCAAACGTTGCAGGTGGTTATTTCTTCATGCGCAGTGGTCAACGCGGCACTCTCTAGCTGCCAAGAGCACTTTTTACTATGCGCACCCAACCAGAGTGACGGGAGGAGCACATTTCAGAAAACGTGCTCAGCTCGTCGAGAAAATGCGATTTAAGCAATAAAATTAAAAATGCACCTAAAACCTAAACCAAACGTTGCAGGTGGTTATTTCTTCATGCGCAGCAGTCAACGCGGCACTCTCTAGCTGCCAAGAGCACTTTTTACTATGCGCACCCAACCAGAGTGACGGGAGGAGCACATTTCAGAAAACGTGCTCAGCTCGTCCAGAAAATGCGATTTAAGCAATAAAATTAAAAATGCACCCAAAACCTAAACCAAACGTTGCAGGTGATTATTTCTTCATGCGCAGTGGTCAACGCGGCACTCTCTAGCTGCCAAGAGCACTTTTTACTATGCGCACCCAACCAGAGTGACGGGAGGAGCACATTTCAGAAAACGTGCTCAGCTCGTCGAGAAAATGCGATTTAAGCAATAAAATTAAAAATGCACCTAAAACCTAAACCAAACGTTGCAGGTGGGTATTTCTTCATGCGCAGTGGTCAACGCGGCACTCTCTAGCTGCCAAGAGCACTTTTTACTGTGCGCACCCAACCAGAGTGACGGGAGGAGCACATTTCAGAAAACGTGCTCAGCTCGTCGAGAAAATGCGATTTAAGCAATAAAATTAAAAATGCACCTAAAACCTAAACCAAACGTTGCAGGTGGTCATTTCTTCATGCGCAGTGGTCAACGCGGCACTCTCTAGCTGCCAAGAGCACTTTTTACTATGCGCACCCAACCAGAGTGACGGGACGAGCACATTTCAGAAAACGTGCTCAGCTTGTCGAGAAAATGCGATTTAAGCAATAAAATTAAAAATGCACCCAAAACCTAAACCACACGTTGCAGATGGTCATTTATTCATGCGCAGTGGTCAACGCGGCACTCTCTAGCTGCCAAGAGCACTTTTTACTATGCGCACCCAACCAGAGTGACGGGAGGAGCACATTTCAGAAAACGTGCTCAGCTCGTCCAGAAAATGCGATTTAAGCAATAAAATTAAAAATGCACCCAAAACCTAAACCACACGTTGCAGATGGTCATTTCTTCATGCGCAGTGGTCAACGCGGCACTCTCTAGCTGCCAAGAGCACTTTTTACTATGCGCACCCAACCAGAGTGACGGGAGGAGCACATTTCAGAAAACGTGCTCAGCTCGTCGAGAAAATGCGATTTAAGCAATAAAATTAAAAATGCACCCAAAACCTAAACCACACGTTGCAGATGGTCATTTCTTCATGCGCAGTGGTCAACGCGGCACTCTCTAGCTGCCAAGAGCACTTTTTACTGTGCGCACCCAACCAGAGTGACGGGAGGAGCACATTTCAGAAAACGTGCTCAGCTCGTCGAGAAAATGCGATTTAAGCAATAAAATTAAAAATGCACCTAAAACCTAAACTAAACGTTGCAGGTGGTCATTTCTTCATGCGCAGCAGTCAACGCGGCACTCTCTAGCTGCCAAGAGCACTTTTTACTATGCGCACCCAACCAGAGTGACGGGAGGTACACATTTCAGAAAACGTGCTCAGCTCGTCCAGAAAATGCGATTTAAGCAATAAAATTAAAAATGCACCCAAAACCTAAACCAAACGTTGCAGGTGGTTATTTCTTCATGCGCAGTTGTCAACGCGGCACTCTCTAGCTGCCAAGAGCACTTTTTACTATGCGCACCCAACCAGAGTGACGGGAGGAGCACATTTCAGAAAACGTGCTCAGCTCGTCGAGAAAATGCGATTTAAGCAATAAAATTAAAAATGCACCTAAAACCTAAACCAAACGTTGCAGGTGTTTATTTCTTCATGCGCAGTGGTCAACGCGGCACTCTCTAGCTGCCAAGAGCACTTTTTACTGCGCGCACCCAACCAGAGTGACGGGAGGAGCACATTTCAGAAAACGTGCTCAGCTCGTCGAGAAAATGCGATTTAAGCAATAAAATTAAAAATGCACCTAAAACCTAAACCAAACGTTGCAGGTGGTCATTTCTTCATGCGCAGTGGTCAACGCGGCACTCTCTAGCTGCCAAGAGCACTTTTTACTATGCGCACCCAACCAGAGTGACGGGAGGAGCACATTTCAGAAAACGTGCTCAGCTTGTCGAGAAAATGCGATTTAAGCAATAAAATTAAAAATGCACCCAAAACCTAAACCACACGTTGCAGATGGTCATTTCTTCATGCGCAGTAGTCAACGCGGCACTCTCTAGCTGCCAAGAGCACTTTTTACTATGCGCACCCAACCAGAGTGACGGGAGGAGCACATTTCAGAAAACGTGCTCAGCTCGTCCAGAAAATGCAATTTAAGCAATAAAATTAAAAATGCACCCAAAACCTAAACCACACGTTGCAGATGGTCATTTCTTCATGCGCAGTGGTCAACGCGGCACTCTCTAGCTGCCAAGAGCACTTTTTACTATGCGCACCCAACCAGAGTGACGGGAGGAGCACATTTCAGAAAACGTGCTCAGCTCGTCGAGAAAATGCGATTTAAGCAATAAAATTAAAAATGCACCCAAAACCTAAACCACACGTTGCAGATGGTCATTTCTTCATGCGCAGTGGTCAACGCGGCACTCTCTAGCTGCCAAGAGCACTTTTTACTATGCGCACCCAACCAGAGTGACGGGAGGAGCACATTTCAGAAAACGTGCTCAGCTCGTCGAGAAAATGCGATTTAAGCAATAAAATTAAAAATGCACCCAAAACCTAAACCAAACGTTGCAGATGGTCATTTCTTTATGCGCAGTGGTCAACGCGGCACTCTCTAGCTGCCAAGAGCACTTTTTACTATGCGCACCCAACCAGAGTGACGGGAGGAGCACATTTCAGAAAACGTGCTCAGCTTGTCGAGAAAATGCGATTTAAGCAATAAAATTAAAAATGCACCCAAAACCTAAACCACACGTTGCAGATGGTCATTTCTTCATGCGCAGTGGTCAACGCGGCACTCTCTAGCTGCCAAGAGCACTTTTTACTATGCGCACCCAACCAGAGTGACGGGAGGAGCACATTTCAGAAAACGTGCTCAGCTCGTCCAGGAAATGCGATTTAAGCAATAAAATTAAAAATGCACCCAAAACCTAAACCAAACGTTGCAGGTGGTTATTTCTTCATGCGCAGTGGTCAACGCGGCACTCTCTAGCTGCCAAGAGCACTTTTTACTATGCGCACCCAACCAGAGTGACGGGAGGAGCACATTTCAGAAAACGTGCTCAGCTCGTCGAGAAAATTCGATTTAAGCAATAAAATTAAAAATGCACCTAAAACCTAAACCAAACGTTGCAGGTGGTTATTTCTTCATGCGCAGTGGTCAACGCGGCACTCTCTAGCTGCCAAGAGCACTTTTTACTGTGCGCACCCAACCAGAGTGACGGGAGGAGCACATTTCAGAAAACGTGCTCAGCTCGTCGAGAAAATGCGATTTAAGCAATAAAATTAAAAATGCACCTAAAACCTAAACTAAACGTTGCAGGTGGTCATTTCTTCATGCGCAGCAGTCAACGCGGCACTCTCTAGCTGCCAAGAGCACTTTTTACTATGCGCACCCAACCAGAGTGACGGGAGGAGCACATTTCAGAAAACGTGCTCAGCTCGTCCAGAAAATGCGATTTAAGCAATAAAATTAAAAATGCACCCAAAACCTAAACCAAACGTTGCAGGTGGTTATTTCTTCATGCGCAGTTGTCAACGCGGCACTCTCTAGCTGCCAAGAGCACTTTTTACTATGCGCACCCAACCAGAGTGACGGGAGGAGCACATTTCAGAAAACGTGCTCAGCTCGTCGAGAAAATGCGATTTAAGCAATAAAATTAAAAATGCACCTAAAACCTAAACTAAACGTTGCAGGTGGTTATTTCTTCATGCGCAGTGGTCAACGCGGCACTCTCTAGCTGCCAAGAGCACTTTTTACTATGCGCACCCAACCAGAGTGACGGGAGGAGCACATTTCAGAAAACGTGCTCAGCTCGTCGAGAAAATGCGATTTAAGCAATAAAATTAAAAATGCACCTAAAACCTAAACCAAACGTTGCAGGTGGTCATTTCTTCATGCGCAGTGGTCAACGCGGCACTCTCTAGCTGCCAAGAGCACTTTTTACTATGCGCACCCAACCAGAGTGACGGGAGGAGCACATTTCAGAAAACGTGCTCAGCTTGTCGAGAAAATGCGATTTAAGCAATAAAATTAAAAATGCACCCAAAATCTAAACCACACGTTGCAGATGGTCATTTCTTCATGCGCAGTAGTCAACGCGGCACTCTCTAGCTGCCAAGAGCACTTTTTACTATGCGCACCCAACCAGAGTGACGGGAGGAGCACATTTCAGAAAACGTGCTCAGCTCGTCCAGAAAATGCAATTTAAGCAATAAAATTAAAAATGCACCCAAAACCTAAACCACACGTTGCAGATGGTCATTTCTTCATGCGCAGTGGTCAACGCGGCACTCTCTAGCTGCCAAGAGCACTTTTTACTATGCGCACCCAACCAGAGTGACGGGAGGAGCACATTTCAGAAAACGTGCTCAGCTCGTCGAGAAAATGCGATTTAAGCAATAAAATTCAAAATGCACCCAAAACCTAAACCACACGTTGCAGATGGTCATTTCTTCATGCGCAGTGGTCAACGCGGCACTCTCTAGCTGCCAAGAGCACTTTTTACTATGCGCACCCAACCAGAGTGACGGGAGGAGCACATTTCAGAAAACGTGCTCAGCTCGTCGAGAAAATGCAATTTAAGCAATAAAATTAAAAATGCACCCAAAACCTAAACCAAACGTTGCAGATGGTCATTTCTTTATGCGCAGTGGTCAACGCGGCACTCTCTAGCTGCCAAGAGCACTTTTTACTATGCGCACCCAACCAGAGTGACGGGAGAAGCACATTTCAGAAAACGTGCTCAGCTCGACGAGAAAATGCGATTTAAGCAATAAAATTAAAAATGCACCCAAAACCTAAACCAAACGTTGCAGGTGGTTATTTCTTCAGGCGCAGTGGTCAACGCGGCACTCTCTAGCTGCCAAGAGCACTTTTTACTATGCGCACCCAACCAGAGTGACGGGAGGAGCACATTTCAGAAAACGTGCTCAGCTCGTCGAGAAAATGCGATTTAAGCAATAAAATTAAAAATGCACCTAAAACCTAAACCAAACGTTGCAGGTCGTTATTTCTTCATGCGCAGTGGTCAACGCGGCACTCTCTAGCTGCCAAGAGCACTTTTTACTATGCGCACCCAACCAGAGTGACGGGAGGAGCACATTTCAGAAAACGTGCTCAGCTCGTCGAGAAAATGCGATTTAAGCAATAAAATTAAAAATGCACCTAAAACCTAAACCAAACGTTGCAGGTGGTTATTTCTTCATGCGCAGCAGTCAACGCGGCACTCTCTAGCTGCCAAGAGCACTTTTTACTATGCGCACCCAACCAGAGTGACGGGAGGAGCACATTTCAGAAAACGTGCTCAGCTCGTCGAGAAAATGCGATTTAAGCAATAAAATTAAAAATGCACCCAAAACCTAAACCAAACGTTGCAGGTCGTTATTTCTTCATGCGCAGTGGTCAACGCGGCACTCTCTAGCTGCCAAGAGCACTTTTTACTGTGCGCACCCAACCAGAGTGACGGGAGGAGCACATTTCAGAAAACGTGCTCAGCTCGTCGAGAAAATGCGATTTAAGCAATAAAATTAAAAATGCACCTAAAACCTAAACCAAACGTTGCAGGTGGTCATTTCTTCATGCGCAGTGGTCAACGCGGCACTCTCTAGCTGCCAAGAACACTTTTTACTATGCACACCCAACCAGAGTGACGGGAGGAGCACATTTCAGAAAACGTGCTCAGCTCGTCTAGAAAATTTGATTTAAGCAATAAAATTAAAAATGCACCCAAAACCTAAACCACACGTTGCAGATGGTCATTTCTTCATGCGCAGTGGTCAACGCGGCACTCTCTAGCTGCCAAGAGCACTTTTTACTATGCGCACCCAACCAGAGTGACGGGAGGAGCACATTTCAGAAAACGTGCTCAGCTCGTCCAGAAAATGCGATTTAAGCAATACAATTAAAAATGCACCCAAAACCTAAACCAAACGTTGCAGGTGGTTATTTCTTCATGCGCAGTGGTCAACGCGGCACTGTCTAGCTGCCAAGAGCACTTTTTACTATGCGCACCCAACCAGAGTGACGGGAGGAGCACATTTCAGAAAACGTGCTCAGCTCGTCGAGAAAATGCGATTTAAGCAATAAAATTAAAAATGCACCTAAAACCTAAACCAAACGTTGCAGATGGTTATTTCTTCATGCGCAGTGGTCAACGCGGCACTCTCTAGCTGCCAAGAGCACTTTTTACTATGCGCACCCAACCAGTGTGACGGGAGGAGCACATTTCAGAAAACGTGCTCAGCTCGTCGAGAAAATGCGATTTAAGCAATAAAATAAAACATGCACCTAAAACCTAAACCAAACGTTGCAGGTGGTTATTTCTTCATGCGCAGCAGTCAACGCGGCACTCTCTAGCTGCCAAGAGCACTTTTTACTATGCGCACCCAACCAGAGTGACGGGAGGAGCACATTTCAGAAAACGTGCTCAGCTCGTCGAGAAAATGCGATTTAAGCAATAAAATTAAAAATGCACCTAAAACCTAAACCAAACGTTGCAGGTGGTTATTTCTTCATGCACAGTGGTCAACGTGGCACTCTCTAGCTGCCAAGAGCACGTTTTACTATGCGCACCCAACCAGAGTGACGGGAGGAGCACATTTCAGAAAACGTGCTCAGCTCGTCGAGAAAATGCATTTTAAGCAATAAAATTAAAAATGCACCTAAAACCTAAACCAAACGTTGAAGATGGTCATTTATTCATGCGCAGTGGTCAACGCGGCACTCTCTAGCTGCCAAGAGCACTTTTTACTATGCGCACCCAACCAGAGTGACGGGAGGAGCACATTTCAGAAAACGTGCTCAGCTCGTCCAGAAAATGCGATTTAAGCAATAAAATTAAAAATGCACCCAAAACTTAAACCAAACGTTGCAGGTGGTTATTTCATCATGCACAGTGGTCAACGCGGCACTCTCTAGCTGCCAAGAGCACTTTTTACTATGCGCACCCAACCAGAGTGACGGGAGGAGCACATTTCAGAAAACGTGCTCAGCTCGTCGAGAAAATGCGATTTAAGCAATAAAATTAAAAATGCACCTAAAACCTAAACCAAACGTTGCAGGTGGTTATTTCTTCATGCGCAGCAGTCAACGCGGCACTCTCTAGCTGCCAAGAGCACTTTTTACTATGCGCACCCAACCAGAGTGACGGGAGGAGCACATTTCAGAAAACGTGCTCAGCTCGTCGAGAAAATGCGATTTAAGCAATAAAATTAAAAATGCACCTAAAACCTAAACCAAACGTTGCAGGTGGTTATTTCTTCATGCGCAGTGGTCAACGCGGCACTCTCTAGCTGCCAAGAGCACTTTTTACTATGCACACCCAACCAGAGTGACGGGAGGAGCACATTTCAGAAAACGTGCTCAGCTCGTCGAGAAAATGCGATTTAAGCAATAAAATTAAAAATGCACCCAAAACCTAAACCAAACGTTGCAGGTGGTTATTTCTTCATGCGCAGTGGTCAACGCGGCACTCTCTCGCTGCCAAGAGCACTTTTTACTATGCGCACCCAACCAGAGTGACGGGAGGAGCACATTTCAGAAAACGTGCTCAGCTCGTCCAGAAAATGCGATTTAAGCAATAAAATTAAAAATGCACCCAAAACCTAAACCAAACGTTGCAGGTGGTTATTTCTTCATGCGCAGTGGTCAACGCGGCACTCTCTAGCTGCCATGAGCACTTTTTACTATGCGCACCCAATCAGAGTGACGGGAGGAGCACATTTCAGAAAACGTGCTCAGCTCGTCGAGAAAATGCGATTTAAGCAATAAAATTAAAAATGCACCCAAAACCTAAACCAAACGTTGCAGGTGGTTATTTCTTCATGCGCAGTGGTCAACGCGGCACTCTCTAGCTGCCAAGAGCACTTTTTACTGTGCGCACCCAACCAGAGTGACGGGAGGAGCACATTTCAGAAAACGTGCTCAGCTCGTCCAGAAAATGCGATTTAAGCAATAAAATTAAAAATGCACCCAAAACCTAAACCAAACGTTGCAGGTGGTTATTTCTTCATGCGCAGTGGTCAACGCGGCACTCTCTAGCTGCCATGAGCACTTTTTACTATGCGCACCCAATCAGAGTGACGGGAGGAGCACATTTCAGAAAACGTGCTCAGCTCGTCGAGAAAATGCGATTTAAGCAATAAAATTAAAAATGCACCTAAAACCTAAACCAAACGTTGCAGGTGGTTATTTCTTCATGCGCAGTGGTCAACGCGGCACTCTCTAGCTGCCAAGAGCACTTTTTACTGTGCGCACCCAACCAGAGTGACGGGAGGAGCACATTTCAGAAAACGTGCTCAGCTCGTCGAGAAAATGCGATTTAAGCAATAAAATTAAAAATGCACCTAAAACCTAAACCAAATGTCGCAGGTGGTTATTTCTTCATGCGCAGTGGTCAACGCGGCACTCTCTAGCTGCCAAGAGCACTTTTTACTATGCGCACCCAACCAGAGTGACGGGAGGAGCACATTTCAGAAAACGTGCTCAGCTCGTCGAGAAAATGCGATTTAAGCAATAAAATTAAAAATGCACCTAAAACCTAAACCAAACGTTGATGGTGGTTATTTCTTCATGCGCAGCAGTCAACGCGGCACTCTCTAGCTGCCAAGAGCACTTTTTACTATGCGCACCCAACCAGAGTGACGGGAGGAGCACATTTCAGAAAACGTGCTCAGCTCGACGAGAAAATGCGATTTAAGCAATAAAATTAAAAATGCACCTAAAACCTAACCCAAACGTTGCAGGTGGTTATTTCTTCATGCGCAGTGGTCAACGCGGCACTCTCTAGCTGCCAAGAGCACTTTTTACTATGCGCACCCAACCAGAGTGACGGGAGGAGCACATTTCAGAAAACGTGCTCAGCTCGTCGAGAAAATGCGATTTAAGCAATAAAATTAAAAATGCACCTAAAACCTAAACCAAACGTTGCAGATGGTCATTTCTTCATGTGCAGTGGTCAACGCGGCACTCTCTAGCTGCCAAGAGCACCTTTTACTATGCGCACCCAACAAGAGTGACGGGAGGAGCACATTTCAGAAAACGTGCTCAGCTCGTCGAGAAAATGCGATTTAAGAAATACAATTAAAAATGCACCTAAAACCTAAACCAAACGTTGCAGGTGGTTATTTCTTCATGCACAGTGGTCAACGCGGCACTCTCTAGCTGCCAAGAGCACGTTTTACTATGCGCACCCAACCAGAGTGACGGGAGGAGCACATTTCAGAAAACGTGCTCAGCTCGTCGAGAAAATGCGATTTAAGCAATACAATTAAAAATGCACCTAAAACCTAAACCAAACGTTGCAGATGGTCATTTCTTCATGCGCAGTGGTCAACGCGGCACTCTCTAGCTGCCAAGAGCACTTTTTACTATGCGCACCCAACCAGAGTGACGGGAGGAGCACATTTCAGAAAACGTGCTCAGCTCGTCGAGAAAATGCGATTTAAGCAATAAAATTAAAAATGCACCCAAAACCTAAACCAAACGTTGCAGGTGGTCATTTCTTCATGCGCAGTGGTCAACGCGGCACTCTCTAGCTGCCAAGAGCACTTTTTACTATGCGCACCCAACCAGAGTGACGGGAGGAGCACATTTCAGAAAACGTGCTCAGCTCGTCGAGAAAATGCGATTTAAGCAATACAATTAAAAATGCACCCAAAACCTAAACCACACGTTGCAGATGGTCATTTCTTCATGCGCAGTGGTCAACGCGGCACTCTCTAGCTGCCAAGAGCACTTTTTACTATTCGCACCCAACCAGAGTGACGGGAGGAGCACATTTCAGAAAACGTGCTCAGCTCGTCGAGAAAATGTGATTTAAGCAATAAAATTAAAAATACACCTAAAACCTAAACCAAACGTTGCAGGTGGTTATTTCTTCATGCGCATTGGTCAACGCGGCACTCTCTAGCTGCCAAGAGCACTTTTTACTATGCGCACCCAACCAGAGTGACGGGAGGAGCACATTTCAGAAAACGTGCTCAGCTCGTCGAGAAAATGCGATTTAAGCAATAAAATTAAAAATTCACCTAAAACCTAAACCGAACGCTGCATATGGTCATTTCTTCATGCGCAGTGGTCAACGCGGCACTCTATAGCTGCCAAGAGGACTTTTTACTATGCACACCCAACCAGAGTGACGGGAGGAGCACATTCCAGAAAACGTGCTCAGCTCGTCGAGAAAATGCAATTTAAGCAATAAAATTAAAAATGCACCCAAAACCTAAACCAAACGTTGCAGATGGTCATTTCTTCATGCGCAGTGGTCAACGCGGCACTCTCTAGCTGCCAAGAGCACTTTTTACTATGCGCACCCAACCAGAGTGACGGGAGGAGCACATTTCAGAAAACGTGCTCAGCTCGTCGAGAAAATGCGATTTAAGCAATAAAATTAAAAATGCACCTAAAACCTAAACCAAACGTTCCAGGTGGTTATTTCTTTATGCGCAGCAGTCAACGTGGCACTCTCTAGCTGCCAAGAGCACTTTTTACTATGCGCACCCAACCAGAGTGACGGGAGGAGCACATTTCAGAAAACGTGCTCAGCTCGTCGAGAAAATGCGATTTAAGCAATACAATTAAAAATGCACCCAAAACCTAAACCAAACGTTGCAGATGGTCATTTCTTCATGCGCAGTGGTCAACGCGGCACTCTCTAGCTGCCAAGAGCACTTTTTACTATGCGCACCCAACCAGAGTGACGGGAGGAGCACATTTCAGAAAACGTGCTCAGCTCGACGAGAAAATGCGATTTAAGCAATAAAATTAAAAATGCACCCAAAACCTAAATCAAACGTTGCAGATGGTCATTTCTTCATGTGCAGTGGTCAACGCGGCAATCTCTAGCTGCCAAGAGCACTTTTTACTATGCGCACCCAACCAGAGTGACGGGAGGAGCACATTTCAGAAAACGTGCTCAGCTCGTCCAGGAAATGCGATTTAAGCAATAAAATTAAAAATGCACCCAAAACCTAAACCAAACGTTGCAGGTGGTTATTTCTTCATGCGCAGTGGTCAACGCGGCACTCTCTAGCTGCCAAGAGCACTTTTTACTATGCGCACCCAACCAGAGTGACGGGAGGAGCACATTTCAGAAAACGTGCTCAGCTCGTCGAGAAAATGCGATTTAAGCAATAAAATTAAAAATGCACCTAAAACCTAAACCAAACGTTGCAGGTGGTTATTTCTTCATGCGCAGTGGTCAACGCGGCACTCTCTAGCTGCCAAGAGCACTTTTTACTGTGCGCACCCAACCAGAGTGACGGGAGGAGCACATTTCAGAAAACGTGCTCAGCTCGTCGAGAAAATGCGATTTAAGCAATAAAATTAAAAATGCACCTAAAACCTAAACCAAACGTTGCAGGTGGTCATTTCTTCATGCGCAGTGGTCAACGCGGCACTCTCTAGCTGCCAAGAGCACTTTTTACTATGCGCACCCAACCAGAGTGACGGGAGGAGCACATTTCAGAAAACGTGCTCAGCTCGTCTAGAAAATTTGATTTCAGCAATAAAATTAAAAATGCACCCAAAACCTAAACCACACGTTGCAGATGGTCATTTCTTCATGCGCAGTGGTCAACGCGGCACTCTCTAGCTGCCAAGAGCACTTTTTACTATGCGCACCCAACCAGAGTGACGGGAGGAGCACATTTCAGAAAACGTGCTCAGCTCGTCCAGAAAATGCGATTTAAGCAATACAATTAAAAATGCACCCAAAACCTAAACCAAACGTTGCAGGTGGTTATTTCTTCATGCGCAGTGGTCAACGCGGCACTGTCTAGCTGCCAAGAGCACTTTTTACTATGCGCACCCAACCAGAGTGACGGGAGGAGCACATTTCAGAAAACGTGCTCAGCTCGTCGAGAAAATGCGATTTAAGCAATAAAATTAAAAATGCACCTAAAACCTAAACCAAACGTTGCAGGTGGTTATTTCTTCATGCGCAGTGGTCAACGCGGCACTCTCTAGCTGCCAAGAGCACTTTTTACTATGCGCACCCAACAAGAGTGACGGGAGGAGCACATTTCAGAAAAAGTGCTCAGCTCGTCGAGAAAATGCGATTTAAGCAATAAAATTAAAAATGCACCCAAAACCTAAACCAAACGTTGCAGGTGGTTATTTCTTTATGCGCAGTGGTCAACGCGGCACTCTCTAGCTGCCAAGAGCACTTTTTACTATGCGCACCCAACCAGAGTGACGGGAGGAGCACATTTCAGAAAACGTGCTCAGCTCGTCGAGAAAATTCGATTTAAGCAATAAAATTAAAAATGCACCCAAAACCTAAACCAAACGTTGCAGATGGTCATTTCTTCATGCGCAGTGGTCAACGCGGCACTCTCTAGCTGCCAAGAGCACTTTTTACTATGCGCACTCAACCAGAGTGACGGGAGGAGCACATTTCAGAAAACGTGCTCAGCTCGTCGAGAAAATGCGATTTAAGCAATAAAATTAAAAATGCACCTAAAACCTAAACCAAACGTTGCAGGTGGTTATTTCTTCATGCGCAGTGGTCAACGCGGCACTCTCTAGCTGCCAAGAGCACTTTTTACTGTGCGCACCCAACCAGAGTGACGGGAGGAGCACATTTCAGAAAACGTGCTCAGCTCGTCGAGAAAATGCGATTTAAGCAATAAAATTAAAAATGCACCTAAAACCTAAACCAAACGTTGCAGGTGGTCATTTCTTCATGCGCAGTGGTCAACGCGGCACTCTCTAGCTGCCAAGAGCACTTTTTACTATGCGCACCCAACCAGAGTGACGGGAGGAGCACATTTCAGAAAACGTGCTCAGCTCGTCTAGAAAATTTGATTTAAGCAATAAAATTAAAAATGCACCCAAAACCTAAACCACACGTTGCAGATGGTCATTTCTTCATGCGCAGTGGTCAACGCGGCACTCTCTAGCTGCCAAGAGCACTTTTTACTATGCGCACCCAACCAGAGTGACGGGAGGAGCACATTTCAGAAAACGTGCTCAGCTCGTCCAGAAAATGCGATTTAAGCAATACAATTAAAAATGCACCCAAAACCTAAACCAAACGTTGCAGGTGGTTATTTCTTCATGCGCAGTGGTCAACGCGGCACTGTCTAGCTGCCAAGAGCACTTTTTACTATGCGCACCCAACCAGAGTGACGGGAGGAGCACATTTCAGAAAACGTGCTCAGCTCGTCGAGAAAATGCGATTTAAGCAATAAAATTAAAAATGCACCTAAAACCTAAACCAAACGTTGCAGGTGGTTATTTCTTCATGCGCAGTGGTCAACGCGGCACTCTCTAGCTGCCAAGAGCACTTTTTACTATGCGCACCCAACAAGAGTGACGGGAGGAGCACATTTCAGAAAAAGTGCTCAGCTCGTCGAGAAAATGCGATTTAAGCAATAAAATTAAAAATGCACCCAAAACCTAAACCAAACGTTGCAGGTGGTTATTTCTTTATGCGCAGTGGTCAACGCGGCACTCTCTAGCTGCCAAGAGCACTTTTTACTATGCGCACCCAACCAGAGTGACGGGAGGAGCACATTTCAGAAAACGTGCTCAGCTCGTCGAGAAAATTCGATTTAAGCAATAAAATTAAAAATGCACCCAAAACCTAAACCAAACGTTGCAGATGGTCATTTCTTCATGCGCAGTGGTCAACGCGGCACTCTCTAGCTGCCAAGAGCACTTTTTACTATGCGCACCCAACCAGAGTGACGGGAGGAGAACATTTCAGAAAACGTGCTCAGCTCGACGAGAAAATGCGATTTAAGCAATAAAATTAAAAATGCACCCAAAACCTAAACCAAACGTTGCAGGTGGTTATTTCTTCATGCGCAGTGGTCAACGCGGCACTCTCTAGCTGCCAAGAGCCCTTTTTACTATGCGCACCCAACCAGAGTGACGGGAGGAGCACATTTCAGAAAACGTGCTCAGCTCGTCGAGAAAATGTGATTTAAGCAATAAAATTAAAAGTACACCTAAAACCCAAACCAAACGTTGCAGGTGGTTATTTCTTCATGCGCATTGGTCAACGCGGCACTCTCTAGCTGCCAAGAGCACTTTTTACTATGCGCACCCAACCAGAGTGACGGGAGGAGCACATTTCAGAAAACGTGCTCAGCTCGTCGAGAAAATGCGATTTAAGCAATAAAATTAAAAATGCACCTAAAACCTAAACCGAACGCTGCATATGGTCATTTCTTCATGCGCAGTGGTCAACGCGGCACTCTATAGCTGCCAAGAGGACTTTTTACTATGCACACCCAACTAGAGTGACGGGAGGAGCACATTCCAGAAAACGTGCTCAGCTCGTCGAGAAAATGCGATTTAAGCAATAAATTAAAAATGCACCCAAAACCTAAACCAAACGTTGCAGATGGTCATTTCTTCATGCGCAGTGGTACACGCGGCACTCTCTAGCTGCCAAGAGCACTTTTTACTATGCGCACCCAACCAGAGTGACGGGAGGAGCACATTTCAGAAAACGTGCTCAGCTCGTCGAGAAAATGCGCTTTAAGCAATAAGATTAAAAATGCACCTAAAACCTAAACCAAACGTTGCAGGTGGTTATTTCTTCATGCGCAGTGGTCAACGCGGCACTCTCTAGCTGCCAAGAGCACTTTTTACTATGCGCACCCAACCAGAGTGACGGGAGGAGCACATTTCAGAAAACGTGCTCAGCTCGCCGAGAAAATGCGATTTAAGCAATAAAATTAAAAATGCACCTAAAACCTAAACCAAACGTTGCAGGTGGTTATTTCATCATGCGCAGTGGTCAACGCGGCACTCTCTAGCTGCCAAGAGCACTTTTTACTATGCGCACCCAACAAGAGTGACGGGAGGAGCACATTTCAGAAAACGTGCTCAGCTCGTCGAGAAAATGAGATTTAAGCAATAAAATTAAAAATGCACCTAAAACCTAAACCAAACGTTGCAGGTGGTTATTTCTTCATGCGCAGTGGTCAACGCGGCACTCTCTAGCTGCCAAGAACACTTTTTACTATGCGCACCCAACCAGAGTGACGGGAGGAGCACATTTCAGAAAACGTGCTCAGCTCGTCGAGAAAATGCGATTTAAGCAATAAAATTAAAAATGCACCCAAAACCTAAACCAAACGTTGCAGATGGTCATTTCTTCATGCGCAGTGGTCAACGCGGCACTCTCTAGCTGCCAAGAGCACTTTTTACTATGCGCACCCAACCAGAGTGACGGGAGGAGCACATTTCAGAAAACGTGCTCAGCTCGACGAGAAAATGTGATATAAGCAATAAAATTAAAAATGCACCCAAAACCTAAACCAAACGTGGCAGGTGGTTATTTCTTCATGCGCAGCAGTCAACGCGGCACTCTCTAGCTGCCAAGAGCACTTTTTACTATGCGCACCCAACCAGAGTGACGGGAGGAGCACATTTCAGAAAACGTGCTCAGCTCGTCGAGAAAATGCGATTTAAGCAATAAAATCAAAAATGCACCTAAAACCTAAACAAAACGTTGCAGGTGGTTATTTCTTCATGCGCAGTGGTCAACGCGGCACTCTCTAGCTGCCAAGAGCACTTTTTACTATGCGCACCCAACCAGAGTGACGGGAGGAGCACATTTCAGAAAATGTGCTCAGCTCGTCGAGAAAATGCGATTTAAGCAATAAAATTAAAAATGCACCTAAAACCTAAACCAAACGTTGCAGGTGGTTATTTCTTCATGCGCAGTGGTCAACGCGGCACTCTCTAGCTGCCAAGAGCACTTTTTACTATGCACACCCAACCAGAGTGACGGGAGGAGCACATTTCAGAAAACGTGCTCAGCTCGTCGAGAAAATTCGATTTAAGCAATAAAATTAAAAATGCACCCAAAACCTAAACCAAACGTTGCAGGTGGTTATTTCTTCATGCGCAGTGGTCAACGCGGCACTCTCTAGCTGCCAAGAGCACTTTTTACTATGCGCACCCAACCATTGTGACGGGAGGAGCACATTTCAGAAAACGTGCTCAGCTCGTCGAGAAAATGCATTTTAAGCAATAAAATTAAAAATGCACCTAAAACCTAAACCAAACGTTGCAGATGGTCATTTATTCATGCGCAGTGGTCAACGCGGCACTCTCTAGCTGCCAAGAGCACTTTTTACTCTGCGCACCCAACCAGAGTGACGGGAGGAGCACATTTCAGAAAACGTGCTCAGCTCGTCCAGAAAATGCGATTTAAGCAATAAAATTAAAAATGCACCCAAAACTTAAACCAAACGTTGCAGGTGGTTATTTCTTCATGCGCAGTGGTCAACGCGGCACTCTGGAGCACATTTCAGAAAACGTGCTCAGCTCGTCGAGAAAATGCTATTTAAGCAATAAAATTAAAAATGCACCCAAAACCTAAACCAAACGTTGCAGGTGGTTATTTCTTCATGCGCAGTGGTCAACGCGGCACTCTCTAGCTGCCAAGAGCACTTTTTACTATGCGCACCCAACAAGAGTGGCGGGAGGAGCACATTTCAGAAAACGTGCTCAGCTCGTCGAGAAAATGCGATTTAAGCAATAAAATTAAAAATGCACCTAAAACCTAAACCAAACGTTGCAGATGATCATTTCTTTATGCGCAGTGGTCAACGCAGCACTCTCTAGCTGCCAAGAGCACTTTTTACTATGCGCACCCAACCAGAGTGACGGGAGGAGCACATTTCAGAAAACGTGCTCAGCTCGTCGAGAAAATGCGATTTAAGCAATAAAATTAAAAATGCACCTAAAACCTAAATCAAACGTTGCAGGTGGTTATTTCTTCATGCGCAGTGGTCAACGCGGCACTCTCTAGCTGCCATGAGCACTTTTTACTATGCGCACCCAATCAGAGTGACGGGAGGAGCACATTTCAGAAAACGTGCTCAGCTCGTCGAGAAAATGCGATTTAAGCAATAAAATTAAAAATGCACCTAAAACCTAAACCAAACGTTGCAGGTGGTTATTTCTTCATGCGCAGTGGTCAACGCGGCACTCTCTAGCTGCCAAGAGCACTTTTTACTGTGCGCACCCAACCAGAGTGACGGGAGGAGCACATTTCAGAAAACGTGCTCAGCTCGTCGAGAAAATGCGATTTAAGCAATAAAATTAAAAATGCACCTAAAACATAAACCAAACGTTGCAGGTGGTTATTTCTTCATGCGCAGTGGTCAACGCGGCACTCTCTAGCTGCCAAGAGCACATTTTACTATGCGCACCCAACCAGAGTGACGGGAGGAGCACATTTCAGAAAACGTGCTCAGCTCGTCGAGAAAATGCGATTTAAGCAATAAAATTAAAAATGCACCTAAAACCTAAACCAAACGTTGCAGGTGGTTATTTCTTCATGCGCAGCAGTCAACGCGGCACTCTCTAGCTGCCAAGAGCACTTTTTACTATGCACACCCAACCAGAGTGACGGGAGGACCACATTTCAGAAAACGTGCTCAGCTCGTCCAGAAAATGCGATTCAAGCAATAAAATTAAAAATACACCTAAAACCTAAACTAAACGTTGCAGGTGGTTATTTCTTCATGCGCATTGGTCAACGCGGCAATCTCTAGCTGCCAAGAGCACTTTTTACTATGCGCACCCAACCAGAGTGACGGGAGGAGCACATTTCAGAAAACGTGCTCAGCTCGTCCAGAAAATGCGATTTAAGCAATAAAATTAAAAATGCACCCAAAACTTAAACCAAACGTTGCAGGTGGTTATTTCTTCATGTGCAGTGGTCAACGCGGCACTCTGGAGCACATTTCAGAAAACGTGCTCAGCTCGTCGAGAAAATGCTATTTAAGCAATAAAATTAAAAATGCACCCAAAACCTAAACCAAAAGTTGCAGATGGTCATTTCTTCATGCGCAGTGGTCAACGCGGCACTCTCTAGCTGCCAAGAGCACTTTTTACTATGCGCACCCAACCAGAGTGACGGGAGGAGCACATTTCAGAAAACGTGCTCAGCTCGTCGAGAAAATGCGATTTAATCAATAAAATTAAAAATGCACCTAAAACCTAAACCAAACGTTGCAGGTGGTTATTTCTTCATGTGCAGCCGTCAACGCGGCACTCTCTAGCTGCCAAGAGCACTTTTTACTATGCGCACCCAACCAGAGTGACGGGAGGAGCACATTTCAGAAAACGTGCTCAGCTCGTCGAGAAAATGCGATTTAAGCAATAAAATTAAAAATGCACCTAAAACCTAAACCAAACGTTGCAGGTGGTTATTTCTTCATGCGCAGTGGTCAACGCGGCACTCTCTAGCTGCCAATAGCACTTTTTACTATGCGCACCCAACCAGAGTGACGGGAGGAGCAAATTTCAGAAAACGTGCTCAGCTCGTCCAGAAAATGCGATTTAAGCAATAAAATTAAAAATGCACCTAAAACCTAAACCAAACGTTGCAGGTGGTTATTTCTTCATGCGCAGTGGTCAACGCGGCACTCTCTAGCTGCCAAGAGCACTTTTTACTATGCGCACCCAACCAGAGTGACGGGAGGAGCACATTTCAGAAAACGTGCTCAGCTCATCGAGAAAATTCGATTTAAGCAATAAAATTAAAAATGCACCCAAAACCTAAACCAAACGTTGCAGATGGTTATTTCTTCATGCGCAGTGGTCAACGCGGCACTCTCTAGCTGCCAAGAGCACTTTTTACTATGCGCACCCAACCAGACTGACGGGAGGAGCACATTTCAGAAAACGTGCTCAGCTCGTCGAGAAAATGCGATTTAAGCAATAAAATTAAAAATGCACCTAAAACCTAAACCAAACGTTGCAGGTGGTTATTTCTTCATGCGCAGCAGGCAACGCGGCACCCTCTAGCTGCCAAGAGCACTTTTTACTATGCTCACCCAACCAGAGTGACGGGAGGAGCACATTTCAGAAAACGTGCTCAGCTCGTCGAGAAAATGCGATTTAAGCAATAAAATTAAAAATGCACCTAAAACCTAAACCAAACGTTGCAGGTGGTTATTTCTTCATGCGCAGCAGTCAACGCGGCACTCTCTAGCTGCCAAGAGCACTTTTTACTATGCGCACCCAACCAGAGTGACGGGAGGAGCACATTTCAGAAAACGTGCTCAGCTCGTCGAGAAAATGCGATTTAATCAATAAAATTAAAAATGCACCTAAAACCTAAACCAAACGTTGCAGGTGGTTATTTCTTCATGTGCAGCCGTCAACGCGGCACTCTCTAGCTGCCAAGAGCACTTTTTACTATGCGCACCCAACCAGAGTGACGGGAGGAGCACATTTCAGAAAACGTGCTCAGCTCGTCGAGAAAATGCGATTTAAGCAATAAAATTAAAAATGCACCTAAAACCCAAACCAAACGTTGCAGGTGGTTATTTCTTCATGCGCAGTGGTCAACGCAGCACTCTCTAGCTGCCAATAGCACTTTTTACTATGTGCACCCAACCAGAGTGACGGGAGGAGCACATTTCAGAAAACGTGCTCAGCTCATCGAGAAAATTCGATTTAAGCAATAAAATTAAAAATGCACCCAAAACCTAAACCAAACGTTGCAGATGGTTATTTCTTCATGCGCAGTGGTCAACGCGGCACTCTCTAGCTGCCAAGAGCACTTTTTACTATGCGCACCCAACCAGAGTGACGGGAGGAGCACATTTCAGAAAACGTGCTCAGCTCGTCGAGAAAATGCAATTTAAGCAATAAAATTAAAAATGCACCTAAAACCTAAACCAAACGTTGCAGGTCGTTATTTCTTCATGCGCAGTGGTCAAGGCGGCACTTTCTAGCTGCCAAGAGCACTTTTTACTATGCGCACACAACCAGAGTGACGGGAGGAGCACATTTCAGAAAACGTGCTCAGCTCGTCCAGAAAATGCGATTTAAGCAATAAAATTAAAAATGCACCCAAAACTTAAACCAAACGTTGCAGGTGGTTATTTCTACATGCGCAGTGGTCAACGCGGCACTCTGGAGCACATTTCAGAAAACGTGCTCAGCTCGTCGAGAAAATGCGATTTAAGCAATAAAATTAAAAATGCACCTAAAACCTAAACCAAACGTTGCAGGTGGTTATTTCTTCATGCGCAGTGGTCAACGCGGCACTCTCTAGCTGCCAAGAGCACTTTTTACTATGCGCACCCAACCAGAGTGACGGGAGGAGCACATTTCAGAAAACGTGCTCAGCTCGTCGAGAAAATGCGATTTAAGCAATAAAATTAAAAATGCACCCAAAACCTAAACCAAACGTTGCAGGTGGTTATTTCTTCATGCGCAGTGGTCAACGCGGCACTCTCTCGCTGCCAAGAGCACTTTTTACTATCCCACCCAACCAGAGTGACGGGAGGAGCACATTTCAGAAAACGTGCTCAGCTCGTCCAGAAAATGCGATTTAAGCAATAAAATTAAAAATGCACCTAAAACCTAAACCAAACGTTGCAGGTGGTTATTTCTTCATGCGCAATGGTCAACGCGGCACTCTCTAGCTGCCAAGAGCACTTTTTACTATGCGCACCCAACCAGAGTGACGGGAGGAGCACATTCCAGAAAACGTGCTCAGCTCGTCGAGAAAATGCGATTTAAGTAATAAAATTAAAAATGCACCCAAAACCTAAACCAAAAGTTGCAGATGGTCATTTCTTCATGCGCAGTGGTCAACGCGGCACTCTCTAGCTGCCAAGAGCACTTTTTACTATGCGCACCCAACCAGAGTGACGGGAGGAGCACATTTCAGAAAACGTGCTCAGCTCGTCGAGAAAATGCGATTTAAGCAATAAAATTAAAAATGCACCTAAAACTTAAACCAAACGTTGCAGGTGGTTATTTCTTCATGCGCAGTGGTCAACGCGGCACTCTCTAGCTGCCAAGAGCACTTTTTACTATGCGCACCCAACCAGAGTGACGGGAGGAGCACATTTCAGAAAACGTGCTCAGCTCGTCGAGAAAATGCGATTTAAGCAACAAAATTAAAAATGCACCTAAAACCTAAACCAAACGTTGCAGGTGGTTATTTCTTCATGCGCAGTGGTCAACGCGGCACTCTCTAGCTGCCAAGAGCACTATGCGCACCCAACCAGAGTGACGGGAGGAGCACATTTCAGAAAACGTGCTCAGCTCGTCGAGAAAATGCGATTTAAGCAATAAAATTAAAAATGCACCCAAAACCTAAACCAAACGTTGCAGATGGTCATTTCTTCATGCGCAGTGGTCAACGCGGCACTCTCTAGCTGCCAAGAGCACTTTTTACTATGCGCACCCAACCAGAGTGACGGGAGGAGCACATTTCAGAAAACGTGCTCAGCTCGACGAGAAAATGTGATTTAAGCACTAAAATTAAAAATGCACCTAAAACCTAAACCAAACGTTGCAGGTGGTTATTTCTTCATGCGCAGCAGTCAACGCGGCACTCTCTAGCTGCCAAGAGCACTTTTTACTATGCGCACCCAACCAGAGTGACGGGAGGAGCACATTTCAGAAAACGTGCTCAGCTCGACGAGAAAATGCGATTTAAGCAATAAAATTAAAAATGCACCTAAAACCTAACCCAAACGTTGCAGGTGGTTATTTCTTCATGCGCAGTGGTCAACGCGGCACTCTCTAGCTGCCAAGAGCACTTTTTTACTATGCGCACCCAACCAGAGTGACGGGAGGAGCACATTTCAGAAAACGTGCTCAGCTCGTCGAGAAAATGCGATTTAAGCAATAAAATTAAAAATGCACCTAAAACCTAAACCAAACGTTGCAGATGGTCATTTCTTCATGTGCAGTGGTCAACGCGGCACTCTCTAGCTGCCAAGAGCACCTTTTACTATGCGCACCCAACCAGAGTGACGGGAGGAGCACATTTCAGAAAACGTGCTCAGCTCGTCGAGAAAATGCGATTTAAGAAATAAAATTAAAAATGCACCTAAAACCTAAACCAAACGTTGCAGGTGGTTATTTCTTCATGCACAGTGGTCAACGCGGCACTCTCTAGCTGCCAAGAGCACGTTTTACTATGCGCACCCAACCAGAGTGACGGGAGGAGCACATTTCAGAAAACGTGCTCAGCTCGTCGAGAAAATGCGATTTAAGCAATAAAATTAAAAATGCACCTAAAACCTAAACCAAACGTTGCAGATGGTCATTTCTTCATGCGCAGTGGTCAACGCGGCACTCTCTAGCTGCCAAGAGCACTTTTTACTATGCGCACCCAACCAGAGTGACGGGAGGAACACATTTCAGAAAACGTGCTCAGCTCGTCGAGAAAATGCGATTTAAGCAATAAAATTAAAAATGCACCCAAAACCTAAACCAAACGTTGCAGATGGTCATTTCTTCATGCGCAGTGGTCAAGGCGGCACTCTCTAGCTGCCAAGAGCACTTTTTACTATGCACACCCAACCAGAGAGACGGGAGGAGCACATTCCAGAAAACGTGCTCAGCTCGTCGAGAAAATGCGATTTAAGTAATAAAATTAAAAATGCACCCAAAACCTAAACCACACGTTGCAGATGGTCATTTCTTCATGCGCAGTGGTCAACGCGGCACTCTCTAGCTGCCAAGAGCACTTTTTACTATGCGCACCCAACCAGAGTGACGGGAGGAGCACATTTCAGAAAACGTGCTCAGCTCGTCGAGAAAATGCGATTTAAGCAATAAAATTAAAAATGCACCTAAAACCTAAACCAAACGTTGCAGGTGGTTATTTCTTCATGCGCAGTGGTAAACGCGGCACTCTCTAGCTGCCAAGAGCACTTTTTACTATGCGCACCCAACCAGAGTGACGGGAGGAGCACATTTCAGAAAACGTGCTCAGCTCGTCGAGAAAATGCGATTTAAGCAATAAAATTAAAAATGCACCTAAAACCTAAACCAAACGTTGCAGGTGGTTATTTCTTCATGCGCAGTGGTCAACGCGGCACTCTCTAGCTGCCAAGAGCACTTTTTACTATGCACACCCAACCAGAGTGACGGGAGGAGCACATTTCAGAAAACGTGCTCAGCTCGTCGAGAAAATGCGATTTAAGCAATCAAATTAAAAATACACCCAAAACCTAAACCAAACGTTGCAGGTGGTTATTTCTTCATGCGCAGTGGTCAACGCGGCACTCTCTAGCTGCCAAGAGCACTTTTTACTATGCGCACCCAACCAGAGTGACGGGAGGAGCACATTTCAGAAAACCTGCTCAGCTCGTCGAGAAAATGCGATTTAAGCAATAAAATTAAACATGCACCTAAAACCTAAACCAAACGTTGCAGGTGGTTATTTCTTCATGCACAGTGGTCAACGCGGCACTCTCTAGCTGCCAAGAGCACTTTTTACTATGCGCACCCAACCAGAGTGACGGGAGGAGCACATTTCAGAAAACGTGCTCAGCTCGTCGAGAAAATGCGATTTAAGCAATAAAATTAAAAATGCACCCAAAACCTAAACCAAACGCTGCAGATGGTCATTTCTTCATGCGCAGTGGTCAAGGCGGCACTCTCTAGCTGCCAAGAGCAGTTTTTACTATGCACACCCAACCAGAGTGACGGGAGGAGCACATTCCAGAAAACGTGCTCAGCTCGTCGAGAAAATGCGATTTAAGTAATAAAATTAAAAATGCACCCAAAACCTAAACCAAACGTTGCAGATGGTCATTTCTTCATGCGCAGTGGTCAACGCGGCACTCTCTAGCTGCCAAGAGCACTTTTTACTATGCGCACCCAACCAGAGTGACGGGAGGAGCACATTTCAGAAAACGTGCTCAGCTCGTCGAGAAAATGCGATTTAAGCAATAAAATTAAAAATGCACCTAAAACCTAAACCAAACGTTGCAGGTGGTTATTTCTTCATGTGCAGTGGTCAACGCGGCACTCTCTAGCTGCTAAGAGCACTTTTTACTATGCGCACCCAACCAGAGTGACGGGAGGAGCACATTTCAGAAAACGTGCTCAGCTCGTCGAGAAAATGCGATTTAAGCAATGAAATTAAAAATGCACCTAAAACCTAAACCAAACGTTGCAGGTGGTTATTTCTTCATGCGCAGTGGTCAACGCGGCACTCTCTAGCTGCCAAGAGCACTTTTTACTATGCACACCCAACCAGAGTGACGGGAGGAGCACATTTCAGAAAACGTGCTCAGCTCGTCGAGAAAATGCGATTTAAGCAATCAAATTAAAAATGCACCCAAAACCTAAACCAAACGTTGCAGGTGGTTATTTCTTCATGCGCAGTGGTCAACGCGGCACTCTCTAGCTGCCAAGAGCACTTTTTACTATGCGCACCCAACCAGAGTGACGGGAGGAGCACATTTCAGAAAACCTGCTCAGCTCGTCGAGAAAATGCGATTTAACCAATAAAATTAAAAATGCACCTAAAACCTAAACCAAACGTTGCAGGTGGTTATTTCTTCATGCACAGTGGTCAACGCGGCACTCTCTAGCTGCCAAGAGCACTTTTTACTATGCGCACCCAACCAGAGTGACGGGAGGAGCACATTTCAGAAAACGTGCTCAGCTCGTCGAGAAAATGCGATTTAAGCAATAAAATTAAAAATGCACCTAAAACCTAAACCAAACGTTGCAGATGATCATTTCTTTATGCGCAGTGGTCAACACAGCACTCTCTAGCTGCCAAGAGCACTTTTTACTATGCGCACCCAACCAGAGTGACGGGAGGAGCACATTTCAGAAAACGTGCTCAGCTCGTCGAGAAAATGCGATTTAAGCAATAAAATTAAAAATGCACCTAAAACCTAAACCAAACGTTGCAGGTGGTTATTTCTTAATGCACAGTGGTCAACGCGGCACTCTCTAGCTGCCAAGAGCACTTTTTACTATGCGCACCCAGAGTGACGGGAGGAGCACATTTCAGAAAACGTGCTCAGCTCGTCCAGAAAATGCGATTTAAGCAATAAAATTAAAAATGCACCTAAAACCTAAACAGAACGTTGCAGGTGGTTATTTCTTCATGCGCAGTGGTCAACGCGGCACTCTCTAGCTGCCAAGAGCACTTTTTACTATGCGCACCCAGCAAGAGTGACCGGAGGAGCACATTTCAGAAAACGTGCTCAGCTCGTCGAGAAAATTTGATTTAAGCAATAAAATTAAAAATGCACCCAAAACCTAAACCAAACGTTGCAGGTGGTTATTTCTTCATGCGCAGTGGTCAACGCGGCACTCTCTAGTTGCCAAGAGCACTTTTTACTATGCGCACCCAACCAGAGTGACGGGAGGAGCACATTTCAGAAAACGTGCTCAGCTCGTCGAGAAAATGCGATTTAAGCAATAAAATTAAAAATGCACCCAAAACCTAAACCAAACGTTGCAGATGGTCATTTCTTCATGCGCAGTGGTCAACGCAGCACTCTCTAGCTGCCAAGAGCACTTTTTACTATGCGCACCCGACCAGAGTGACGGGAGGAGCACATTTCAGAAAACGTGCTCAGCTCGACGAGAAAATGCGATTTAAGCAATAAAATTAAAAATGCACCTAAAACCTAAACCAAACGTTGCAGGTGGTTATTTCTTCATCCGCAGTGGTCAACGCGGCACTCTCTAGCTGCCAAGAGCACTTTTTACTATGCGCACCCAACCAGAGTGACGGGAGGAGCACATTTCAGAAAACGTGCTCAGCTCGTCGAGAAAATGCGATTTAAGCAATAAAATTAAAAATGCACCTAAAACCTAAACCAAACGTTGCAGGTGGTTATTTCTTCATGCGCAGTGGTCAACGCGGCACTCTCTAGCTGCCAAGAGCACTTTTTACTATGCGCACCCAACCAGAGTGACGGGAGGAGCACATTTCAGAAAACGTGCTCAGCTCGTCGAGAAAATGCGATTTAAGCAATAAAATTAAAAATGCACCTAAAACCTAAACCAAACGTTGCAGGTGGTTATTTCTTCATGCGCAGTGGTCAACGCGGCACTCTCTAGCTGCCAAGAGCACTTTTTACTATGCGCACCCAATCAGAGTGACGGGAGGAGCACATTTCAGAAAACGTGCTCAGCTCATCGAGAAAATGCGATTTAAGCAATAAAATTAAAAATGCACCTAAAACCTAAACCAAACGTTGCAGGTGGTTATTTCTTCATGCGCAGCGGTCAACGCGGCACTCTCTAGCTGCCAAGAGCACTTTTTACTATGCGCACCCAACCAGAGTGACGGGAGGAGCACATTTCAGAAAACGTGCTCAGCTCGTCGAGAAAATGCGATTTAAGCAATAAAATTAAAAATGCACCCAAAACCTAAACCACACGTTGCAGATGGTCATTTCTTCATGCGCAGTGGTCAACGCGGCACTCTCTAGCTGCCAAGAGCACTTTTTACTATGCCCACCCAACCAGAGTGACGGGAGGAGCACATTTCAGAAAACGTGCTCAGCTCGTCGAGAAAATGTGATTTAAGCAATAAAATTAAAAATATACCTAAAACCTAAACCAAACGTTGCAGGTGGTTATTTCTTCATGCGCATTGGTCAACGCGGCACTCTCTAGCTGCCAAGAGCACTTTTTACTATGCGCACCCAACCAGAGTGACGGGAGGAGCACATTTCAGAAAACGTCCTCAGCTCGTCGAGAAAATGCGATTTAAGCAATAAAATTAAAAATGCACCTAAAACCTAAACAGAACGCTGCATATGGTCATTTCTTCATGCGCAGTGGTCAACGCGGCACTCTATAGCTGCCAAGAGGACTTTTTACTATGCACACCCAACCAGAGTGACGGGAGGAGCACATTCCAGAAAACGTGCTCAGCTCGTCGAGAAAATGCAATTTAAGCAATAAAATTAAAAATGCTCCCAAAACCTAAACCAAACGTTGCAGATGGTCATTTCTTCATGCGCAGTGGTCAACGCGGCACTCTCTAGCTGCCAAGAGCACTTTTTACTATGCGCACCCAACCAGAGTGACGGGAGGAGCACATTTCAGAAAACGTGCTCAGCTCGTCGAGAAAATGCGATTTAAGAAATAAAATTAAAAATGCACCTAAAACCTAAACCAAACGTTGCAGGTGGTTATTTCTTCATGCGCAGCAGTCAACGCGGCACTCTCTAGCTGCCAAGAGCACTTTTTACTATGCGCACCCAACCAGAGTGACGGGAGGAGCACATTTCAGAAAACGCGCTCAGCTCGACGAGGAAATGCGATTTAAGCAATACAATTAAAAATGCACCCAAAACCTAAACCAAACGTTGCAGATGGTCATTTCTTCATGTGCAGTGGTCAACGCGGCAATCTCTAGCTGCCAAGAGCACTTTTTACTATGCGCACCCAACCAGAGTGACGGGAGGAGCACATTTCAGAAAACGTGCTCAGCTCGTCGAGAAAATGCGATTTAAGCAATAAAATTAAAAATGCACCTAAAACTTAAACCAAACGTTGCAGGGGGTTATTTCTTCATGCGCAGCAGTCAACGCGGCACTCTCTAGCTGCCAAGAGCACGTTTTACTATGCGCACCCAACCAGAGTGACGGGAGGAGCACATTTCAGAAAACGTGCTCAGCTCGTCGAGAAAATGCGATTTAAGCAATAAAATTAAAAATGCACCTAAAACCTAAACCAAACGTTGCAGGTCGTTATTTCTTCATGCGCAGTGGTCAAGGCGGCACTCTCTAGCTGCCAAGAGCACTTTTTACTATGCGCACCCAACCAGAGTGACGGGAGGAGCACATTTCAGAAAACGTGCTCAGCTCGTCCAGAAAATGCGATTTAAGCAATAAAATTAAAAATGCACCCAAAACTTAAACCAAACGTTGCAGGTGGTTATTTCTTCATGCGCAGTGGTCAACGCGGCACTCTGGAGCACATTTCAGAAAACGTGCTCAGCTCGTCGAGAAAATGCTATTTAAGCAATAAAATTAAAAATGCACCCAAAACCTAAACCAAACGCTGCAGATGGTCATTTCTTCATGCGCAGTGGTCAAGGCGGCACTCTCTAGCTGCCAAGAGCACTTTTTACTATGCACACCCAACCAGAGTGACGGGAGGAGCACATTCCAGAAAACGTGCTCAGCTCGTCGAGAAAATGCGATTTAAGTAATAAAATTAAAAATGCACCCAAAACCTAAACCAAACGTTGCAGATGGTCATTTCTTCATGCGCAGTGGTCAACGCGGCACTCTCTAGCTGCCAAGAGCACTTTTTACTATGCGCACCCAACCAGAGTGACGGGAGGAGCACATTTCAGAAAACGTGCTCAGCTCGTCGAGAAAATGCGATTTAAGCAATAAAATTAAAAATGCACCTAAAACCTAAACCAAACGTTGCAGGTGGTTATTTCTTCATGTGCAGTGGTCAACGCGGCACTCTCTAGCTGCTAAGAGCACTTTTTACTATGCGCACCCAACCAGAGTGACGGGAGGAGCACATTTCAGAAAACGTGCTCAGCTCGTCGAGAAAATGCGATTTAAGCAATGAAATTAAAAATGCACCTAAAACCTAAACCAAACGTTGCAGGTGGTTATTTCTTCATGCGCAGTGGTCAACGCGGCACTCTCTAGCTGCCAAGAGCACTTTTTACTATGCACACCCAACCAGAGTGACGGGAGGAGCACATTTCAGAAAACGTGCTCAGCTCGTCGAGAAAATGCGATTTAAGCAATCAAATTAAAAATGCACCCAAAACCTAAACCAAACGTTGCAGGTGGTTATTTCTTCATGCGCAGTGGTCAACGCGGCACTCTCTAGCTGCCAAGAGCACTTTTTACTATGCGCACCCAACCAGAGTGACGGGAGGAGCACATTTCAGAAAACCTGCTCAGCTCGTCGAGAAAATGCGATTTAACCAATAAAATTAAAAATGCACCTAAAACCTAAACCAAACGTTGCAGGTGGTTATTTCTTCATGCACAGTGGTCAACGCGGCACTCTCTAGCTGCCAAGAGCACTTTTTACTATGCACACCCAACCAGAGTGACGGGAGGAGCACATTTCAGAAAACGTGCTCAGCTCGTCGAGAAAATGCGATTTAAGCAATAAAATTAAAAATGCACCTAAAACCTAAACCAAACGTTGCAGATGATCATTTCTTTATGCGCAGTGGTCAACACAGCACTCTCTAGCTGCCAAGAGCACTTTTTACTATGCGCACCCAACCAGAGTGACGGGAGGAGCACATTTCAGAAAACGTGCTCAGCTCGTCGAGAAAATGCGATTTAAGCAATAAAATTAAAAATGCACCTAAAACCTAAACCAAACGTTGCAGGTGGTTATTTCTTAATGCACAGTGGTCAACGCGGCACTCTCTAGCTGCCAAGAGCACTTTTTACTATGCACACCCAGAGTGACGGGAGGAGCACATTTCAGAAAACGTGCTCAGCTCGTCCAGAAAATGCGATTTAAGCAATAAAATTAAAAATGCACCTAAAACCTAAACAGAACGTTGCAGGTGGTTATTTCTTCATGCGCAGTGGTCAACGCGGCACTCTCTAGCTGCCAAGAGCACTTTTTACTATGCGCACCCAGCAAGAGTGACGGGAGGAGCACATTTCAGAAAACGTGCTCAGCTCGTCGAGAAAATTTGATTTAAGCAATAAAATTAAAAATGCACCCAAAACCTAAACCAAACGTTGCAGGTGGTTATTTCTTCATGCGCAGTGGTCAACGCGGCACTCTCTAGTTGCCAAGAGCACTTTTTACTATGCGCACCCAACCAGAGTGACGGGAGGAGCACATTTCAGAAAACGTGCTCAGCTCGTCGAGAAAATGCGATTTAAGCAATAAAATTAAAAATGCACCCAAAACCTAAACCAAACGTTGCAGATGGTCATTTCTTCATGCGCAGTGGTCAACGCAGCACTCTCTAGCTGCCAAGAGCACTTTTTACTATGCGCACCCGACCAGAGTGACGGGAGGAGCACATTTCAGAAAACGTGCTCAGCTCGACGAGAAAATGCGATTTAAGCAATAAAATTAAAAATGCACCTAAAACCTAAACCAAACGTTGCAGGTGGTTATTTCTTCATGCGCAGTGGTCAACGCGGCACTCTGGAGCACATTTCAGAAAACGTGCTCAGCTCGTCGAGAAAATGCTATTTAAGCAATAAAATTAAAAATGCACCCAAAACCTAAACCAAACGTTGCAGATGGTCATTTCTTCATGCGCAGTGGTCAACGCGGCACTCTCTAGCTGCCAAGAGCACTTTTTACTATGCGCACCCAACCAGAGTGACGGGAGGAGCACATTTCAGAAAACGTGCTCAGCTCGTCGAGAAAATGCGATTTAAGCAATAAAATTAAAATTGCAACTAAAACCTAAACCAAACGTTGCAGGTGGTTATTTCTTCATGCGCAGTGGTCAACGCGGCACTCTCTAGCTGCCAAGAGCACTTTTTACTATGCGCACCCAACCAGAGTGACGGGAGGAGCACATTTCAGAAAACGTGCTCAGCTCGTCGAGAAAATGCGATTTAATCAATAAAATTAAAAATGCACCTAAAACCTAAACCAAACGTTGCAGGTGGTTATTTCTTCATGCGCAGCAGTCAACGCGGCACTCTCTAGCTGCCAAGAGCACTTTTTACTATGCGCACCCAACCAGAGTGACGGGAGGTGTCGCGCCTGTGCCGCTTCGCTCGGCCACACCCCTTTCGTTACCGTAATGTCTGTCACCTGCTTCCTCTTGTTACCCTGTGTATTTAAGCCCTGCCCGTGTGTTTCTCCCTGTCGGTGTCTACTGTTGTGTCCATTCCTGTTCGTGCCCAGTGTTCCTGTTCGTGTCATCTGGTTTTCCCTCGGTCTGTCTGAAGGCTCACGGTCAGAATTTTAATCTTGTCCAAGGGGACTTCATGTCGGTCAGTCTGTCTGTTTTGCTGGCCGTGAGTCTTCCTCCCGTCTGTGTCTGCCTCCCTTCCAACTCCTTTTCCCTGCAATAAATCCTGGTTCAAGCTGCATTTGGTCGCCCTGGCTCAACTCATTCCTGACAGAAGACACCGACCATCACAGCGACCAGCGCTTGGACCAACCCTTTGCCGGCTCCCGCAACTGCTGCATGGTCGCCAAGGAGATGAGTTCAAGCGACGCAAGATGCACGGTTGCCCCCCCCCAAAAACAGATCCGACGGCGCGAATCCAGCAGCCGCCACTTGTTCCGGCGGCGCGGATCCAGCGGCTGTCACCGTCGGCCTTCAACGGTGCATGACGCACGGCCGCCCCCCGATCCAGTCCCGACGGCGCGGATGCTGTGGCCGCCACCAGTTCCGGCGGCGCAGATCCAGCGGCCGTCACCCAGTCGGCTTCAACGGCGCATGACACACGGCCGCCCCCCGATCCAGTACCGACGGCGCGGATGCTGCGGCCGCCACCAGTTCCGGCGGCGTGGATCCAGCGGCCGTCACCCAGTCGGCCTTCGGCGGTGTGTGACGTGCGGCCACCTCCCCATTTCCTCCCGGCCCATGTTGGACAGTCTTGGGTTTTTTTTCTTTTTTGGAACGTCGGGAGCCGTCCCTTGTGGGGGGGGTACTGTCGCGCCTGTGCCGCTTCGCTCGGCCACACCCCTTTCGTTACCGTAATGTCTGTCACCTGCTTCCTCTTGTTACCCTGTGTATTTAAGCCCTGCCCGTGTGTTTCTCCCTGTCGGTGTCTACTGTTGTGTCCATTCCTGTTCGTGCCCAGTGTTCCTGTTCGTGTCATCTGGTTTTCCCTCGGTCTGTCTGAAGGCTCACGGTCAGAATTTTAATCTTGTCCAAGGGGACTTCATGTCGGTCAGTCTGTCTGTTTTGCTGGCCGTGAGTCTTCCTCCCGTCTGTGTCTGCCTCCCTTCCAACTCCTTTTCCCTGCAATAAATCCTGGTTCAAGCTGCATTTGGTCGCCCTGGCTCAACTCATTCCTGACAGGAGGAGCACATTTCAGAAAACGTGCTCAGCTCGTCGAGAAAATGCGATTTAAGCAATAAAATTAAAAATGCACCTAAAACCTAAACCAAACGTTGCAGGTGGTTATTTCTTCATGCGCAGTGGTCAACGCGGCACTCTCTAGCTGCCAAGAGCACTTTTTACTATGCGCACCCAACCAGAGTGACGGGAGGAGCACATTTCAGAAAACGTGCTCAGCTCGTCGAGAAAATGCGATTTAAGCAATAAAATTAAAAATGCACCCAAAACCTAAACCAAACGTTGCAGGTGGTTATTTCTTCATGCGCAGTGGTCAACGCGGCACTCTCTCGCTGCCAAGAGCACTTTTTACTATCCCACCCAACCAGAGTGACGGGAGGAGCACATTTCAGAAAACGTGCTCAGCTCGTCCAGAAAATGCGATTTAAGCAATAAAATTAAAATGCACCTAAAACCTAAACCAAACGTTGCAGGTGGTTATTTCTTCATGCGCAATGGTCAACGCGGCACTCTCTAGCTGCCAAGAGCACTTTTTACTATGCGCACCCAACCAGAGTGACGCGAGGAGCACATTCCAGAAAACGTGCTCAGCTCGTCGAGAAAATGCGATTTAAGTAATAAAATGAAAAATGCACCCAAAACCTAAACCAAAAGTTGCAGATGGTCATTTCTTCATGCGCAGTGGTCAACGCGGCACTCTCTAGCTGCCAAGAGCACTTTTTACTATGCGCACCCAACCAGAGTGACGGGAGGAGCACATTTCAGAAAACGTGCTCAGCTCGTCGAGAAAATGCGATTTAAGCAATAAAATTAAAAATGCACCTAAAACTTAAACCAAACGTTGCAGGTGGTTATTTCTTCATGCGCAGTGGTCAACGCGGCACTCTCTAGCTGCCAAGAGCACTTTTTACTATGCGCACCCAACCAGAGTGACGGGAGGAGCACATTTCAGAAAACGTGCTCAGCTCGTCGAGAAAATGCGATTTAAGCAACAAAATTAAAAATGCACCTAAAACCTAAACCAAACGTTGCAGGTGGTTATTTCTTCATGCGCAGTGGTCAACGCGGCACTCTCTAGCTGCCAAGAGCACTATGCGCACCCAACCAGAGTGACGGGAGGAGCACATTTCAGAAAACGTGCTCAGCTCGTCGAGAAAATGCGATTTAAGCAATCAAATTAAAAATGCACCCAAAACCTAAACCAAACGTTGCAGGTGGTTATTTCTTCATGCGCAGTGGTCAACGCGGCACTCTCTAGCTGCCAAGAGCACTTTTTACTATGCGCACCCAACCAGAGTGACGGGAGGAGCACATTTCAGAAAACCTGCTCAGCTCGTCGAGAAAATGCGATTTAAGCAATAAAATTAAAAATGCACCTAAAACCTAAACCAAACGTTGCAGGTGGTTATTTCTTCATGCACAGTGGTCAACGCGGCACTCTCTAGCTGCCAAGAGCACTTTTTACTATGCGCACCCAACCAGAGTGACGGGAGGAGCACATTTCAGAAAACGTGCTCAGCTCGTCGAGAAAATGCGATTTAAGCAATAAAATTAAAAATGCACCTAAAACCTAAACCAAACGTTGCAGATGATCATTTCTTTATGCGCAGTGGTCAACACAGCACTCTCTAGCTGCCAAGAGCACTTTTTACTATGCGCACCCAACCAGAGTGACGGGAGGAGCACATTTCAGAAAACGTGCTCAGCTCGTCGAGAAAATGCGATTTAAGCAATAAAATTAAAAATGCACCTAAAACCTAAACCAAACGTTGCAGGTGGTTATTTCTTAATGCGCAGTGGTCAACGCGGCACTCTCTAGCTGCCAAGAGCACTTTTTACTATGCGCACCCAGAGTGACGGGAGGAGCACATTTCAGAAAACGTGCTCAGCTCGTCCAGAAAATGCGATTTAAGCAATAAAATTAAAAATGCACCTAAAACCTAAACAGAACGTTGCAGGTGGTTATTTCTTCATGCGCAGTGGTCAACGCGGCACTCTCTAGCTGCCAAGAGCACTTTTTACTATGCGCACCCAACAAGAGTGACGGGAGGAGCACATTTCAGAAAACGTGCTCAGCTCGTCGAGAAAATTTGATTTAAGCAATAAAATTAAAAATGCACCCAAAACCTAAACCAAACGTTGCAGGTGGTTATTTCTTCATGCGCAGTGGTCAACGCGGCACTCTCTAGCTGCCAAGAGCACTTTTTACTATGCGCACCCAACCAGAGTGACGGGAGGAGCACATTTCAGAAAACGTGCTCAGCTCGTCGAGAAAATGCGATTTAAGCAATAAAATTAAAAATGCACCCAAAACCTAAACCAAACGTTGCAGATGGTCATTTCTTCATGCGCAGTGGTCAACGCAGCACTCTCTAGCTGCCAAGAGCACTTTTTACTATGCGCACCCGACCAGAGTGACGGGAGGAGCACATTTCAGAAAACGTGCTCAGCTCGACGAGAAAATGCGATTTAAGCAATAAAATTAAAAATGCACCTAAAACCTAAACCAAACGTTGCAGGTGGTTATTTCTTCATGCGCAGTGGTCAACGCGGCACTCTCTAGCTGCCAAGAGCACTTTTTACTATGCGCACCCAACCAGAGTGACGGGAGGAGCACATTTCAGAAAACGTGCTCAGCTCGTCGAGAAAATGCGATTTAAGCAATAAAATTAAAAATGCAACTAAAACCTAAACCAAACGTTGCAGGTGGTTATTTCTTCATGCGCAGTGGTCAACGCGGCACTCTCTAGCTGCCAAGAGCACTTTTTACTATGCGCACCCAACCAGAGTGACGGGAGGAGCACATTTCAGAAAACGTGCTCAGCTCGTCGAGAAAATGCGATTTAAGCAATAAAATTAAAAATGCACCTAAAACCTAAACCAAACGTTGCAGGTGGTTATTTCTTCATGCGCAGTGGTCAACGCGGCACTCTCTAGCTGCCAAGAGCACTTTTTACTATGCGCACCCAATCAGAGTGACGGGAGGAGCACATTTCAGAAAACGTGCTCAGCTCATCGAGAAAATGCGATTTAAGCAATAAAATTAAAAATGCACCTAAAACCTAAACCAAACGTTGCAGGTGGTTATTTCTTCATGCGCAGCGGTCAACGCGGCACTCTCTAGCTGCCAAGAGCACTTTTTACTATGCGCACCCAACCAGAGTGACGGGAGGAGCACATTTCAGAAAATGTGCTCAGCTCGTCGAGAAAATGCGATTTAAGCAATAAAATTAAAAATGCACCTAAAACATAAACCAAACGTTGCAGGTGGTTATTTCTTCATGCGCAGTGGTCAACGCGGCACTCTCTAGCTGCCAAGAGCACTTTTTACTATGCGCACCCAACCAGAGTGACGGGAGAAGCACATTTCAGAAAACGTGCTCAGCTCGTCGAGAAAATGCGATTTAAGCAATAAAATTAAAAATGCACCCAAAACCTAAACCAAACGTTGCATGTGGTTATTTCTTCATGCGCAGTGGTCAACGCGGCACTCTCTAGCTGCCAAGAGCACGTTTTACTATGCGCACCCAACCATTGTGACGGGAGGAGCACATTTCAGAAAACGTGCTCAGCTCGTCGAGAAAATTCATTTTAAGCAATAAAATTAAAAATGCACCTAAAACCTAAACCAAACGTTGAAGATGGTCATTTATTCATGCGCAGTGGTCAACGCGGCACTCTCTAGCTGCCAAGAGCACTTTTTACTATGCGCACCCAACCAGAGTGACGGGAGGAGCACATTTCAGAAAACGTGCTCAGCTCGTCCAGAAAATGCGATTTAAGCAATAAAATTAAAAATGCACCCAAAACTTAAACCAAACGTTGCAGGTGGTTATTTCTTCATGCGCAGTGGTCAACGCGGCACTCTGGAGCACATTTCAGAAAACGTGCTCAGCTCGTCGAGAAAATGCATTTTAAGCAATAAAATTAAAAATGCACCCAAAACCTAAACCAAACGTTGCAGATGGTCATTTCTTCATGCGCAGTTGTCAACGCGGCACTCTCTAGCTGCCAAGAGCACTTTTTACTATGCGCACCCAACCAGAGTGACGGGAGGAGCACATTTCAGAAAACGTGCTCAGCTCGACCAGAAAATGCGATTTAAGCAATAAAATTAAAAATGCACCCAAAACCTAAACCAAACGTTGCAGGTGGTTATTTCTTCATGCGCAGTGGTCAACGCGGCACTCTCTAGCTGCCAAGAGCACTTTTTACTATGCGCACCCAACCAGAGTGACGGGAGGAGCACATTTCAGAAAACGTGCTCAGCTCGTCGAGAAAATGCGATTTAAGCAATAAAATTAAAAATGCACCTAAAACCTAAACCAAACGTTGCAGGTGGTTATTTCTTCATGCTCAATGGTCAACGCGGCACTCTCTAGCTGCCAAGAACACTTTTTACTATGTGCACCCAACCAGAGTGACGGGAGGAGCACATTTAAGAAAACGTGCTCAGCTCGTCGAGAAAATGCGATTTAAGCAATAAAATTAAAAATGCACCTAAAACCTAAACCAAACGTTGCAGATGATCATTTCTTCATGCGCAGTGGTCAACGCGGCACTCTCTAGCTGCCAAGAGCACTTTTTACTATGCGCACCCAACCAGAGTGACGGGAGGAGCACATTTCAGAAAACGTGCTCAGCTCGTCGAGAAAATGCGATTTAAGCAATAAAATTAAAAATGCACCCAAAACCTAAAACACACGTTGCAGATGGTGATTTCTTCATGCGCAGTGGTCAACGCGGCACTCTCTAGCTGCCAAGAGCACTTTTTACTATGCGCACCCAACCAGAGTGACGGGAGGAGCACATTTCAGAAAACGTGCTCAGCTCGACCAGAAAATGCGATTTAAGCAATAAAATTAAAAATGCACCCAAAACCTAAACCAAACGTTGCAGGTGGTTATTTCTTCATGCGCAGTGGTCAACGCGGCACTCTCTAGCTGCCAAGAGCACTTTTTACTATGCGCACCCAACCAGAGTGACGGGAGGAGCACATTTCAGAAAACGTGCTCAGCTCGTCGAGAAAATGCGATTTAAGCAATAAAATTAAAAATGCTCCTAAAACCTAAACCAAACGTTGCAGGTGGTTATTTCTTCATGCGCAGTGGTCAACGCGGCACTCTCTAGCTGCCAAGAGCACTTTTTACTATGCGCACCCAACCAGAGTGACGGGAGGAGCACATTTCAGAAAACGTGCTCAGCTCGTCGAGAAAATGCGATTTAAGCAATAAAATTAAAAATGCACCCAAAACCTAAACCAAACGTTGCAGGTGGTTATTTCTTCATGCGCAGTGGTCAGCGCGGCACTCTCTCGCTGCCAAGAGCACTTTTTACTATGCGCACCCAACCAGAGTGACGGGAGGAGCACATTTCAGAAAACGTGCTCAGCTCGTCCAGAAAATGCGATTTAAGCAATAAAATTAAAAATGCACCCAAAACCTAAACCAAACGTTGCAGGTGGTTATTTCTTCATGCGCAGTGGTCAACGCGGCACTCTCTAGCTGCCATGAGCACTTTTTACTATGCGCACCCAATCAGAGTGACGGGAGGAGCACATTTCAGAAAACGTGCTCAGCTCGTCGAGAAAATGCGATTTAAGCAATAAAATTAAAAATGCACCTAAAACCTAAACCAAACGTTGCAGGTGGTTATTTCTTCATGCGCAGCAGTCAACGCGGCACTCTCTAGCTGCCAAGAGCACTTTTTACTATGCGCACCCAACCAGAGTGACGGGAGGAGCACATTTCAGAAAACGTGCTCAGCTCGACGAGAAAATGCGATTTAAGCAATAAAATTAAAAATGCACCTAAAACCTAACCCAAACGTTGCAGGTGGTTATTTCTTCATGCGAAGTGGTCAACGCGGCACTCTCTAGCTGCCAAGAGCACTTTTTACTATGCGCACCCAACCAGAGTGACGGGAGGAGCACATTTCAGAAAACGTGCTCAGCGTCGAGAAAATGCGATTTAAGCAATAAAATTAAAAATGCACCCAAAACCTAAACCAAACGTTGCAGGTGGTTATTTCTTCATGCGCAGTGGTCAGCGCGGCACTCTCTCGCTGCCAAGAGCACTTTTTACTATGCGCACCCAACCAGAGTGACGGGAGGAGCACATTTCAGAAAACGTGCTCAGCTCGTCGAGAAAATGCGATTTAAGCAATAAAATTAAAAATGCACCCAAAACCTAAACCAAACGTTGCAGGTGGTTATTTCTTCATGCGCAGTGGTCAGCGCGGCACTCTCTCGCTGCCAAGAGCACTTTTTACTATGCGCACCCAACCAGAGTGACGGGAGGAGCACATTTCAGAAAACGTGCTCAGCTCGTCCAGAAAATGCGATTTAAGCAATAAAATTAAAAATGCACCCAAAACCTAAACCAAACGTTGCAGGTGGTTATTTCTTCATGCGCAGTGGTCAACGCGGCACTCTCTAGCTGCCATGAGCACTTTTTACTATGCGCACCCAATCAGAGTGACGGGAGGAGCACATTTCAGACAACGTGCTCAGCTCGTCGAGAAAATGCGATTTAAGCAATAAAATTAAAAATGCACCTAAAACCTAAACCAAACGTTGCAGGTGGTTATTTCTTCATGCGCAGCAGTCAACGCGGCACTCTCTAGCTGCCAAGAGCACTTTTTACTATGCGCACCCAACCAGAGTGACGGGAGGAGCACATTTCAGAAAACGTGCTCAGCTCGACGAGAAAATGCGATTTAAGCAATAAAATTAAAAATGCACCTAAAACCTAACCCAAACGTTGCAGGTGGTTATTTCTTCATGCGAAGTGGTCAACGCGGCACTCTCTAGCTGCCAAGAGCACTTTTTACTATGCGCACCCAACCAGAGTGACGGGAGGAGCACATTTCAGAAAACGTGCTCAGCGTCGAGAAAATGCGATTTAAGCAATAAAATTAAAAATGCACCTAAAACCTAAACCAAACGTTGCAGATGGTCATTTCTTCATGTGCAGTGGTCAACGCGGCACTCTCTAGCTGCCAAGAGCACCTTTTACTATGCGCACCCAACCAGAGTGACGGGAGGAGCACATTTCAGAAAACGTGCTCAGCTCGTCGAGAAAATGCGATTTAAGCAATAAAATTAAAAATGCACCTAAAACCTAAACCAAACGTTGCAGGTGGTTATTTCTTCATGCACATTGGTCAACGCGGCACTCTCTAGCTGCCAAGAGCACGTTTTACTATGCGCACCCAACCAGAGTGACGGGAGGAGCACATTTCAGAAAACGTGCTCAGCTCGTCGAGAAAATGCGATTTAAGCAATAAAATTAAAAATGCACCTAAAACCTAAACCAAACGTTGCAGATGGTCATTTCTTCATGCGCAGTGGTCAACGCGGCACTCTCTAGCTGCCAAGAGCACTTTTTACTATGCGCACCCAACCAGAGTGACGGGAGGAGCACATTTCAGAAAACGTGCTCAGCTCGTCGAGAAAATGCGATTTAAGCAATAAAATTAAAAATGCACCCAAAACCTAAACCAAACGCTGCAGATGGTCATTTCTTCATGCGCAGTGGTCAAGGCGGCACTCTCTAGCTGCCAAGAGCACTTTTTACTATGCACACCCAACCAGAGAGACGGGAGGAGCACATTCCAGAAAACGTGCTCAGCTCGTCGAGAAAATGCGATTTAAGTAATAAAATTAAAAATGCACCCAAAACCTAAACCAAACGTTGCAGGTGGTTATTTCTTCATGCGCAGTGGTCAACGCCGCACTCTCTAGCTGCCAAGAGCACTTTTTACTATGCGCACCCAACCAGAGTGACGGGAGGAGCACATTTCAGAAAACGTGCTCAGCTCGTCGAGAAAATGCGATTTAAGCAATAAAATTAAAAATGCACCTAAAACCTAAACCAAACGTTGCAGGTGGTTATTTCTTCATGCGCAATGGTCAACGCGGCACTCTCTAGCTGCCAAGAGCACTTTTTACTATGCGCACCCAACCAGAGTGACGGGAGGAGCACATTCCAGAAAACGTGCTCAGCTCGTCGAGAAAATGCGATTTAAGTAATAAAATTAAAAATGCACCCAAAACCTAAACCAAACGTTGCAGATGGTCATTTCTTCATGCGCAGTGGTCAACGCGGCACTCTCTAGCTGCCAAGAGCACTTTTTACTATGCGCACCCAACCAGAGTGACGGGAGGAGCACATTTCAGAAAACGTGCTCAGCTCGACGAGAAAATGCGATTTAAGCAATAAAATTAAAAATGCACCCAAAACCTAAACCACACGTTGCAGATGGTCATTTCTTCATGCGCAGTGGTCAACGCGGCACTCTCTAGCTGCCAAGAGCACTTTTTACTATGCGCACCCAACAAGAGTGACGGGAGGAGCACATTTCAGAAAACGTGCTCAGCTCGTCGAGAAAATGCGATTTAAGCAATAAAATTAAAAATGCACCCAAAACCTAAACCAAACGTTGCAGGTGGTTATTTCTGCAGGTGTAGTGGTCAACGCGGCACTCTCTAGCTGCCAAGAGCACTTTTTACTATGCGCACCCAACCAGAGTGACGGGAGGAGCACATTTCAGAAAACGTGCTCAGCTCGTCGAGAAAATGCGATTTAAGCAATAAAATTAAAAATGCACCTAAAACCTAAACCAAACGTTGCAGATGGTCATTTCTTCATGCGCAGGGGTCAACGCGGCACTCTCTAGCTGCCAAGAGCACGTTTTACTATGCGCACCCAACCAGAGTGACGGGAGGAGCGCATTTCAGAAAACGTGCTCAGCTCGTCGAGAAAATGCGATTTAAGTAATAAATATAAAAATGCACCCAAAACCTAAACCAAACGTTGCAGATGGTCATTTCTTCATGCGCAGTGGTCAACGCGGCACTCTCTAGCTGCCAAGAGCACTTTTTACTATGCGCACCCAACCAGAGTGACGGGAGGAGCACATTTCAGAAAACGTGCTCAGCTCGACCAGAAAATGCGATTTAAGCAATAAAATTAAAAATGCACCCAAAACCTAAACCAAACGTTGCAGGTGGTTATTTCTTCATGCGCAGTGGTCAACGCGGCACTCTCTAGCTGCCAAGAGCACTTTTTACTATGCGCACCCAACCAGAGTGACGGGAGGAGCACATTTCAGAAAACGTGCTCAGCTCGTCGAGAAAATGCGATTTAAGCAATAAAATTAAAAATGCACCTAAAACCTAAACCAAACGTTGCAGGTGGTTATTTCTTCATGCGCAATGGTCAACGCGGCACTCTCTAGCTGCCAAGAACACTTTTTACTATGTGCACCCAACCAGAGTGACGGGAGGAGCACATTTAAGAAAACGTGCTCAGCTCGTCGAGAAAATGCGATTTAAGCAATAAAATTAAAAATGCACCTAAAACCTAAACCAAACGTTGCAGATGATCATTTCTTCATGCGCAGTGGTCAACGCGGCACTCTCTAGCTGCCAAGAGCACTTTTTACTATGCGCACCCAACCAGAGTGACGGGAGGAGCACATTTCAGAAAACGTGCTCAGTTCGTCGAGAAAATGCGATTTAAGCAATAAAATTAAAAATGCACCCAAAACCTAAACCACACGTTGCAGATGGTCATTTCTTCATGCGCAGTGGTCAACGCGGCACTCTCTAGCTGCCAAGAGCACTTTTTACTATGCGCACCCAACCAGAGTGACGGGAGGAGCACATTTCAGAAAACGTGCTCAGCTCGTCCAGAAAATGCGATTTAAGCAATAAAATTTAAAATGCACCCAAAACCTAAACCAAACGTTGCAGGTGGTTATTTCTTCATGCGCAGTGGTCAACGCGGCACTCTCTAGCTGCCAAGAGCACTTTTTACTATGCGCACCCAACCAGAGTGACGGGAGGAGCACATTTCAGAAAACGTGCTCAGCTCGTCGAGAAAATGCGATTTAAGCAATAAAATTAAAAATGCACCCAAAACCTAAACCAAACGTTGCAGATGGTCATTTCTTCATGCGCAGTGGTCAACGCGGCACTCTCTAGCTGACAAGAGCACTTTTTACTATGCGCACCCAACCAGAGTGACGGGAGGAGCACATTTCAGAAAACGTGCTCAGCTCGACGAGAAAATGCGATTTAAGCAATAAAATTAAAAATGCACCCAAAACCTAAACCAAACGTTGCAGGTGGTTATTTCTTCATTCGCAGTGGTCAACGCGGCACTCTCTAGCTGCCAAGAGCACTTTTTACTATGCACACCCAACCAGAGTGACGGGAGGAGCACATTTCAGAAAACGTGCTCAGCTCGACGAGAAAATGCGATTTAAGCAATAAAATTAAAAATGCACCCAAAACCTAAACCACACGTTGCAGATGGTCATTTCTTCATGCGCAATGGTCAACGCGGCACTCTCTAGGTGCCAAGAGCACTTTTTACTATGCGCACCCAACCAGAGTGACGGGAGGAGCACATTTCAGAAAACGTGCTCAGCTCGTCGAGAAAATGCGATTTAAGCAATAAAATTAAAAACGCACCTACAACCTAAACCAAACGTTGCAGATGGTTATTTCTTCATGCGCAGTGGTCAACGCGGCACTCTCTAGCTGCCAAGAGCACTTTTTACTATGCGCACCCAACCAGAGTGACGGGAGGAGCACATTTCAGAAAACGTGCTCAGCTCGTCGAGAAAATACGATTTAAGCAATAATATTAAAAATGCACCCAAAACCTAAACCACACGTTGCAGATGGTCATTTCTTCATGCGCAGTGGTCAACGCGGCACTCTCTAGCTGCCAAGAGCACTTTTTACTATGCGCACCCAACCAGAGTGACGGGAGGAGCACATTTCAGAAAACGTGCTCAGCTCGTCGAGAAAATGCGATTTAAGTAGTAATAAAATTAAAAATGCACCCAAAACCTAAACCAAACGTTACAGATGGTCATTTCTTCATGCGCAGTGGTCAACGCGGCACTCTCTAGCTGCCAAGAGCACTTTTTACTATGCGCACCCAACCAGAGTGACGGGAGGAGCACATTTCAGAAAACGTGCTCAGCTCGACGAGAAAATGCGATTTAAGCAATAAAATTAAAAATGCACCCAAAACCTAAACCACACGTTGCAGATGGTCATTTCTTCATGCGCAGTGGTCAACGCGGCACTCTCTAGCTGCCAAGAGCACTTTTTACTATGCGCACCCAACAAGAGTGACGGGAGGAGCACATTTCAGAAAACGTGCTCAGCTCGTCGAGAAAATGCGATTTAAGCAATAAAATTAAAAATGCACCCAAAACCTAAACCAAACGTTGCAGGTGGTTATTTCTGCAGGTGCAGTGGTCAACGCGGCACTCTCTAGCTGCCAAGAGCACTTTTTACTATGCGCACCCAACCAGAGTGACGGGAGGAGCACATTTCAGAAAACGTGCTCAGCTCGTCGAGAAAATGCGATTTAAGCAATAAAATTAAAAATGCACCCAAAACCTAAACCACACGTTGCAGATGGTCATTTCTTCATGCGCAGTGGTCAACGCGGCACTCTCTAGCTGCCAAGAGCACTTTTTACTATGCGCACCCAACCAGAGTGACGGGAGGAGCACATTTCAGAAAACGTGCTCAGCTCGTCGAGAAAATGCGATTTAAGCAATAAAATCAAAAATGCACCTAAAACCTAAACCAAACGTTGCAGGTGGTTATTTCTTCATGCGCAGTGGTCAACGCGGCACTCTCTAGCTGCCAAGAGCACTTTTTACTATGCGCACCCAACCAGAGTGACGGGAGGAGCACATTTCAGAAAACGTGCTCAGCTCGTCGAGAAAATGCGATTTAAGCAATAAAATTAAAAATGCACCCAAAACCTAAACCACACGTTGCAGATGGTCATTTCTTCATGCGCAGTGGTCAACGCGGCACTCTCTAGCTGCCAAGAGCACTTTTTACTATGCGCACCCAACCAGAGTGACGGGAGGAGCACATTTCAGAAAACGTGCTCAGCTCGTCGAGAAAATGCGATTTAAGCAATAAAATTAAAAATGCACCCAAAACCTAAACCACACGTTGCAGATGGTCATTTCTTTATGCGCAGTGGTCAACGCGGCACTCTCTAGCTGCCAAGAGCACTTTTTACTATGCGCACCCAACCAGAGTGACGGGAGGAGCACATTTCAGAAAACGTGCTCAGCTCGTCGAGAAAATGCGATTTAAGCAATAAAATTAAAAATGCACCCAAAACCTAAACCACACGTTGCAGATGGTCATTTCTTCATGCGCAGTGGTCAACGCGGCACTCTCTAGCTGCCAAGAGCACTTTTTACTATGCGCACCCAACAAGAGTGACGGGAGGAGCACATTTCAGAAAACGTGCTCAGCTCGTCGAGAAAATGAGATTTAAGCAATAAAATTAAAAATGCACCCAAAACCTAAACCAAACGTTGCAGGTGGTTATTTCTTCATGCGCAGTGGTCAACGCGGCACTCTCTAGCTGCCAAGAGCACTTTTTACTATGCGCACCCAACCAGAGTGACGGGAGGAGCACATTTCAGAAAACGTGCTCAGCTCGTCGAGAAAATGCGATTTAAGCAATAAAATTAAAAATGCACCCAAAACCTAAACCAAACGTTGCAGATGGTCATTTCTTCATGCGCAGTGGTCAACGCGGCACTCTCTAGCTGCCAAGAGCACTTTTTACTATGCGCACCGAACCAGAGTGACGGGAGGAGCACATTTCAGAAAACGTGCTCAGCTCGTCCAGAAAATGCGATTTAAGCAATACAATTAAAAATGCACCCAAAACCTAAACCAAACGTTGCAGGTGGTTATTTCTTCATGCGCAGTGGTCAACGCGGCACTGTCTAGCTGCCAAGAGCACTTTTTACTATGCGCACCCAACCAGAGTGACGGGAGGAGCACATTTCAGAAAACGTGCTCAGCTCGTCGAGAAAATGCGATTAAAGCAATAAAATTAAAATTGCACCTAAAACCTAAACCAAACGTTGCAGGTGGTTATTTCTTCATGCGCAGTGGTCAACGCGGCACTGTCTAGCTGCCAAGAGCACTTTTTACTATGCGCACCCAACCAGAGTGACGGGAGGAGCACATTTCAGAAAACGTGCTCAGCTCGTCGAGAAAATGCAATTTAAGCAATAAAATTAAAAATGCACCCAAAACCTAAACCAAACGTTGCAGATGGTCATTTCTTCATGCGCAGTGGTCAACGCGGCACTCTCTAGCTGCCAAGAGCACTTTTTACTATGCGCACCCAACCAGAGTGACGGGAGGAGCACATTTCAGAAAACGTGCTCAGCTCGACGAGAAAATGTGATTTAAGCGATAAAATTAAACATGCACCCAAAACCTAAACCACACGTTGCAGATGGTCATTTCTTCATGCGCAGAGGTCAACGCGGCACTCTCTAGCTGCCAAGAGCACCTTTTACTATGCGCACCCAACCAGAGTGACGGGAGGAGCAAATTTCAGAAAACGTGCTCAGCTCGTCCAGAAAATGCGATTTAAGCAATAAAATTAAAAATGCACCCAAAACCTAAACCACACGTTGCAGATGGTCATTTCTTCATGCGCAGTGGTCAACGCGGCACTCTCTAGCTGCCAAGAGCAGTTTTTACTATGCGCACCCAACCAGAGTGACGGGAGGAGCACATTTCAGAAAACGTGCTCAGCTCGTCGAGAAAATGCGATTTAAGCAATAAAATTAAAAATGCACCCAAAACCTAAACCACACGTTGCAGATGGTCATTTCTTCATGCGCAGTGGTCAACGCGGCACTCTCTAGCTGCCAAGAGCACTTTTTACTATGCGCACCCAACCAGAGTGACGGGAGGAGCACATTTCAGAAAACGTGCTCAGCTCGTCGAGAAAATGCGATTTAAGCAATAAAATTAAAAATGCACCCAAAACCTAAACCAAACGTTGCAGATGGTCATTTCTTCATGCGCAGTGGTCAACGCGGCACTCTCTAGCTGCCAAGAGCACTTTTTACTATGCGCACCCAACCAGAGTGACGGGAGAAGCACTTTTCAGAAAACGTGCTCAGCTCGTTGAGAAAATGCGATTTAAGCAATAAAATTAAAAATGCACCCAAAACCTAAACCAAACGTTGCAGATGGTCATTTCTTCATGCGCAGTGGTCAACGCGGCACTCTCTACCTGCCAAGAGCACTTTTTACTATGCGCACCCAACCAGAGTGACGGGAGGAGCACATTTCAGAAAACGTGCTCAGCTCGACGAGAAAATGTGATTTAAGCAATAAAATTAAAAATGCACCCAAAACCTAAACCAAACGTTGCAGGTGGTTATTTCTTCTTGCGCAGTGGTCAACGCGGCACTCTCTAGCTGCCAAGAGCACGTTTTACTATGCGCACCCAACCAGAGTGACGGGAGGAGCACATTTCAGAAAACGTGCTCAGCTCGTCGAGAAAATGCGATTTAAGCAATAAAATTAAAAATTGCACCTAAAACCTAAACCAAACTTTGCAGGTGGTTATTTCTTCATGCGCAGCAGTCAACGCGGCACTCTCTAGCTGCCAAGAGCACTTTTTACTATGCGCACCCAACCAGAGTGACGGGAGGAGCACATTTCAGAAAACGCGCTCAGCTCGTCGAGAAAATGCGATTTAAGCAATAAAATAAAACATGCACCTAAAACCTAAACCAAACGTTGCAGGTGGTTATTTCTTCATGCGCAGTGGTCAACGCGGCACTCTCTAGCTGCCAAGATCACTTTTTACTATGCGCACCCAACCAGAGTGACGGGAGGAGCACATTTCAGAAAATGTGCTCAGCACGTCGAGAAAATGCGATTTAAGCAATAAAAGTAAAAATGCACCTAAAACCTAAACCAAACGTTGCAGGTGGTTATTTCTTCATGCGCAGTGGTCAACGCGGCACTCTCTAGCTGCCAAGAGCACTTTTTACTATGCACACCCAACCAGAGTGACGGGAGGAGCTCATTTCAGAAAACGTGCTCAGCTCGTTGAGAAAATGCGATTTAAGCAATAAAATTAAAAATGCACCCAAAACCTAAACCAAACGTTGCAGGTGGTTATTTCTTCATGCGCAGTGGTCAACGCGGCACTCTCTAGTTGCCAAGAGCACTTTTTACTATGCGCACCCAACCATTGTGACGGGAGGAGCACATTTCAGAAAACGTGCTCAGCTCGTCGAGAAAATGCATTTTAAGCAATAAAATTAAAAATGCACCTAAAACCTAAACCAAACGTTGCAGGTGGTTATTTCTTCATGCGCAGTGGTCAACGCGGCACTCTCTAGCTGCCAAGAGCACTTTTTACTATGCGCACCCAACCAGAGTGACGGGAGGAGCACATTTCAGAAAACGTGCTCAGCTCGTCCAGAAAATGCGATTTAAGCAATAAAATTAAAAATGCACCCAAAACTTAAACCAAACGTTGCAGGTGGTTATTTCTTCATGCGCAGCAGTCAACGTGGCATTCTCTAGCTGCCAAGAGCACTTTTTACTATGCGCACCCAACCAGAGTGACGGGAGGAGCACATTTCAGAAAACGTGCTCAGCTCGTCGAGAAAATGCGATTTAAGCAATACAATTAAAAATGCACCCAAAACCTAAACCACACGTTGCAGATGGTCATTTCTTCATGCGCAGTGGTCAACGCGGCACTCTCTAGCTGCCAAGAGCACTTTTTACTATGCGCACCCAACCAGAGTGACGGGAGGAGCACATTTCAGAAAACGTGCTCAGCTCGACGAGAAAATGCGATTTAAGCAATAAAATTAAAAATGCACCCAAAACCTAAACCAAACGTTGCAGATGGTCATTTCTTCATGTGCAGTGGTCAACGCGGCAATCTCTAGCTGCCAAGAGCACTTTTTACTATGCGCACCCAACCAGAGTGACGGAAGGAGCACATTTCAGAAAACGTGCTCAGCTTGTCGAGAAAATGCGATTTAAGCAATAAAATTAAAAATGCACCTAAAACCTAAACCAAACGTTGCAGGTGGTTATTTCATCATGGACAGTGGTCAACGCGGCACTCTCTAGCTGCCAAGAGCACTTTTTACTATGCGCACCCAACCAGAGTGACGGGAGGAGCACATTTCAGAAAACGTGCTCAGCTCGTCGAGAAAATGCGATTTAAGCAATAAAATTAAAAATGCACCTAAAACCTAAACCAAACGTTGCAGGTGGTTATTTCTTCATGCGCAGCAGTCAACGCGGCACTCTCTAGCTGCCAAGAGCACTTTTTACTATGCGCACCCAACCAGAGTGACGGCAGGAGCACAGTTCAGAAAACGTGCTCAGCTCGTCGAGAAAATGCGATTTAAGCAATAAAATTAAAAATGCACCTAAAACCTAAACCAAACGTTGCAGGTGGTTATTTCTTCATGCGCAGTGGTCAACGCGGCACTCTCTAGCTGCAAAGAGAACTTTTTACTATGCGCACCCAACCAGAGTGACGGGAGGAGCACATTTCAGAAAACGTGCTCAGCTCGTCGAGAAAATGCGATTTAAGCAATAAAATTAAAAATGCACCCAAAACCTAAACCAAACGTTGCAGGTGGTTATTTCTTCATGCGCAGTGGTCAACGCGGCACTCTCTCGCTGCCAAGAGCACTTTTAACTATGCGCACCCAACCAGAGTGACGGGAGGAGCACATTTCAGAAAACGTGCTCAGATCGTCCAGAAAATGCGATTTAAGCAATAAAATTAAAAATGCACCCAAAACCTAAACCAAACGTTGCAGGTGGTTATTTCTTCATGCGCAGTGGTCAACGCGGCACTCTCTAGCTGCCATGAGCACTTTTTACTATGCGCACCCAATCAGAGTGACGGGAGGAGCACATTTCAGAAAACGTGCTCAGCTCGTCGAGAAAATGCGATTTAAGCAATAAAATTAAAAATGCACCTAAAACCTAAACCAAACGTTGCAGGTGGTTATTTCTTCATGCGCAGTGGTCAACGCGGCACTCTCTAGCTGCCAAGAGCACTTTTTACTGTGCGCACCCAACCAGAGTGACGGGAGGAGCACATTTCAGAAAACGTGCTCAGCTCGTCGAGAAAATGCGATTTAAGCAATAAAATTAAAAATGAACCTAAAACCTAAACCAAACGTTGCAGGTGGTCATTTCTTCATGCACAGTGGTCAACGCGGCACTCTCTAGCTGCCAAGAGCACGTTTTACTATGCGCACCCAACCAGAGTGACGGGAGGAGCACATTTCAGAAAACGTGCTCAGCTCGTCGAGAAAATGCGATTTAAGCAATACAATTAAAAATGCACCTAAAACCTAAACCAAACGTTGCAGATGGTCATTTCTTCATGCGCAGTGGTCAACGCGGCACTCTCTAGCTGCCAAGAGCACTTTTTACTATGCGCACCCAACCAGAGTGACGGGAGGAGCACATTTCAGAAAACGTGCTCAGCTCGTCGAGAAAATGCGATTTAAGCAATAAAATTAAAAATGCACCCAAAACCTAAACCAAACGCTGCAGATGGTCATTTCTTCATGCGCAGTGGTCAAGGCGGCACTCTCTAGCTGCCAAGAGCACTTTTTACTATGCACACCCAACCAGAGTGACGGGAGGAGCACATTCCAGAAAACGTGCTCAGCTCGTCGAGAAAATGCGATTTAAGTAATAAAATTAAAAATGCACCCAAAACCTAAACCGAACGTTGCAGATGGTCATTTCTTCATGCGCAGTGGTCAACGCGGCACTCTCTAGCTGCCAAGAGCACTTTTTACTATGCGCACCCAACCAGAGTGACGGGAGGAGCACTTTTCAGAAAACGTGCTCAGCTCGTCGAGAAAATGCGATTTAAGCAATAAAATTAAAAATGCACCTAAAACCTAAACCAAACGTTGCAGGTGGTTATTTCTTCATGCGCAGTGGTCAACGCGGCACTCTCTAGCTGCCAAGAGCACGTTTTACTATGCGCACCCAACCAGAGTGACGGGAGGAGCACATTTCAGAAAACGTGCTCAGCTCGTCGAGAAAATGCGATTTAAGCAATAAAATTAAAAATGCACCTAAAACCTAAACCAAACGTTGCAGATGGTCATTTCTTCATGCGCAGTGGTCAACGCGGCACTCTCTAGCTGCCAAGAGCACTTTTTACTATGCGCACCCAACCAGAGTGACGGGAGGAGCACATTTCAGAAAACGTGCTCAGCTCGTCGAGAAAATGCGATTTAAGCAATAAAATTAAAAATGCACCTAAAACCTAAACCAAACGTTGCAGGTGGTTATTTCTTCATGCGCAGCAGTCAACGTGGCACTCTCTAGCTGCCAAGAGCACTTTTTACTATGCGCACCCAACCAGAGTGACGGGAGGAGCACATTTCAGAAAACGTGCTCAGCTCGTCGAGAAAATGCGATTTAAGCAATACAATTAAAAATGCACCCAAAACCTAAACCAAACGTTGCAGATGGTCATTTCTTCATGCGCAGTGGTCAACGCGGCACTCTCTAGCTGCCAAGAGCACTTTTTACTATGCGCACCCAACCAGAGTGACGGGAGGAGCACATTTCAGAAAACGTGCTCAGCTCGACGAGAAAATGCGATTTAAGCAATAAAATTAAAAATGCACCCAAAACCTAAACCAAACGTTGCAGATGGTCATTTCTTCATGTGCAGTGGTCAACGCGGCACTCTCTAGCTGCCAAGAGCACTTTTTACTATGCGCACCCAACCAGAGTGACGGAAGGAGCACATTTCAGAAAACGTGCTCAGCTCGTCGAGAAAATGCGATTTAAGCAATAAAATTAAAAATGCACCTAAAACCTAAACCAAACGTTGCAGGTGGCTATTTCATCATGCACAGTGGTCAACGCGGCACTCTCTAGCTGCCAAGAGCACTTTTTACTATGCGCACCCAACCACAGTGACGGGGGGAGCACATTTCAGAAAACGTGCTCAGCTCGTCGAGAAAATGCGATTTAAGCAATAAAATTAAAAATGCACCTAAAACCTAAACCAAACGTTGCAGGTGGTTATTTCTTCATGCGCAGTGGTCAACGCGGCACTCTCTAGCTGCCAAGAGCACTTTTTACTATGCGCACCCAACCAGAGTGACGGGAGGAGCACATTTCAGAAAACGTGCTCAGCTCGTCGAGAAAATGCGATTTAAGCAATAAAATTAAAAATGCACCCAAAACCTAAACCAAACGTTGCAGGTGGTTATTTCTTCATGCGCAGTGGTCAACGCGGCACTCTCTCGCTGCCAAGAGCACTTTTTACTATGCGCACCCAACCAGAGTGACGGGAGGAGCACATTTCAGAAAACGTGCTCAGCTCGTCGAGAAAATGTGATTTAAGCAATAAAATTAAAAATACACCTAAAACCTAAACCAAACGTTGCAGGTGGTTATTTCTTCATGCGCATTGGTCAACGCGGCACTCTCTAGCTGCCAAGAGCACTTTTTACTATGCGCACCCAACCAGAGTGACGGGAGGAGCACATTTCAGAAAACGTGCTCAGCTCGTCGAGAAAATGCGATTTAAGCAATAAAATTAAAAATGCACCTAAAACCTAAACCAAACGCTGCATATGGTCATTTCTTCATGCGCAGTGGTCAACGCGGCACTCTATAGCTGCCAAGAGGACTTTTTACTATGCACACCCAACCAGAGTGACGGGAGGAGCACATTTCAGAAAACGTGCTCAGCTCGTCGAGAAAATGCTATTTAAGCAATAAAATTAAAAATGCACCCAAAACCTAAACCAAACGTTGCAGATGGTCATTTCTTCATGCGCAGTGGTCAACGCGGCACTCTCTAGCTGCCAAGAGCACTTTTTACTATGCGCACCCAACCAGAGTGACGGGAGGAGCACATTTCAGAAAACGTGCTCAGCTCGTCGAGAAAATGCGATTTAAGCAACAAAATTAAAAATGAACCTAAAACCTAAACCAAACGTTCCAGGTGGTTATTTCTTCATGCGCAGTGGTCAACGCGGCACTCTCTAGCTGCCAAGAGCACTTTTTACTATGCGCACCCAACAAGAGTGGCGGGAGGAGCACATTTCAGAAAACGTGTTCAGCTCGTCGAGAAAATGCGATTTAAGCAATAAAATTAAAAATGCACCTAAAACCTAAACCAAACGTTGCAGATGATCATTTCTTTATGCGCAGTGGTCAACGCAGCACTCTCTACCTGCCAAGAGCACTTTTTACTATGCGCACCCAACCAGAGTGACGGGAGGAGCACATTTCAGAAAACGTGCTCAGCTCGTCTAGAAAATGCAATTTAAGCAATAAAATTAAAAATGCACCCAAAACCTAAACCAAACGCTGCAGATGGTCATTTCTTCATGCGGAGTGGTCAAGGCGGCACTCTCTAGCTGCCAAGAGCACTTTTTACTATGCACACCCAACCAGAGTGACGGGAGGAGCACATTCCAGAAAACGTGCTCAGCTCGTCGAGAAAATGCGATTTAAGTAATAAAATTAAAAATGCACCCAAAACCTAAACCAAACGTTGCAGGTGGTTATTTCTTCATGCGCAGCGGTCAACGCGGCACTCTCTAGCTGCCAAGAGCACTTTTTACTATGCGCACCCAACCAGAGTGACGGGAGGAGCACATTTCAGAAAACGTGCTCAGCTCGTCGAGAAAATGCGATTTAAGCAATAAAATTAAAAATGCACCTAAAACCTAAACCAAACGTTGCAGGTGGTTATTTCTTCATGCGCAGTGGTAAACGCGGCACTCTCTAGCTGCCAAGAGCACTTTTTACTATGCGCACCCAACCAGAGTGACGGGAGGAGCACATTTCAGAAAACATGCTCAGCTCGTCGAGAAAATGCGATTTAAGCAATAAAATTAAAAATGCACCTAAAACCTAAACCAAACGTTGCAGGTGGTTATTTCTTCATGCGCAGTGGTCAACGCGGCACTCTCTAGCTGCCAAGAGCACTTTTTACTATGTGCACCCAACCAGAGTGACGGGAGGAGCACATTTCAGAAAACCTGCTCAGCTCGTCGAGAAAATGCGATTTAAGCAATAAAATTAAAAATGCACCTAAAACCTAAACCAAACGTTGCAGGTGGTTATTTATTCATGCACAGTGGTCAACGCGGCACTCTCTAGCTGCCAAGAGCACTTTTTACTATGCGCACCCAACCAGAGTGACGGGAGGAGCACATTTCAGAAAACGCGCTCAGCTCGTCGAGAAAATGCGATTTAAGCAATAAAATTAAAAATGCACCTAAAACCTAAACCAAACGTTGCAGATGATCATTTCTTTATGCGCAGTGGTCAACGCAGCACTCTCTAGCTGCCAAGAGCACTTTTTACTATGCGCACCCAACCAGAGTGACGGGAGGAGCACATTTCAGAAAACGTGCTCAGCTCGTCGAGAAAATGCGATTTAAGCAATAAAATTAAAAATGCACCCAAAACCTAAACCAAACGCTGCAGATGGTCATTTCTTCATGCGCAGTGGTCAAGGTGGCACTCTCTAGCTGCCAAGAGCACTTTTTACTATGCACACCCAACCAGAGTGACGGGAGGAGCACATTCCAGAAAACGTGCTCAGCTCGTCGAGAAAATGCGATTTAAGCAATAAAATTAAAAATGCCCCTAACACCTAAACCAAACGTTGCAGATGGTCATTTCTTCATGCGCAGTGGTCAACGCGGCACTCTCTAGCTGCCAAGAGCACTTTTTACTATGCACACCCAACCAGAGTGACGGGAGGAGCACATTTCAGAAAACGTGCTCAGCTCGTCGAGAAAATGCGATTTAAGCAATAAAATTAAAAATGCACCTAAAACCTAAACCGAACGCTGCATATGGTCATTTCTTCATGCGCAGTGGTCAACGCGGCACTCTATAGCTGCCAAGAGGACTTTTTACTATGCACACCCAACCAGAGTGACGGGAGGAGCACATTCCAGAAAACGTGCTCCGCTCGTCGAGAAAATGCAATTTAAGCAATAAAATTAAAAATGCACCCAAAACCTAAACCAAACGTTGTAGATGGTCATTTCTTCATGCGCAGTGGTCAACGCGGCACTCTCTAGCTGCCAAGAGCACTTTTTACTATGCGCACCCAACCAGAGTGACGGGAGGAGCACATTTCAGAAAACGTGCTCAGCTCGTCGAGAAAATGCGATTTAAGCAATAAAATTAAAAATGCACCTAAAACCTAAACCAAACGTTGCAGGTGGTTATTTATTTATGCGCAGCAGTCAACGTGGCACTCTCTAGCTGCCAAGAGCACTTTTTACTATGCGCACCCAACCAGAGTGACGGGAGGAGCACATTTCAGAAAACGTGCTCAGCTCGTCGAGAAAATGCGATTTAAGCAATACAATTAAAAATGCACCCAAAACCTAAACCGAACGTTGCAGATGGTCATTTCTTCATGCGCAGTGGTCAACGCGGCACTCTCTAGCTGCCAAGAGCACTTTTTACTATGCGCACCCAACCAGAGTGACGGGAGGAGCACATTTCAGAAAACGTGCTCAGCTCGACGAGAAAATGCGATTTAAGCAATAAAATTAAAAATGCACCCAAAACCTAAACCGAACGTTGCAGATGGTCATTTCTTCATGTGCAGTGGTCAACGCGGCAATCTCTAGCTGCCAAGAGCACTTTTTACTATGCGCACCCAACCAGAGTGACGGGAGGAGCACATTTCAGAAAACGTGCTCAGCTCGTCGAGAAAATGCGATTTAAGCAATAAAATTAAAAATGCACCTAAAACCTAAACCAAACGTTGCAGGTGGTTATTTCATCATGCACAGTTGTCAACGCGGCACTCTCTAGCTGCCAAGAGCACTTTTTACTATGCGCACCCAACCAGAGTGACGGGAGGAGCACATTTCAGAAAACGTGCTCAACTCGTCGAGAAAATGCGATTTAAGCAATAAAATTAAAAATGCACCTAAAACCTAAACCAAACGTTGCAGGTGGTTATTTCTTCATGCGCAGCAGTCAACGCGGCACTCTCTAGCTGCCAAGAGCACTTTTTACTATGCGCACCCAACCAGAGTGACGGGAGGAGCACATTTCAGAAAACGTGCTCAGCTCGTCGAGAAAATGCGATTTAAGCAATAAAATTAAAAATGCACCTAAAACCTAAACCAAACGTTGCAGGTGGTTATTTCTTCATGCGCAGTGGTCAACGCGGCACTCTCTAGCTGCCAAGAGCACTTTTTACTATGCGCACCCAACCAGAGTGACGGGAGGAGCACATTTCAGAAAACGTGCTCAGCTCGTCCAGAAAATGCGATTTAAGCAATAAAATTAAAAATGCACCCAAAACCTAAACCAAACGTTGCAGGTGGTTATTTCTTCATGCGCAGTGGTCAACGCGGCACTCTCTCGCTGCCAAGAGCACTTTTTACTATGCGCACCCAACCAGAGTGACGGGAGGAGCACATTTCAGAAAACGTGCTCAGCTCGTCCAGAAAATGCGATTTAAGCAATAAAATTAAAAATGCACCCAAAACCTAAACCAAACGTTGCAGGTGGTTATTTCTTCATGCGCAGTGGTCAACGCGGCACTCTCTAGCTGCCATGAGCACTTTTTACTATGCGCACCCAATCAGAGTGACGGGAGGAGCACATTTCAGAAAACGTGCTCAGCTCGTCGAGAAAATGCGATTTAAGCAATAAAATTAAAAATGCACCTAAAACCTAAACCAAACGTTGCAGGTGGTTATTTCTTCATGCGCAGCAGTCAACGCGGCACTCTCTAGCTGCCAAGAGCACTTTTTACTATGCGCACCCAACCAGAGTGACGGGAGGAGCACTTTTCAGAAAACGTGCTCAGCTCGTTGAGAAAATTCGATTTAAGCAATAAAATTAAAAATGCACCTAAAACCTAAACCAAACGTTGCAGATGGTCATTTCTTCATGCGCAGTGGTCAACGCGGCAGGCTCTAGCTGCCAAGAGCACTTTTTACTATGCGCACCCAACCAGAGTGACGGGAGGAGCACATTTCAGAAAACGTGCTCAGCTCGTCGAGAAAATGCGGTTTAAGCAATAAAATTAAAAATGCACCTAAAACCTAAACCAAACGTTGCAGGTGGTTATTTCTTCATGCGCAGCAGTCAACGCGGCACTCTCTAGCTGCCAAGAGCACTTTTTACTATGTGCACCCAACCAGAGTGACGGGAGGAGCACATTTCAGAAAACGTGCTCAGCTCGTCCAGAAAATGCGAATCAAGCAATAAAATTAAAAATGCACCTAAAACCTAAACTAAACGTTGCAGGTGGTTATTTCTTCATGCGCAGTGGTCAACGCGGCACTCTCTAGCTGCCAAGAGCACTTTTTACTATGCGCACCCAACCAGAGTGACGGGAGGAGCACATTTCAGAAAACGTGCTCAGCTCGTCGAGAAAATGCGATTTAAGCAATAAAATTAAAATTGCACCTAAAACCTAACCCAAACGTTGCAGGTGGTTATTTCTTCATGCGCAGTGGTCAACGCGGCACTCTCTAGCTGCCAAGAGCACTTTTTACTATGCGCACCCAACCAGAGTGACGGGAGGAGCACATTTCAGAAAACGTGCTCAGCTCGTCGAGAAAATGCGATTTAAGCAATAAAATTAAAAATGCACCTAAAACCTAAACCAAACGTTGCAGATGGTCATTTCTTCATGTGCAGTGGTCAACGCGGCACTCTCTAGCTGCCAAGAGCACCTTTTACTATGCGCACCCAACCAGAGTGACGGGAGGAGCACATTTCAGAAAACGTGCTCAGCTCGTCGAGAAAATGCGATTTAAGAAATAAAATTAAAAATGCACCTAAAACCTAAACCAAACGTTGCAGGTGGTTATTTCTTCATGCACAGTGGTCAACGCGGCACTCTCTAGCTGCCAAGAGCACGTTTTACTATGCGCACCCAACCAGAGTGACGGGAGGAGCACATTTCAGAAAACGTGCTCAGCTCGTCGAGAAAATGCGATTTAAGCAATAAAATTAAAAATGCACCTAAAACCTAAACCAAACGTTGCAGATGGTCATTTCTTCATGCGCAGTGGTCAACGCGGCACTCTCTAGCTGCCAAGAGCACTTTTTACTATGCGCACCCAACCAGAGTGACGGGAGGAGCACATTTCAGAAAACGTGCTCAGCTCGTCGAGAAAATGCGATTTAAGCAATAAAATTAAAAATGCACCCAAAACCTAAACCAAACGCTGCAGATGGTCATTTCTTCATGCGCAGTGGTCAAGGCGGCACTCTCTAGCTGCCAAGAGCACTTTTTACTATGCACACCCAACCAGAGTGACGGGAGGAGCACATTCCAGAAAACGTGCTCAGCTCGTCGAGAAAATGCGATTTAAGTAATAAAATTAAAAATGCACCCAAAACCTAAACCGAACGTTGCAGATGGTCATTTCTTCATGCGCAGTGGTCAACGCGGCACTCTCTAGCTGCCAAGAGCACTTTTTACTATGCGCACCCAACCAGAGTGACGGGAGGAGCACTTTTCAGAAAACGTGCTCAGCTCGTCGAGAAAATGCGATTTAAGCAATAAAATTAAAAATGCACCTAAAACCTAAACCAAACGTTGCAGGTGGTTATTTCTTCATGCGCAGTGGTCAACGCGGCACTCTCTAGCTGCCAAGAGCACGTTTTACTATGCGCACCCAACCAGAGTGACGGGAGGAGCACATTTCAGAAAACGTGCTCAGCTCGTCGAGAAAATGCGATTTAAGCAATAAAATTAAAAATGCACCTAAAACCTAAACCAAACGTTGCAGATGGTCATTTCTTCATGCGCAGTGGTCAACGCGGCACTCTCTAGCTGCCAAGAGCACTTTTTACTATGCGCACCCAACCAGAGTGACGGGAGGAGCACATTTCAGAAAACGTGCTCAGCTCGTCGAGAAAATGCGATTTAAGCAATAAAATTAAAAATGCACCTAAAACCTAAACCAAACGTTGCAGGTGGTTATTTCTTCATGCGCAGCAGTCAACGTGGCACTCTCTAGCTGCCAAGAGCACTTTTTACTATGCGCACCCAACCAGAGTGACGGGAGGAGCACATTTCAGAAAACGTGCTCAGCTCGTCGAGAAAATGCGATTTAAGCAATACAATTAAAAATGCACCCAAAACCTAAACCAAACGTTGCAGATGGTCATTTCTTCATGCGCAGTGGTCAACGCGGCACTCTCTAGCTGCCAAGAGCACTTTTTACTATGCGCACCCAACCAGAGTGACGGGAGGAGCACATTTCAGAAAACGTGCTCAGCTCGACGAGAAAATGCGATTTAAGCAATAAAATTAAAAATGCACCCAAAACCTAAACCAAACGTTGCAGATGGTCATTTCTTCATGTGCAGTGGTCAACGCGGCACTCTCTAGCTGCCAAGAGCACTTTTTACTATGCGCACCCAACCAGAGTGACGGAAGGAGCACATTTCAGAAAACGTGCTCAGCTCGTCGAGAAAATGCGATTTAAGCAATAAAATTAAAAATGCACCTAAAACCTAAACCAAACGTTGCAGGTGGCTATTTCATCATGCACAGTGGTCAACGCGGCACTCTCTAGCTGCCAAGAGCACTTTTTACTATGCGCACCCAACCACAGTGACGGGAGGAGCACATTTCAGAAAACGTGCTCAGCTCGTCGAGAAAATGCGATTTAAGCAATAAAATTAAAAATGCACCTAAAACCTAAACCAAACGTTGCAGGTGGTTATTTCTTCATGCGCAGTGGTCAACGCGGCACTCTCTAGCTGCCAAGAGCACTTTTTACTATGCGCACCCAACCAGAGTGACGGGAGGAGCACATTTCAGAAAACGTGCTCAGCTCGTCGAGAAAATGCGATTTAAGCAATAAAATTAAAAATGCACCCAAAACCTAAACCAAACGTTGCAGGTGGTTATTTCTTCATGCGCAGTGGTCAACGCGGCACTCTCTCGCTGCCAAGAGCACTTTATACTATGCGCACCCAACCAGAGTGACGGGAGGAGCACATTTCAGAAAACGTGCTCAGCTCGTCGAGAAAATGTGATTTAAGCAATAAAATTAAAAATGCACCCAAAACCTAAACCAAACGTTGCAGATGGTCATTTCTTCATGCGCAGTGGTCAACGCGGCACTCTCTAGCTGCCAAGAGCACTTTTTACTATGCGCACCCAACCAGAGTGACGGGAGGAGCACATTTCAGAAAACGTGCTCAGCTCGTCGAGAAAATGCGATTTAAGCAACAAAATTAAAAATGAACCTAAAACCTAAACCAAACGTTCCAGGTGGTTATTTCTTCATGCGCAGTGGTCAACGCGGCACTCTCTAGCTGCCAAGAGCACTTTTTACTATGCGCACCCAACAAGAGTGGCGGGAGGAGCACATTTCAGAAAACGTGTTCAGCTCGTCGAGAAAATGCGATTTAAGCAATAAAATTAAAAATGCACCTAAAACCTAAACCAAACGTTGCAGATGATCATTTCTTTATGCGCAGTGGTCAACGCAGCACTCTCTACCTGCCAAGAGCACTTTTTACTATGCGCACCCAACCAGAGTGACGGGAGGAGCACATTTCAGAAAACGTGCTCAGCTCGTCGAGAAAATGCAATTTAAGCAATAAAATTAAAAATGCACCCAAAACCTAAACCAAACGCTGCAGATGGTCATTTCTTCATGCGCAGTGGTCAAGGCGGCACTCTCTAGCTGCCAAGAGCACTTTTTACTATGCACACCCAACCAGAGTGACGGGAGGAGCACATTCCAGAAAACGTGCTCAGCTCGTCGAGAAAATGCGATTTAAGTAATAAAATTAAAAATGCACCCAAAACCTAAACCAAACGTTGCAGGTGGTTATTTCTTCATGCGCAGCGGTCAACGCGGCACTCTCTAGCTGCCAAGAGCACTTTTTACTATGCGCACCCAACCAGAGTGACGGGAGGAGCACATTTCAGAAAACGTGCTCAGCTCGTCGAGAAAATGCGATTTAAGCAATAAAATTAAAAATGCACCTAAAACCTAAACCAAACGTTGCAGGTGGTTATTTCTTCATGCGCAGTGGTAAACGCGGCACTCTCTAGCTGCCAAGAGCACTTTTTACTATGCGCACCCAACCAGAGTGACGGGAGGAGCACATTTCAGAAAACATGCTCAGCTCGTCGAGAAAATGCGATTTAAGCAATAAAATTAAAAATGCACCTAAAACCTAAACCAAACGTTGCAGGTGGTTATTTCTTCATGCGCAGTGGTCAACGCGGCACTCTCTAGCTGCCAAGAGCACTTTTTACTATGTGCACCCAACCAGAGTGACGGGAGGAGCACATTTCAGAAAACCTGCTCAGCTCGTCGAGAAAATGCGATTTAAGCAATAAAATTAAAAATGCACCTAAAACCTAAACCAAACGTTGCAGGTGGTTATTTATTCATGCACAGTGGTCAACGCGGCACTCTCTAGCTGCCAAGAGCACTTTTTACTATGCGCACCCAACCAGAGTGACGGGAGGAGCACATTTCAGAAAACGCGCTCAGCTCGTCGAGAAAATGCGATTTAAGCAATAAAATTAAAAATGCACCTAAAACCTAAACCAAACGTTGCAGATGATCATTTCTTTATGCGCAGTGGTCAACGCAGCACTCTCTAGCTGCCAAGAGCACTTTTTACTATGCGCACCCAACCAGAGTGACGGGAGGAGCACATTTCAGAAAACGTGCTCAGCTCGTCGAGAAAATGCGATTTAAGCAATAAAATTAAAAATGCACCCAAAACCTAAACCAAACGCTGCAGATGGTCATTTCTTCATGCGCAGTGGTCAAGGTGGCACTCTCTAGCTGCCAAGAGCACTTTTTACTATGCACACCCAACCAGAGTGACGGGAGGAGCACATTCCAGAAAACGTGCTCAGCTCGTCGAGAAAATGCGATTTAAGCAATAAAATTAAAAATGCCCCTAACACCTAAACCAAACGTTGCAGATGGTCATTTCTTCATGCGCAGTGGTCAACGCGGCACTCTCTAGCTGCCAAGAGCACTTTTTACTATGCACACCCAACCAGAGTGACGGGAGGAGCACATTTCAGAAAACGTGCTCAGCTCGTCGAGAAAATGCGATTTAAGCAATAAAATTAAAAATGCACCTAAAACCTAAACCGAACGCTGCATATGGTCATTTCTTCATGCGCAGTGGTCAACGCGGCACTCTATAGCTGCCAAGAGGACTTTTTACTATGCACACCCAACCAGAGTGACGGGAGGAGCACATTCCAGAAAACGTGCTCAGCTCGTCGAGAAAATGCAATTTAAGCAATAAAATTAAAAATGCACCCAAAACCTAAACCAAACGTTGTAGATGGTCATTTCTTCATGCGCAGTGGTCAACGCGGCACTCTCTAGCTGCCAAGAGCACTTTTTACTATGCGCACCCAACCAGAGTGACGGGAGGAGCACATTTCAGAAAACGTGCTCAGCTCGTCGAGAAAATGCGATTTAAGCAATAAAATTAAAAATGCACCTAAAACCTAAACCAAACGTTGCAGGTGGTTATTTATTTATGCGCAGCAGTCAACGTGGCACTCTCTAGCTGCCAAGAGCACTTTTTACTATGCGCACCCAACCAGAGTGACGGGAGGAGCACATTTCAGAAAACGTGCTCAGCTCGTCGAGAAAATGCGATTTAAGCAATACAATTAAAAATGCACCCAAAACCTAAACCGAACGTTGCAGATGGTCATTTCTTCATGCGCAGTGGTCAACGCGGCACTCTCTAGCTGCCAAGAGCACTTTTTACTATGCGCACCCAACCAGAGTGACGGGAGGAGCACATTTCAGAAAACGTGCTCAGCTCGACGAGAAAATGCGATTTAAGCAATAAAATTAAAAATGCACCCAAAACCTAAACCAAACGTTGCAGATGGTCATTTCTTCATGTGCAGTGGTCAACGCGGCACTCTCTAGCTGCCAAGAGCACTTTTTACTATGCGCACCCAACCAGAGTGACGGGAGGAGCACATTTCAGAAAACGTGCTCAGCTCGTCCAGAAAATGCGATTTAAGCAATAAGATTAAAAATGCACCCAAAACCTAAACCACACGTTGTAGGTGGTTATTTCTTCATGCGCAGCAGTCAACGCGGCACTCTCTAGCTGCCAAGAGCACTTTTTACTATGCGTAACCAACCAGAGTGACGGGAGGAGCACATTTCAGAAAACGTGCTCAGCTCGTCGAGAAAATGCGATTTAAGCAATAAAATTAAAAATGCACCCAAAACCTAAACCAAACGTTGTAGGTGGTTATTTCTTCATGCGCAGCAGTCAACGCGGCACTCTCTAGCTGCCAAGAGCACTTTTTACTATGCGCACCCAACCAGAGTGACGGGAGGAGCACATTTCACAAAACGTGCTCAGCTCGTCGAGAAAATGCGATTTAAGCAATAAAATTAAAAATGCACCCAAAACCTAAACCAAACGTTGCAGATGGTCATTTCTTCATGCGCAGTGGTCAACGCGGCACTCTCTAGCTGCCAAGAGCACTTTTTACCATGCACACCCAACCAGAGTGACGGGAGGAGCACATTTCAGAAAACGTGCTCAGCTCGTCGAGAAAATGCGATTTGAGCAATAAAATTAAAAATGCACCCAAAACCTAAACCGAACGTTGCAGATGGTCATTTCTTCATGTGCAGTGGTCAACGCGGCAATCTCTAGCTGCGAAGAGCACTTTTTACTATGCGCACCCAACCAGAGTGACGGGAGGAGCACATTTCAGAAAACGTGCTCAGCTCGTCGAGAAAATGCGATTTAAGCAATAAAATTAAAAATGCACCTAAAACCTAAACCAAACGTTGCAGGTGGTTATTTCATTATGCACAGTGGTAAACGCGGCACTCTCTAGCTGCCAAGAGCACTTTTTACTATGCGCACCCAACCAGAGTGACGGGAGGAGCACATTCCAGAAAACGTGCTCAGCTCATCGAGAAAATGCGATTTAAGCAATAAAATTAAAAATGCACCTAAAACCTAAACCAAACGTTGCAGATGGTCATTTCTTCATGCGCAGTGGTCAACGCGGCACTCTCTAGCTGCCAAGAGCACTTTTTACTATGCGCACCCAACCAGATTGACGGGAGGAGCACATTTCAGAAAACGTGCTCAGCTCGACGAGAAAATGCGATTTAAGCAATAAAATTAAAAATGCACCCAAAACCTAAACCAACGTTGCAGATGGTCAATTCTTCATGTGCAGTGGTCAACGCGGCAATCTCTAGCTGCCAAGAGCACTTTTTACTATGCGCACCCAACCAGAGTGACGGGAGGAGCACATTTCAGAAAACGTGCTCAGCTCGTCGAGAAAATGCGATTTAAGCAATAAAATTAAAAATGCACCTAAAACCTAAACCAAACGTTGCAGGTGGTTATTTCATCATGCACAGTGGTCAACGCGGCACTCTCTAGCTGCCACGAGCACTTTTTACTATGCGCACCCGACCAGAGTGACGGGAGGAGCACATTTCAGAAAACGTGCTCAGCTCGTCGAGAAAATGCGATTTAAGCAATAAAATTAAAAATGCACCTAAAACCTAAACCAAACGTTGCAGATGGTCTTCTTCATGCGCAGTGGTCAACGCGGCACTCTCTAGCTGCCAAGAGCACTTTTTACTATGCGCACCCAACAAGAGTGATGGGAGGAGCACATTTAAGAAAACGTGCTCAGCTCGTCGAGAAAATGCGATTTAAGCAATAAAATTAAAAATGCACCTAAAACCTAAACCAAACGTTGCAGATGATCATTTCTTCATGCGCAGTGGTCAACGCGGCACTCTCTAGCTGCCAAGAGCACTTTTTACTATGCGCACCCAACCAGAGTGACGGGAGGAGCACATTTCAGAAAACGCGCTCAGCTCGTCGAGAAAATGCGATTTAAGCAATAAAATTAAAAATGCACCCAAAACCTAAACCACACGTTGCAGATGGTCATTTCTTCATGCGCAGTGGTCAACGCGGCACTCTCTAGCTGCCAAGAGCACTTTTTACTATGCGCACCCAACCAGAGTGACGGGAGGAGCACATTTCAGAAAACGTGCTCAGCTCGTCCAGAAAATGCGATTTAAGCAATAAAATTAAAAATGCACCCAAAACCTAAACCAAACGTTGCAGGTGGTTATTTCTTCATGCGCAGTGGTCAACGCGGCACTCTCTAGCTGCCAAGAGCACTTTTTACTATGCGCACCCAACCAGAGTGACGGGAGGAGCACATTTCAGAAAACGTGCTCAGCTCGTCGAGAAAATGCGATTTAAGCAATAAAATTAAAAATGTACCTAAAACCTAAACCAAACGTTGCAGGTGGTTATTTCTTCATGCGCAGTGGTCAACGCGGCACTCTCTAGCTGCCAAGAGCACTTTTTAGTATGCGCACCCAACCAGAGTGACGGGAGGAGCACATTTCAGAAAACGTGCTCAGCTCGTCGAGAAAATGCGATTTAAGCAATAAAATTAAAAATGCACCTAAAACCTAAACCAAACGTTGCAGGTGGTTATTTCTTCATGCGCAGCAGTCAACGCGGCACTCTCTAGCTGCCAAGAGCACTTTTTACTATGCGCACCCAACCAGAGTGACGGGAGGAGCACATTTCAGAAAACGTGCTCAGCTCGTCGAGAAAATGCGATTTAAGCAATAAAATTAAAAATGCACCCAAAACCTAAACCAAACGTTGCAGGTCGTTATTTCTTCATGCGCAGTGGTCAACGCGGCACTCTCTAGCTGCCAAGAGCACTTTTTACTGTGCGCACCCAACCAGAGTGACGGGAGGAGCACATTTCAGAAAACGTGCTCAGCTCGTCGAGAAAATGCGATTTAAGCAATAAAATTAAAAATGCACCTAAAACCTAAACCAAACGTTGCAGGTGGTCATTTCTTCATGCGCAGTGGTCAACGCGGCACTCTCTAGCTGCCAAGAGCACTTTTTACTATGCGCACCCAACCATTGTGACGGGAGGAGCACATTTCAGAAAACGTGCTCAGCTCGTCGAGAAAATGCATTTTAAGCAATAAAATTAAAAATGCACCTAAAACCTAAACCAAACGTTGCAGATGGTCATTTATCCATGCGCAGTGGTCAACGCGGCACTCTCTAGCTGCCAAGAGCACTTTTTACTATGCACACCCAACCAGAGTGACGGGAGGAGCACATTTCAGAAAACGTGCTCAGCTCGTCGAGAAAATGCGATTTAAGCAATAAAATTAAAAATGCACCCAAAACCTAAACCAAACGCTGCAGATGGTCATTTCTTCATGCGCAGTGGTCAAGGTGGCACTCTCTAGCTGCCAAGAGCACTTTTTACTATGCGCACCCAACCAGAATGACGGGAGGAGCACATTTCAGAAAACGTGCTCAGCTAGTCGAGAAAATGCGATTTAAGCAATAAAATTAAAAATGCACCCAAAACCTAAACCAAACGTTGCAGATGGTCATTTCTTCATGCGCAGTGGTCAACGCGGCACTCTCTAGCTGCCAAGAGCACTTTTTACTATGCGCACCCAACCAGAGTGACGGGAGGAGCACATTTCAGAAAACGTGCTCAGCTCGACGAGAAAATGTGATTTAAGCAATAAAATTAAAAATGCACCCAAAACCTAAACCAAACGTGGAAGGTGGTTATTTCTTCATGCGCAGTGGTCAACGCGGCACTCTCTAGCTGCCAAGAGCACGTTTTACTATGCGCACCCAACCAGAGTGACGGGAGGAGCACATTTCAGAAAACGTGCTCAGCTCGTCGAGAAAATGCGATTTAAGCAATAAAATTAAAAATTGCACCTAAAACCTAAACCAAACTTTGCAGGTGGTTATTTCTTCATGCGCAGCAGTCAACGCGGCACTCTCTAGCTGCCAAGAGCACTTTTTACTATGCGCACCCAACCAGAGTGACGGGAGGAGCACATTTCAGAAAACGTGCTCAGCTCGTCGAGAAAATGCGATTTAAGCAATAAAATCAAAAATGCACCTAAAACCTAAACCAAACGTTGCAGGTGGTTATTTCTTCATGCGCAGTGGTCAACGCAGCACTCTCTAGCTGCCAAGAGCACTTTTTACTATGCGCACCCAACCATTGTGACGGGAGGAGCACATTTCAGAAAACGTGCTCAGCTCGTCGAGAAAATGCATTTTAAGCAATAAAATTAAAAATGCACCTAAAACCTAAACCAAACGTTGCAGATGGTCATTTATTCATGCGCAGTGGTCAACGCGGCACTCTCTAGCTGCCAAGAGCACTTTTTACTCTGCGCACCCAACCAGAGTGACGGGAGGAGCACATTTCAGAAAACGTGCTCAGCTCGTCCAGAAAATGCGATTTAAGCAATAAAATTAAAAATGCACCCAAAACTTAAACCAAACGTTGCAGGTGGTTATTTCTTCATGCGCAGTGGTCAACGCGGCACTCTGGAGCACATTTCAGAAAACGTGCTCAGCTCGTCGAGAAAATGCTATTTAAGCAATAAAATTAAAAATGCACCCAAAACCTAAACCAAACGCTGCAGATGGTCATTTCTTCATGCGCAGTGGTCAAGGCGGCACTCTCTAGCTGCCAAGAGCACTTTTTACTATGCACACCCAACCAGAGTGACGGGAGGAGCACATTCCAGAAAACGTGCTCAGCTCGTCGAGAAAATGCGATTTAAGTAATAAAATTAAAAATGCACCCAAAACCTAAACCAAACGTTGCAGGTGGTTATTTCTTCATGCGCAGCGGTCAACGCGGCACTCTCTAGCTGCCAAGAGCACTTTTTACTATGCGCACCCAACCAGAGTGACGGGAGGAGCACATTTCAGAAAATGTGCTCAGCTCGTCCAGAAAATGCGATTTAAGCAATAAAATTAAAAATGCACCCAAAACCTAAACCAAACGTTGCAGATGGTCATTTCTTCATGTGCAGTGGTCAACGCGGCACTCTCTAGCTGCCAAGAGCACTTTTTACTATGCGCACCCAACCAGAGTGACGGGAGGAGCACATTTCAGAAAACGTGCTCAGCTCGTCCAGAAAATGCGATTTAAGCAATAAAATTAAAAATGCACCCAAAACCTAAACCACACGTTGCAGATGGTCATTTCTTCATGCGCAGTGGTCAACGCGGCACTCTCTAGCTGCCAAGAGCACTTTTTACTATGCACACCCAACCAGAGTGACGGGAGGAGCAATTTCCAGAAAACGTGCTCAGCTCGTCGAGAAAATGCGATTTAAGCAATAAAATTAAAAATGCACCCAAAACCTAAACCAAACGTTGCAGATGGTCATTTCTTCATGCGCAGTGGTCAACGCGGCACTCTCTAGCTGCCAAGAGCACTTTTTACTATGCGCACCCAACCAGAGTGACGGGAGGAGCACATTTCAGAAAACGTGCTCAGCTCGTCGAGAAAATGCGATTTAAGCAATAAAATTAAAAATGCACCTAAAACCTAAACCAAACGTTGCAGGTGGTTATTTCCTCATGCACAGCAGTCAACGCGGCACTCTCTAGCTGCCAAGAGCACTTTTTACTATGCGCACCCAACCAGAGTGACGGGAGGAGCACATTTCAGAAAACGTGCTCAGCTCGTCCAGAAAATGCGATTTAAGCAATAAAATTAAAAATGCACCTAAAACCTAAACTGAACGCTGCATATGGTCATTTCTTCATGCGCAGTGGTCAACGCGGCACTCTATAGCTGCCAAGAGGACTTTTTACTATGCGCACCCAACCAGAGTGACGGGAGGAGCACATTCCAGAAAACGTGCTCAGCTCGTCGAGAAAATGCGATTTAAGCAATAAAATTAAAAATGCACCCAAAACCTAAACCAAACGTTGCAGATGGTCATTTCTTCATGCGCAGTGGTCAACGCGGCACTCTCTAGCTGCCAAGAGCACTTTTTACTATGCGCACCCAACCAGAGTGACGGGAGGAGCACATTTCAGAAAACGTGCTCAGCTCGTCGAGAAAATGCGATTTAAGCAATAAAATTAAAAATGCACCTAAAACCTAAACCAAACGTTGCAGGTGGTTATTTCTTCATGCGCAGCAGTCAACGCGGCACTCTCTAGCTGCCAAGAGCACTTTTTACTATGCGCAACCAACCAGAGTGACGGGAGGAGCACATTTCAGAAAACGTGCTCAGCTCGTCGAGAAAATGCGATTTAAGCAATAAAATTAAAAATGCACCCAAAACCTAAACCAAACGTTGTAGGTGGTTATTTCTTCATGCGCAGCAGTCAACGCGGCACTCTCTAGCTGCCAAGAGCACTTTTTACTATGCGCACCCAACCAGAGTGACGGGAGGAGCACATTTCACAAAACGTGCTCAGCTCGTCGAGAAAATGCGATTTAAGCAATAAAATTAAAAATGCACCCAAAACCTAAACCAAACGTTGCAGATGGTCATGTCTTCATGCGCAGTGGTCAACGCGGCACTCTCTAGCTGCCAAGAGCACTTTTTACCATGCGCACCCAACCAGAGTGACGGGAGGAGCACATTTCAGAAAACGTGCTCAGCTCGTCGAGAAAATGCGATTTGAGCAATAAAATTAAAAATGCACCCAAAACCTAAACCGAACGTTGCAGATGGTCATTTCTTCATGTGCAGTGGTCAACGCGGCAATCTCTAGCTGCGAAGAGCACTTTTTACTATGCGCACCCAACCAGAGTGACGGGAGGAGCACATTTCAGAAAACGTGGTCAGCTCGTCGAGAAAATGCGATTTAAGCAATAAAATTAAAAATGCACCTAAAACCTAAACCAAACGTTGCAGGTGGTTATTTCATTATGCACAGTGGTAAACGCGGCACTCTCTAGCTGCCAAGAGCACTTTTTACTATGCGCACCCAACCAGAGTGACGGGAGGAGCACATTCCAGAAAACGTGCTCAGCTCATCGAGAAAATGCGATTTAAGCAATAAAATTAAAAATGCACCTAAAACCTAAACCAAACGTTGCAGATGGTCATTTCTTCATGCGCAGTGGTCAACGCGGCACTCTCTAGCTGCCAAGAGCACTTTTTACTATGCGCACCCAACCAGATTGACGGGAGGAGCACATTTCAGAAAACGTGCTCAGCTCGACGAGAAAATGCGATTTAAGCAATAAAATTAAAAATGCACCCAAAACCTAAACCAACGTTGCAGATGGTCAATTCTTCATGTGCAGTGGTCAACGCGGCAATCTCTAGCTGCCAAGAGCACTTTTTACTATGCGCACCCAACCAGAGTGACGGGAGGAGCACATTTCAGAAAACGTGCTCAGCTCGTCGAGAAAATGCGATTTAAGCAATAAAATTAAAAATGCACCTAAAACCTAAACCAAACGTTGCAGGTGGTTATTTCATCATGCACAGTGGTCAACGCGGCACTCTCTAGCTGCCACGAGCACTTTTTACTATGCGCACCCGACCAGAGTGACGGGAGGAGCACATTTCAGAAAACGTGCTCAGCTCGTCGAGAAAATGCGATTTAAGCAATAAAATTAAAAATGCACCTAAAACCTAAACCAAACGTTGCAGATGGTCTTCTTCATGCGCAGTGGTCAACGCGGCACTCTCTAGCTGCCAAGAGCAATTTTTACTATGCGCACCCAACAAGAGTGACGGGAGGAGCACATTTAAGAAAACGTGCTCAGCTCGTCGAGAAAATGCGATTTAAGCAATAAAATTAAAAATGCACCTAAAACCTAAACCAAACGTTGCAGATGATCATTTCTTCATGCGCAGTGGTCAACGCGGCACTCTCTAGCTGCCAAGAGCACTTTTTACTATGCGCACCCAACCAGAGTGACGGGAGGAGCACATTTCAGAAAACGTGCTCAGCTCGTCGAGAAAATGCGATTTAAGCAATAAAATTAAAAATGCACCCAAAACCTAAACCACACGTTGCAGATGGTCATTTCTTCATGCGCAGTGGTCAACGCGGCACTCTCTAGCTGCCAAGAGCACTTTTTACTATGCGCACCCAACCAGAGTGACGGGAGGAGCACATTTCAGAAAACGTGCTCAGCTCGTCCAGAAAATGCGATTTAAGCAATAAAATTAAAAATGCACCCAAAACCTAAACCAAACGTTGCAGGTGGTTATTTCTTCATGCGCAGTGGTCAACGCGGCACTCTCTAGCTGCCAAGAGCACTTTTTACTATGCGCACCCAACCAGAGTGACGGGAGGAGCACATTTCAGAAAACGTGCTCAGCTCGTCGAGAAAATGCGATTTAAGCAATAAAATTAAAAATGTACCTAAAACCTAAACCAAACGTTGCAGGTGGTTATTTCTTCATGCGCAGTGGTCAACGCGGCACTCTCTAGCTGCCAAGAGCACTTTTTAGTATGCGCACCCAACCAGAGTGACGGGAGGAGCACATTTCAGAAAACGTGCTCAGCTCGTCGAGAAAATGCGATTTAAGCAATAAAATTAAAAATGCACCTAAAACCTAAACCAAACGTTGCAGGTGGTTATTTCTTCATGCACAGCAGTCAACGCGGCACTCTCTAGCTGCCAAGAGCACTTTTTACTATGCGCACCCAACCAGAGTGACGGGAGGAGCACATTTCAGAAAACGTGCTCAGCTCGTCGAGAAAATGCGATTTAAGCAATAAAATTAAAAATGCACCCAAAACCTAAACCAAACGTTGCAGGTGGTTATTTCTACATGCGCAGTGGTCAACGCAGCACTCTCTAGCTGCCAAGAGCACTTTTTACTATGCGCACCCAACCAGAGTGACGGGAGGAGCACATTTCAGAAAACGTGCTCAGCTCGACGAGAAAATGCGATTTAAGCAATAAAATTAAAAATGCACCTAAAACCTAAACCAAACGTTGCAGGTGGTTATTTCTTCATGCGCAATGGTCAACGCGGCACTCTCTAGCTGCCAAGAGCACTTTTTACTATGCGCACCCAACCAGAGTGACGGGAGGAGCACATTTCAGAAAACGTGCTCAGCTCGTCGAGAAAATGCGATTTAAGCAATAAAATTAAAAATGCACCTAAAACCTAAACCAAACGTTGCAGGTGGTTATTTCTTCATGCGCAGTGGTCAACGCGGCACTCTCTAGCTGCCAAGAGCACTTTTTACTATGCGCACCCAAACAGAATGATGGGAGGAGCACATTTCAGAAAACGTGCTCAGCTCGTCGAGAAAATGCGATTTAAGCAATAAAATTAAAAATGCACCTAAAACCTAAACCGAACGCTGCATATGGTCATTTCTTCATGCGCAGTGGTCAACGCGGCACTCTATAGCTGCCAAGAGGACTTTTTACTATGCGCACCCAACCAGATTGACGGGAGGAGCACATTTCAGAAAACGTGCTCAGCTCGACGAGAAAATGCGATTTAAGCAATAAAATTAAAAATGCACCCAAAACCTAAACCACACGTTGCAGATGGTCATTTCTTCATGCGCAGTGGTCAACGCGGCACTCTCTAGCTGCCAAGAGCACTTTTTACTATGCGCACCCAACCAGAGTGACGGGAGGAGCACATTTCAGAAAACGTGCTCAGCTCGTCCAGAAAATGCGATTTAAGTAATAAAATTAAAAATGCACCCAAAACCTAAACCAAACGTTGCAGGTGGTTATTTCTTCATGCGCAGTGGTCAACGCGGCACTCTCTAGCTGCCAAGAGCACTTTTTACTATGCGCACCCAACCAGAGTGACGGGAGGAGCACATTTCAGAAAACGTGCTCAGCTCGTCGAGAAAATGCGATTTAAGCAATAAAATTAAAAATGTACCTAAAACCTAAACCAAACGTTGCAGGTGGTTATTTCTTCATGCGCAGTGGTCAACGCGGCACTCTCTAGCTGCCAAGAGCACTTTTTAGTATGCGCACCCAACCAGAGTGACGGGAGGAGCACATTTCAGAAAACGTGCTCAGCTCGTCGAGAAAATGCGATTTAAGCAATAAAATTAAAAATGCACCTAAAACCTAAACCAAACGTTGCAGGTCGTTATTTCTTCATGCACAGTGGTCAACGCGGCACTCTCTAGCTGCCAAGAGCACTTTTTACTATGCGCACCCAACCAGAGTGACGGGAGGAGCACATTTCAGAAAACGTGCTCAGCTCGTCGAGAAAATGCGATTTAAGCAATAAAATTAAAAATGCACCTAAAACCTAAACCAAACGTTGCAGGTGGTTATTTCTTCATGCGCAGCAGTCAACGCGGCACTCTCTAGCTGCCAAGAGCACTTTTTACTATGCGCACCCAACCAGAGTGACGGGAGGAGCACATTTCAGAAAACGTGCTCAGCTCGTCCAGAAAATGCGATTTAAGCAATAAAATTAAAAATGCACCCAAAACCTAAACCAAACGTTGCAGGTGGTTATTTCTTCATGCGCAGTGGTCAACGCGGCACTCTCTAGCTGCCAAGAGCACTTTTTACTATGCGCACCCAATCAGAGTGACGGGAGGAGCACATTTCAGAAAACGTGCTCAGCTCGTCAAGAAAATGCGATTTAAGCAATAAAATTAAAAATGCACCTAAAACCTAAACCAAACGTTGCAGGTGGTTATTTCTTCATGCGCAATGGTCAACGCGGCACTCTCTAGCTGCCAAGAGCACTTTTTACTATGTGCACCCAACCAGAGTGACGGGAGGAGCACATTTAAGAAAACGTGCTCAGCTCGTCGAGAAAATGCGATTTAAGCAATAAAATTAAAAATGCACCTAAAACCTAAACCAAACGTTGCAGATGATCATTTCTTCATGCGCAGTGGTCAACGCGGCACTCTCTAGCTGCCAAGAGCACTTTTTACTATGCGCACCCAACCAGAGTGACGGGAGGAGCACATTTCAGAAAACGTGCTCAGCTCGTCGAGAAAATGCGATTTAAGCAATAAAATTAAAAATGCACCCAAAACCTAAACCACACGTTGCAGATGGTCATTTCTTCATGCGCAGTGGTCAACGCGGCATTCTCTAGCTGCCAAGAGCACTTTTTACTATGCGCACCCAACCAGAGTGACGGGAGGAGCACATTTCAGAAAACGTGCTCAGCTCGTCCAGAAAATGCGATTTAAGCAATAAAATTAAAAATGCACCCAAAACCTAAACCAAACGTTGCAGGTGGTTATTTCTTCATGCGCAGTGGTCAACGCGGCACTCTCTAGCTGCCAAGAGCACTTTTTACTATGCGCACCCAACCAGAGTGACGGGAGGAGCACATTTCAGAAAACGTGCTCAGCTCGTCGAGAAAATGCGATTTAAGCAATAAAATTAAAAATGCACCTAAAACCTAAACCAAACGTTGCAGGTGGTTATTTCTTCATGCGCAGTGGTCAACGCGGCACTCTCTAGCTGCCAAGAGCACTTTTTACTATGCGCACCCAACCAGAATGATGGGAGGAGCACATTTCAGAAAACGTGCTCAGCTCGTCGAGAAAATGCGATTTAAGCAATAAAATTAAAAATGCACCTAAAACCTAAACCGAACGCTGCATATGGTCATTTCTTCATGCGCAGTGGTCAACGCGGCACTCTCTAGCTGCCAAGAGCACTTTTTACTATGCGCACCCAACCAGAGTGACGGGAGGAGCACATTTCAGAAAACGTGCTCAGCTCGTCCAGAAAATGCGATTTAAGCAATAAAATTAAAAATGCACCCAAAACCTAAACCAAACGTTGCAGGTGGTTATTTCTTCATGCGCAGTGGTCAACGCGGCACTCTCTAGCTGCCAAGAGCACTTTTTACTATGCGCACCCAACCAGAGTGACGGGAGGAGCACATTTCAGAAAACGTGCTCAGCTCGTCGAGAAAATGCGATTTAAGCAATAAAATTAAAAATGCACCTAAAACCTAAACCAAACGTTGCAGGTGGTTATTTCTTCATGCGCAGTGGTCAACGCGGCACTCTCTAGCTGCCAAGAGCACTTTTTACTGTGCGCACCCAACCAGAGTGACGGGAGGAGCACATTTCAGAAAACGTGCTCAGCTCGTCGAGAAAATGCGATTTAAGCAATAAAATTAAAAATGCACCTAAAACCTAAACCAAACGTTGCAGGTGGTCATTTCTTCATGCGCAGTGGTCAACGCGGCACTCTCTAGCTGCCAAGACCACTTTTTACTATGCGCACCCAACCAGAGTGACGGGAGGAGCACATTTCAGAAAACGTGCTCAGCTTGTCGAGAAAATGCGATTTAAGCAATAAAATTAAAAATGCACCCAAAACCTAAACCACACGTTGCAGATGGTCATTTCTTCATGCGCAGTGGTCAACGCGGCACTCTCTAGCTGCCAAGAGCATTTTTTACTATGCGCACCCAACCAGAGTGACGGGAGGAGCACATTTCAGAAAACGTGCTCAGCTCGTCCAGAAAATGCGATTTAAGCAATAAAATTAAAAATGCACCCAAAACCTAAACCACACGTTGCAGATGGTCATTTCTTCATGCGCAGTGGTCAACGCGGCACTCTCTAGCTGCCAAGAGCACTTTTTACTATGCGCACCCAACCAGAGTGACGGGAGGAGCACATTTCAGAAAACGTGCTCAGCTCGTCGAGAAAATGCGATTTAAGCAATAAAACTAAAAATGCACCCAAAACCTAAACCACACGTTGCAGATGGTCATTTCTTCATGCGCAGTGGTCAACGCGGCACTCTCTAGCTGCCAAGAGCACTTTTTACTATGCGCACCCAACCAGAGTGACGGGAGGAGCACATTTCAGAAAACGTGCTCAGCTCGTCGAGAAAATGCGATTCAAGCAATAAAATTAAAAATGCACCCAAAACCTAAACCAAACGTTGCAGATGGTCATTTCTTTATGCGCAGTGGTCAACGCGGCACTCTCTAGCTGCCAAGAGCACTTTTTACTATGCGCACCCAACCAGAGTGACGGGAGAAGCACATTTCAGAAAACGTGCTCAGCTCGTCGAGAAAATGCGATTTAAGCAATAAAATTAAAAATGCACCTAAAACCTAAACCAAACGTTGCAGGTGGTTATTTCTTCATGCGCAATGGTCAACGCGGCACTCTCTAGCTGCCAAGAGCACTTTTTACTATGCGCACCCAACCAGAGTGACGGGAGGAGCACATTTCAGAAAACGTGCTCAGCTCGTCGAGAAAATGCAATTTAAGCAATAAAATTAAAAATGCACCTAAAACCTAAACCAAACGTTGCAGATGGTCATTTCTTCATGCGCAGTGGTCAACGCGGCACTCTCTAGCTGCCAAGAGCACTTTTTACTGTGCGCACCCAACCAGAGTGACGGGAGGAGCACATTTCAGAAAACGTGCTCAGCTCGTCGAGAAAATGCGATTTAAGCAATAAAATTAAAAATGCACCCAAAACCTAAACCAAACGTTGCAGGTGGTTATTTCTTCATGCGCAGCAGTCAACGCGGCACTCTCTAGCTGCCAAGAGCACTTTTTACTATGCGCACCCAACCAGAGTGACGGGAGGAGCACATTTCAGAAAACGTGCTCAGCTCGTCGAGAAAATGCGATTTAAGCAATAAAATTAAAAATGCACCCAAAACCTAAACCAAACGTTGCAGGTCGTTATTTCTTCATGCGCAGTGGTCAACGCGGCACTCTCTAGCTGCCAAGAGCACTTTTTACTATGCGCACCCAACCAGAGTGACGGGAGGAGCACATTTCAGAAAACGTGCTCAGCTCGTCGAGAAAATGCGATTTAAGCAATAAAATTAAAAATGCACCTAAAACCTAAACCAAACGTTGCAGGTGGTTATTTCTTCATGCGCAGCAGTCAACGCGGCACTCTCTAGCTGCCAAGAGCACTTTTTACTATGCGCACCCAACCAGAGATACGGGAGGAGCACATTTCAGAAAACGTGCTCAGCTCGTCGAGAAAATGCGATTTAAGCAATAAAATTAAAAATGCACCCAAAACCTAAACCAAACGTTGCAGATGGTCATTTCTTCATGCGCAGTGGTCAACGCGGCACTCTCTAGCTGCCAAGAGCACTTTTTACTATGCGCACCCAACCAGAGTGACGGGAGGAGCACATTTCAGAAAACGTGCTCAGCTCGTCGAGAAAATGCGATTTAAGCAATAAAATTAAAAATGCACCCAAAACCTAAACCAAACGTTGCAGATGGTCATTTCTTCATGCGCAGTGGTCAACGCGGCACTCTCTAGCTGCCAAGAGCACTTTTTACTATGCGCACCCAACCAGAGTGACGGGAGGAGCACATTTCAGAAAACGTGCTCAGCTCGACGAGAAAATGCGATTTAAGAAATAAAATTAAAAATGCACCCAAAACCTAAACCAAACGTTGCAGATGGTCATTTCTTCATGTGCAGTGGTCAACGCGGCAATCTCTAGCTGCCAAGAGCACTTTTTACTATGCGCACCCAACCAGAGTGACGGGAGGAGCACATTTCAGAAAACGTGCTCAGCTCGTCGAGAAAATGCGATTTAAGCAATAAAATTAAAAATGCACCTAAAACCTAAACCAAACGTCGCAGGTGGTTATTTCTTCATGCGCAGTGGTCAACGCGGCACTCTCTAGCTGCCAAGAGCACTTTTTACTATGCGCACCCAACCAGAGTGACGGTAGGAGCACATTTCAGAAAACGTGCTCAGCTCGTCGAGAAAATGCGATTTAAGCAATAAAATTAAAAATGCACCTAAAACCTAAACCAAACGTTGCAGGTGGTTATTTCTTCATGCGCAATGGTCAACGCGGCACTCTCTAGCTGCCAAGAGCACTTTTTACTATGCGCACCCAACCAGAGTGACGGGAGGAGCACATTTCAGAAAACGTGCTCAGCTCGTCGAGAAAATGCGATTTAAGCAATAAAATTAAAAATGCACCCAAAACCTAAACCACACGTTGCAGGTGGTTATTTCTTCATGCGCAGTGGTCAACGCGGCACTCTCTAGCTGCCAAGAGCACTTTTTACTATGTGCACCCAACAAGAGTGACGGGAGGAGCACATTTCAGAAAACGTGCTCAGCTCGTCGAGAAAATGCGATTTAAGCAATAAAATTAAAAATGCACCCAAAACCTAAACCAAACGTTGCAGGTGGTTATTTCTTCATGCGTAGTGGTCAACGCGGCACTCTCTAGCTGCCAAGAGCACTTTTTACTATGCGCACCCAACAAGAGTGACGGGAGGAGCACATTTCAGAAAACGTGCTCAGCTCGACGAGAAAATGCGATTTAAGCAATAAAATTAAAAATGCACCCAAAACCTAAACCAAACGTTGCAGGTGGTTATTTCTTCATGCGCAGTGGTCAACGCGGCACTCTCTAGCTGCCAAGAGCACTTTTTACTATGCGCACCCAACCAGAGTGACGGGAGGAGCACATTTCAGAAAACGTGCTCAGCTCGTCGAGAAAATGCGATTTAAGCAATAAAATTAAAAATGCACCTAAAACCTAAACCAAACGTTGCAGGTGGTTATTTCTTCATGCGCAATGGTCAACGCGGCACTCTCTAGCTGCCAAGAGCACTTTTTACTATGCGCACCCAACCAGAGTGACGGGAGGAGCACATTCCAGAAAACGTGCTCAGCTCGTCGAGAAAATGCGATTTAAGTAATAAAATTAAAAATGCACCCAAAACCTAAACCAAACGTTGCAGGTGGTTATTTCTTCATGTGCAGTGGTCAACGCGGCACTCTCTAGCTGCCATGAGCACTTTTTACTATGTGCACCCAACCAGAGTGACGGGAGGAGCACATTTAAGAAAACGTGCTCAGCTCGTCGAGAAAATGCGATTTAAGCAATCAAATTAAAAATGCACCTAAAACCTAAACCAAACGTTGCAGGTGGTTATTTCTTCATGCGCAGTGGTCAACGCTGCACTCTCTAGCTGCCAAGAGCACTTTTTACTGTGCGCACCCAACCAGAGTGACGGGAGGAGCACATTTCAGAAAACGTGCTCAGCTCGTCGAGAAAATGCGATTTAAGCAATAAAATTAAAAATGCACCTAAAACCTAAACCAAACGTCGCAGGTGGTTATTTATTCATGCGCAGTGGTCAACGCGGCACTCTCTAGCTGCCAAGAGCACTTTTTACTATGCGCACCCAACCAGAGTGACGGGAGGAGCACATTTCAGAAAACGTGCTCAGCTCGTCGAGAAAATGCGATTTAAGCAATAAAATTAAAAATGCACCTAAAACCTAAACCAAACGTTGCAGGTGGTTATTTCTTCATGCGCAGCAGTCAACGCAGCACTCTCTAGCTGCCAAGAGCACTTTTTACTATGCGCACCCAACCAGAGTGACGGGAGGAGCACATTTCAGAAAACGTGCTCAGCTCGACGAGAAAATGCGATTTAAGCAATAAAATTAAAAATGCACCCAAAACCTAAACCAAACGTTGCAGGTGGTTATTTCTTCATGCGCAGTGGTCAACGCGGCACTCTCTCGCTGCCAAGAGCACTTTTTACTATGCGCACCCAACCAGAGTGACGGGAGGAGCACATTTCAGAAAACGTGCTCAGCTCGTCCAGAAAATGCGATTTAAGCAATAAAATTAAAAATGCACCCAAAACCTAAACCAAACGTTGCAGGTGGTTATTTCTTCATGCGCAGTGGTCAACGCGGCACTCTCTAGCTGCCATGAGCACTTTTTACTATGCGCACCCAATCAGAGTGACGGGAGGAGCACATTTCAGAAAACGTGCTCAGCTCGTCGAGAAAATGCGATTTAAGCAATAAAATTACAAATGCACCTAAAACCTAAACCAAACGTTGCAGGTGGTTATTTCTTCATGCGCAGCAGTCAACGCGGCACTCTCTAGCTGCCAAGAGCACTTTTTACTATGCGCACCCAACCAGAGTGACGGGAGGAGCACATTTCAGAAAACGTGCTCAGCTCGACGAGAAAATGCGATTTAAGCAATAAAATTAAAAATGCACCTAAAACCTAACCCAAACGTTGCAGGTGGTTATTTCTTCATGCGAAGTGGTCAACGCGGCACTCTCTAGCTGCCAAGAGCACTTTTTACTATGCGCACCCAACCAGAGTGACGGGAGGAGCACATTTCAGAAAACGTGCTCAGCTCGTCGAGAAAATGCGATTTAAGCAATAAAATTAAAAATGCACCTAAAACCTAAACCAAACGTTGCAGATGGTCATTTCTTCATGTGCAGTGGTCAACGCGGCACTCTCTAGCTGCCAAGAGCACCTTTTACTATGCGCACCCAACCAGAGTGACGGGAGGAGCACATTTCAGAAAACGTGCTCAGCTCGTCGAGAAAATGCGATTTAAGCAATAAAATTAAAAATGCACCTAAAACCTAAACCAAACGTTGCAGGTGGTTATTTCTTCATGCACAGTGGTCAACGCGGCACTCTCTAGCTGCCAAGAGCACGTTTTACTATGCGCACCCAACCAGAGTGACGGGAGGAGCACATTTCAGAAAACGTGCTCAGCTCGTCGAGAAAATGCGATTTAAGCAATAAAATAAAAAATGCACCTAAAACCTAAACCAAACGTTGCAGATGGTCATTTCTTCATGCGCAGTGGTCAACGCGGCACTCTCTAGCTGCCAAGAGCACTTTTTACTATGCGCACCCAACCAGAGTGACGGGAGGAGCACATTTCAGAAAACGTGCTCAGCTCGTCGAGAAAATGCGATTTAAGCAATAAAATTAAAAATGCACCCAAAACCTAAACCAAACGCTGCAGATGGTCATTTCTTCATGCGCAGTGGTCAAGGCGGCACTCTCTAGCTGCCAAGAGCACTTTTTACTATGCACACCCAACCAGAGAGACGGGAGGAGCACATTCCAGAAAACGTGCTCAGCTCGTCGAGAAAATGCGATTTAAGTAATAAAATTAAAAATGCACCCAAAACCTAAAACAAACGTTGCAGATGGTCATTTCTTCATGCGCAGTGGTCAACGCGGCACTCTCTAGCTGCCAAGAGCACTTTTTACTATGCGCACCCAACCAGAGTGACGGGAGGAGCACATTTCAGAAAACGTGCTCAGCTCGTCGAGAAAATGCGATTTAAGCAATAAAATTAAAAATGCACCCAAAACCTAAACCAAACGCTGCAGATGGTCATTTCTTCATGCGCAGTGGTCAAGGCGGCACTCTCTAGCTGCCAAGAGCACTTTTTACTATGCACACCCAACCAGAGTGACGGGAGGAGCACATTCCAGAAAACGTGCTCAGCTCGTCGAGAAAATGCGATTTAAGTAATAAAAGTAAAAATGCACCCAAAACCTAAACCAAACGTTGCAGATGGTCATTTCTTCATGCGCAGTGGTCAACGCGGCACTCTCTAGCTGCCAAGAGCACTTTTTACTATGCGCACCCAACCAGAGTGACGGGAGGAGCACATTTCAGAAAACGTGCTCAGCTCGTCGAGAAAATGCGATTTAAGCAATAAAATTAAAAATGCACCTAAAACCTAAACCAAACGTTGCAGGTGGTTATTTCTTCATGCGCAGTGGTCAACGCGGCACTCTCTAGCTGCTAAGAGCACTTTTTACTATGCGCACCCAACCAGAGTGACGGGAGGAGCACATTTCAGAAAACGTGCTCAGCTCGTCGAGAAAATGCGATTTAAGCAATAAAATTAAAAATGCACCTAAAACCTAAACCAAACGTTGCAGGTGGTTATTTCTTCATGCGCAGTGGTCAACGCGGGACTCTCTAGCTGCCAAGAGCACTTTTTACTATGCACACCCAACCAGAGTGACGGGAGGAGCACATTTCAGAAAACGTGCTCAGCTCGTCGAGAAAATGCGATTTAAGCAATCAAATTAAAAATGCACCCAAAACCTAAACCAAACGTTGCAGGTGGTTATTTCTTCATGCGCAGTGGTCAACGCGGCACTCTCTAGCTGCCAAGAGCACTTTTTACTATGCGCACCCAACCAGAGTGACGGGAGGAGCACATTTCAGAAAACCTGCTCAGCTCGTCGAGAAAATGCGATTTAAGCAATAAAATTAAAAATGCACCTAAAACCTAAACCAAACGTTGCAGGTGGTTATTTCTTCATGCACAGTGGTCAACGCGGCACTCTCTAGCTGCCAAGAGCACTTTTTACTATGCGCACCCAACCAGAGTGACGGGAGGAGCACATTTCAGAAAACGTGCTCAGCTCGTCGAGAAAATGCGATTTAAGCAATAAAATTAAAAATGCACCTAAAACCTAAACCTAACGTTGCAGATGATCATTTCTTTATGCGCAGTGGTCAACACAGCACTCTCTAGCTGCAAAGAGCACTTTTTACTATGCGCACCCAACCAGAGTGACGGGAGGAGCACATTTCAGAAAACGTGCTCAGCTCGTCGAGAAAATGCGATTTAAGCAATGAAATTAAAAATGCACCTAAAACCTAAACCAAACGTTGCAGGTGGTTATTTCTTAATGCGCAGTGGTCAACGCGGCACTCTCTAGCTGCCAAGAGCACTTTTTACTATGCGCACCCAGAGTGACGGGAGGAGCACATTTCAGAAAACGTGCTCAGCTCGTCCAGAAAATGCGATTTAAGCAATAAAATTAAAAATGCACCTAAAACCTAAACAGAACGTTGCAGGTGGTTATTTCTTCATGCGCAGTGGTCAACGCGGCACTCTCTAGCTGCCAAGAGCACTTTTTACTATGCGCACCCAACAAGAGTGACGGGAGGAGCACATTTCAGAAAACGTGCTCAGCTCGTCGAGAAAATTTGATTTAAGCAATAAAATTAAAAATGCACCCAAAACCTAAACCAAACGTTGCAGGTGGTTATTTCTTCATGCGCAGTGGTCAACGCGGCACTCTCTAGCTGCCAAGAGCACTTTTTACTATGCGCACCCAACCAGAGTGACGGGAGGAGCACATTTCAGAAAACGTGCTCAGCTCGTCGAGAAAATGCGATTTAAGCAATAAAATTAAAAATGCACCCAAAACCTAAACCAAACGTTGCAGATGGTCATTTCTTCATGCGCAGTGGTCAACGCAGCACTCTCTAGCTGCCAAGAGCACTTTTTACTATGCGCACCCGACCAGAGTGACGGGAGGAGCACATTTCAGAAAACGTGCTCAGCTCGACGAGAAAATGCGATTTAAGCAATAAAATTAAAAATGCACCTAAAACCTAAACCAAACGTTGCAGGTGGTTATTTCTTCATGCGCAGTGGTCAACGCGGCACTCTCTAGCTGCCAAGAGCACTTTTTACTATGCGCACCCAACCAGAGTGACGGGAGGAGCACATTTCAGAAAACGTGCTCAGCTCGTCGAGAAAATGCGATTTAAGTAATAAAATTAAAAATGCACCCAAAACCTAAACCAAACGTTGCAGATGGTCATTTCTTCATGCGCAGTGGTCAACGCAGCACTCTCTAGCTGCCAAGAGCACTTTTTACTATGCGCACCCAACCAGAGTGACGGGAGGAGCACATTTCAGAAAACGTGCTCAGCTCGACCAGAAAATGCGATTTAAGCAATAAAATTAAAAATGCACCCAAAACCTAAACCAAACGTTGCAGGTGGTTATTTCTTCATGCGCAGTGGTCAACGCGGCACTCTCTAGCTGCCAAGAGCACTTTTTACTATGCACACCCAACCAGAGAGACGGGAGGAGCACATTTCAGAAAACGTGCTCAGCTCGTCGAGAAAATGCGATTTAATCAATAAAATTAAAAATGCACCTAAAACCTAAACCAAACGTTGCAGATGGTCATTTCTTCATGCGCAGTGGTCAACGCGGCACTCTCTAGCTGCCAAGAGCACTTTTTACTATGCGCACCCAATCAGAGTGACGGGAGGAGCACATTTCAGAAAACGTGATCAGCTCGTCGAGAAAATGCGATTTAAGCAATAAAATTAAAAATGCACCTAAAGCCTAAACCAAACGTTGCAGGTGGTTATTTCTTCATGCGCAGTGGTCAACGCGGCACTCTCTAGCTGCCAAGAGCACTTTTTACTGTGCGCACCCAACCAGAGTGACGGGAGGAGCACATTTCAGAAAACGTGCTCAGCTCGTCGAGAAAATGCGATTTAAGCAATAAAATTAAAAATGCACCTAAAACCTAAACCAAACGTTGCAGGTGGTTATTTCTTCATGCGCAGTGGTCAACGCGGCACTCTCTAGCTGCCAAGAGCACTTTTTACTATGCGCACCCAACCAGAGTGACGGGAGGAGCACATTTCAGAAAACGTGCTCAGCTCGTCGAGAAAATGCGATTTAAGCAATAAAATTAAAAATGCACCTAAAACCTAAACCAAACGTTGCAGGTGGTTATTTCTTCATGCGCAGCAGTCAACGCGGCACTCTCTAGCTGCCAAGAGCACTTTTTACTATGCGCACCCAACCAGAGTGACGGGAGGAGCACATTTCAGAAAACGTGCTCAGCTCGTCGAGAAAATGCGATTTAAGCAATAAAATTAAAAATGCACCTAAAACCTAAACCAAACGTTGCAGGTGGTTATTTCTTCATGCGCAGTGGTAAACGCGGCACTCTCTAGCTGCCAAGAGCACTTTTTACTATGCGCACCCAACCAGAGTGACGGGAGGAGCACATTCCAGAAAACGTGCTCAGCTCGTCGAGAAAATGCGATTTAAGCAATAAAATTAAAAATGCACCTAAAACCTAAACCAAACGTTGCAGGTGGTTATTTCTTCATGCGCAGTGGTCAACGCGGCACTCTCTAGCTGCCAAGAGCACTTTTTACTATGCACACCCAACCAGAGTGACGGGAGGAGCACATTTCAGAAAACGTGCTCAGCTCGTCGAGAAAATGCGATTTAAGCAATAAAATTAAAAATGCACCCAAAACCTAAACCAAACGTTGCAGGTGGTTATTTCTTCATGCGCAGTGGTCAACGCGGCACTCTCTAGCTGCTAAGAGCACTTTTTACTATGCGCACCCAACCAGAGTGACGGGAGGAGCACATTTCAGAAAACGTGCTCAGCTCGTCGAGAAAATGCGATTTAAGCAATAAAATTAAAAATGCACCTAAAACCTAAACCAAACGTTGCAGGTGGTTATTTCTTCATGCGCAGTGGTCAACGCGGCACTCTCTAGCTGCCAAGAGCACTTTTTACTATGCACACCCAACCAGAGTGACGGGAGGAGCACATTCCAGAAAACGTGCTCAGCTCGTCGAGAAAATGCGATTTAAGTAATAAAATTAAAAATGCACCCAAAACCTAAACCAAACGTTGCAGATGGTCATTTCTTCATGCGCAGTGGTCAACGCGGCACTCTCTAGCTGCCAAGAGCACTTTTTACTATGCGCACCCAACCAGAGTGACGGGAGGAGCACATTTTAGAAAACGTGCTCAGCTCGTCGAGAAAATGCGATTTAAGTAATCAAATTAAAAATGCACCTAAAACCTAAACCAAACGTTGCAGGTGGTTATTTCTTCATGCGCAGCGGTCAACGCGGCACTCTCTAGCTGCCAAGAGCACGTTTTACTATGCGCACCCAACCAGAGTGACGGGAGGAGCACATTTCAGAAAACGTGCTCAGCTCGTCGAGAAAATGCGATTTAAGCAATAAAATTAAAAATGCCCCTAAAACCTAAACCAAACGTTGCAGATGGTCATTTCTTCATGCGCAGTGGTCAACGCGGCACTCTCTAGCTGCCAAGAGCACTTTTTACTATGCGCACCCAACCAGAGTGACGGGAGTAGCACATTTCAGAAAACGTGCTCAGCTCGTCGAGAAAATGCGATTTAAGCAATAAAATTAAAAATGCACCCAAAACCTAAACCAAACGCTGCAGATGGTCATTTCTTCATGCGCAGTGGTCAAGGCGGCACTCTCTAGCTGCCAAGAGCACTTTTTACTATGCACACCCAACCAGAGTGACGGGAGGAGCACATTCCAGAAAACGTGCTCAGCTCGTCGAGAAAATGCGATTTAAGTAATAAAATTAAAAATGCACCCAAAACCTAAACCAAACGTTGCAGATGGTCATTTCTTCATGCGCAGTGGTAAACGCGGCACTCTCTAGCTGCCAAGAGCACTTTTTACTATGCGCACCCAACCAGAGTGACGGGAGGAGCACATTTCAGAAAACGTGCTCAGCTCGTCGAGAAAATGCGATTTAAGCAATAAAATTAAAAATGCACCTAAAACCTAAACCAAACGTTGCAGATGGTCATTTCTTCATGCGCAGTGGTCAACGCGGGACTCTCTAGCTGCCAAGAGCACTTTTTACTATGCACACCCAACCAGAGTGACGGGAGGAGCACATTTCAGAAAACGTGCTCAGCTCGTCGAGAAAATGCTATTTAAGCAATCAAATTAAAAATGCACCCAAAACCTAAACCAAACGTTGCAGGTGGTTATTTCTTCATGCGCAGTGGTCAACGCGGCACTCTCTAGCTGCCAAGAGCACTTTTTACTATGCGCACCCAACCAGAGTGACGGGAGGAGCACATTTCAGAAAACCTGCTCAGCTCGTCGAGAAAATGCGATTTAAGCAATAAAATTAAAAATGCACCTAAAACCTAAACCAAACGTTGCAGGTGGTTATTTCTTCATGCACAGTGGTCAACGCGGCACTCTCTCTAGCTGCCAAGAGCACTTTTTACTATGCGCACCCAACCAGAGTGACGGGAGGAGCACATTTCAGAAAACGTGCTCAGCTCGTCGAGAAAATGCGATTTAAGCAATAAAATTAAAAATTTTCACCTAAAACCTAAACCAAACTTTGCAGGTGGTTATTTCTTCATGCGCAGCAGTCAACGCGGCACTCTCTAGCTGCCAAGAGCACTTTTTACTATGCGCACCCAACCAGAGTGACGGGAGGAGCACATTTCAGAAAACCTGCTCAGCTCGTCGAGAAAATGCGATTTAAGTAATAAAATTAAAAATGCACCCAAAACCTAAACCAAACGTTGCAGGTGGTTATTTCTTCATGCGCAGTGGTCAACGCGGCACTCTCTAGCTGCCAAGAGCACTTTTTACTATGCGCACCCAACCAGAGTGACGGGAGGAGCACATTTCAGAAAACGTGCTCAGCTCGACCAGAAAATGCGATTTAAGCAATAAAATTAAAAATGCACCCAAAACCTAAACCAAACGTGGCAGGTGGTTATTTATTCATGCGCAGTGGTCAACGCGGCACTCTCTAGCTGCCAAGAGCACGTTTTACTATGCGCACCTAACCAGAGTGACGGGAGGAGCACATTTCAGAAAACGTGCTCAGCTCGTCGAGAAAATGCGATTTAAGCAATAAAATTAAAAATTTTCACCTAAAACCTAAACCAAACTTTGCAGGTGGTTATTTCTTCATGCGCAGTGTTCAACGCGGCACTCTCTAGCTGCCAAGAGCACTTTTTACTATGCGCACCCAACCAGAGTGACGGGAGGAGCACATTTCAGAAAACGTGCTCAGCTCGTCGAGAAAATGCGATTTAAGCAATAAAATTAAAAATGCAGCTAAAACCTAAACCAAACGTTGCAGGTGGTTATTTCTTCATGCACAGATGTCAACGCGGCACTCTCTAGCTGCCAAGAGCACTTTTTACTATGCGCACCCAACCAGAGTGACGGGAGGAGCACATTTCAGAAAACGTGCTCAGCTCGTCGAGAAAATGCGATTTAAGCAATAAAATTAAAAATGCACCTAAAACCTAAACCAAACGTTGCAGGGGGTTATTTCTTCATGCGCAGCAGTCAACGCGGCACTCTCTAGCTGCCAAGAGCACGTTTTACTATGCGCACCCAACCAGAGTGACGGGAGGAGCACATTTCAGAAAACGTGCTCAGCTCGACGAGAAAATGCGATTTAAGCAATAAAATTAAAAATGCACCTAAAACCTAAACCAAACGTTGCAGGTCGTTATTTCTTCATGCGCAGTGGTCAACGCGGCACTCTCTTGCTGCCAAGAGCACTTTTTACTATGCGCACACAACCAGAGTGACGGGAGGAGCACATTTCAGAAAACGTGCTCAGCTCGTCGAGAAAATGCGATTTAAGCAATAAAATTAAAAATGCACCTAAAACCTAAACCAAACGTTGCAGGTGGTTATTTCTTCATGCGCAATGGTCAACGCGGCACTCTCTAGCTGCCAAGAGCACTTTTTACTATGCGCACCCAACCAGAGTGACGGGAGGAGCACATTTCAGAAAACGTGCTCAGCTCGTCGAGAAAATGCGATTTAAGCAATAAAATTAAAAATGCACCTAAAACCTAAACCAAACGTTGCAGATGGTCATTTCTTCATGCGCAGTGGTCAACGCGGCACTCTCTAGCTGCCAAGAGCACTTTTTACTATGCGCACCCAACCAGAGTGACGGGAGGAGCACATTTCAGAAAACGTGCTCAGCTCGTCGAGAAAATGCGATTTAAGCAATAAAATTAAAAATGCACCTAAAACCTAAACCAAACGTTGCAGGTGGTTATTTCTTCATGCGCAGCAGTCAACGTGGCATTCTCTAGCTGCCAAGAACACTTTTTACTATGCGCACCCAACCAGAGTGACGAGAGGAGCACATTTCAGAAAACGTGCTCAGCTCGTCGAGAAAATGCGATTTAAGCAATACAATTAAAAATGCACCCAAAACCTAAACCAAACGTTGCAGATGGTCATTTCTTCATGCGCAGCGGTCAACGCGGCACTCTCTAGCTGCCAAGAGCACTTTTTACTATGCGCACCCAACCAGAGTGACGGGAGGAGCACATTTCAGAAAACGTGCTCAGCTCGACGAGAAAATGCGATTTAAGCAATAAAATTAAAAATGCACCCAAAACCTAAACCAAACGTTGCAGATGGTCATTTCTTCATGCGCAGCAGTCAACGCGGCACTCTCTAGCTGCCAAGAGCACTTTTTACTATGCGCACCCAACCAGAGTGACGGGAGGAGCACATTTCAGAAAACGTGCTCAGCTCGACGAGAAAATGCGATTTAAGCAATAAAATTAAAAATGCACCTAAAACCTAACCCAAACGTTGCAGGTTGTTATTTCTTCATGCGCAGTGGTCAACGCGGCACTCTCTAGCTGCCAAGAGCACTTTTTACTATGCGCACCCAACCAGAGTGACGGGAGGAGCACATTTCAGAAAACGTGCTCAGCTCGTCGAGAAAATGCGATTTAAGCAATAAAATTAAAAATGCACATAAAACCTAAACCAAACGTTGCAGATGGTCATTTCTTCATGCGCAGTGGTCAACGCGGCACTCTCTAGCTGCCAAGAGCATTTTTTACTATGCGCACCCAACCAGAGTGACGGGAGGAGCACATTTCAGAAAACGTGCTCAGCTCGTCGAGAAAATGCGATTTAAGCAATAAAATTAAAAATGCACCTAAAACCTAAACCAAACGTTGCAGGTGGTTATTTCTTCATGCGCAGTGGTCAACGCGGCACTCTCTAGCTGCCAAGAGCATTTTTTACTATGCGCACCCAACCAGAGTGACGGGAGGAGCACATTTCAGAAAACGTGCTCAGCTCGTCGAGAAAATGCGATTTAAGCAATAAAATTAAAAATGCACCTAAAACCTAAACCAAACGTTGCAGGTGGTTATTTCTTCATGCGCAATGGTCAACGCGGCACTCTCTAGCTGCCAAGAGCACTTTTTACTATACGCACCCAACCAGAGTGACGGGAGGAGCACATTTCAGAAAACGTGCTCAGCTCGTCGAGAAAATGCGATTTAAGCAATAAAATTAAAAATGCACCTAAAACCTAAACCAAACGTTGCAGATGGTCATTTCTTCATGCGCAGTGGTCAACGCGGCACTCTCTAGCTGCCAAGAGCACTTTTTACTATGCGCACCCAACCAGAGCGACGGGAGGAGCACATTTCAGAAAACGTGCTCAGCTCGTCGAGAAAATGCGATTTAAGCAATAAAATTAAAAATGCACCTAAAACCTAAACCAAACGTTGCAGGTGGTTATTTCTTCATGCGCAGCAGTCAACGTGGCATTCTCTAGCTGCCAAGAGCACTTTTTACTATGCGCACCCAACCAGAGTGACGGGAGGAGCACATTTCAGAAAACGTGCTCAGCTCGTCGAGAAAATACGATTTAAGCAATACAATTAAAAATGCACCCAAAACCTAAACCACACGTTGCAGATGGTCATTTCTTCATGCGCAGTGGTCAACGCGGCACTCTCTAGCTGCCAAGAGCACTTTTTACTATGCGCACCCAACCAGAGTGACGGGAGGAGCACATTTCAGAAAACGTGCTCAGCTCGACGAGAAAATGCGATTTAAGCAATAAAATTAAAAATGCACCCAAAACCTAAACCAAACGTTGCAGATGGTCATTTCTTCATGTGCAGTGGTCAACGCGGCAATCTCTAGCTGCCAAGAGCACTTTTTACTATGCGCACCCAACCAGAGTGACGGAAGGAGCACATTTCAGAAAACGTGCTCAGCTCGTCGAGAAAATGCGATTTAAGCAATAAAATTAAAAATGCACCTAAAACCTAACCCAAACGTTGCAGGTGGTTATTTCTTCATGCGCAGCAGTCAACGCGGCACTCTCTAGCTGCCAAGAGCACTTTTTACTATGCGCACCCAACCAGAGTGACGGGAGGAGCACATTTCAGAAAACGTGCTCAGCTCGTCCAGAAAATGCGATTCAAGCAATAAAATTAAAAATGCAACTAAAACCTAACCCAAACGTTGCAGGTGGTTATTTCTTCATGCGCAGTGGTCAACGCGGCACTCTCTAGCTGCCAAGAGCACTTTTTACTATGCGCACCCAACCAGAGTGACGGGAGGAGCACATTTCAGAAAACGTGCTCAGCTCGTCGAGAAAATGCGATTTAAGCAATAAAATTAAAATTGCACCTAAAACCTAAACCAAACGTTGCAGGTTGTTATTTCTTCATGCGCAGTGGTCAACGCGGCACTCTCTAGCTCCCAAGAGCACTTTTTACTATGCGCACCCAACCAGAGTGACGGGAGGAGCACATTTCAGAAAACGTGCTCAGCTCGTCGAGAAAATGCGATTTAAGCAATAAAATTAAAAATGCACCTAAAACCTAAACCAAACGTTGCAGGTGGTTATTTCTTCATGTGCAGTGGTCAACGCGGCACTCTCTAGCTGCCAAGAGCACTTTTTACTATGCACACCCAACCAGAGTGACGGGAGGAGCACATTTCAGAAAACGTGCTCAGCTCGTCGAGAAAATGCGATTTAAGCAATAAAATTAAGAATGCACCTAAAACCTAAACCAAACGTTGCAGGTGGTTATTTCTTCATGCGCAGCAGTCAACGCGGCACTCTCTAGCTGCCAAGAGCACTTTTTACTATGCGCACCCAACCAGAGTGACGGGAGGAGCACATTTCAGAAAACGTGCTCAGCTCGACGAGAAAATGCGATTTAAGCAATAAAATTAAAAATGCAACTAAAACCTAACCCAAACGTTGCAGGTGGTTATTTCTTCATGCGCAGTGGTCAACGCGGCACTCTCTAGCTGCCAAGAGCACTTTTTACTATGCGCACCCAACCAGAGTGACGGGAGGAGCACATTTCAGAAAACGTGCTCAGCTCGTCGAGAAAATGCGATTTAAGCAATAAAATTAAAAATGCACCTAAAACCTAAACCAAACGTTGCAGATGGTCATTTCTTCATGTGCAGTGGTCAACGCGGCACTCTCTAGCTGCCAAGAGCACCTTTTACTATGCACACCCAACCAGAGTGACGGGAGGAGCACATTTCAGAAAACGTGCTCAGCTCGTCGAGAAAATGCGATTTAAGCAATAAAATTAAAAATGCACCTAAAACCTAAACCAAACGTTGCAGGTGGCTATTTCTTCATGCGCAGTGGTCAACGCGGCACTCTCTAGCTGCCAAGAGCACTTTTTACTATGCGCACCCAACCAGAGTGACGGGAGGAGCACATTTCAGAAAACGTGCTCAGCTCGTCGAGAAAATGCGATTTAAGCAATAAAATTAAAAATGCACCCAAAACCTAAACCACACGTTGCAGATGGTCATTTCTTCATGCGCAGTGGTCAACGCGGCACTCTCTAGCTGCCAAGAGCACTTTTTACTATGCGCACCCAACCAGAGTGACGGGAGGAGCACATTTCAAAAAACGTGCTCAGCTCGACGAGAAAATGCGATTTAAGCAATAAAATTAAAAATGCAACTAAAACCTAAACCAAACGTTGCAGGTGGTTATTTCTTCATGCGCAGTGGTCAACGCGGCACTCTCTAGCTGCCAAGAGCACTTTTTAATATGCGCACCCAACCAGAGTGACGGGAGGAGCACATTTCAGAAAACGTGCTCAGCTCGTCGAGAAAATGTGATTTAAGCAATAAAATTAAAAATACACCTAAAACCTAAACCAAACGTTGCAGGTGGTTATTTCTTCATGCGCATTGGTCAACGCGGCACTCTCTAGCTGCCAAGAGCACTTTTTACTATGCGCACCCAACCAGAGTGACGGGAGGAGCACATTTCAGAAAACGTGCTCAGCTCGTCGAGAAAATGCGATTTAAGCAATAAAATTAAAAATGCACCTAAAACCTAAACCAAACGTTGCAGGTGGTTATTTCTTCATGCGCAGTGGTCAACGCGGCACTCTCTAGCTGCCAAGAGCACTTTTTACTATGCGCACCCAACCAGAGTGACGGGAGGAGCACATTTCAGAAAACGTGCTCAGCTCGTCGAGAAAATGCGATTTAAGCAATAAAATTAAAAATGCACCTAAAACCTAAACCAAACGTTGCAGGTGGTTATTTCTTCATGCGCAATGGTCAACGCGGCACTCTCTAGCTGCCAAGAGCACTTTTTACTATGCGCACCCAACCAGAGTGACGGGAGGAGCACATTTCAGAAAACGTGCTCAGCTCGTCGAGAAAATGCGATTTAAGCAATAAAATTAAAAATGCACCTAAAACCTAAACCAAACGTTGCAGATGGTCATTTCTTCATGCGCAGTGGTCAACGCGGCACTCTCTAGCTGCCAAGAGCACTTTTTACTATGCGCACCCAACCAGAGTGACGGGAGGAGCACATTTCAGAAAACGTGCTCAGCTCGTCGAGAAAATGCGATTTAAGCAATAAAATTAAAAATGCACCTAAAACCTAAACCAAACGTTGCAGGTGGTTATTTCTTCATGCGCAGCAGTCAACGTGGCATTCTCTAGCTGCCAAGAACACTTTTTACTATGCGCACCCAACCAGAGTGACGAGAGGAGCACATTTCAGAAAACGTGCTCAGCTCGTCGAGAAAATGCGATTTAAGCAATACAATTAAAAATGCACCCAAAACCTAAACCAAACGTTGCAGATGGTCATTTCTTCATGCGCAGCGGTCAACGCGGCACTCTCTAGCTGCCAAGAGCACTTTTTACTATGCGCACCCAACCAGAGTGACGGGAGGAGCACATTTCAGAAAACGTGCTCAGCTCGACGAGAAAATGCGATTTAAGCAATAAAATTAAAAATGCACCCAAAACCTAAACCAAACGTTGCAGATGGTCATTTCTTCATGCGCAGCAGTCAACGCGGCACTCTCTAGCTGCCAAGAGCACTTTTTACTATGCGCACCCAACCAGAGTGACGGGAGGAGCACATTTCAGAAAACGTGCTCAGCTCGACGAGAAAATGCGATTTAAGCAATAAAATTAAAAATGCACCTAAAACCTAACCCAAACGTTGCAGGTGGTTATTTCTTCATGCGCAGTGGTCAACGCGGCACTCTCTAGCTGCCAAGAGCACTTTTTACTATGCGCACCCAACCAGAGTGACGGGAGGAGCACATTTCAGAAAACGTGCTCAGCTCGTCGAGAAAATGCGATTTAAGCAATAAAATTAAAAATGCACATAAAACCTAAACCAAACGTTGCAGATGGTCATTTCTTCATGCGCAGTGGTCAACGCGGCACTCTCTAGCTGCCAAGAGCATTTTTTACTATGCGCACCCAACCAGAGTGACGGGAGGAGCACATTTCAGAAAACGTGCTCAGCTCGTCGAGAAAATGCGATTTAAGCAATAAAATTAAAAATGCACCTAAAACCTAAACCAAACGTTGCAGGTGGTTATTTCTTCATGCGCAGTGGTCAACGCGGCACTCTCTAGCTGCCAAGAGCATTTTTTACTATGCGCACCCAACCAGAGTGACGGGAGGAGCACATTTCAGAAAACGTGCTCAGCTCGTCGAGAAAATGCGATTTAAGCAATAAAATTAAAAATGCACCTAAAACCTAAACCAAACGTTGCAGGTGGTTATTTCTTCATGCGCAATGGTCAACGCGGCACTCTCTAGCTGCCAAGAGCACTTTTTACTATACGCACCCAACCAGAGTGACGGGAGGAGCACATTTCAGAAAACGTGCTCAGCTCGTCGAGAAAATGCGATTTAAGCAATAAAATTAAAAATGCACCTAAAACCTAAACCAAACGTTGCAGATGGTCATTTCTTCATGCGCAGTGGTCAACGCGGCACTCTCTAGCTGCCAAGAGCACTTTTTACTATGCGCACCCAACCAGAGTGACGGGAGGAGCACATTTCAGAAAACGTGCTCAGCTCGTTGAGAAAATGCGATTTAAGCAATAAAATTAAGAATGCACCTAAAACCTAAACCAAACGTTGCAGGTGGTTATTTCTTCATGCGCAGCAGTCAACGCGGCACTCTCTAGCTGCCAAGAGCACTTTTTACTATGCGCACCCAACCAGAGTGACGGGAGGAGCACATTTCAGAAAACGTGCTCAGCTCGACGAGAAAATGCGATTTAAGCAATAAAATTAAAAATGCAACTAAAACCTAACCCAAACGTTGCAGGTGGTTATTTCTTCATGCGCAGTGGTCAACGCGGCACTCTCTAGCTGCCAAGAGCACTTTTTACTATGCGCACCCAACCAGAGTGACGGGAGGAGCACATTTCAGAAAACGTGCTCAGCTCGTCGAGAAAATGCGATTTAAGCAATAAAATTAAAAATGCACCTAAAACCTAAACCAAACGTTGCAGATGGTCATTTCTTCATGTGCAGTGGTCAACGCGGCACTCTCTAGCTGCCAAGAGCACCTTTTACTATGCACACCCAACCAGAGTGACGGGAGGAGCACATTTCAGAAAACGTGCTCAGCTCGTCGAGAAAATGCGATTTAAGCAATAAAATTAAAAATGCACCTAAAACCTAAACCAAACGTTGCAGGTGGCTATTTCTTCATGCGCAGTGGTCAACGCGGCACTCTCTAGCTGCCAAGAGCACTTTTTACTATGCGCACCCAACCAGAGTGACGGGAGGAGCACATTTCAGAAAACGTGCTCAGCTCGTCGAGAAAATGCGATTTAAGCAATAAAATTAAAAATGCACCCAAAACCTAAACCACACGTTGCAGATGGTCATTTCTTCATGCGCAGTGGTCAACGCGGCACTCTCTAGCTGCCAAGAGCACTTTTTACTATGCGCACCCAACCAGAGTGACGGGAGGAGCACATTTCAGAAAACGTGCTCAGCTCGTCGAGAAAATGTGATTTAAGCAATAAAATTAAAAATGCACCTAAAACCTAAACCAAACGTTGCAGGTGGTTATTTCTTCATGCGCAGTGGTCAACGCGGCACTCTCTAGCTGCCAAGAGCACTTTTTAATATGCGCACCCAACCAGAGTGACGGGAGGAGCACATTTCAGAAAACGTGCTCAGCTCGTCGAGAAAATGTGATTTAAGCAATAAAATTAAAAATACACCTAAAACCTAAACCAAACGTTGCAGGTGGTTATTTCTTCATGCGCATTGGTCAACGCGGCACTCTCTAGCTGCCAAGAGCACTTTTTACTATGCGCACCCAACCAGAGTGACGGGAGGAGCACATTTCAGAAAACGTGCTCAGCTCGTCGAGAAAATGCGATTTAAGCAATAAAATTAAAAATGCACCTAAAACCTAAACCAAACGTTGCAGGTGGTTATTTCTTCATGCGCAGTGGTCAACGCGGCACTCTCTAGCTGCCAAGAGCACTTTTTACTATGCGCACCCAACCAGAGTGACGGGAGGAGCACATTTCAGAAAACGTGCTCAGCTCGTCGAGAAAATGCGATTTAAGCAATAAAATTAAAAATGCACCTAAAACCTAAACCAAACGTTGCAGGTGGTTATTTCTTCATGCGCAGCAGTCAACGCGGCACTCTCTAGCTGCCAAGAGCACTTTTTACTATGCGCACCCAACCAGAGTGACGGGAGGAGCACATTTCAGAAAACGTGCTCAGCTCGTCCAGAAAATGCGATTCAAGCAATAAAATTAAAAATGCACCCAAAACCTAAACTAAACGTTGCAGGTGGTTATTTCTTCATGCGCAGTGGTCAACGCGGCACTCTCTAGCTGCCAAGAGCATTTTTTACTATGCGCACCCAACCAGAGTGACGGGAGGAGCACATTTCAGAAAACGTGCTCAGCTCGTCGAGAAAATGCGATTTAAGCAATAAAATTAAAATTGCACCTAAAACCTAAACCAAACGTTGCAGGTGGTTATTTCTTCATGCGCAGTGGTCAACGCGGCACTCTCTAGCTGCCAAGAGCACTTTTTACTATGCGCACCCAACCAGAGTGACGGGAGGAGCACATTTCAGAAAACGTGCTCAGCTCGTCGAGAAAATGCGATTTAAGCAATAAAATTAAAAATGCACCCAAAACCTAAACCAAACGTTGCAGATGGTCATTTCTTCATGCGCAGTGGTCAACGCGGCACTCTCTAGCTGCCAAGAGCACGTTTTACTATGCGCACCCAACCAGAGTGACGGGAGGAGCACATTTCAGAAAACGTGCTCAGCTCGTCGAGAAAATGCGATTTAAGCAATAAAATTAAAAATTTTCACCTAAAACCTAAACCAAACTTTGCAGGTGGTTATTTCTTCATGCGCAGCAGTCAACGCGGCACTCTCTAGCTGCCAAGAGCACTTTTTACTATGCGCACCCAACCAGAGTGACGGGAGGAGCACATTTCAGAAAACGTGCTCAGCTCGTCGAGAAAATGCGATTTAAGCAATAAAATAAAAAATGCACCTAAAACCTAAACAAAACGTTGCAGGTGGTTATTTCTTCATGCGCAGTGGTCAACGCGGCACTCTCTAGCTGCCAAGAGCACTTTTTACTATGCGCACCCAACCAGAGTGACGGGAGGAGCACATTTCAGAAAATGTGCTCAGCTCGTCGAGAAAATGCGATTTAAGCAATAAAATTAAAAATGCACCTAAAACCTAAACCAAACGTTGCAGGTGGTTATTTCTTCATGCGCAGTGGTCAACGCGGCACTCTCTAGCTGCCAAGAGCACTTTTTACTATGCACACCCAACCAGAGTGACGGGAGGAGCACATTTCAGAAAACGTGCTCAGCTCGTCGAGAAAATTCGATTTAAGCAATAAAATTAAAAATGCACCCAAAACCTAAACCAAACGTTGCAGGTGGTTATTTCTTCATGCGCAGTGGTCAACGCGGCACTCTGGAGCACATTTCAGAAAACGTGCTCAGCTCGTCGAGAAAATGCTATTTAAGCAATAAAATTAAAAATGCACCCAAAACCTAAACCAAACGTTGCAGATGGTCATTTCTTCATGCGCAGTGGTCAACGCGGCACTCTCTAGCTGCCAAGAGCACTTTTTACTATGCGCACCCAACCAGAGTGACGGGAGGAGCACATTTCAGAAAACGTGCTCAGCTCGTCGAGAAAATGCGATTTAAGCAACAAAATTAAAAATGCACCTAAAACCTAAACCAAACGTTGCAGGTGGTTATTTCTTCATGCGCAGAGGTCAACGCGGCACTCTCTAGCTGCCAAGAGCACTTTTTACTATGCGCACCCAACAAGAGTGGCGGGAGGAGCACATTTCAGAAAACGTGCTCAGCTCGTCGAGAAAATGCGATTTAAGCAATAAAATTAAAAATGCACCTAAAACCTAAACCAAACGTTGCAGATGATCATTTCTTTATGCGCAGTGGTCAACGCAGCACTCTCTAGCTGCCAAGAGCACTTTTTACTATGCGCACCCAACCAGAGTGACGGGAGGAGCACATTTCAGAAAACGTGCTCAGCTCGTCGAGAAAACGCGATTTAAGCAATAAAATTAAAAATGCACCCAAAACCTAAACCAAACGCTGCAGATGGTCATTTCTTCATGCGCAGTGGTCAAGGCGGCACTCTCTAGCTGCCAAGAGCACTTTTTACTATGCACAACCAACCAGAGTGACGGGAGGAGCACATTCCAGAAAACGTGCTCAGCTCGTCGAGAAAATGCGATTTAAGTAATAAAATTAAAAATTCACCCAAAACCTAAACCAAACGTTGCAGGTGGTTATTTCTTCATGCGCAGCGGTCAACGCGGCACTCTCTCGCTGCCAAGAGCACTTTTTACTATGCGCACCCAACCAGAGTGACGGGAGGAGCACATTTCAGAAAACGTGCTCAGCTCGTCGAGAAAATGCGATTTAATCAATAAAATTAAAAATGCACCTAAAACCTAAACCAAACGTTGCAGGTGGTTCTTTCTTCATGTGCAGCCGTCAACGCGGCACTCTCTAGCTGCCAAGAGCACTTTTTACTATGCGCACCCAACCAGAGTGACGGGAGGAGCACATTTCAGAAAACGTGCTCAGCTCATCCAGAAAATGCGATTTAAGCAATAAAATTAAAAGTGCACCTAAAACCTAAACCAAAAGTTGCAGGTGGTTATTTCTTCATGCACAGTTGTCAACGCGGCACTCTCTAGCTGCCAAGAGCACTTTTTACTATGCGCACCCAACCAGAGTGACGGGAGGAGCACATTTCAGAAAACGTGCTCAGCTCGTCGAGAAAATGCGATTTAAGCAATAAAATTAAAAATGCACCTAAAACCTAAACCAAACGTTGCAGGTCGTTATTTCTTCATGCGCAGTGGTCAACGCGGCACTCTCTAGCTGCCAAGAGCACTTTTTACTATGCGCACCCAACCAGAGTGACGGGAGGAGCACATTTCAGAAAACGTGCTCAGCTCGTCGAGAAAATGCGATTTAAGCAATAAAATTAAAAATGCACCTAAAACCTAAACCAAACGTTGGAGGTGGTTATTTCTTCATGCGCAGCAGTCAACGCGGCACTCTCTAGCTGCCAAGAGCACTTTTTACTATGCGCACCCAACCAGAGTGACGGGAGGAGCACATTTCAGAAAACGTGCTCAGCTCGTCCAAAAAATGCGATTTAAGCAATAAAATTAAAAATGCACCTAAAACCTAAACCAAACGTTGCAGGTGGTTATTTCTTCATGCGCAATGGTCAACGCGGCACTCTCTAGCTGCCAAGAGCACTTTTTACTATGTGCACCCAACCAGAGTGACGGGAGGAGCACATTTAAGAAAACCTGCTCAGCTCGTCGAGAAAATGCGATTTAAGCAATAAAATTAAAAATGCACCTAAAACCTAAACCAAACGTTGCAGATGGTCATTTCTTCATGCGCAGTGGTCAACGCGGCACTCTCTAGCTGCCAAGAGCACTTTTTACTATGCGCACCTAACCAGAGTGACGGGAGGAGCACATTTCAGAAAACGTGCTCAGCTCGTCGAGAAAATGCGATTTAAGCAATAAAATTAAAAATGCACCTAAAACCTAAACCAAACGTTGCAGGTGGTTATTTCTTCATGCGCATTGGTCAACGCGGCACTCTCTAGCTGCCAAGAGCACTTTTTACTATGCGCACCCAACCAGAGTGACGGGAGGAGCACATTTCAGAAAACGTGCTCAGCTCGTCGAGAAAATGCGATTTAAGCAATAAAATTAAAAATGCACCTAAAACCTAAACCAAACGTTGCAGGTGGTTATTTCTTCATGCGCAGTGGTCAACGCGGCACTCTCTAGCTGCCAAGAGCAGTTTTTACTATGCGCACCCAACCAGAGTGACGGGAGGAGCACATTTCAGAAAACGTGCTCAGCTCGTCGAGAAAATGCGATTTAAGCAATAAAATTAAAAATGCACCTAAAACCTAAACCAAACGTTGCAGGTGGTTATTTCTTCATGCGCAGCAGTCAACGCGGCACTCTCTAGCTGCCAAGAGCACTTTTTACTATGCGCACCCAACCAGAGTGACGGGAGGAGCACATTTCAGAAAACGTGCTCAGCTCGTCCCGAAAATGCGATTCAAGCAATAAAATTAAAAATGCACCCAAAACCTAAACTAAACGTTGCAGGTGGTTATTTCTTCATGCGCAGTGGTCAACGCGGCACTCTCTAGCTGCCAAGAGCATTTTTTACTATGCGCACCCAACCAGAGTGACGGGAGGAGCACATTTCAGAAAACGTGCTCAGCTCGTCGAGAAAATGCGATTTAAGCAATAAAATTAAAATTGCACCTAAAACCTAAACCAAACGTTGCAGGTGGTTATTTCTTCATGCGCAGTGGTCAACGCGGCACTCTCTAGCTGCCAAGAGCACGTTTTACTATGCGCACCCAACCAGAGTGACGGGAGGAGCACATTTCAGAAAACGTGCTCAGCTCGTCGAGAAAATGCGATTTAAGCAATAAAATTAAAAATTTTCACCTAAAACCTAAACCAAACTTTGCAGGTGGTTATTTCTTCATGCGCAGCAGTCAACGCGGCACTCTCTAGCTGCCAAGAGCACTTTTTACTATGCGCACCCAACCAGAGTGACGGGAGGAGCACATTTCAGAAAACGTGCTCAGCTCGTCGAGAAAATGCGATTTAAGCAATAAAATAAAAAATGCACCTAAAACCTAAACAAAACGTTGCAGGTGGTTATTTCTTCATGCGCAGTGGTCAACGCGGCACTCTCTAGCTGCCAAGAGCACTTTTTACTATGCGCACCCAACCAGAGTGACGGGAGGAGCACATTTCAGAAAATGTGCTCAGCTCGTCGAGAAAATGCGATTTAAGCAATAAAATTAAAAATGCACCTAAAACCTAAAGCAAACGTTGCAGGTGGTTATTTCTTCATGCGCAGTGGTCAACGCGGCACTCTCTAGCTGCCAAGAGCACTTTTTACTATGCACACCCAACCAGAGTGACGGGAGGAGCACATTTCAGAAAACGTGCTCAGCTCGTCGAGAAAATTCGATTTAAGCAATAAAATTAAAAATGCACCCAAAACCTAAACCAAACGTTGCAGGTGGTTATTTCTTCATGCGCAGTGGTCAACGCGGCACTCTCTAGCTGCCAAGAGCACTTTTTACTATGCGCACCCAACCATTGTGACGGGAGGAGCACATTTCAGAAAACGTGCTCAGCTCGTCGAGAAAATGCATTTTAAGCAATAAAATTAAAAATGCACCTAAAACCTAAACCAAACGTTGCAGATGGTCATTTATTCATGCGCAGTGGTCAACGCGGCACTCTCTAGCTGCCAAGAGCACTTTTTACTCTGCGCACCCAACCAGAGTGACGGGAGGAGCACATTTCAGAAAACGTGCTCAGCTCGTCCAGAAAATGCGATTTAAGCAATAAAATTAAAAATGCACCCAAAACTTAAACCAAACGTTGCAGGTGGTTATTTCTTCATGCGCAGTGGTCAACGCGGCACTCTGGAGCACATTTCAGAAAACGTGCTCAGCTCGTCGAGAAAATGCTATTTAAGCAATAAAATTAAAAATGCACCCAAAACCTAAACCAAACGTTGCAGGTGGTTATTTCTTCATGCGCAGTGGTCAACGCGGCACTCTCTAGCTGCCAAGAGCACTTTTTACTATGCACACCCAACCAGAGTGACGGGAGGAGCACATTTCAGAAAACGTGCTCAGCTCGTCGAGAAAATTCGATTTAAGCAATAAAATTAAAAATGCACCCAAAACCTAAACCAAACGTTGCAGGTGGTTATTTCTTCATGCGCAGTGGTCAACGCGGCACTCTCTAGCTGCCAAGAGCACTTTTTACTATGCGCACCCAACCAGAGTGACGGGAGGAGCACATTTCAGAAAACGTGCTCAGCTCGTCGAGAAAATGCGATCTAAGCAATAAAATTAAAAATGCACCCAAAACCTAAACCAAACGTTGCAGGTGGTTATTTCTTCATGCGCAGTGGTCAACGCGGCACTCTCTCGCTGCCAAGAGCACTTTTTACTATGCGCACCCAACCAGAGTGACGGGAGGAGCACATTTCAGAAAACGTGCTCAGCTCGTCCAGAAAATGCGATTTAAGCAATAAAATTAAAAATGCACCCAAAACCTAAACCAAACGTTGCAGGTGGTTATTTCTTCATGCGCAGTGGTCAACGCGGCACTCTGGAGCACATTTCAGAAAACGTGCTCAGCTCGTCGAGAAAATGCTATTTAAGCAATAAAATTAAAAATGCACCCAAAACCTAAACCAAACGTTGCAGATGGTCATTTCTTCATGCGCAGTGGTCAACGCGGCACTCTCTAGCTGCCAAGAGCACTTTTTACTATGCGCACCCAACAAGAGTGGCGGGAGGAGCACATTTCAGAAAACGTGCTCAGCTCGTCGAGAAAATGCGATTTAAGCAATAAAATTAAAAATGCACCTAAAACCTAAACCAAACGTTGCAGATGATCATTTCTTTATGCGCAGTGGTCAACGCAGCACTCTCTAGCTGCCAAGAGCACTTTTTACTATGCGCACCCAACCAGAGTGACGGGAGGAGCACATTTCAGAAAACGTGCTCAGCTCGTCGAGAAAATGCGATTTAAGCAATAAAATTAAAAATGCACCCAAAACCTAAACCAAACGCTGCAGATGGTCATTTCTTCATGCGCAGTGGTCAAGGCGGCACTCTCTAGCTGCCAAGAGCACTTTTTACTATGCACAACCAACCAGAGTGACGGGAGGAGCACATTCCAGAAAACGTGCTCAGCTCGTCGAGAAAATGCGATTTAAGTAATAAAATTAAAAATTCACCCAAAACCTAAACCAAACGTTGCAGGTGGTTATTTCTTCATGCGCAGCGGTCAACGCGGCACTCTCTAGCTGCCAAGAGCACTTTTTACTATGCGCACCCAACCAGAGTGACGGGAGGAGCACATTTCAGAAAACGTGCTCAGCTCGTCGAGAAAATGCGATTTAAGTAATAAAATTAAAAATGCACCCAAAACCTAAACCAAACGTTGCAGATGGTCATTTCTTCATGCGCAGTGGTCAACGCGGCACTCTCTAGCTGCCAAGAGCACTTTTTACTATGCGCACCCAACCAGAGTGACGGGAGGAGCACATTTCAGAAAACGTGCTCAGCTCGTCGAGAAAATGCGATTTAAGCAATAAAATTAAAAATGCACCTAAAACCTAAACCAAACGTTGCAGGTGGTTATTTCTTCATGCGCAGTGGTAAACGCGGCACTCTCTAGCTGCCAAGAGCACTTTTTACTATGCGCACCCAACCAGAGTGACGGGAGGAGCACATTTCAGAAAACGTGCTCAGCTCGTCGAGAAAATGCGATTTAAGCAATAAAATTAAAAATGCACCTAAAACCTAAACCAAACGTTGCAGGTGGTTATTTCTTCATGCGCAGTGGTCAACGCGGCACTCTCTAGCTGCTAAGAGCACTTTTTACTATGCGCACCCAACCAGAGTGACAGGAGGAGCACATTTCAGAAAACGTGCTCAGCTCGTCGAGAAAATGCGATGTAAGCAATAAAATTAAAAATGCACCTAAAACCTAAACCAAACGTTGCAGGTGGTTATTTCTTCATGCGCAGTGGTCAACCCGGCACTCTCTAGCTGCCAAGAGCACTTTTTACTATGCGCACCCAACCAGAGTGACGGGAGGAGCACATTTCAGAAAACCTGCTCAGCTCGTCGAGAAAATGCGATTTAAGCAATAAAATTAAAAATGCACCTAAAACCTAAACCAAACGTTGCAGGTGGTTATTTCTTCATGCACAGTGGTCAACGCGGCACTCTCTAGCTGCCAAGAGCACTTTTTACTATGCGCACCCAACCAGAGTGACGGGAGGAGCACATTTCAGAAAACGTGCTCAGCAGATCGAGAAAATGCGATTTAAGCAATAAAATTAAAAATGCACCTAAAACCTAAACCAAACGTTGCAGATGATCATTTCTTTATGCGCAGTGGTCAACCTAGCACTCTCTAGCTGCCAAGAGCACTTTTTACTATGCGCACCCAACCAGAGTGACGGGAGGAGCACATTTCAGAAAACGTGCTCAGCTCGTCGAGAAAATGCGATTTAAGCAATAAAATTAAAAATGCACCTAAAACCTAAACCAAACGTTGCAGGTGGTTATTTCTTAATGCGCAGTGGTCAACGCGGCACTCTCTAGCTGCCAAGAGCACTTTTTACTATGCGCACCCAGAGTGACGGGAGGAGCACATTTCAGAAAACGTGCTCAGCTCGTCCAGAAAATGCGATTTAAGCAATAAAATTAAAAATGCACCTAAAACCTAAACAGAACGTTGCAGGTGGTTATTTCTTCATGCGCAGTGGTCAACGCGGCACTCTCTAGCTGCCAAGAGCACTTTTTACTATGCGCACCCAACAAGAGTGACGGGAGGAGCACATTTCAGAAAACGTGCTCAGCTCGTCGAGAAAATTTGATTTAAGCAATAAAATTAAAAATGCACCCAAAACCTAAACCAAACGTTGCAGGTGGTTATTTCTTCATGCGCAGTGGTCAAAAGGCACTCTCTAGCTGCCAAGAGCACTTTTTACTATGCGCACCCAACCAGAGTGACGGGAGGAGCACATTTCAGAAAACGTGCTCAGCTCATCGAGAAAATGCGATTTAAGCAATAAAATTAAAAATGCACCCAAAACCTAAACCAAACGTTGCAGATGGTCATTTCTTCATGCGCAGTGGTCAACGCAGCACTCTCTAGCTGCCAAGAGCACTTTTTACTATGCGCACCCGACCAGAGTGACGGGAGGAGCACATTTCAGAAAACGTGCTCAGCTCGACGAGAAAATGCGATTTAAGCAATAAAATTAAAAATGCACCTAAAACCTAAACCAAACGTTGCAGGTGGTTATTTCTTCATGCGCAGTGGTCATCGCGGCACTCTCTAGCTGCCAAGAGCACTTTTTACTATGCGCACCCAACCAGAGTGACGGGAGGAGCACATTTCAGAAAACGTGCTTAGCTCGTCGAGAAAATGCGATTTAAGCAATAAAATTAAAAATGCACCTAAAACCTAAACCAAACGTTGCAGGTGGTTATTTCTTCATGCGCAGTGGTCAACGCGGCACTCTCTAGCTGCCAAGAGCACTTTTTACTATGCGCACCCAACCAGAGTGACGGGAGGAGCACATTTCAGAAAACGTGCTCAGCTCGTCGAGAAAATGCGATTTAAGCAATAAAATTAAAAATGCACCTAAAACCTAAACCAAACGTTGCAGGTGGTTATTTCTTCATGCGCAGTGGTCAACGCGGCACTCTCTAGCTGCCAAGAGCACTTTTTACTATGCGCACCCAATCAGAGTGACGGGAGGAGCACATTTCAGAAAACGTGCTCAGCTCATCGAGAAAATGCGATTTAAGCAATAAAATTAAAAATGCACCTAAAACCTAAACCAAACGTTGCAGGTGGTTATTTCTTCATGCGCAGCGGTCAACGCGGCACTCTCTAGCTGCCAAGAGCACTTTTTACTATGCGCACCCAACCAGAGTGACGGGAGGAGCACATTTCAGAAAATGTGCTCAGCTCGTCGAGAAAATGCGATTTAAGCAATAAAATTAAAAATGCACCTAAAACATAAACCAAACGTTGCAGGTGGTTATTTCTTCATGCGCAGTGGTCAACGCGGCACTCTCTAGCTGCCAAAAGCACTTTTTACTATGCGCACCCAACCAGAGTGACGGGAGAAGCACATTTCAGAAAACGTGCTCAGCTCGTCGAGAAAATGCGATTTAAGCAATAAAATTAAAAATGCACCCAAAACCTAAACCAAACGTTGCATGTGGTTATTTCTTCATGCGCAGTGGTCAACGCGGCACTCTCTAGCTGCCAAGAGCACTTTTTACTATGCGCACCCAACCATTGTGACGGGAGGAGCACATTTCAGAAAACGTGCTCAGCTCGTCGAGAAAATGCATTTTAAGCAATAAAATTAAAAATGCACCTAAAACCTAAACCAAACGTTGAAGATGGTCATTTATTCATGCGCAGTGGTCAACGCGGCACTCTCTAGCTGCCAAGAGCACTTTTTACTATGCACACCCAACCAGAGTGACGGGAGGAGCACATTTCAGAAAACGTGCTCAGCTCGTCCAGAAAATGCGATTTAAGCAATAAAATTAAAAATGCACCCAAAACTTAAACCAAACGTTGCAGGTGGTTATTTCTTCATGCGCACTGGTCAACGCGGCACTCTGGAGCACATTTCAGAAAACGTGCTCAGCTCGTCGAGAAAATGCATTTTAAGCAATAAAATTAAAAATGCACCCAAAACCTAAACCAAACGTTGCAGGTGGTCATTTCTTCATGCGCAGTGGTCAACGCGGCACTCTCTAGCTGCCAAGAGCACTTTTTACTATGCGCACCCAACCAGAGTGACGGGAGGAGCACATTTCAGAAAACGTGCTCAGCTCGTCGAGAAAATGCGATTTAAGCAATAAAATTAAAAATGCACCTAAAACCTAAACCAAACGTTGCAGGTGGTTATTTCTTCATGCGCAGTGGTAAACGCGGCACTCTCTAGCTGCCAAGAGCACTTTTTACTATGCGCACCCAACCAGAGTGACGGGAGGAGCACATTTCAGAAAACGTGCTCAGCTCGTCGAGAAAATGCGATTTAAGCAATAAAATTAAAAATGCACCTAAAACCTAAACCAAACGTTGCAGGTGGTTATTTCTTCATGCGCAGTGGTCAACGCGGCACTCTCTAGCTGCCAAGAGCACTTTTTACTATGCACACCCAACCAGAGTGACGGGAGGAGCACATTTCAGAAAACGTGCTCAGCTCGTCGAGAAAATGCGATTTAAGCAATCAAATTAAAAATGCACCCAAAACCTAAACCAAACGTTGCAGGTGGTTATTTCTTCATGCGCAGTGGTCAACGCGGCACTCTCTAGCTGCCAAGAGCACTTTTTACTATGCGCACCCAACCAGAGTGACGGGAGGAGCACATTTCAGAAAACCTGCTCAGCTCGTCGAGAAAATGCGATTTAAGCAATAAAATTAAACATGCACCTAAAACCTAAACCAAACGTTGCAGGTGGTTATTTCTTCATGCACAGTGGTCAACGCGGCACTCTCTAGTTGCCAAGAGCACTTTTTACTATGCGCACCCAACCAGAGTGACGGGAGGAGCACATTTCAGAAAACGTGCTCAGCTCGTCGAGAAAATGCGATTTAAGTAATCAAATTAAAAATGCACCTAAAACCTAAACCAAACGTTGCAGATGGTCATTTCTTCATGCGCAGTGGTCAACGCGGCACTCTCTAGCTGCCAAGAGCACTTTTTACTATGCGCACCCAACCAGAGTGACGGGAGGAGCACATTTCAGAAAACGTGCTCAGCTCGTCGAGAAAATGCGATTTAAGCAATAAAATTAAAAATGCACCCAAAACCTAAACCAAACGCTGCAGATGGTCATTTATTCATGCGCAGTGGTCAAGGCGGCACTCTCTAGCTGCCAAGAGCACTTTTTACTATGCACACCCAACCAGAGTGACGGGAGGAGCACATTCCAGAAAACGTGCTCAGCTCGTCGAGAAAATGCGATTTAAGTAATAAAATTAAAAATGCACCCAAAACCTAAACCAAACGTTGCAGATGGTCATTTCTTCATGCGCAGTGGTCAACGCGGCACTCTCTAGCTGCCAAAAGCACTTTTTACTATGCGCACCCAACCAGAGTGACGGGAGGAGCACATTTCAGAAAACGTGCTCAGCTCGTCGAGAAAATGCGATTTAAGCAATAAAATTAAAAATGCACCTAAAACCTAAACCAAACGTTGCAGGTGGTTATTTCTTCATGCGCAGTGGTCAACGCGGCACTATCTAGCTGCTAAGAGCACTTTTTACTATGCGCACCCAACCAGAGTGACGGGAGGAGCACATTTCAGAAAACGTGCTCAGCTCGTCGAGAAAATGCGATTTAAGCAATAAAATTAAAAATGCACCTAAAACCTAAACCAAACGTTGCAGGTGGTTATTTCTTCATGCGCAGTGGTCAACGCGGGACTCTCTAGCTGCCAAGAGCACTTTTTACTATGCACACCCAACCAGAGTGACGGGAGGAGCACATTTCAGAAAACGTGCTCAGCTCGTCGAGAAAATGCGATTTAAGCAATCAAATTAAAAATGCACCCAAAACCTAAACCAAACGTTGCAGGTGGTTATTTCTTCATGCGCAGTGGTCAACGCGGCACTCTCTAGCTGCCAAGAGCACTTTTTACTATGCGCACCCAACCAGAGTGACGGGAGGAGCACATTTCAGAAAACCTGCTCAGCTCGTCGAGAAAATGCGATTTAAGCAATAAAATTAAAAATGCACCTAAAACCTAAACCAAACGTTGCAGGTGGTTATTTCTTCATGCACAGTGGTCAACGCGGCACTCTCTAGCTGCCAAGAGCACTTTTTACTATGCGCACCCAACCAGAGTGACGGGAGGAGCACATTTCAGAAAACGTGCTCAGCAGATCGAGAAAATGCGATTTAAGCAATAAAATTAAAAATGCACCTAAAACCTAAACCAAACGTTGCAGATGATCATTTCTTTATGCGCAGTGGTCAACCTAGCACTCTCTAGCTGCCAAGAGCACTTTTTACTATGCGCACCCAACCAGAGTGACGGGAGGAGCACATTTCAGAAAACGTGCTCAGCTCGTCGAGAAAATGCGATTTAAGCAATAAAATTAAAAATGCACCTAAAACCTAAACCAAACATTGCAGGTGGTTATTTCTTAATGCGCAGTGGTCAACGCGGCACTCTCTAGCTGCCAAGAGCACTTTTTACTATGCGCACCCAGAGTGACGGGAGGAGCACATTTCAGAAAACGTGCTCAGCTCGTCCAGAAAATGCGATTTAAGCAATAAAATTAAAAATGCACCTAAAACCTAAACAGAACGTTGCAGGTGGTTATTTCTTCATGCGCAGTGGTCAACGCGGCACTCTCTAGCTGCCAAGAGCACTTTTTACTATGCGCACCCAACAAGAGTGACGGGAGGAGCACATTTCAGAAAACGTGCTCAGCTCGTCGAGAAAATTTGATTTAAGCAATAAAATTAAAAATGCACCCAAAACCTAAACCAAACGTTGCAGGTGGTTATTTCTTCATGCGCAGTGGTCAAAAGGCACTCTCTAGCTGCCAAGAGCACTTTTTACTATGCGCACCCAACCAGAGTGACGGGAGGAGCACATTTCAGAAAACGTGCTCAGCTCATCGAGAAAATGCGATTTAAGCAATAAAATTAAAAATGCACCCAAAACCTAAACCAAACGTTGCAGATGGTCATTTCTTCATGCGCAGTGGTCAACGCAGCACTCTCTAGCTGCCAAGAGCACTTTTTACTATGCGCACCCGACCAGAGTGACGGGAGGAGCACATTTCAGAAAACGTGCTCAGCTCGACGAGAAAATGCGATTTAAGCAATAAAATTAAAAATGCACCTAAAACCTAAACCAAACGTTGCAGGTGGTTATTTCTTCATGCGCAGTGGTCATCGCGGCACTCTCTAGCTGCCAAGAGCACTTTTTACTATGCGCACCCAACCAGAGTGACGGGAGGAGCACATTTCAGAAAACGTGCTTAGCTCGTCGAGAAAATGCGATTTAAGCAATAAAATTAAAAATGCACCTAAAACCTAAACCAAACGTTGCAGGTGGTTATTTCTTCATGCGCAGTGGTCAACGCGGCACTCTCTAGCTGCCAAGAGCACTTTTTACTATGCGCACCCAACCAGAGTGACGGGAGGAGCACATTTCAGAAAACGTGCTCAGCTCGTCGAGAAAATGCGATTTAAGCAATAAAATTAAAAATGCACCTAAAACCTAAACCAAACGTTGCAGGTGGTTATTTCTTCATGCGCAGTGGTCAACGCGGCACTCTCTAGCTGCCAAGAGCACTTTTTACTATGCGCACCCAATCAGAGTGACGGGAGGAGCACATTTCAGAAAACGTGCTCAGCTCATCGAGAAAATGCGATTTAAGCAATAAAATTAAAAATGCACCTAAAACCTAAACCAAACGTTGCAGGTGGTTATTTCTTCATGCGCAGCGGTCAACGCGGCACTCTCTAGCTGCCAAGAGCACTTTTTACTATGCGCACCCAACCAGAGTGACGGGAGGAGCACATTTCAGAAAATGTGCTCAGCTCGTCGAGAAAATGCGATTTAAGCAATAAAATTAAAAATGCACCTAAAACATAAACCAAACGTTGCAGGTGGTTATTTCTTCATGCGCAGTGGTCAACGCGGCACTCTCTAGCTGCCAAAAGCACTTTTTACTATGCGCACCCAACCAGAGTGACGGGAGAAGCACATTTCAGAAAACGTACTCAGCTCGTCGAGAAAATGCGATTTAAGCAATAAAATTAAAAATGCACCCAAAACCTAAACCAAACGTTGCATGTGGTTATTTCTTCATGCGCAGTGGTCAACGCGGCACTCTCTAGCTGCCAAGAGCACTTTTTACTATGCGCACCCAACCATTGTGACGGGAGGAGCACATTTCAGAAAACGTGCTCAGCTCGTCGAGAAAATGCATTTTAAGCAATAAAATTAAAAATGCACCTAAAACCTAAACCAAACGTTGAAGATGGTCATTTATTCATGCGCAGTGGTCAACGCGGCACTCTCTAGCTGCCAAGAGCACTTTTTACTATGCACACCCAACCAGAGTGACGGGAGGAGCACATTTCAGAAAACGTGCTCAGCTCGTCCAGAAAATGCGATTTAAGCAATAAAATTAAAAATGCACCCAAAACTTAAACCAAACGTTGCAGGTGGTTATTTCTTCATGCGCACTGGTCAACGCGGCACTCTGGAGCACATTTCAGAAAACGTGCTCAGCTCGTCGAGAAAATGCATTTTAAGCAATAAAATTAAAAATGCACCCAAAACCTAAACCAAACGTTGCAGGTGGTCATTTCTTCATGCGCAGTGGTCAACGCGGCACTCTCTAGCTGCCAAGAGCACTTTTTACTATGCGCACCCAACCAGAGTGACGGGAGGAGCACATTTCAGAAAACGTGCTCAGCTCGTCGAGAAAATGCGATTTAAGCAATAAAATTAAAAATGCACCTAAAACCTAAACCAAACGTTGCAGGTGGTTATTTCTTCATGCGCAGTGGTAAACGCGGCACTCTCTAGCTGCCAAGAGCACTTTTTACTATGCGCACCCAACCAGAGTGACGGGAGGAGCACATTTCAGAAAACGTGCTCAGCTCGTCGAGAAAATGCGATTTAAGCAATAAAATTAAAAATGCACCTAAAACCTAAACCAAACGTTGCAGGTGGTTATTTCTTCATGCGCAGTGGTCAACGCGGCACTCTCTAGCTGCCAAGAGCACTTTTTACTATGCACACCCAACCAGAGTGACGGGAGGAGCACATTTCAGAAAACGTGCTCAGCTCGTCGAGAAAATGCGATTTAAGCAATCAAATTAAAAATGCACCCAAAACCTAAACCAAACGTTGCAGGTGGTTATTTCTTCATGCGCAGTGGTCAACGCGGCACTCTCTAGCTGCCAAGAGCACTTTTTACTATGCGCACCCAACCAGAGTGACGGGAGGAGCACATTTCAGAAAACCTGCTCAGCTCGTCGAGAAAATGCGATTTAAGCAATAAAATTAAACATGCACCTAAAACCTAAACCAAACGTTGCAGGTGGTTATTTCTTCATGCACAGTGGTCAACGCGGCACTCTCTAGTTGCCAAGAGCACTTTTTACTATGCGCACCCAACCAGAGTGACGGGAGGAGCACATTTCAGAAAACGTGCTCAGCTCGTCGAGAAAATGCGATTTAAGTAATCAAATTAAAAATGCACCTAAAACCTAAACCAAACGTTGCAGATGGTCATTTCTTCATGCGCAGTGGTCAACGCGGCACTCTCTAGCTGCCAAGAGCACTTTTTACTATGCGCACCCAACCAGAGTGACGGGAGGAGCACATTTCAGAAAGCGTGCTCAGCTCGTCGAGAAAATGCGATTTAAGCAATAAAATTAAAAATGCACCCAAAACCTAAACCAAACGCTGCAGATGGTCATTTATTCATGCGCAGTGGTCAAGGCGGCACTCTCTAGCTGCCAAGAGCACTTTTTACTATGCACACCCAACCAGAGTGACGGGAGGAGCACATTCCAGAAAACGTGCTCAGCTCGTCGAGAAAATGCGATTTAAGTAATAAAATTAAAAATGCACCCAAAACCTAAACCAAACGTTGCAGATGGTCATTTCTTCATGCGCAGTGGTCAACGCGGCACTCTCTAGCTGCCAAAAGCACTTTTTACTATGCGCACCCAACCAGAGTGACGGGAGGAGCACATTTCAGAAAACGTGCTCAGCTCGTCGAGAAAATGCGATTTAAGCAATAAAATTAAAAATGCACCTAAAACCTAAACCAAACGTTGCAGGTGGTTATTTCTTCATGCGCAGTGGTCAACGCGGCACTATCTAGCTGCTAAGAGCACTTTTTACTATGCGCACCCAACCAGAGTGACGGGAGGAGCACATTTCAGAAAACGTGCTCAGCTCGTCGAGAAAATGCGATTTAAGCAATAAAATTAAAAATGCACCTAAAACCTAAACCAAACGTTGCAGGTGGTTATTTCTTCATGCGCAGTGGTCAACGCGGGACTCTCTAGCTGCCAAGAGCACTTTTTACTATGCACACCCAACCAGAGTGACGGGAGGAGCACATTTCAGAAAACGTGCTCAGCTCGTCGAGAAAATGCGATTTAAGCAATCAAATTAAAAATGCACCCAAAACCTAAACCAAACGTTGCAGGTGGTTATTTCTTCATGCGCAGTGGTCAACGCGGCACTCTCTAGCTGCCAAGAGCACTTTTTACTATGCGCACCCAACCAGAGTGACGGGAGGAGCACATTTCAGAAAACCTGCTCAGCTCGTCGAGAAAATGCGATTTAAGCAATAAAATTAAAAATGCACCTAAAACCTAAACCAAACGTTGCAGGTGGTTATTTCTTCATGCACAGTGGTCAACGCGGCACTCTCTAGCTGCCAAGAGCACTTTTTACTATGCGCACCCAACCAGAGTGACGGGAGGAGCACATTTCAGAAAACGTGCTCAGCTCGTCGAGAAAATGCGATTTAAGCAATAAAATTAAAAATGCACCTAAAACCTAAACCAAACGTTGCAGATGATCATTTCTTCATGCGCAGTGGTCAACACAGCACTCTCTAGCTGCCAAGAGCACTTTTTACTATGCGCACCCAACCAGAGTGACGGGAGGAGCACATTTCAGAAAACGTGCTCAGCTCGTCGAGAAAATGCGATTTAAGCAATAAAATTAAAAATGCACCTAAAACCTAAACCAAACGTTGCAGGTGGTTATTTCTTAATGCGCAGTGGTCAACGCGGCACTCTCTAGCTGCCAAGAGCACTTTTTACTATGCGCACCCAGAGTGACGGGAGGAGCACATTTCAGAAAACGTACTCAGCTCGTCCAGAAAATGCGATTTAAGCAATAAAATTAAAAATGCACCTAAAACCTAAACAGAACGTTGCAGGTGGTTATTTCTTCATGCGCAGTGGTCAACGCGGCACTCTCTAGCTGCCAAGAGCACTTTTTACTATGCGCACCCAACAAGAGTGACGGGAGGAGCACATTTCAGAGAACGTGCTCAGCTCGTCGAGAAAATTTGATTTAAGCAATAAAATTAAAAATGCACCCAAAACCTAAACCAAACGTTGCAGGTGGTTATTTCTTCATGCGCAGTGGTCAACGCGGCACTCTCTAGCTGCCAAGAGCACTTTTTACTATGCACACCCAACCAGAGTGACGGGAGGAGCACATTTCAGAAAACGTGCTCAGCTCGTCGAGAAAATGCGATTTAAGCAATAAAATTAAAAATGCACCCAAAACCTAAACCAAACGTTGCAGATGGTCATTTCTTCATGCGCAGTGGTCAACGCAGCACTCTCTAGCTGCCAAGAGCACTTTTTACTATGCGCACCCGACCAGAGTGACGGGAGGAGCACATTTCAGAAAACGTGCTCAGCTCGACGAGAAAATGCGATTTAAGCAATAAAATTAAAAATGCACCTAAAACCTAAACCAAACGTTGCAGGTGGTTATTTCTTCATGCGCAGTGGTCAACGCGGCACTCTCTAACTGCCAAGAGCACTTTTTACTATGCGCACCCAACCAGAGTGACGGGAGGAGCACATTTCAGAAAACGTGCTCAGCTCGTCGAGAAAATGCGATTTAAGCAATAAAATTAAAAATGCACCTAAAACCTAAACCAAACGTTGCAGGTGGTTATTTCTTCATGCGCAGTGGTCAACGCGGCACTCTCTAGCTGCCAAGAGCACTTTTTACTATGCGCACCCAACCAGAGTGACGGGAGGAGCACATTTCAGAAAACGTGCTCAGCTCGTCGAGAAAATGCGATTTAAGCAATAAAATTAAAAATGCACCCAAAACCTAAACCAAACGTTGCAGGTGGTTATTTCTTCATGCGCAGTGGTCAACGCGGCACTCTCTCGCTGCCAAGAGCACTTTTTACTCTGCGCACCCAACCAGAGTGACGGGAGGAGCACATTTCAGAAAACGTGCTCAGCTCGTCCAGAAAATGCGATTTAAGCAATAAAATTAAAAATGCACCCAAAACCTAAACCAAACGTTGCAGGTGGTTATTTCTTCATGCGCAGTGGTCAACGCGGCACTCTCTAGCTGCCATGAGCACTTTTTACTATGCGCACCCAATCAGAGTGACGGGAGGAGCACATTTCAGAAAACGTGCTCAGCTCGTCGAGAAAATGCATTTTAAGCAATAAAATTAAAAATGCACCCAAAACCTAAACCAAACGTTGCAGGTGGTTATTTCTTCATGCGCAGTGGTCAACGCGGCACTCTCTAGCTGCCAAGAGCACTTTTTACTATGCACACCCAACCAGAGTGACGGGAGGAGCACATTTCAGAAAACGTGCTCAGCTCGTCGAGAAAATGCGATTTAAGCAATAAAATTAAAAATGCACCCAAAACCTAAACCAAACGTTGCAGATGGTCATTTCTTCATGCGCAGTGGTCAACGCAGCACTCTCTAGCTGCCAAGAGCACTTTTTACTATGCGCACCCGACCAGAGTGACGGGAGGAGCACATTTCAGAAAACGTGCTCAGCTCGACGAGAAAATGCGATTTAAGCAATAAAATTAAAAATGCACCTAAAACCTAAACCAAACGTTGCAGGTGGTTATTTCTTCATGCGCAGTGGTCAACGCGGCACTCTCTAACTGCCAAGAGCACTTTTTACTATGCGCACCCAACCAGAGTGACGGGAGGAGCACATTTCAGAAAACGTGCTCAGCTCGTCGAGAAAATGCGATTTAAGCAATAAAATTAAAAATGCACCTAAAACCTAAACCAAACGTTGCAGGTGGTTATTTCTTCATGCGCAGTGGTCAACGCGGCACTCTCTAGCTGCCAAGAGCACTTTTTACTATGCGCACCCAACCAGAGTGACGGGAGGAGCACATTTCAGAAAACGTGCTCAGCTCGTCGAGAAAATGCGATTTAAGCAATAAAATTAAAAATGCACCTAAAACCTAAACCAAACGTTGCAGGTGGTTATTTCTTCATGCGCAGTGGTCAACGCGGCACTCTCTAGCTGCCATGAGCACTTTTTACTATGCGCACCCAATCAGAGTGACGGGAGGAGCACATTTCAGAAAACGTGCTCAGCTCGTCGAGAAAATGCATTTTAAGCAATAAAATTAAAAATGCACCCAAAACCTAAACCAAACGTTGCAGGTGGTTATTTCTTCATGCGCAGTGGTCAACGCGGCACTCTCTAGCTGCCAAGAGCACTTTTTACTATGCACACCCAACCAGAGTGACGGGAGGAGCACATTTCAGAAAACGTGCTCAGCTCGTCGAGAAAATGCGATTTAAGCAATAAAATTAAAAATGCACCCAAAACCTAAACCAAACGTTGCAGATGGTCATTTCTTCATGCGCAGTGGTCAACGCAGCACTCTCTAGCTGCCAAGAGCACTTTTTACTATGCGCACCCGACCAGAGTGACGGGAGGAGCACATTTCAGAAAACGTGCTCAGCTCGACGAGAAAATGCGATTTAAGCAATAAAATTAAAAATGCACCTAAAACCTAAACCAAACGTTGCAGGTGGTTATTTCTTCATGCGCAGTGGTCAACGCGGCACTCTCTAACTGCCAAGAGCACTTTTTACTATGCGCACCCAACCAGAGTGACGGGAGGAGCACATTTCAGAAAACGTGCTCAGCTCGTCGAGAAAATGCGATTTAAGCAATAAAATTAAAAATGCACCTAAAACCTAAACCAAACGTTGCAGGTGGTTATTTCTTCATGCGCAGTGGTCAACGCGGCACTCTCTAGCTGCCAAGAGCACTTTTTACTATGCGCACCCAACCAGAGTGACGGGAGGAGCACATTTCAGAAAACGTGCTCAGCTCGTCGAGAAAATGCGATTTAAGCAATAAAATTAAAAATGCACCTAAAACCTAAACCAAACGTTGCAGGTGGTTATTTCTTCATGCGCAGTGGTCAACGCGGCACTCTCTAGCTGCCAAGAGCACTTTTTACTATGCGCACCCAATCAGAGTGACGGGAGGAGCACATTTCAGAAAACGTGCTCAGCTCATCGAGAAAATGCGATTTAAGCAATAAAATTAAAAATGGACCTAAAACCTAAACCAAACGTTGCAGGTGGTTATTTCTTCATGCGCAGCGGTCAACGCGGCACTCTCTAGCTGCCAAGAGCACTTTTTACTATGCGCACCCAACCAGAGTGACGGGAGGAGCACATTTCAGAAAATGTGCTCAGCTCGTCGAGAAAATGCGATTTAAGCAATAAAACTAAAAATGCACCTAAAACATAAACCAAACGTTGCAGGTGGTTATTTCTTCATGCGCAGTGGTCAACGCGGCACTCTCTAGCTGCCAAGAGCACTTTTTACTATGCGCACCCAACCAGAGTGACGGGAGAAGCGCATTTCAGAAAACGTGCTCAGCTCGTCGAGAAAATGCGATTTAAGCAATAAAATTAAAAATGCACCCAAAACCTAAACCAAACGTTGCATGTGGTTATTTCTTCATGCGCAGTGGTCAACGCGGCACTCTCTAGCTGCCAAGAGCACTTTTTACTATGCGCACCCAACCATTGTGACGGGAGGAGCACATTTCAGAAAACGTGCTCAGCTCGTCGAGAAAATGCGATTTAAGCAATAAAATTAAAAATGCACCTAAAACCTAAACAAAACGTTGCAGGTGGTTATTTCTTCATGCGCAGCAGTCAACGCGGCACTCTCTAGCTGCCAAGAGCACTTTTTACTATGCGCACCCAACCAGAGTGACGGGAGGACCACATTTCAGAAAACGTGCTCAGCTCGTCTAGAAAATGCGATTCAAGCAATAAAATTAAAAATACACCTAAAACCTAAACTAAACGTTGCAGGTGGTTATTTCTTCATGCGCATTGGTCAACGCGGCACTCTCTAGCTGCCAAGAGCACTTTTTACTATGCGCACCCAACCAGAGTGACGGGAGGAGCACATTTCAGAAAACGTGCTCAGCTCGTCGAGAAAATGCGATTTAAGCAATAAAATTAAAAATGCACCTAAAACCTAAACCGAACGCTGCATATGGTCATTTCTTCATGCGCAGTGGTCAACGCGGCACTCTATAGCTGCCAAGAGGACTTTTTACTATGCACACCCAACCAGAGTGACGGGAGGAGCACATTCCAGAAAACGTGCTTAGCTCGTCGAGAAAATGCAATTTAAGCAATAAAATTAAAAATGCACCCAAAACCTAAACCAAACGTTGCAGATGGTCATTTCTTCATGCGCAGTGGTCAACGCGGCACTCTCTAGCTGCCAAGAGCACTTTTTACTATGCGCACCCAACCAGAGTGACGGGAGGAGCACATTTCAGAAAACGTGCTCAGCTCGTCGAGAAAATGCGATTTAAGCAATAAAATTAAAAATGCACCTAAAACCTAAACCAAACGTTGCAGGTGGTTATTTCTTCATGCACAGTGGTCAACGCGGCACTCTCTAACTGCCAAGAGCACTTTTTACTATGCGCACCCAACCAGAGTGACGGGAGGAGCACATTTCAGAAAACGTGCTCAGCTCGTCGAGAAAATGCGATTTAAGCAATAAAATTAAAAATGCACCTAAAACCTAAACCAAACGTTGCAGATGATAATTTCTTTATGCGCAGTGGTCAACGCAGCACTCTCTAGCTGCCAAGAGCACTTTTTACTATGCGCACCCAACCAGAGTGACGGGAGGAGCACATTTCAGAAAACGTGCTCAGCTCGTCGAGAAAATGCGATTTAAGCAATAAAATTAAAAATGCACCTAAAACCTAAACCAAACGTTGCAGATGATCATTTCTTTATGCGCAGTGGTCAACGCAGCACTCTCTAGCTGCCAAGAGCATTTTTTACTATGCACACCCAACCAGAGTGACGGGAGGAGCACATTCCAGAAAAGGTGCTCAGCTCGTCGAGAAAATGCGATTTAAGTAATAAAATTAAAAATGCACCCAAAACCTAAACCAAACGTTGCAGGTGGTTATTTCTTCATGCGCAGCGGTCAACGCGGCACTCTCTAGCTGCCAAGAGCACTTTTTACTATGCGCACCCAACCAGAGTGACGGGAGGAGCACATTTCAGAAAACGTGCTCAGCTCGTCGAGAAAATGCGATTTAAGCAATAAAATTAAAAATGCACCTAAAACCTAAACCAAACGTTGCAGGTGGTTATTTCTTCATGTGCAGCCGTCAACGCGGCACTCTCTAGCTGCCAAGAGCACTTTTTACTATGCGCACCCAACCAGAGTGACGGGAGGAGCACATTTCAGAAAACGTGCTCAGCTCGTCGAGAAAATGCGATTCAAGCAATAAAATTAAAAATGCACCTAAAACCTAAACCAAACGTTGCAGGTGGTTATTTCTTCATGCGCAGTGGTCAACGTGGCACTCTCTAGCTGCCAATAGCACTTTTTACTATGCGCACCCAACCAGAGTGACGGGAGGAGCACATTTCAGAAAACGTGCTCAGCTCGTCCAGAAAATGCGATTTAAGCAATAAAATTAAAAATGCACCTAAAACCTAAACCAAACGTTGCAGGTGGTTATTTCTTCATGCGCAGTGGTCAACGCGGCACTCTCTAGCTGCCAAGAGCACTTTTTACTATGCGCACCCAACCAGAGTGACGGGAGGAGCACATTTCAGAAAACGTGCTCAGCTCATCGAGAAAATTCGATTTAAGCAATAAAATTAAAAATGCACCCAAAACCTAAACCAAACGTTGCAGATAGTTATTTCTTCATGCGCAGTGGTCAACGCGGCACTCTCTAGCTGCCAAGAGCACTTTTTACTATGCGCACCCAACCAGAGTGACGGGAGGAGCACATTTCAGAAAACGTGCTCAGCTCGTCGAGAAAATGCGATTTAAGCAATAAAATTAAAAATGCACCCAAAACCTAAACCAAACGTTGCAGGTGGTTATTTCTGCAGGTGCAGTGGTCAACGCGGCACTCTCTAGCTGCCAAGAGCACTTTTTACTATGCGCACCCAACCAGAGTGACGGGAGGAGCACATTTCAGAAAACGTGCTCAGCTCGTCGAGAAAATGCGATTTAAGCAATAAAATTAAAAATGCACCTAAAACCTAAACCAAACGTTGCAGATGGTCATTTCTTCATGCGCAGTGGTCAACGCGGCACTCTCTAGCTGCCAAGAGCACGTTTTACTATGCGCACCCAACCAGAGTGACGGGAGGAGCGCATTTCAGAAAACGTGCTCAGCTCGTCGAGAAAATGCGATTTAAGTAATAAATATAAAAATGCACCCAAAACCTAAACCAAACGTTGCAGGTGGTTATTTCTTCATGCGCAGTGGTCAACGCGGCACTCTCTAGCTGCCAAGAGCACTTTTTACTATGCGCACCCAACCAGAGTGACGGGAGGAGCACATTTCAGAAAACGTGCTCAGCTCGTCGAGAAAATGCGATTTAAGCAATAAAATTAAAAATGCACCTAAAACCTAAACCAAACGTTGCAGGTGGTTATTTCTTCATGCGCAATGGTCAACGCGGCACTCTCTAGCTGCCAAGAACACTTTTTACTATGTGCACCCAACCAGAGTGACGGGAGGAGCACATTTAAGAAAACGTGCTCAGCTCGTCGAGAAAATGCGATTTAAGCAATAAAATTAAAAATGCACCTAAAACCTAAACCAAACGTTGCAGATGATCATTTCTTCATGCGCAGTGGTCAACGCGGCACTCTCTTGCTGCCAAGAGCACTTTTTACTATGCGCACCCAACCAGAGTGACGGGAGGAGCACATTTCAGAAAACGTGCTCAGCTCGTCGAGAAAATGCGATTTAAGCAATAAAATTAAAAATGCACCCAAAACCTAAACCACACGTTGCAGATGGTCATTTCTTCATGCGCAGTGGTCAACGCGGCACTCTCTAGCTGCCAAGAGCACTTTTTACTATGCGCACCCAACCAGAGTGACGGGAGGAGCAAATTTCAGAAAACGTGCTCAGCTCGTCCAGAAAATTCGATTTAAGCAATAAAATTAAAAATGCACCCAAAACCTAAACCAAACGTTGCAGGTGGTTATTTCTTAATGTGCAGTGGACAACGCGGCACTCTCTAGCTGCCAAGAGCACTTTTTACTATGCGCACCCAACCAGAGTGACGGGAGGAGCACATTTCAGAAAACGTGCTCAGCTCGACGAGAAAATGCGATTTAAGCAATAAAATTAAAAATGCACCCAAAACCTAAACCACACGTTGCAGATGGTCATTTCTTCATGCGCAGTGGTCAACGCGGCACTCTCTAGCTGCCAAGAGCACTTTTTACTATGCGCACCCAACAAGAGTGACGGGAGGAGCACATTTCAGAAAACGTGCTCAGCTCGTCGAGAAAATGCGATTTAAGCAATAAAATTAAAAATGCACCCAAAACCTAAACCAAACGTTGCAGGTGGTTATTTCTGCAGGTGCAGTGGTCAACGCGGCACTCTCTAGCTGCCAAGAGCACTTTTTACTATGCGCACCCAACCACAGTGACGGGAGGAGCACATTTCAGAAAACGTGCTAAGCTCGTCGAGAAAATGCGATTTAAGCAATAAAATTAAAAATGCACCTAAAACCTAAACCAAACGTTGCAGATGGTCATTTCTTCATGCGCAGTGGTCAACGCGGCACTCTCTAGCTGCCAAGAGCACGTTTTACTATGCGCACCCAACCAGAGTGACGGGAGGAGCGCATTTCAGAAAACGTGCTCAGCTCGTCGAGAAAATGCGATTTAAGTAATAAAATTAAAAATGCACCCAAAACCTAAACCAAACGTTGCAGATGGTCATTTCTTCATGCGCAGTGGTCAACGCGGCACTCTCTAGCTGCCAAGAGCACTTTTTACTATGCGCACCCAACCAGAGTGACGGGAGGAGCACATTTCAGAAAACGTGCTCAGCTCGACCAGAAAATTCGATTTAAGCAATAAAATTAAAAATGCACCCAAAACCTAAACCAAACGTTGCAGGTGGTTATTTCTTCATGCGCAGTGGTCAACGCGGCACTCTCTAGCTGCCAAGAGCACTTTTTACTATGCACACCCAACCAGAGTGACGGGAGGAGCACATTTCAGAAAACGTGCTCAGCTCGTCGAGAAAATGCGATTTAAGCAATAAAATTAAAAATGCACCTAAAACCTAAACCAAACGTTGCAGGTGGTTATTTCTTCATGCGCAATGGTCAACGCGGCACTCTCTAGCTGCCAAGAACACTTTTTACTATGTGCACCCAACCAGAGTGACGGGAGGAGCACATTTAAGAAAACGTGCTCAGCTCGTCGAGAAAATGCGATTTAAGCAATAAAATTAAAAATGCACCTAAAACCTAAACCAAACGTTGCAGATGATCATTTCTTCATGCGCAGTGGTCAACGCGGCACTCTCTTGCTGCCAAGAGCACTTTTTACTATGCGCACCCAACCAGAGTGACGGGAGGAGCACATTTCAGAAAACGTGCTCAGCTCGTCGAGAAAATGCGATTTAAGCAATAAAATTAAAAATGCACCCAAAACCTAAACCACACGTTGCAGATGGTCATTTCTTCATGCGCAGTGGTCAACGCGGCACTCTCTAGCTGCCAAGAGCACTTTTTACTATGCGCACCCAACCAGAGTGACGGGAGGAGCAAATTTCAGAAAACGTGCTCAGCTCGTCCAGAAAATGCGATTTAAGCAATAAAATTAAAAATGCACCCAAAACCTAAACCAAACGTTGCAGGTGGTTATTTCTTCATGCGCAGTGGTCAACGCGGCACTCTCTAGCTGCCAAGAGCACTTTTTACTATGCGCACCCAACCAGAGTGACGGGAGGAGCACATTTCAGAAAACGTGCTCAGCTCGACGAGAAAATGCGATTTAAGCAATAAAATTAAAAATGCACCCAAAACCTAAACCAAACGTTGCAGGTGGTTATTTCTTCATGCGCAGTGGTCAACGCCGCACTCTCTAGCTGCCAAGAGCACTTTTTACTATGCGCACCCAACCAGAGTGACGGGAGGAGCACATTTCAGAAAACGTGCTCAGCTCGTCGAGAAAATGCGATTTAAGCAATAAAATTAAAAATGCACCTAAAACCTAAACCAAACGTTGCAGGTGGTTATTTCTTCATGCGCAATGGTCAACGCGGCACTCTCTAGCTGCCAAGAGCACTTTTTACTATGCGCACCCAACCAGAGTGACGGGAGGAGCACATTCCAGAAAACGTGCTCAGCTCGTCGAGAAAATGCGATTTAAGTAATAAAATTAAAAATGCACCCAAAACCTAAACCAAACGTTGCAGATGGTCATTTCTTCATGCGCAGTGGTCAACGCGGCACTCTCTAGCTGCCAAGAGCACTTTTTACTATGCGCACCCAACCAGAGTGACGGGAGGAGCACATTTCAGAAAACGTGCTCAGCTCCACGAGAAAATGCGATTTAAGCAATAAAATTAAAAATGCACCCAAAACCTAAACCACACGTTGCAGATGGTCATTTCTTCATGCGCAGTGGTCAACGCGGCACTCTCTAGCTGCCAAGAGCACTTTTTACTATGCGCACCCAACAAGAGTGACGGGAGGAGCACATTTCAGAAAACGTGCTCAGCTCGTCGAGAAAATGCGATTTAAGCAATAAAATTAAAAATGCACCCAAAACCTAAACCAAACGTTGCAGGTGGATATTTCTGCAGGTGCAGTGGTCAACGCGGCACTCTCTAGCTGCCAAGAGCACTTTTTACTATGCGCACCCAACCACAGTGACGGGAGGAGCACATTTCAGAAAACGTGCTCAGCTCGTCGAGAAAATGCGATTTAAGCAATAAAATTAAAAATGCACCTAAAACCTAAACCAAACGTTGCAGATGGTCATTTCTTCATGCGCAGTGGTCAACGCGGCACTCTCTAGCTGCCAAGAGCACGTTTTACTATGCGCACCCAACCAGAGTGACGGGAGGAGCGCATTTCAGAAAACGTGCTCAGCTCGTCGAGAAAATGCGATTTAAGTAATAAAATTAAAAATGCACCCAAAACCTAAACCAAACGTTGCAGATGGTCATTTCTTCATGCGCAGTGGTCAACGCGGCACTCTCTAGCTGCCAAGAGCACTTTTTACTATGCGCACCCAACCAGAGTGACGGGAGGAGCACATTTCAGAAAACGTGCTCAGCTCGACCAGAAAATGCGATTTAAGCAATAAAATTAAAAATGCACCCAAAACCTAAACCAAACGTTGCAGGTGGTTATTTCTTCATGCGCAGTGGTCAACGCGGCACTCTCTAGCTGCCAAGAGCACTTTTTACTATGCGCACCCAACCAGAGTGACGGGAGGAGCACATTTCAGAAAACGTGCTCAGCTCGTCGAGAAAATGCGATTTAAGCAATAAAATTAAAAATGCACCTAAAACCTAAACCAAACGTTGCAGGTGGTTATTTCTTCATGCGCAATGGTCAACGCGGCACTCTCTAGCTGCCAAGAACACTTTTTACTATGTGCACCCAACCAGAGTGACGGGAGGAGCACATTTAAGAAAACGTGCTCAGCTCGTCGAGAAAATGCGATTTAAGCAATAAAATTAAAAATGCACCTAAAACCTAAACCAAACGTTGCAGATGATCTTTTCTTCATGCGCAGTGGTCAACGCGGCACTCTCTAGCTGCCAAGAGCACTTCTTACTATGCGCACCCAACCAGAGTGACGGGAGGAGCACATTTCAGAAAACGTTCTCAGCTCGTCGAGAAAATGCGATTTAAGCAATAAAATTAAAAATGCACCCAAAACCTAAACGACACGTTGCAGATGGTCATTTCTTCATGCGCAGTGGTCAACGCGGCACTCTCTAGCTGCCAAGAGCACTTTTTACTATGCGCACCCAACCAGAGTGACGGGAGGAGCACATTTCAGAAAACGTGCTCAGCTCGTCCAGAAAATGCGATTTAAGCAATAAAATTTAAAATGCACCCAAAACCTAAACCAAACGTTGCAGGTGGTTATTTCTTCATGCGCAGTGGTCAACGCGGCACTCTCTAGCTGCCAAGAGCACTTTTTACTATGCGCACCCAACCAGAGTGACGGGAGGAGCACATTTCAGAAAACGTGCTCAGCTCGTCGAGAAAATGCGATTTAAGCAATAAAATTAAAAATGCACCTAAAACCTAAACCAAACGTTGCAGGTGGTTATTTCTTCATGCGCAATGGTCAACGCGGCACTCTCTAGCTGCCAAGAACACTTTTTACTATGTGCACCCAACCAGAGTGACGGGAGGAGCACATTTAAGAAAACGTGCTCAGCTCGTCGAGAAAATGCGATTTAAGCAATAAAATTAAAAATGCACCTAAAACCTAAACCAAACGTTGCAGATGATCATTTCTTCATGCGCAGTGGTCAACGCGGCACTCTCTAGCTGCCAAGAGCACTTTTTACTATGCGCACCCAACCAGAGTGACGGGAGGAGCACATTTCAGAAAACGTGCTCAGCTCCACGAGAAAATGCGATTTAAGCAATAAAATTAAAATGCACCCAAAACCTAAACCACACGTTGCAGATGGTCATTTCTTCATGCGCAGTGGTCAACGCGGCACTCTCTAGCTGCCAAGAGCACTTTTTACTATGCGCACCCAACAAGAGTGACGGGAGGAGCACATTTCAGAAAACGTGCTCAGCTCGTCGAGAAAATGCGATTTAAGCAATAAAATTAAAAATGCACCCAAAACCTAAACCAAACGTTGCAGGTGGTTATTTCTGCAGGTGCAGTGGTCAACGCGGCACTCTCTAGCTGCCAAGAGCACTTTTTACTATGCGCACCCAACCACAGTGACGGGAGGAGCACATTTCAGAAAACGTGCTCAGCTCGTCGAGAAAATGCGATTTAAGCAATAAAATTAAAAATGCACCTAAAACCTAAACCAAACGTTGCAGATGGTCATTTCTTCATGCGCAGTGGTCAACGCGGCACTCTCTAGCTGCCAAGAGCACGTTTTACTATGCGCACCCAACCAGAGTGACGGGAGGAGCGCATTTCAGAAAACGTGCTCAGCTCGTCGAGAAAATGCGATTTAAGTAATAAAATTAAAAATGCACCCAAAACCTAAACCAAACGTTGCAGATGGTCATTTCTTCATGCGCAGTGGTCAACGCGGCACTCTCTAGCTGCCAAGAGCACTTTTTACTATGCGCACCCAACCAGAGTGACGGGAGGAGCACATTTCAGAAAACGTGCTCAGCTCGACCAGAAAATGCGATTTAAGCAATAAAATTAAAAATGCACCCAAAACCTAAACCAAACGTTGCAGGTGGTTATTTCTTCATGCGCAGTGGTCAACGCGGCACTCTCTAGCTGCCAAGAGCACTTTTTACTATGCGCACCCAACCAGAGTGACGGGAGGAGCACATTTCAGAAAACGTGCTCAGCTCGTCGAGAAAATGCGATTTAAGCAATAAAATTAAAAATGCACCTAAAACCTAAACCAAACGTTGCAGGTGGTTATTTCTTCATGCGCAATGGTCAACGCGGCACTCTCTAGCTGCCAAGAACACTTTTTACTATGTGCACCCAACCAGAGTGACGGGAGGAGCACATTTAAGAAAACGTGCTCAGCTCGTCGAGAAAATGCGATTTAAGCAATAAAATTAAAAATGCACCTAAAACCTAAACCAAACGTTGCAGATGATCTTTTCTTCATGCGCAGTGGTCAACGCGGCACTCTCTAGCTGCCAAGAGCACTTTTTACTATGCGCACCCAACCAGAGTGACGGGAGGAGCACATTTCAGAAAACGTTCTCAGCTCGTCGAGAAAATGCGATTTAAGAAATAAAATTAAAAATGCACCCAAAACCTAAACGACACGTTGCAGATGGTCATTTCTTCATGCGCAGTGGTCAACGCGGCACTCTCTAGCTGCCAAGAGCACTTTTTACTATGCGCACCCAACCAGAGTGACGGGAGGAGCACATTTCAGAAAACGTGCTCAGCTCGTCCAGAAAATGCGATTTAAGCAATAAAATTTAAAATGCACCCAAAACCTAAACCAAACGTTGCAGGTGGTTATTTCTTCATGCGCAGTGGTCAACGCGGCACTCTCTAGCTGCCAAGAGCACTTTTTACTATGCGCACCCAACCAGAGTGACGGGAGGAGCACATTTCAGAAAACGTGCTCAGCTCGTCGAGAAAATGCGATTTAAGCAATAAAATTAAAAATGCACCTAAAACCTAAACCAAACGTTGCAGGTGGTTATTTCTTCATGCGCAATGGTCAACGCGGCACTCTCTAGCTGCCAAGAACACTTTTTACTATGTCCACCCAACCAGAGTGACGGGAGGAGCGCATTTCAGAAAACGTGCTCAGCTCGTCGAGAAAATTCGATTTAAGCAATAAAATTAAAAATGCACCCAAAACCTAAACCAAACGTTGCAGGTGGTTATTTCTTCATGCGCAGTGGTCAACGCGGCACTCTCTCGCTGCCAAGAGCACTTTTTACTATGCGCACCCAACCAGAGTGACGGGAGGAGCACATTTCAGAAAACGTGCTCAGCTCGTCCAGAAAATGCGATTTAAGCAATAAAATTAAAAATGCACCCAAAACCTAAACCAAACGTTGCAGGTGGTTATTTCTTCATGCGCAGTGGTCAACGCGGCACTCTCTAGCTGCCAAGAGCACTTTTTACTATGCGCACCCAACCAGAGTGACGGGAGGAGCACATTTCAGAAAACGTGCTCAGCTCGTCGAGAAAATGCGATTTAATCAATAAAATTAAAAATGCACCTAAAACCTAAACCAAACGTTGCAGATGGTCATTTCTTCATGCGCAGTGGTCAACGCGGCACTCTCTAGCTGCCAAGAGCACTTTTTACTATGCGCACCCAATCAGAGTGACGGGAGGAGCACATTTCAGAAAACGTGCTCAGCTCGTCGAGAAAATGCGATTTAAGCAATAAAATTAAAAATGCACCTAAAGCCTAAACCAAACGTTGCAGGTGGTTATTTCTTCATGCGCAGTGGTGAACGCGGCACTCTCTAGCTGCCAAGAGCACTTTTTACTGTGCGCACCCAACCAGAGTGACGGGAGGAGCACATTTCAGAAAACGTGCTCAGCTCGTCGAGAAAATGCGATTCACGCAATGAAATTAAAAATGCACCCAAAACCTAAACTAAACGTTGCAGGTGGTTATTTCTTGATGCGCAGTGGTCAACGCGGCACTCTCTAGCTGCCAAGAGCATTTTTTACTATGCGCACCCAACCAGAGTGACGGGAGGAGCACATTTCAGAAAACGTGCTCAGCTCGTCGAGAAAATGCGATTTAAGCAATAAAATTAAAATTGCACCTAAAACCTAAACCAAACGTTGCAGGTGGTTATTTCTTCATGCGCAGTGGTCAACGCGGCACTCTCTAGCTGCCAAGAGCACTTTTTACTATGAGCACCCAACCAGAGTGACGGGAGGAGCACATTTCAGAAAACGTGCTCAGCTCGTCGAGAAAATGCGATTTAAGCAATAAAATTAAAAATGCACACAAAACCTAAACCAAACGTTGCAGATGGTCATTTCTTCATGCGCAGTGGTCAACGCGGCACTCTCTAGCTGCCAAGAGCACTTTTTACTATGCGCACCCTACCAGAGTGACGGGAGGAGCACATTTCAGAAAACGTGCTCAGCTCGACGAGAAAATGTGATTTAAGCAATAAAATTAAAAATGCACCCAAAACCTAAACCAAACGTGGCAGGTGGTTATTTCTTCATGCGCAGTGGTCAACGCGGCACTCTCTAGCTGCCAAGAGCACGTTTTACTATGCGCACCCAACCAGAGTGACGGGAGGAGCACATTTCAGAAAACGTGCTCAGCTCGTCGAGAAAATGCGATTTAAGCAATAAAATTAAAAATTTTCACCTAAAACCTAAACCAAACTTTGCAGGTGGTTATTTCTTCATGCGCAGCAGTCAACGCGGCACTCTCTAGCTGCCAAGAGCACTTTTTACTATGCGCACCCAACCAGAGTGACGGGAGGAGCACATTTCAGAAAACGTGCTCAGCTCGTCGAGAAAATGCGATTTAAGCAATAAAATTAAAAATGCACCTAAAACCTAAACAAAACGTTGCCGGTGGTTATTTCTTCATGCGCAGCAGTCAACGCGGCACTCTCTAGCTGCTAAGAGCACTTTTTACTATGCGCACCCAACCAGAGTGACGGGAGGAGCACATTTCAGAAAATGTGCTCAGCTCGTCGAGAAAATGCGATTTAAGCAATAAAATTAAAAATGCACCTAAAACCTAAACCAAACGTTGCAGGTGGTTATTTCTTCATGCGCAGTGGTCAACGCGGCACTCTCTAGCTGCCAAGAGCACTTTTTACTATGCACACCCAACCAGAGTGACGGGAGGAGCACATTTCAGAAAACGTGCTCAGCTCGTCGAGAAAATGCGATTTAAGCAATAAAATTAAAAATGCACCCAAAACCTAAACCAAACGTTGCAGGTGGTTATTTCTTCATGCGCAGTGGTCAACGCGGCACTCTCTAGCTGCCAAGAGCACTTTTTACTGTGCGCACCCAACCATTGTGACGGGAGGAGCACATTTCAGAAAACGTGCTCAGCTCGTCGAGAAAATGCATTTTAAGCAATAAAATTAAAAATGCACCTAAAACCTAAACCAAACGTTGCAGATGGTCATTTATTCATGCGCAGTTGTCAACGCGGCACTCTCTAGCTGCCAAGAGCACTTTTTACTCTGCGCACCCAACCAGAGTGACGGGAGGAGCACATTTCAGAAAACGTGCTCAGCTCGTCGAGAAAATGCGATTTAAGCAATAAAATTAAAAATGCACCCAAAACCTAAACCACACGTTGCAGATGGTCATTTCTTCATGCGCAGAGGTCAACGCGGCACTCTCTAGCTGCCAAGAGCACTTTTTACTATGCGCAACCAACCAGAGTGACGGGAGGAGCACATTTCAGAAAACGTGCTCAGCTCGTCGAGAAAATGCGATTTAAGCAATAAAATTAAAAATGCACCTAAAACCTAAACCAAACGTTGCAGGTGGTTATTTCTTCATGCGCAGTGGTCAACGCGGCACTCTCTAGCTGCCAAGCGCACTTTTTACTATGCGCACCCAACCAGAGTGACGGGAGGAGCACATTTCAGAAAACGTGCTCAGCTCGTCGAGAAAATGCGATTTAAGCAATAAAATTAAAAATGCACCCAAAACCTAAACCAAACGTTGCAGGTGGTTATTTCTTCATGCGCAGTGGTCAACGCGGCACTCTCTCGCTGCCAAGAGCACTTTTTACTATGCGCACCCAACCAGAGTGACGGGAGGAGCACATTTCAGAAAACGTGCTCAGCTCGTCCAGAAAATGCGATTTAAGCAATAAAATTAAAAATGCACCCAAAACCTAAACCAAACGTTGCAGGTGGTTATTTCTTCATGCGCAGTGGTCAACGCGGCACTCTCTAGCTGCCATGAGCACTTTTTACTATGCGCACCCAATCAGAGTGACGGGAGGAGCACATTTCAGAAAACGTGCTCAGCTCGTCGAGAAAATGCGATTTAAGCAATAAAATTAAAAATGCACCTAAAACCTAAACCAAACGTTGCAGGTGGTTATTTCTTCATGTGCAGCCGTCAACGCGGCACTCTCTAGCTGCCAAGAGCACTTTTTACTATGCGCACCCAACCAGAGTGACGGGAGGAGCACATTTCAGAAAACGTGCTCAGCTCGTCGAGAAAATGCGATTCAAGCAATAAAATTAAAAATGCACCTAAAACCTAAACCAAACGTTGCAGGTGGTTATTTCTTCATGCGCAGTGGTCAACGTGGCACTCTCTAGCTGCCAATAGCACTTTTTACTATGCGCACCCAACCAGAGTGACGGGAGGAGCACATTTCAGAAAACGTGCTCAGCTCGTCCAGAAAATGCGATTTAAGCAATAAAATTAAAAATGCACCTAAAACCTAAACCAAACGTTGCAGGTGGTTATTTCTTCATGCGCAGTGGTCAACGCGGCACTCTCTAGCTGCCAAGAGCACTTTTTACTATGCGCACCCAACCAGAGTGACGGGAGGAGCACATTTCAGAAAACGTGCTCAGCTCATCGAGAAAATTCGATTTAAGCAATAAAATTAAAAATGCACCCAAAACCTAAACCAAACGTTGCAGATAGTTATTTCTTCATGCGCAGTGGTCAACGCGGCACTCTCTAGCTGCCAAGAGCACTTTTTACTATGCGCACCCAACCAGAGTGACGGGAGGAGCACATTTCAGAAAACGTGCTCAGCTCGTCGAGAAAATGCGATTTAAGCAATAAAATTAAAAATGCACCCAAAACCTAAACCAAACGTTGCAGGTGGTTATTTCTGCAGGTGCAGTGGTCAACGCGGCACTCTCTAGCTGCCAAGAGCACTTTTTACTATGCGCACCCAACCAGAGTGACGGGAGGAGCACATTTCAGAAAACGTGCTCAGC